>NW_027640662.1:0-612256 GCF_949752795.1 Hyperoodon ampullatus | reverse complement strand
CGATGATTCTAAGTGAAATACGTCACACAAAAAAAGAAACTTATCATAAGATATCACTTATGAAGATCCTGTAACATGGCTACACTTGAACTGAGTTAGGAAAGAGAACAGTGTCTCACATTTAGAAAACACTCTTATGCCTGCTTAAGGGGGAAGGAGAGGTGGGGTGATGCATAAAACCAGAGTTTGATATAAGCAGAGGTACCGTTCCAAAAACCAACTATGGAATAGGCAAGACCTACACCTTCCTCAGTGAAAGGGACTCAAAACCCCATATTTCCCGCAGAGGAATATATCTGACTAGTAAGAATCTTAAAACCTATGTATTGATATGTCTCCGTAAGGGAACCAAGTGTGTCTAGACTGGCATAAACATGGCAGCGAGAATCAGCTCAAACCCACTATAAAAAGGAATTTCAAAAACAAAACAAAAAACTGGGATATTCTTTAAAATTCATTCAGGGTCTCTGATGAAAACTGGACTGACCCTATCTACAACGACAGCTGGATGTGGCATAAGGCGGGACACTTGGACTGAGAGGATTGGTGAGATTGGGTGAACAAATGCAGACCCTTTAAAGCACAAATGCCTGGCACCCATTCCATGGGTCCCAACTCTCCAGGTTGAAGGGAATATTACTACAGCTATAACATGTACGGGAAACCTAGAGAACGGACACACTGTGAATACGAAAGGTTTCTAAAACTCAACGAATAGTCCCTCTCCTGGTGCTCCGGTTTGACATTCCACCTGCTTTACTATCAACCTCCCAACTTGGAGAGACAGCCCCTTTAACCTCCTGGTTCGCACATGTTGCCAAGTTTGCAAGGATGAAAGGGAAGAGGGAGAACCAATGAGAGAGTAGCTGTTACGCATTTGGACGGGCACAAATCACTCTAATTTCCCGGCAGAAAGAAGAATTAACCAAAGTCTCAGCCCCCCACCGGGAACCAGCATAGATCCTGAACCAAAATTTTGGACCTGCGGTCAGCTCACCAAAAACGAGTTGAAAAATGGAGCTCAGGGGCACAGCAATTCACAAACTGGCCGAGTAATAAAGGACAACTATCGTCCAAAAATCTGTTGAGGGAAGGCAACGAGGTGGACTTGAAAGCGAAGCAGAATAGCAGGAAACAGATTTCAAGAGGTACGTTGGAATCACCTTTAAAGAACCGGATGAGGGGCACAACTTCGGCAATGATGCACGTGGCCAAAAAGGGCGTATGCGTTTTCTCCTGAATATATTCAGGAGAAAACGCATACGCCCTTTTTGGCCAAGCAAGCAATCGGGCAATGCAAATCTGCATTACAAAGAAGTATCACTTACCACCGGTCAAAAGGGACATCCACAAAATGTATAAAAACCAGAAAGGCAAGACAGACACTGGAGAACAGGGAGCCTTGTTATGCTGATGGGCGGATGTAAATTGCCAACTGCCTCTCTGGAGGAGTACATTGTGTTCCCTAAAACAAGTAAAGAACAGAGCTACAGAGCCAAGGGCACTTCCAGTCTAAGGAATATACCTTTGAATAACTGAATATCAAAAAGACACATCCACCCCAAAATTTAGGGCTGCACTGCTTACAAGGACCTCAACTTGGGTACACCTTAAATATCCCAGGAAATATAAAAATGGTTCAAAAAATTGTGGTACTTACGTACGATGGAATATCCCTCAGCCATGAAATCAATGTCATAACACCAGTAGCAGCAAAATGGGTGGATTCAGGTACGATGATTCTAAGTGAAATAAGTCACACAGAAAAAGAAACTTATCATAAGATATCACTTATGAAGATCCTGTAAACATGGCTACACTTGAACTGAGTTAGGAAAGAGAACAGTGTCTCACATTTAGAAAACACTCTTATGCCTGCTTAAGGGGGAAGGAGTGGTGGGGTGATGCATAAAACCAGAGTTTGATATAAGCACAGGTACCGTTCCAAAAACCAACTATGGAATAGACAAGACCTACACCTTCCTCAGTGAAAGGGACTCAAAACCCCATATTTCCCGCAGAGGAATATATCTGACTAGTAAGAATCTTAAAACCTATGTATTGATATGTCTCCGTAAGGGAATCAAGTGTGTCTAGACTGGCATAAACATGGCTGCGAGAATCAGCTCAAACCCACTATAAAAAGGAATTTCAAAAACAAAACAAAAAAACTGGGAAATTCTTTACAATTCCTTCAGGGTCTCTGATGAAACCTGGAATGACCCTATCTACAACGACAGCTGGATGTGGCATAAGGCTGGACAATTTGGACTGAGAGGATTGGTGAGATTGGGTGAACAAATGCAGACCATTTAAAGCAATAATGCATGGCACACATTCCATGGGTCCCAACTCTCCAGGTTGAAGGGAATATTACTACAGATATAACATGTACGGGAATCCTAGAGAACGGACACACTGTGAATACGAAAGGTTTCTAAAACTCAACGAATAGTCCCTCTCCTGGTGCTCCGGTTTGACCTTCCATCTGCTTTATTATCAACCTCCCAACTTGGAGAGACAGCCCCTTTAACCTCCTGGTTCGCACAGGTTGCCAATTTGGCAGAGGATGAAAGGGAAGAGGGAGAACCAATGAGAGAGTAGCTGTTAGGCATTTGGACGGGCACATATCACTGTAATTTCCCGGCAGGAAGAAGAATTAACCAAAGTCTCAGCCAGCCACCGGGAATCAGTATAGATCCGGAACCAAAATTTTGGACTTGCGGTCAGCTCACCAAAAACGAGTTGAAAAATGGAGCTCAGGGGCACAGCAATTCACAAACTGGCCGAGTAATAAAGGACAACTATCGTCCAAAAATCTGTTGAGGGAAGGCAACGAGGCGGACTTGAAAGCGAGGCAGAATAGCAGGAAACAGATTTCAAGAGGTACGTTGGAATCGCCTTTAAAGCACAGGAAGAGGGGCACAACTTCGACAATGATGCACTTGGCCAAAAAGGGCGTATGCGTTTTCTCCTGAATATATTCAGGAGAAAACGCATACGCCCTTTTTGGCCAAGCAAGCAAGTGGGCAATGGAAATCTGCACTACAAAGAAGTATCACTTCCCACCGGTCAAAAGGGACATCCACAAAATGTGTAAAAACCAGAAAGGCAAGACAGGCCCTGGAGAACAGGGAGCCTTGTTATGCTGATGGGCGGGATGTAAATTGCCAACTGCCTCTCTGGAGGAGTGCATTGTGTTCCCTAAAACAAGTAAACAACAGAGCTACAGAGCCAAGGGCACTTCCAGTCTAGGGAATATACCTGGGAAAAACTGAAAATCAATAAGACAGAGACACCCCAAAATTTAGGGCTGCACTGCTTACAAGGACCTCAACTTGGGTACACCTTAAATATCCCAGGAAATATAAAATTGGTTCAAAAAATTGTGGTACTTACGTACGATGGAATATCCCTCAGCCATGAAATCAATGTCATAAGACCAGTAGCAGCAAAATGGGTGGATTCAGGTACGATGATTTTAAGTGAAATAAGTCACAGAGAAAAAGAAACTTATCATAAGTTATCACTTATGAAGATCCTGTAAACATGGCTACACTTGAACTGAGTTAGGAAAGAGAACAGTGTCTCACATTTAGAAAACACTCTTATGCCTGCTTAAGGGGGAAGGAGAGGTGGGGTGATGCATAAAACCAGAGTTTGATATAAGCACAGGTACCGTTCCAAAAACCAACTATGGAATAGACAAGACCTACACCTTCCTCAGTGAAAGGGACTCAAAACCCCATATTTCCCGCAGAGGAATATATCTGACTAGTAAGAATCTTAAAACCTATGTATTGATATGTCTCCATAAGGGAATCAAGTGTGTCTAGACTGGCATAAACATGGCAGCGAGAATCAGCTCAAACTCACTATGAAAAGGAATTTCAAAAACAAAACAAAAAAACTGGGAAATTCTTTACAATTCCTTCAGGGTCTCTGATGAAACCTGGAATGACCCTATCTACAATGACAGCTGGATGTGTCATAAGGAGGGACACTTGGGACTGAGACGATTGGGGAGATTGGGTGAGCAAATGCAGACCCTTTAAAGCACAAATGCCTGGCACCCATTCCATGGGTCCCAACTCTCCAGGTTGAAGGGAATATTACTACAGCTATAACATGTACGGGAAACATAGAGAACGGACACACTGTGAATACGAAAGGTTTCTAAAACTCAACGAATAGTCCCTCTCCTCGTGCTCCGGTTTGAATTTCCATCTGCTTTACTATCAACCTCCCAACTTGGAGAGACAGCCCCTTTAACCTCCTGGTTCGCACAGGTTGCCAATTTGGCAGAGGATGAAAGGGAAGAGGGAGAACCAATGAGAGAGTAGCTGTTAGGCATTTGAACGGGTACATATCACTGTAATTTCCCGGCAGGAAGAAGAATTAACCAAAGTCTCAGCCTCCCACAGGGAACCAGCATAGATCCTGAACCAAAATGTTGGACTTGCGGTCAGCTCACCAAAAACGAGTTGAAAAATGGAGCTCAGGGGCACAGCAATTCACAAACTGGCCGAGTAATAAAGGACAACTATCGTCCAAAAATCTGTTGAGGGAAGGCAATGAGGGGGACTTGAAAGCGAGGCAGAATAGCAGGAAACAGATTTCAAGAGGTATGTTGCAATTGCCTTTAAAGCACAGGAAGAGGGGCACAACTTCGACAATAATGCACTTGGCCAAAAAGGGCGTATGCGTTTTCTCCGGAATATATTCAGGAGAAAACGCATACGCCCTTTTTGGACAAGCAAGCATGCGGGCAATGCAAATCTGCACTACAACGAAGTATCACTTCCCACCGGTCAAAAGGGACATCCACAAAATGTGTAAAAACAAGAAAGGCAAGACAGGCCCTGGAGAACAGGGAGCCTTGTTATGCTGATGCGCGGGATGTAAATTGCCAACTGCCTCTCTGGAGGAGTGCATTGTGTTCCCTAAAACAAGGAAACAACAGAGCTACAGAGCCAAGGGCACTTCCAGTCTAGGGAATATTCCTTGGGAAAACTGAAAATCAATAAGACACAGCCACCCCAAAATTTAGGGCTGCACTGCTTACAAGGACCTCAACTTGGGTACACCTTAAATATCCCAGGAAATATAAAAATGGTTCAAAAATTTGTGGTACTTACGTACGATGGAATATCCCTCAGCCATGAAATCAATGTCATAAGACCAGTAGCAGCAAAATGGGTGGATTCAGGTACGATTATTCTAAGTGAAATAAGTCACACAGAAAAAGAAACTTATCATAAGATATCACTTATGAAGATCCTGTAAACATGGCTACACTTGAACTGAGTTAGGAAAGAGAACAGTGTCTCACATTTAGAAAACACTCTTATGCCTGCTTAAGGGGGAAGGAGAGGTGGGGTGATGCATAAAACCAGAGTTTGATATAAGCACAGGTACCGTTCCAAAAACCAACTATGGAATAGACAAGACCTCCACCTTCCTCAGTGAAAGGGACTCAAAATCCCATATTTTTGGCAGAGGAATATATCTGACTGTTAAGAATCTTAAAACCTATGTATTGATATGTCTCCATAAGGGAATCAAGTGTGTCTAGACTGGCATAAACATGGCAGCGAGAATCAGCTCAAACTCACTATGAAAAGGAATTTCAAAAACAAAACAAAAAAACTGGGAAATTCTTTACAATTCCTTCAGGGTCTCTGATGAAACCTGGAATGACCCTATCTACAATGACAGCTGGATGTGTCATAAGGAGGGACACTTGGGACTGAGACGATTGGTGAGATTGGGTGAGCAAATGCAGACCCTTTAAAGCACAAATGCATGGCACCCATTCCATGGGTCCCAACTCTCCAGGTTGAAGGGAATATTACTACAGCTATAACATGTACGGGAAACATAGAGAACGGACACACTGTGAATACGAAAGGTTTCTAAAACTCAACGAATAGTCCCTCTCCTGGTGCTCCGGTTTGACTTTCCATCTGCTTTACTATCAACCTCCGAACTTGGAGAGACAGCCCCTTTAACCTCCTGGTTCGCACAGGTTGCCAATTTGGCAGAGGATGAAAGGGAAGAGGGAGAACCAATGAGAGAGTAGCTGTTAGGCATTTGAACGGGCACATATCACTGTAATTTCCCAGCAGGAAGAAGAATTAACCAAAGTCTCAGCCTCCCATAGGGAACCAGCATAGGTCCTGAACCAAAATGTTGGACTTGCGGTCAGCTCACCAAAAACGAGTTGAAAAATGGAGCTCAGGGGCACAGCAATTCACAAACTGGCCGAGTAATAAAGGACAACTATCGTCCAAAAATCTGTTGAGGGAAGGCAATGAGGCGGACTTGAAAGCGAGGCAGAATAGCAGGAAACAGATTTCAAGAGGTTCGTTGGAATCGCCTTTAAAGCACAGGAAGAGGGGCACAACTTCGACAATAATGCACTTGGCCAAAAAGGGTGTATGCGTTTTCTCCGGAATATATTCAGGAGAAAACGCATACGCCCTTTTTGGCCAAGCAAGCATGCGGGCAATGCAAATCTGCACTACAAAGAAGTATCACTTCCCACCGGTCAAAAGGGACATCCACAAAATGTGTAAAAACCAGAAAGGCAAGACAGGCCCTGGAGAACAGGGAGCCTTGTTATGCTGATTGGCGGGATGTAAATTGCCAACTGCCTCTCTGGAGGACTGCATTGTGTTCCCTAAAACAAGTAAACAACACAGCTACAGAGTCAAGGGCACTTCCAGTCTAGGGAATATGCCTTGGGAAAACTGAAAATCAATAAGACACAGCCACCCCAAATTTTAGGTCTGCAGTGCTTACAAGGACCTCAACTTGGGTACACCTTAAATATCCCAGGAAATATAAAAATGGTTCAAAAAATTGTGGTACTTACGTACGATGGAATATCCCTCAGCCATGAAATCAATGTCATAAGACCAGTAGCCTCAAAATGGGTGGATTTAGGTACGATGATTCTAAGTGAAATAAGTCACACAGAAAAAGAAACTTATCATAAGATATCACTTATGAAGATCCTGTAAACAAGGCTACACTTGAACTGAGTTAGGAAAGAGAACAGTGTCTCACATTTAGAAAACACTCTTATGCCTGTTTAAGGGGGAAGGAGAGGTGGGGTGATGCATAAAACCAGAGTTTGATATAAGCACAGGTACCATTCCAAAAACCAACTATGGAATAGACAAGACCTACACCTTCCTCAGTGAAAGGGACTCAAAACCCCATATTTCCCGCAGAGGAATATATCTGACTAGTAAGAATCTTAAAACCTATGTATTGATATGTCTCCGTAAGGGAATCAAGTGTGTCTAGACTGGCATAAACATGGCAGCGAGAATCAGCTCAAACCCACTATAAAGAGGAATTTCAAAAACAAAACATAAAAACTGGGAAATTCTTTACAATTCCTTCAGGGTCTCTGATGAAACATGGAATGACCCTATCTACAACGACAGCTGGATGTGGCATAAGTCTGGACACTTTTGACAGAGAGGATTGGTGAGATTGGGTGAGCAAATGCAGACCCTTTAAAGCAATAATGCAGGGCACCCATTCCATGGGTCCCAACTCTCCAGGTTGAAGGGAATATTACTACAGTTATAACATGTACGGGAAACCTAGAGAACGGACACACTGTGAATATGAAAGGTTTCTAAAACTCAACAAATAGTCCCTCTCCTGGTGCTCCGGTTTGACTTTCCATCTGCTTTACTATCAATCTCCCAACTTGGAGAGAGAGCCCCTTTAACCTCCTGGTTTGCACAGGTTGCCAATTTGGCAGAGGATGAAAGGGAAGAGGGAGAACCAATGAGAGAGTAGCTGTTAGGCATTTGAACGGGCACATATCACTCTAACTTCCCGGCAGGAAGAAGAATTAACCAAAGTCTCAGCCCCCCACCGGGAACCAGCATAGGTCCTGAACCAAAATTTTGGACTTGAGGTCAGCTCACCAAAAACGAGTTGAAAAATGGAGCTCAGGGGCACAGCAATTCAAAAACTGGCCGAGTAATAAAGGACAACTATCGTCCAAAAATCTGTTGAGGGAAGGCAACGAGGCGGACTTGAAAGCGAGGCAGAATAGCAGGAAACAGATTTCAAGAGGTTCGTTGGAATCGCCTTTAAAGCACAAGAAGAGGGGCACAACTTCAACAATGATGCACTTGGCCAAAAAGGGCATATGCGTTTTCACCTGAATATATTCAGGAGAAAACGCATATGCCCTTTTTGGCCAAGCAAGCAAGCGGGCAATACAAATCTGCACTACAAAGAAGTATCACTTCCCACCGGTCAAAAGGGACATCCACAAAATGTGTAAAAACCAGAAAGGCAAGACAGGCCCTGGAGAACAGGGAGCCTTGTTATGCTGATGGGCGGGATGTAAATTGCCAACTGCCTCTCTGGAGGAGTGCATTGTGTTCCCTAAAACAAGTAAACAACAGAGCTACAGAGCCAAGGGCACTTCCAGTCTAGGGAATATTCCTTGGGAAAACTGAAAATCAATAAGACACAGCCACCCCAAAATTTATGGCTGCACTGCTTACAAGGACCTCAACTTGGGTACACCTTAAATATCCCAGGAAATATAAAAATGGTTCAAAAAATTGTGGTGCTTTCGTACGATGGAATATCCCTCAGCCATGAAATCAATGTCATAAGACCAGTAGCAGCAAAATGGGTGGATTCAGGTACGATGATTCCAAGTGAAATAAGTCACACAGAAAAAGAAACTTATCATAAGATATCACTTATGAAGATCCTGTAAACATGGCTACACTTGAACTGAGTTAAGAAAGAGAACAGTGTCTCACATTTAGAAAACACTCTTATGCCTGCTTAAGGGGGAAGGAGAGGTGGGGTGATGCATAAAACCAGAGTTTGATATAAGCACAGGTACCGTTCCAAAAACCAACTATGGAATAGACAAGACCTCCACCTTCCTCAGTGAAAGGGACTCAAAATCCCATATTTTTGGCAGAGGAATATATCTGACTGTTAAGAATCTTAAAACCTATGTATTGATATGTCTCCATAAGGGAATCAAGTGTGTCTAGACTGGGATAAACATGGCAGCGAGAATCAGCTCAAACTCACTATGAAAAGGAATTTCAAAAACAAAACAATAAAACTGGGAAATTCTTTACAATTCCTTCAGGGTCTCTGATGAAACCTGGAATGACCCTATCTACAATGACAGCTGGATGTGTCATAAGGAGGGACACTTGGGACTGAGACGATTGGTGAGATTGGGTGAGCAAATCCAGAGCCTTTAAAGCACAAATGCCTGGCACCCATTCCATGGGTCCCAACTCTCCAGGTTGAAGGGAATATTACTACAGCTATAACATGTACGGGAAACATAGAGAACGGACACACTGTGAATACGAAAGGTTTCTAAAACTCAACGAATAGTCCCTCTCCTGGTGCTCTGGTTTGACTTTCCATCTGCTTTACTATCAACCTCCCAACTTGGAGAGACAGACCCTTTAACCTCCTGGTTCGCACAGGTTGCCAATTTGGCAGAGGATGAAAGGGAAGAGGGAGAACCAATGAGAGAGTAGCTGTTAGGCATTTGAACGGGCACATATCACTGTAATTTCCCGGCAGGAAGAAGAATTAACCAAAGTCTCAGCCTCCCACAGGGAAACAGCATAGGTCCTGAACCAAAATATTGGACTTGCGGTCAGCTCACCAAAAACGAGTTGAAAAATGGAGCTCAGGGGCACAGCAATTCACAAACTGGCCGAGTAATAAAGGACAACTATCGTCCAAAAATCTGTTGAGGGAAGGCAATGAGGCGGACTTGAAAGCGAGGCAGAATAGCAGGAAACAGATTTCAAGAGGTACGTTGGAATCGCCTTTAAAGCACAGGAAGAGGGGCAAAACTTCGACAATAATGCACTTGGCCAAAAAGGGTGTATGCGTTTTCTCCGGAATATATTCAGGAGAAAACGCATACGCCCTTTTTGGCCAAGCAAGCATGCGGGCAATGCAAATCTGCACTACAAAGAAGTATCACTTCCCACCGGTCAAAAGGGACATCCACAAGATGTGTAAAAACAAGAAAGGCAAGACAGGCCCTGGAGAACAGGGAGCCTTGTTATGCTGATGGGCGGGATGTAAATTGCCAACTGCCTCTCTGGAGGAGTGCATTGTGTTCCCTAAAACAAGGAAACAACAGAGCTACAGAGCCCAGGGCACTTCCAGTCTAGGGAATATTCCTTGGGAAAACGGAAAATCAATAAGACACAGCCACCCCAAAATTTAGGACTGCACTGCTTACAAGGACCTCAACTTGGGTACACCTTAAATATCCCAGGAAATATAAAAATGGTTCAAAAATTTGTGGTACTTACATACGATGGAATATCCCTCAGCCATGAAATCAATGTCATAAGACCAGTAGCAGCAAAATGGGTGGATTCAGGTACGATGATTCTAAGTGAAATAAGTCACACAGAAAAAGAAACTTATCATAAGATATCACTTATGAAGATCCTGTAAACATGGCTACACTTGAACTGAGTTAGGAAAGAGAACAGTGTCTCACATTTAGAAAACACTCTTATGCCTGCTTAAGGGGGAAGGAGAGGTGGGGTGATGCATAAAACCAGAGTTTGATATAAGCACAGGTACCGTTCCAAAAACCAACTATGGAATAGACAAGACCTACACCTTCCTCAGTGAAAGGGACTCAAAACACCATATTTCCCGCAGAGGAATATATCTGACTAGTAAGAATCTTCAAACCTATGTATCGATGTGTATCCATAAGGGAATCAAGTGTGTCTAGACTGGCATAAACATGGCAGTGAGAATCAGCTCAAACCCACTATAAAAAGGAATTTCAAAAACAAAACAAAAAAACTGGGAAATTCTTTACAATTCCTTCAGGGTCTCTGATGAAACCTGGAATGACCCTATCTACAACGACAGCTGGATGTGGCATAAGGCTGGACACTTGGGACTGAGAGGATTGGTGAGATTGGGTGAGCAAATGCAGACCCTTTAAAGCACAAATGCATGGCACCCATTCCATGGGTCCCAACTCTCCAGGTTGAAGGGAATATTACTACAGCTATAACATGTACGGGAAACATAGAGAACGGACACACTGTGAATACGAAAGGTTTCTAAAACTCAACGAATAGTCCCTCTCCTGGTGCTCCGGTTTGACTTTCCATCTGCTTTACTATCAACCTCCCAACTTGGAGAGACAGCCCCTTTAACCTCCTGGATCGCACAGGTTGCCAATTTGGCAGAGGATGAAAGGGAATAGGGAGAACCAATGAGAGAGTAGCTGTTAGGCATTTGGACGGCCACATATCACTCTAATTTCCCGGCAGGAAGAAGAATTAACCAAAGTCTCAGCAACCCACCGGGAACCAGCATAGGTCCTGAACCAAAATTTTGGACTTGCTGTCAGCTCACCAAAAACGAGTTGAAAAATGGAGCTCAAGGGCACAGCAATTTACAATCTGGCCGAGTAATAAAGGACAACTATCGTCCAAAAATCTGTTGAGGGAAGGCAACGAGGCGGACTTGAAAGCGAGGCAGAATAGCAGGAAACAGATTTCCAGAGGTACGTTGGAATCGCCTTTAAAGCACAGGAAGAGGGGCACAACTTCGACAATGATGCACTTGGCCAAAAAGGGCGTATGCGTTTTCTCCGGAATATATTCAGGAGAAAACGCATACGCCCTTTTTGGCCAAGCAAGCAAGCGGGCAATGCAAATCTGCACTACAAAGTAGTATCACTTCCCACCGGTCAAAAGGGACATCCACAAAATGTGTAAAAACCAGAAAGGCAAGACAGGCCCTGGAGAACAGGGAGCCTTGTTATGCTGATGGGCGGGATGTAAATTTCCAACTGCCTCTCTGGAGGAGTGCATTGTGTTCCCAAAAACAAGTAAACAACAGAGCTACAGAGCCAAGGGCACTTCCAGTCTAGGGAATATTCCTTGGGAAAACTGAAAATCAATAAGACAGAGCCACCCCAAAATTTAGGACTGCACTGCTTACAAGGACCTCAACTTGGGTACACTTTAAATATCCCAGGAAATATAAAAATGGTTCAAAAAATTGTGGTACTTACGTACGATGGAATATCCCTCAGCCATGAAACCAATGTCATAAGACCAGTAGCAGCAAAATGGGTGGATTCAGGTACGATGATTCTAAGTGAAATAAGTCACAGAGAAAAAGAAACTTATCATAAGATATCACTTATGAAGATCCTGTAAACATGGCTACACTTGAACTGAGTTAGGAAAGAGAACAGTGTCTCACATTTAGAAAACACTCTTATGCCTGCTAAAGGGGGAAGGAGAGGTGGGGTGATGCATAAAACCAGAGTTTGATATAAGCACAGGTACCGTTCCAAAAACCAACTATGGAATAGACAAGACCTACACCTTCCTCAGTGAAAGGGACTCAATACCCCATATTTCCCACAGAGGAATATATCTGACTAGTAAGAATCTTAAAACCTATGTATTGATATGTCTCCATAAGGGAATCAAGTGTCTAGACTGGCATAAACATGGCAGCGAGAATCAGCTCAAACCCACTATAAAAAGGAATTTCAAAAACAAAACAAAAAAACTGGGAAATTCTTTACAATTCCTTCAGGGTCTCTTATTAAACCTGGAATGACCCTATCTACAACGACAGCTGGATGTGGCATAAGGCTGGACACTTGGGACTGAGCGGATTGGTGAGATTGGGTGAGCAAATGCAGACCCTTTAAAGCACAAATGCCTGGCACCCATTCCATGGGTCCCAGCTCTCCAGGTTGAAGGGAATATTAATACAGCTATAACATGTACGGGAAACCTAGAGAACAGACACACTGTGAATTACAAAGGTTTCTAAAACTCAACGAATAGCCCTTCTCCAGGTGCTCCGGTTTGACTTTCCATCTGCTTTACTATCAATCTCCCAACTTGGAGAGACAGCCCCTTTAACCTCCTGGTTCGCACAGGTTGCCAATTTGGCAGAGGATGAAAGGGAAGAGGGAGAACCAATGAGAGAGTAGCTGTTAGGCATTTGGCCGGGCACATATCACTGTAATTTCCCGGCAGGAAGAAGAATTAACCAAAGTTGCAGCCACCCACCGGGAACCAGCATAGGTCCTGAACCAAAATTTTGGACTTGCGGTCAGCTCACCAAAAACGAGTTGAAAAATGGAGCTCAGGGGCACAGCAATTCACAAACTGGCCGAATAATAAAGGACAACTATCGTCCAAAAATCTGTTGAGGGAAGGCAACGAGGTGCACTTGAAAGCGAGGCAGAATAGCAGGAAACAGATTTCAAGAGGTACCTTGGAATCGGCTTTAAAGCACAGGAAGAGGGGCACAACTTCAACAATGATGCACTTGGCCAAAAAGGGCATATGCGTTTTCTCCTGAATATATTCAGGAGAAAACGCATACGCCCTTTTTGGCCAAGCAAGAAAGCGGGCAATGCAAATCTGCACTACAAAGAAGTATCACTTCCCACCGGTCAAAAGGGACATCCACAAAATGTGTAAAAACCAGAAAGGCAAGACAGGCCCTGGAGAACAGGGAGCCTTGTTATGCTGATGGGCGGGATGTAAATTGCCAACTGCCTCTCTGGAGGAGTACATTGTGTTCCCTAAAACAAGTAAAGAACAGAGCTACAGAGCCAAGGGCACTTCCAGTCTAGGGAATATACCTTGGGAAAACTGAAAATCAATAAGACAGAGCCACCCCAAAATTAAGGGCTGCACTGCTTACAAGGACCTCAACTTGGGTACACCTTAAATATCCCAGGAAATATAAAAATGTTTCAAAAAATTGTGGTACTTACATACGATGGAATATCCCTCAGCCATGAAATCAATGTCATAAGACCAGTAGCAGCAAAATGGGTGGATTCAGGTATGATGATTCTAAGTGAAATAAGTCACACAGAAAAAGAAACTTATCATAAGATATCAATTATGAAGATCCTGTAAACATGGCTACACTTGAACTGAGTTAGGAAAGAGAACAGTGTCTCACATTTAGAAAACACTCTTATGCCTGCTTAAGGGGGAAGGAGAGGTGGGGTGATGCATAAAACCAGAGTTTGATATAAGCACAGGTACCGTTTCAAAAACCAACTATGGAATAGACAAGACCTACACCTTCCTCAGTGAAAGGGACTCAAAACCCCATATTTCCCGCAGAGGAATATATCTGACTAGTAAGAATCTTAAAACCTATGTATTGATATGTCTCCATAAGGGAATCAAGTGTGTCTAGACTGGCATAAACATGGCAGCGAGAATCAGCTCAAACCCACTATAAAAAGGAATTTCAAAAACAAAACAAAAAACTGGGAAATTCTCTACAATTCCTTCAGGGTTTCTGATGAAACCTGGAATGACCCTATCTACAACGACAACTGGATGTGGCATAAGGCTGGACACTTGGGACTGAGAGGATTGGTGAGATTGGGTGAGCAAATGCAGACCCTTTAAAGCAATAATGCATGGCACCCATTCCATGGTTCCCAACTCTCCAGGTTGAAGGGAATATTACTACAGTTATAACATGTACGGGAAACCTAGAGAACGGACACACTGTGAATATGAAAGGTTTCTAAAACTCAACGAATAGTCCCTCTCCTGGTGCTCTGGTTTGACTTTCCATCTGCTTTACTATCAACCTCCCAACTTGGAGCGACAGCCCCTTTAACCTCCTGGTTCGCACAGGTTGCCAATTTGGCAGAGGCTGAAACGGAAGAGGGAGAACCAATGAGAGAGTAGCTGTTAGGCATTTGGACGGGCACATATCACTGTAATTTCCCGGCAAGAAGAAGAATTAACCAAAGTCTCAGCCACTCACCGGGAACCAGTATAGGTCCTGAACCAAAATTTTGGACTTGCGGTCAGCTCACCAAAAACGAGTTGAAAAATGGAGCTCAGGGGCACAGCAATTCACAAACTGGCCGAGTAATAAAGGACAACTATCGTCCAAAAATCTGTTGAGGGAAGGCAACGAGGCGGACTTGAAAGCGAGGCAGAATAGCAGGAAACAGATTTCAAGAGGTACGTTGGAATCGCCTTTAAAGCACAGGAAGAGGGGCACAACTTCGACAATGATGCACTTGGCCAAAAAGGGCGTATGCGTTTTCTCCTGAATATAATCAGGAGAAAACGCATACGCCCTTTTTGGCCAAGCAAGCAAGCGGGCAATGCAAATCTGCACTACAAAGAAGTATCACTTCCCACCGGTCAAAAGGGACATCCACAAAATGTGTAAAAACCAGAAAGGCAAGACAGGCCCTGGAGAACAGGGAGCCTTGTTATGCTGATGAGCGGGATGTAAATTGCCAACTGCCTCTCTGGAGGAGTGCATTGTGTTCCCTAAAACAAGTAAACAACAGAGCTACAGAGCCAAGGGCACTTCCAGTCTAGGGAATATACCTTGGGAAAACTGAAAATCAATAAGACAGAGCCACCCCAAAATTTAGGGCTGCACTGCTTACAAGGACCTCAACTTGGGTACACCTTAAATATCCCAGGAAATATAAAAAAGGTTCAAAAAATTGTGGTACTTACGTACGGTGGAATATCCCTCAGCCATGAAATCAATGTCATAAGACCAGTAGCAGCAAAATGGGTGGATTCAGGTACGATGATTCTAAGTGAAATAAGTCACACAGAAAAAGAAACTTATCATAAGATATCACTTATGAAGATCCTGTAAACATGGCTACACTTGAACTGAGTTAGGAAAGAGAAGAGTGTCTCACATTTAGAAAACACTCTTATGCCTGCTTAAGGGGGAAGGAGAGGTGGGGTGATGCATAAAACCAGAGTTTGATATAAGCACAGGTACCGTTCCATAACCAACTATGGAATAGACAAGACCTACACCTTCCTCAGTGAAAGGGACTCAAAACCCCGTATTTCCCGCAGAAGAATATATCTGACTAGTAAGAATCTTAAAACCTATGTATTGATATGTCTCCATAAGGGAATCAAGTGTGTCTAGACTGGCATAAACATGGCAGCGAGAATCAGCTCAAACCCACTATAAAAAGGAATTTCAAAATCAAAACAAAAAAACAGGGAAATTCTTTACAATTCCTTCAGGGTCTCTGATGAAACCTGGAATGACCCTATCTACAATGACAGCTGGATGTGGCGTAAGGCTGGACACTTGGGACTGAGAGGATTGGTGAGATAGGGTGAGCAAATGGAGACCCTTTAAAGCAATAATGCATGGCACCCATTCCATGGGTCCCAACTCTCCAGGTTGAAGGAAATATTACTACAGTTATAATATGTACGGGAAAACTAGAGAACAGACACACTGTGAATACGAAAGGTTTCTAAAACTCATCGAATAGTCCCTCTCCTGGTGCTCCGGTTTGACTTTCCATCTGCTTTACTATCAATCTCCCAACTTGGAGAGACAAGCCCTTTAACCTCCTGGTTCGAACCGGTTTCCAATTTGGCAGAGGATGAAAGGGAAGAGGGAGAACCAATGAGAGAGTAGCTGTTAGGCATTTGGACGGGCATATATCACTCTAACTTCCCGGCAGGTAGAAGAATTAACCAAAGTCTCAGCCACCCACCGGGAACCAGCATAGTTCCTGAACCAAAATGTTGGACTTGCGGTCAGCTCACCAAAAACGAGTTGAGAAATGGAGCTCAGGGGCACAGCAATTCACAAACTGGCCAAGTAATAAAGGACAACTATCGTCCAAAAATCTGTTGAGGGAAGGCAACGAGGTGGACTTGAAAGCGAGGCAGAATAGCAGGAAACAGATTTCAAGAGGTACGTTGGAATCGCCTTTAAAGCACAGGAAGAGGGGCACAACTTCGACAGTGATGCACTTGGCCAAAAAGGGCGTATGAGTTTTCTCCTGAATATATTCAGGAGAAAACGCATACGTCCTTTTTGGCCAAGCAAGCAAGCGGGCAATGCAAATCTGCACTACAAAGAAGTATCACTTCCCACCGGTCAAAAGGGACATCCACAAAATGTGTAAAATCCAGAAAGGCAAGACAGGCCCTGGAGAACAGGGAGCCTTGTTATGCTGATGGGCGGGATGTAAATTGCCAACTGCCTCTCTGGAGGAGTACATTGTGTTCCCTAAAACAAGTAAAGAACAGAGCTACAAGGCCAAGGGCACTTCCAGTCTAGGGAATATACCTCGGGAAAACTGAAAATCAATAAGACAGAGCCACCCCAAAACTAGGGGTGCACTGCTTCAAGGACCTCAACTTGGGTACACCTTAAATATCCCAGGAAATATAAAAATGGTTCAAAATATTGTGGTACTTACGTATGATGGAATATCCCTCAGCCATGAAATCAATGTCATAAGACCAGTAGCAGCAAAATGGGTGGATTCAGGTACGATGATTCTAAGTGAAATAAGTCACACAGAAAAAGAAACTTATCATAAGATATCACTTATCAAGATCCTGTAAACATGGCTACACTTGAACTGAGTTAGGAAAGAGAACAGTGTCTCACATTTAGAAAACACTCTTATGCCTGCTTAAGGGGGAAGGAGAGGTGGGGTGATGCATAAAACCAGAGTTTGATATAAGCACAGGTACCGTTCCAAAAACCAACTATGGAATAGACAAGACCTACACCTTCCTCAGTGAAAGGGACACAAAACACCATATTTCCCACAGAGGAATATATCTGACTAGTAAGAATATTAAAACCTATGTATTGATATATCTCCGTAAGGGAATCAAGTGTGTCTAGACTGGCATAAACATGGCAGCGAGAATCAGCTCAAACCCACTATAAAAAGGAATTTCAAAAAGAAAACAAAAAAACTGGGAAATTCTTTACAATTCCTTGAGGGTCTCTGATGAAACCTGGAATGACCCTATCTACAATGACAGCTGGTTGTGGCATAAGGAGGGACACTTGGGACTGAGACGATTGGTGAGATTTAGTGAGCAAATGCAGACCCTTCAAAGCACAAATGCCTGGCACCCATTCCATGGGTCCCAACTCTCCAGGTTGAAGGGAATATTACTACAGCTATAATATGTACAGGAAACCTAGAGAACGGACACACTGTGAATACGAAAGGTTTCTAAAACTCAACGAATAGTCCCTCTCCTGGTGCTCCGGTTTTACTTTCCATCTGCTTTACTATCAACCTCCCAACTTGGAGAGACAGCCCCTTTAACGTCCTGGTTCGCACAGGTTGCCAATTTGGCAGAGGCTGAAAGGGAACAGGGAGAACCAATGAGAGAGTAGCTGTTAGGCATTTGAACGGGCACATATCACTGTAATTTCCCGGCAAGTAGAAGAATTAACCAAAGTCTCAGCCACCCACCGGGAACCAGTATAGGTCCTGAACCAAAATTTTGGACTTGCGGTCAGCTCACCAAAAACGAGTTGAAAAATGGAGCTCAGGGGCACAGCAATTCACAAACTGGCCGAGTAATAAAGGACAACTATCGTCCAAAAATCTGTTGAGGGAAGGCAACGAGGCGGACTTGAAAGCGAGGCAGAATAGCAGGAAACAGATTTCAAGAGGTACGTTGGAATCGCCTTTAAAGCACAGGAAGAGGGGCACAATTTCGACAATGATGCACTTGGCCAAAAAGGGCGTATGCGTTTTCTCCTGAATATATTCAGGAGAAAACGCATACGCCCATTTTGGCCAAGCAAGCAAGCGGGCAATGCAAATCTGCACTACAAAGAAGTATCACTTCCCACCGGTCAAAAGGGACATCCACAAAATGTGTAAAAACCAGAAAGGCAAGACAGGCCCTGGAGAACAGGGAGCCTTGTTATGCTGATGGGCGGGATGTAAATTGCCAACTGCCTCTCTGGAGGACTGCATTGTGTTCCCTAAAACAAGTAAACAACAGAGCTACAGAGCCAAGGGCACTTCCAGTCTAGGGAATATACCTTGGGAAAACTGAAAATCAATAAGACAGAGCCACCCCAAAATTTAGGGCTGCACTGCTTACAAGGACCTCAACTTGGGTACACCTTAAATATCCCAGGAAATATAAAAATGGTTCAAAAAATTGTGGTACTTACGTACGATGGAATATCCCTCAGCCATGAAATCAATGTCATAAGACCAGTAGCAGCAAAATGGGTGGATTCAGGTACGGTGATTCCAAGTGAAATAAGTCACACAGAAAAAGAAACTTATCATAAGATATCACTTATGAAGATCCTGTAAACATGGCTACACTTGAACTGAGTTAAGAAAGAGAACAGTGTCTCACATTTAGAAAACACTCTTATGCCTGCTTAAGGGGGAAGGAGAGGTGGGGTGATGCATAAAACCAGAGTTTGATATAAGCACAGGTACCGTTCCAAAAACCAACTATGGAATAGACAAGACCTCCACCTTCCTCAGTGAAAGGGACTCAAAATCCCATATTTTTGGCAGAGGAATATATCTGACTGTTAAGAATCCTAAAACCTATGTATTGATATGTCTCCATAAGGGAATCAAGTGTGTCTAGACTGGGATAAACATGGCAGCGAGAATCAGCTCAAACTCACTATGAAAAGGAATTTCAAAAACAAAACAAAAAAACTGGGAAATTCTTTACAATTCCTTCAGGGTCTCTGATGAAACCTGGAATGACCCTATCTACAATGACAGCTGGATGTGTCATAAGGAGGGACACTTGGGACTGAGACGATTGGTGAGATTGGGTGAGCAAATGCAGACCCTTTAAAGCACAAATGCCTGGCACCCATTCCATGGGTCCCAACTCTCCAGGTTGAAGGGAATATTACTACAGCTATAACATGTACGGGAAACATAGAGAACGGACACACTGTGAATACGAAAGGTTTCTAAAACTCAACGAATAGTCCCTCTCCTGGTGCTCTGGTTTGACTTTCCATCTGCTTTACTATCAACCTCCCAACTTGGAGAGACAGCCCCTTTAACCTCCTGGTTCGCACAGGTTGCCAATTTGGCAGAGGATGAAAGGGAAGAGGGAGAACCAATGAGAGAGTAGCTGTTAGGCATTTGAACGGGCACATATCACTGTAATTTCCCGGCAGGAAGAAGAATTAACCAAAGTCTCAGCCTCCCACAGGGAAACAGCATAGGTCCTGAACCAAAATATTGGACTTGCGGTCAGCTCACCAAAAACGAGTTGAAAAATGGAGCTCAGGGGCACAGCAATTCACAAACTGGCCGAGTAATAAAGGACAACTATCGTCCAAAAATCTGTTGAGGGAAGGCAATGAGGCGGACTTGAAAGCGAGGCAGAATAGCAGGAAACAGATTTCAAGAGGTACGTTGGAATGGCCTTTAAAGCACAGGAAGAGGGGCAAAACTTCGACAATAATGCACTTGGCCAAAAAGGGTGTATGCGTTTTCTCCGGAATATATTCAGGAGAAAACGCATACGCCCTTTTTGGCCAAGCAAGCATGCGGGCAATGCAAATCTGCACTACAAAGAAGTATCACTTCCCACCGGTCAAAAGGGACATCCACAAAATGTGTAAAAACCAGAAAGGCAAGACAGGCCCTGGAGAACAGGGAGCCTTGTTATGCTGATTGGCGGGATGTAAATTGCCAACTGCCTCTCTGGAGGACTGCATTGTGTTCCCTAAAACAAGTAAACAACACAGCTACAGAGTCAAGGGCACTTCCAGTCTAGGGAATATGCCTTGGGAAAACTGAAAATCAATAAGACACAGCCACCCCAAAATTTAGGTCTGCAGTGCTTACAAGGACCTCAACTTGGGTACACCTTAAATATCCCAGGAAATATAAAAATGGTTCAAAAAATTGTGGTACTTACGTACGATGGAATATCCCTCAGCCATGAAATCAATGTCATGAGACCAGTAGAAGCAAAATGGGTGGATTCAGGTACGATGATTCTAAGTGAAATAAGTCACAGAGAAAAAGAAACTTATCATAAGATATCACTTATGAAGATCCTGTAAACATGGCTACACTTGAACTGAGTTAGGAAAGAGAACAGTGTCTCACATTTAGAAAACACTCTTATGCCTGTTTAAGGGGGAAGGAGAGGTGGGGTGATGCATAAAACCAGAGTTTGATATAAGCACAGGTACCATTCCAAAAACCAACTATGGAATAGACAAGACCTACACCTTCCTCAGTGAAAGGGACTCAAAACCCCATATTTCCCGCAGAGGAATATATCTGACTAGTAAGAATCTTAAAACCTATGTATTGATATGTCTCCGTAAGGGAATCAAGTGTGTCTAGACTGGCATAAACATGGCAGCGAGAATCAGCTCAAACCCACTATAAAGAGGAATTTCAAAAACAAAACAAAAAAACTGGGAAATTCTTTACAATTCCTTCAGGGTCTCTGATGAAACATGGAATGACCCTATCTACAACGACAGCTGGATGTGGCATAAGTCTGGACACTTTTGACAGAGAGGATTGGTGAGATTGGGTGAGCAAATGCAGACCCTTTAAAGCAATAATGCAGGGCACCCATTCCATGGGTCCCAACTCTCCAGGTTGAAGGGAATATTACTACAGTTATAACATGTACGGGAAACCTAGAGAACGGACACACTGTGAATACGAAAGGTTTCTAAAACTCAACAAATAGTCCATCTCCTGGTGCTCCGGTTTGACTTTCCATCTGCTTTACTATCAATCTCCCAACTTGGAGAGAGAGCCCCTTTAACCTCCTGGTTTGCACAGGTTGCCAATTTGGCAGAGGATGAAAGGGAAGAGGGAGAACCAATGAGAGAGTAGCTGTTAGGCATTTGAACGGGCACATATCACTCTAACTTCCCGGCAGGAAGAAGAATTAACCAAAGTCTCAGCCCCCCACTGGTAACCAGCATAGGTCCTGAACCAAAATTTTGGACTTGAGGTCAGCTCACCAAAAACGAGTTGAAAAATGGAGCTCAGGGGCACAGCAATTCACAAACTGGCCGAGTAATAAAGGACAACTATCGTCCAAAAATCTGTTGAGGGAAGGCAACGAGGCGGACTTGAAAGCGAGGCAGAATAGCAGGAAACAGATTTCAAGAGGTTCGTTGGAATCGCCTTTAAAGCACAAGAAGAGGGGCACAACTTCAACAATGATGCACTTGGCCAAAAAGGGCATATGCGTTTTCTCCTGAATATATTCAGGAGAAAACGCATATGCCCTTTTTGTCCAAGCAAGCAAGCGGGCAATGCAAATCTGCACTACAAAGAAGTATCACTTCCCACCGGTCAAAAGGGACATCCACAAAATGTGTAAAAACCAGAAAGGCAAGACAGGCCCTGGAGAACAGGGAGCCTTGTTATGCTGATGGGCGGGATGTAAATTGCCAACTGCCTCTCTGGAGGAGTGCATTGTGTTCCCTAAAACAAGTAAACAACAGAGCTACAGAGCCAAGGGCACTTCCAGTCTAGGGAATATTCCTTGGGAAAACTGAAAATCAATAAGACACAGCCACCCCAAAATTTAGGGCTGCACTGCTTACAAGGACCTCAACTTGGGTACACCTTAAATATCCCAGGAAATATAAAAACGGTTCAAAAAATTGTGGTACTTTCGTACGATGGAATATCCCTCAGCCATGAAATCAATGTCATAAGACCAGTAGCAGCAAAATGGGTGGATTCAGGTACGATGATTCTAAGTGAAATAAGTCACACAGAAAAAGAAACTTATCATAAGATATCACTTATGAAGATCCTGTAAACATGGCTACACTTGAACTGAGTTAAGAAAGAGAACAGTGTCTCACATTTAGAAAACACTCTTATGCCTGCTTAAGGGGGAAGGAGAGGTGGGGTGATGCATAAAACCAGAGTTTGATATAAGCACAGGTACCGTTCCAAAAACCAACTATGGAATAGACAAGACCTCCACCTTCCTCAGTGAAAGGGACTCAAAATCCCATATTTTTGGCAGAGGAATATATCTGACTGTTAAGAATCTTAAAACCTATGTATTGATATGTCTCCATAAGGGAATCAAGTGTGTCTAGACAGGCATAAACATGGCAGCGAGAATCAGCTCAAACTCACTATGAAAAGGAATTTCAAAAACAAAACAAAAAAACTGGGAAATTCTTTACAATTCCTTCAGGGTCTCTGATGAAACCTGGAATGACCCTATCTACAATGACAGCTGGATGTGTCATAAGGAGGGACACTTGGGACTGAGACGATTGGTGAGATTGGGTGAGCAAATGCAGACCATTTAAAGCACAAATGCCTGGCACCCATTCCATGGGTCCCAACTCTCCAGGTTGAAGGGAATATTACTACAGCTATAACATGTATGGGAAACATAGAGAACGGACACACTGTGAATACGAAAGGTTTCTAAAACTCAACGAATAGTCCCTCTCCTGGTGCTCTGGTTTGACTTTCCATCTGCTTTACTATTAATCTCCCAACTTGGAGAGACAGCCCCTTTAACCTCCTGGTTCGCACAGGTTGCCAATTTGGCAGAGGATGAAAGGGAAGAGGGAGAACCAATGAGAGAGTAGCTGTTAGGCATTTGAACGGGCACATATCACTGTAATTTCCCGGCAGGAAGAAGAATTAACCAAAGTCTCAGCCTCCCACAGGGAACCAGCATAGGTCCTGAACCAAAATGTTGGACTTGCGGTCAGCTCACCAAAAACGAGTTGAAAAATGGAGCTCAGGGGCACAGCAATTCACAAAATGGCCGAGTAATAAAGGACAACTATCGTCCAAAAATCTGTTGAGGGAAGGCAATGAGGCGGACTTGAAAGCGAGGCAGAATAGCAGGAAACATATTTCAAGAGGTACGTTGGAATCGCCTTTAAAGCTCAGGAAGAGGGGCACAACTTCGACAATAATGCACTTGGCCAAAAAGGGCGTATGCGTTTTCTCCGGAATATATTCAGGAGAAAACGCATACGCCCTTTTTGGCCAAGCAAGCATGCGGGCAATGCAAATCTGCACTACAAAGAAGTATAACTTCCCACCGGTCAAAAGGGACATCCACAAGATGTGTAAAAACAAGAAAGGCAAGACAGGCCCTGGAGAACAGGGAGCCTTGTTATGCTGATGGGCGGGATGTAAATTGCCAACTGCCTCTCTGGAGGAGTGCATTGTGTTCCCTAAAACAAGGAAACAACAGAGCTACAGAGCCCAGGGCACTTCCAGTCTAGGGAATATTCCTTGGGAAAACTGAAAATCAATAAGACACAGCCACCCCAAAATTTAGGACTGCACTGCTTACAAGGACCTCAACTTGGGTACACCTTAAATATCCCAGGAAATATAAAAATGGTTCAAAAATTTGTGGTACTTACATACGATGGAATATCCCTCAGCCATGAAATCAATGTCATAAGACCAGTAGCAGCAAAATGGGTGGATTCAGGTACAATGATTCTAAGTGAAATAAGTCACACAGAAAAAGAAACTTATCATAAGATATCACTTATGAAGATCCTGTAAACATGGCTACACTTGAACTGAGTTAGGAAAGAGAACAGTGTCTCACATTTAGAAAACACTCTTATGCCTGCTTAAGGGGGAAGGAGAGGTGGGGTGATGCATAAAACCAGAGTTTGATATAAGCACAGGTACCGTTCCAAAAACCAACTATGGAATAGACAAGACCTACACCTTCCTCAGTGAAAGGGACTCAAAACACCATATTTCCCGCAGAGGAATATATCTGACTAGTAAGAATCTTCAAACCTATGTATCGATGTGTATCCATAAGGGAATCAAGTGTGTCTAGACTGGCATAAACATGGCAGTGAGAATCAGCTCAAACCCACTATAAAAAGGAATTTCAAAAACAAAACAAAAAAACTGGGAAATTCTTTACAAGTCCTTCAGGGTCTCTGATGAAACCTGGAATGACCCTATCTACAACGACAGCTGGATGTGGCATAAGGCTGGACACTTGGGACTGAGAGGATTGGTGAGATTGGGTGAGCAAATGCAGACCCTTTAAAGCACAAATGCATGGCACCCATTCCATGGGTCCCAACTCTCCAGGTTGAAGGGAATATTACTACAGCTATAACATGTACGGGAAACCTACAGAACGGACACACTGTGAATACGAAAGGTTTCTAAAACTCAACGAATAGTCCCTCTCCTGGTGCTCCGGTTTGACTTTCCATCTGCTTTACTATCAACCTCCCAACTTGGAGAGACAGCCCCTTTAACCTCCTGGATCGCACAGGTTGCCAATTTGGCAGAGGATGAAAGGGAATAGGGAGAACCAAAGAGAGAGTAGCTGTTAGGCATTTGGACGGCCACATATCACTCTAATTTCCCGGCAGGAAGAAGAATTAACCAAAGTCTCAGCAACCCACCGGGAACCAGCATAGGTCCTGAACCAAAATTTTGGACTTGCTGTCAGCTCACCAAAAACGAGTTGAAAAATGGAGCTCAAGGGCACAGCAATTTACAATCTGGCCGAGTAATAAAGGACAACTATCGTCCAAAAATCTGTTGAGGGAAGGCAACGAGGCGGACTTGAAAGCGAGGCAGAATAGCAGGAAACAGATTTCAAGAGGTACGTTGGAATCGCCTTTAAAGCACAGGAAGAGGGGCACAACTTCGACAATGATGCACTTGGCCAAAAAGGGCGTATGCGTTTTCTCCTGAATATATTCAGGAGAAAACGCATACGCCCTTTTTGGCCAAGCAAGCATGCGGGCAATGCAAATCTGCACTACAAAGAAGTATCACTTCCCACCGGTCAAAAGGGACATCCACAAGATGTGTAAAAACCAGAAAGGCAAGACAGGCCCTGGAGAACAGGGAGCCTTGTTATGCTGATGGGCGGGATGTAAATTGCCAACCGCCTCTCTGGAGGAGTGCATTGTGTTCCCTAAAACAAGGAAACAACAGAGCTACAGAGCCCAGGGCACTTCCAGTCTAGGGAATATTCCTTGGGAAAACTGAAAATCAATAAGACACAGCCACCCCAAAATTTAGGACTGCACTGCTTACAAGGACCTCAACTTGGGTACACCTTAAATATCCCAGGAAATATAAAAATGGTTCAAAAATTTGTGGTACTTACATACGATGGAATATCCCTCAGCCATGAAATCAATGTCATAAGACCAGTAGCAGCAAAATGGGTGGATTCAGGTACGATGATTCTAAGTGAAATAAGTCACACAGAAAAAGAAACTTATCATAAGATATCACTTATGAAGATCCTGTAAACATGGCTACACTTGAACTGAGTTAGGAAAGAGAACAGTGTCTCACATTTAGAAAACACTCTTATGCCTGCTTAAGGGGGAAGGAGAGGTGGGGTGATGCATAAAACCAGAGTTTGATATAAGCACAGGTACCGTTCCAAAAACCAACTATGGAATAGACAAGACCTCCACCTTCCTCAGTGAAAGGGACTCAAAACACCATATTTCCCGCAGAGGAATATATCTGACTAGTAAGAATCTTCAAACCTATGTATCGATGTGTATCCATAAGGGAATCAAGTGTGTCTAGAATGGCATAAACATGGCAGTGAGAATCAGCTCAAACCCACTATAAAAAGGAATTTCAAAAACAAAACAAAAAAACTGGGAAATTCTTTACAATTCCTTCAGGGTCTCTGATGAAACCTGGAATGACCCTATCTACAACGACAGCTGGATGTGGCATAAGGCTGGACACTTGGGACTGAGAGGATTGGTGAGATTGGGTGAGCAAATGCAGACCCTTTAAAGCACAAATGCATGGCACCCATTCCATGGGTCCCAACTCTCCAGGTTGAAGGGAATATTACTACAGCTATAACATGTACGGGAAACCTACAGAACGGACACACTGTGAATACGAAAGGTTTCTAAAACTCAACGAATAGTCCCTCTCCTGGTGCTCCGGTTTGACTTTCCATCTGCTTTACTATCAACCACCCAACTTGGAGAGACAGCCCCTTTAACCTCCTGGATCGCACAGGTTGCCAATTTGGCAGAGGATGAAAGGGAATAGGGAGAACCAATGAGAGAGTAGCTGTTAGGCATTTGGACGGCCACATATCACTCTAATTTCCCGGCAGGAAGAAGAATTAACCAAAGTCTCAGCAACCCACCGGGAACCAGCATAGGTCCTGAACCAAAATTTTGGACTTGCTGTCAGCTCACCAAAAACGAGTTGAAAAATGGAGCTCAAGGGCACAGCAATTTACAATCTGGCCGAGTAATAAAGGACAACTATCGTCCAAAAATCTGTTGAGGGAAGGCAACGAGGCGGACTTGAAAGCGAGGCAGAATAGCAGGAAACAGATTTCCAGAGGTACGTTGGAATCGCCTTTAAAGCACAGGAAGAGGGGCACAACTTCGACAATGATGCACTTGGCCAAAAAGGGCGTATGCGTTTTCTCCTGAATATATTCAGGAGAAAACGCATACGCCCTTTTTGGCCAAGCAAGCAAGCGGGCAATGCAAATCTGCACTACAAAGTAGTATCACTTCCCACCGGTCAAAAGGGACATCCACAAAATGTGTAAAAACCAGAAAGGCAAGACAGGCCCTGGAGAACAGGGAGCCTTGTTATGCTGATGGGCGGGATGTAAATTTCCAACTGCCTCTCTGGAGGAGTGCATTGTGTTCCCAAAAACAAGTAAACAACAGAGCTACAGAGCCAAGGGCACTTCCAGTCTAGGGAATATTCCTTGGGAAAACTGAAAATCAATAAGACAGAGCCACCCCAAAATTTAGGACTGCACTGCTTACAAGGACCTCAACTTGGGTACACTTTAAATATCCCAGGAAATATAAAAATGGTTCAAAAAATTGTGGTACTTACGTACGATGGAATATCCCTCAGCCATGAAACCAATGTCATAAGACCAGTAGCAGCAAAATGGGTGGATTCAGGTACGATGATTCTAAGTGAAATAAGTCACAGAGAAAAAGAAAATTATCATAAGATATCACTTATGAAGATCCTGTAAACATGGCTACACTTGAACTGAGTTAGGAAAGAGAACAGTGTCTCACATTTAGAAAACACTCTTATGCCTGCTAAAGGGGGAAGGAGAGGTGGGGTGATGCATAAAACCAGAGTTTGATATAAGCACAGGTACCGTTCCAAAAACCACCTATGGAATAGCCAAGACCTACACCTTCCTCAGTGAAAGGGACTCAATACCCCATATTTCCCACAGAGGAATATATCTGACTAGTAAGAATCTTAAAACCTATGTATTGATATGTCTCCGTAAGGGAATCAAGTGTCTAGACTGGCATAAACATGGCAGCGAGAATCAGCTCAAACCCACTATAAAAAGGAATTTCAAAAACAAAACAAAAAAACTGGGAAATTCTTTACAATTCCTTCAGGGTCTCTTATTAAACCTGGAATGACCCTATCTACAACGACAGCTGGATGTGGCATAAGGCTGGACACTTGGGACTGAGCGGATTGGTGAGATTGGGTGAGCAAATGCAGACCCTTTAAAGCACAAATGCCTGGCACCCATTCCATGGGTCCCAGCTCTCCAGGTTGAAGGGAATATTAATACAGCTATAACATGTACGGGAAACCTAGAGAACAGACACACTGTGAATTACAAAGGTTTCTAAAACTCAACGAATAGCCCTTCTCCAGGTGCTCAGGTTTGACTTTCCATCTGCTTTACTATCAATCTCCCAACTTGGAGAGACAGCCCCTTTAACCTCCTGGTTCGCACAGGTTGCCAATTTGGCAGAGGATGAAAGGGAAGAGGGAGAACCAATGAGAGAGTAGCTGTTAGGCATTTGGCCGGGCACATATCACTGTAATTTCCCGGCAGGAAGAAGAATTAACCAAAGTCACAGCCACCCACCGGGAACCAGCATAGGTCCTGAACCAAAATTTTGGACTTGCGGTCAGCTCACCAAAAACGAGTTGAAAAATGGAGCTCAGGGGCACAGCAATTCACAAACTGGCCGAATAATAAAGGACAACTATCGTCCAAAAATCTGTTGAGGGAAGGCAACGAGGTGCACTTGAAAGCGAGGCAGAATAGCAGGAAACAGATTTCAAGAGGTACCTTGGAATCAGCTTTAAAGCACAGGAAGAGGGGCACAACTTCAACAATGATGCACTTGGCCAAAAAGGGCATATGCGTTTTCTCCTGAATATATTCAGGAGAAAACGCATACGCCCTTTTTGGCCAAGCAAGAAAGCGGGCAATGCAAATCTGCACTACAAAGAAGTATCACTTTCTACCGGTTGAAAGGGACATCCACAAAATGTGTAAAAACCAGAAAGGCAAGACAGGCCCTGGAGAACAGGGAGCCTTGTTATGCTGATGGGCGGGATGTAAATTGCCAACTGCCTCTCTGGAGGAGTACATTGTGTTCCCTAAAACAAGTAAAGAACAGAGCTACAGAGCCAAGGGCACTTCCAGTCTAGGGAATATACCTTGGGAAAACTGAAAATCAATAAGACAGAGCCACCCCAAAATTTAGGGCTGCACTGCTTACAAGGTCCTCAACTTGGGTACACCTTAAATATCCCAGGAAATATAAAAATGTTTCAAAAAATTGTGGTACTTACGTACGACGGAATATCCCTCAGCCATGAAATCAATGTCATAAGACCAGTAGCAGCAAAATGGGTGGATTCAGGTATGATGATTCTAAGTGAAATAAGTCACACAGAAAAAGAAACTTATCATAAGATATCAATTATGAAGATCCTGTAAACATGGCTACACTTGAACTGAGTTAGGAAAGAGAACAGTGTCTCACATTTAGAAAACACTCTTATGCCTGCTTAAGGGGGAAGGAGAGGTGGGGTGATGCATAAAACCAGAGTTTGATATAAGCACAGGTACCGTTCCAAAAACCAACTATGGAATAGACAAGACCTACACCTTCCTCAGTGAAAGGGACTCAAAACCCCATATTTCCCGCAGAGGAATATATCTGACTAGTAAGAATCTTAAAACCTATGTATTGATATGTCTCCATAAGGGAATCAAGTGTGTCTAGACTGGCATAAACATGGCAGCGAGAATCAGCTCAAACCCACTATAAAAAGGAATTTCAAAAACAAAACAAAAAACTGGGAAATTCTCTACAATTCCTTCAGGGTCTCTGATGAAACCTGGAATGACCCTATCTACAATGACAGCTGGATGTAGCATAAGGCTGGACACTTGGGACTGAGAGGATTGGTGAGATTGGGTGAGCAAATGCAGACCCTTTAAAGCAATAATGCATGACACCCATTCCATGGTTCCCAACTCTCCAGGTTGAAGGGAATATTACTACAGTTATAACATGTACGGGAAACCTAGAGAACGGACACACTGTGAATATGAAAGGTTTCTAAAACTCAACGAATAGTCCCTCTCCTGGTGCTCTGGTTTGACTTTCCATCTGCTTTACTATCAACCTCCCAACTTGGAGCGACAGCCCCTTTAACCTCCTGGTTCGCACAGGTTGCCAATTTGGCAGAGGCTGAAAGGGAAGAGGGAGAACCAATGAGAGAGTAGCTGTTAGGCATTTGGACGGGCACATATCACTGTAATTTCCCGGCAAGAAGAAGAATTAACCAAAGTCTCAGCCACTCACCGGGAACCAGTATAGGTCCTGAACCAAAATTTTGGACTTGCGGTCAGCTCACCAAAAACGAGTTGAAAAATGGAGCTCAGGGGCACAGCAATTCACAAACTGGCCGAGTAATAAAGGACAACTATCGTCCAAAAATCTGTTGAGGGAAGGCAACGAGGCGGACTTGAAAGCGAGGCAGAATAGCAGGAAACAGATTTCAAGAGGTACGTTGGAATCGCCTTTAAAGCACAGGAAGAGGGGCACAACTTCGACAATGATGCACTTGGCCAAAAAGGGCGTATGCGTTTTCTCCTGAATATAATCAGGAGAAAACACATACGCCCTTTTTGGCCAAGCAAGCAAGCGGGCAATGCAAATCTGCACTACAAAGAAGTATCACTTCCCACCGGTCAAAAGGGACATCCACAAAATGTGTAAAAACCAGAAAGGCAAGACAGGCCCTGGAGAACAGGGAGCCTTGTTATGCTGATGAGCGGGATGTAAATTGCCAACTGCCTCTCTGGAGGAGTGCATTGTGTTCCCTAAAACAAGTAAACAACAGAGCTACAGAGCCAAGGGCACTTCCAGTCTAGGGAATATACCTTGGGAAAACTGAAAATCAATAAGACAGAGCCACCCCAAAATTTAGGGCTGCACTGCTTACAAGGACCTCAACTTGGGTACACCTTAAATATCCCAGGAAATATAAAAAAGGTTCAAAAAATTGTGGTACTTACGTACGGTGGAATATCCCTCAGCCATGAAATCAATGTCATAAGACCAGTAGCAGCAAAATGGGTGGATTCAGGTACGATGATTCTAAGTGAAATAAGTCACACAGAAAAAGAAACTTATCATAAGATATCACTTATGAATATCCTGTAAACATGGCTACACTTGAACTGAGTTAGGAAAGAGAAGAGTGTCTCACATTTAGAAAACACTCTTATGCCTGCTTAAGGGGGAAGGAGAGGTGGGGTGATGCATAAAACCAGAGTTTGATATAAGCACAGGTACCGTTCCATAACCAACTATGGAATAGACAAGACCTACACCTTCCTCAGTGAAAGGGACTCAAAACCCCATATTTCCCGCAGAAGAATATATCTGACTAGTAAGAATCTTAAAACCTATGTATTGATATGTCTCCATAAGGGAATCAAGTGTGTCTAGACTGGCATAAACATGGCAGCGAGAATCAGCTCAAACCCACTATAAAAAGGAATTTCAAAATCAAAACAAAAAAACAGGGAAATTCTTTACAATTCCTTCAGGGTCTCTGATGAAACCTGGAATGACCCTATCTACAATGACAGCTGGATGTGGCATAAGGCTGGACACTTGGGACTGAGAGGATTGGTGAGATAGGGTGAGCAAATGGAGACCCTTTAAAGCAATAATGCATGGCACCCATTCCATGGGTCCCAACTCTCCAGGTTGAAGGAAATATTACTACAGTTATAATATGTACGGGAAACCTAGATAACAGACACACTGTGAATACGAAAGGTTTCTAAAACTCATCGAATAGTCCCTCTCCTGGTGCTCCGGTTTGACTTTCCATCTGCTTTACTATCAATCTCCCAACTTGGAGAGACAAGCCCTTTAACCTCCTGGTTCGAACCGGTTTCCAATTTGGCAGAGGATGAAAGGGAAGAGGGAGAACCAATGAGAGAGTAGCTGTTAGGCATTTGGACGGGCATATATCACTCTAACTTCCCGGCAGGTAGAAGAATTAACCAAAGTCTCAGCCACCCACCGGGAACCAGCATAGTTCCTGAACCAAAATGTTGGACTTGCGGTCAGCTCACCAAAAACGAGTTGAGAAATGGAGCTCAGGGTCACAGCAATTCACAAACTGGCCAAGTAATAAAGGACAACTATCGTCCAAAAATCTGTTGAGGGAAGGCAACGAGGTGGACTTGAAAGCGAGGCAGAATAGCAGGAAACAGATTTCAAGAGGTACGTTGGAATCGCCTTTAAAGCACAGGAAGAGGGGCACAACTTCGACAGTGATGCACTTGGCCAAAAAGGGCGTATGAGTTTTCTCCTGAATATATTCAGGAGAAAACGCATACGTCCTTTTTGGCCAAGCAAGCAAGCGGGCAATGCAAATCTGCACTACAAAGAAGTATCACTTCCCACCGGTCAAAAGGGACATCCATAAAATGTGTAAAATCCAGAAAGGCAAGACAGGCCCTGGAGAACAGGGAGCCTTGTTATGCTGATGGGCGGGATGTAAATTGCCAACTGCCTCTCTGGAGGAGTACATTGTGTTCCCTAAAACAAGTAAAGAACAGAGCTACAAGGCCAAGGGCACTTCCAGTCTAGGGAATATACCTCGGGAAAACTGAAAATCAATAAGACAGAGCCACCCCAAAACTTAGGGCTGCACTGCTTCAAGGACCTCAACTTGGGTACACCTTAAATATCCCAGGAAATATAAAAATGGTTCAAAAAATTGTGGTACTTACGTATGATGGAATATCCCTCAGCCATGAAATCAATGTCATAAGACCAGTAGCAGCAAAATGGGTGGATTCAGGTACGATGATTCTAAGTGAAATAAGTCACACAGAAAAAGAAACTTATCATAAGATATCACTTATGAAGATCCTGTAAACATGGCTACACTTGAACTGAGTTAGGAAAGAGAACAGTGTCTCACATTTAGAAAACACTCTTATGCCTGCTTAAGGGGGAAGGAGAGGTGGGGTGATGCATAAAACCAGAGTTTGATATAAGCACAGGTACCGTTCCAAAAACCAACTATGGAATAGACAAGACCTACACCTTCCTCAGTGAAAGGGACACAAAACACCATATTTCCCACAGAGGAATATATCTGACTAGTAAGAATATTAAAACCTATGTATTGATATATCTCCGTAAGGGAATCAAGTGTGTCTAGACTGGCATAAACATGGCAGCGAGAATCAGCTCAAACCCACTATAAAAAGGAATTTCAAAAAGAAAACAAAAAAACTGGGAAATTCTTTACAATTCCTTGAGGGTCTCTGATGAAACCTGGAATGACCCTATCTACAATGACAGCTGGTTGTGGCATAAGGAGGGACACTTGGGACTGAGACGATTGGTGAGATTTAGTGAGCAAATGCAGACCCTTCAAAGCACAAATGCCTGGCACCCATTCCATGGGTCCCAACTCTCCAGGTTGAAGGGAATATTACTACAGCTATAATATGTACAGGAAACCTAGAGAACGGACACACTGTGAATACGAAAGGTTTCTAAAACTCAACGAATAGTCCCTCTCCTGGTGCTCCGGTTTGACTTTCCATCTGCTTTACTATCAACCTCCCAACTTGGAGAGACAGCCCCTTTAACGTCCTGGTTCGCACAGGTTGCCAATTTGGCAGAGGCTGAAAGGGAAGAGGGAGAACCAATGAGAGAGTAGCTGTTAGGCATTTGGACGGGCACATATCACTGTAATTTCCCGGCAAGAAGAAGAATTAACCAAAGTCTCAGCCACCAACCGGGAACCAGTATAGGTCCTGAACCAAAATTTTGGACTTGCGGTCAGCTCACCAAAAACGAGTTGAAAAATGGAGCTCAGGGGCACAGCAATTCACAAACTGGCCGAGTAATAAAGGACAACTATCGTCCAAAAATCTGTTGAGGGAAGGCAACGAGGCGGACTTGAAAGGGAGGCAGATAGCAGGAAACAGATTTCAAGAGGTACGTTGGAATTGCCTTTAAAGCACAGGAAGAGGGGCACAACTTCGACAATGATGCACTTGGCCAAAAAGGGCGTATGCGTTTTCTCCTGAATATATTCAGGAGAAAACGCATACGCCCTTTTTGGCCAAGCAAGCAAGCGGGCAATGCAAATCTGCACTACAAAGAAGTATCACTTCCCACCGGTCAAAAGGGACATCCACAAAATGTGTAAAAACCAGAAAGGCAAGACAGGCCCTGGAGAACAGGGAGCCTTGTTATGCTGATGGGCGGGATGTAAATTGCCAACTGCCTCTCTGGAGGAGTGCATTGTGTTCCCTAAAACAAGTAAACAACAGAGCTACAGAGCCAAGGGCACTTCCAGTCTAGGGAATATACCTTGGGAAAACTGAAAATCAATAAGACAGAGCCACCCCAAAATTTAGGGCTGCACTGCTTACAAGGACCTCAACTTGGGTACACCTTAAATATCCCAGGAAATATAAAAATGGTTCAAAAAATTGTGGTACTTACGTATGGTGCAATATCCCTCAGCCATGAAATCAATGTCATAAGACCAGTAGCAGCAAAATGGGTGGATTCAGGTATGATGATTCTAAGTGAAATATGTCACACAGAAAAAGAAACTTATCATAAGATATCACTTATGAAGATCCTGTAAACAAGGCTACACTTGAACTGAGTTAGGAAAGAGAACAGTGTCTCACATTTAGAAAACACTCTTATGCCTTCTTAAGGGGGAAGGAGAGGTGGGGTGATGCATAAAACCAGAGTTTTATATAAGCACAGGTACCGTTCCATAACCAACTATGGAATAGACAAGACCTACACCTTCCTCAGTGAAAGGGACTCAAAACCCCATATTTCCCGCAGAAGAATATATCTGACTAGTAAGAATCTTAAAACCTATGGATTGATATGTCTCCATAAGGGAAACAAGTGTGTCTAGACTGGCATAAACATGGCAGCGAGAATCAGCTCAAACCCACTATAAAAAGGAATTTCAAAATCAAAACAAAAAAACAGGGAAATTCTTTACAATTCCTTCAGGGTCTCTGATGAAACCTGGAATGACCCTATCTACAATGACAGCTGGATGTGGCATAAGGCTGGACACTTGGGACTGAGAGGATTGGTGAGATAGGGTGAGCAAATGGAGACCCTTTAAAGCAATAATGCATGGCACCCTTTCCATGGGTCCCAACTCTCCAGGTTGAAGGAAATATTACTACAGTTATAATATGTACGGGAAACCTAGATAACAGACACACTGTGAATACGAAAGGTTTCTAAAACTCATCGAATAGTCCCTCTCCTGGTGCTCCGGTTTGACTTTCCATCTGCTTTACTATCAATCTCCCAACTTGGAGAGACAAGCCCTTTAACCTCCTGGTTCGAACAGGTTTCCAATTTGGCAGAGGATGAAAGGGAAGAGGGAGTACCAATGAGTGAGTAGCTGTTAGGCATTTGGACGGGCATATATCACTCTAACTTCCCGGCAGGTAGAAGAATTAACCAAAGTCTCAGCACCCCACCGGGAATCAGCATAGGTCCTGAACCAAAATGTTGGACTTGCGGTCAGCTCACCAAAAACGAGTTGAAAAATGGAGCTCAGGGGCACAGCAATTCACAAACTGGCCGAGTAATAAAGGACAACTATCGTCCAAAAATCTGTTGAGGGAAGGCAACGAGGCGGACTTGAAAGCGAGGCAGAATAGCAGGAAACAGATTTCAAGAGGTACGTTGAAATCGCCTTTAAAGCACAGGAAGAGGGGCACAACTTCGACAGTGATGCACTTGGCCAAAAAGGGCGTATGCGTTTTCTCCTGAATATATTCAGGAGAAAACGCATACGCCCTTTTTGGCCAAGCAAGCAAGCGGGCAATGCAAATCTGCACTACAAAGAAGTATCACTTCCCACCGGTCAAAAGGGACATCCACAAAATGTGTAAAAACCAGAAAGGCAAGACAGGCCCTGGAGAACAGGGAGCCTTGTTATGCTGATGGGCGGGATGTGAATTGCCAACTGCCTCTCTGGAGGAGTACATTGTGTTCCCTAAAACAAGTAAAGAACAGAGCTACAAGGCCAAGGGCACTTCCAGTCTAGGGAATATACCTCGGGAAAACTGAAAATCAATAAGACAGAGCCACCCCAAAACTTAGGGCTGCACTGCTTCAAGGACCTAAACTTGGGTACACCTTAAATATCCCAGGAAATATAAAAATGGTTCAAAAAATTGTGGTACTTACGTATGATGGAATATCCCTCAGCCATGAAATCAATGTCATAAGACCAGTAGCAGCAAAATGGGTGGATTCACGTACGATGATTCTAAGTGAAATAAGTCACAGAGAAAAAGAAACTTATCATAAGATATCACTTATGAAGATCCTGTAAACATGGCTACACTTGAACTGAGTTAGGAAAGAGAACAGTGTCTCACATTTAGAAAACACTCTTATGCCTGCTTAAGGGGGAAGGAGAGGTGGGGTGATGCATAAAACCAGAGTTTGATATAAGCACAGGTACCGTTCCAAAAACCAACTATGGAATAGACAAGACCTACACCTTCCTCAGTGAAAGGGACACAAAACACCATATTTCCCACAGAGGAATATATCTGACTAGTAAGAATATTAAAACCTATGTATTGATATATCTCCGTAAGGGAATCAAGTGTGTCTAGACTGGCATAAACATGGCAGCGAGAATCAGCTCAAACCCACTATAAAAAGGAATTTCAAAAAGAAAACAAAAAAACTGGGAAATTCTTTACAATTCCTTGAGGGTCTCTGATGAAACCTGGAATGACCCTATCTACAATGACAGCTGGTTGTGGCATAAGGAGGGACACTTGGGACTGAGACGATTGGTGAGATTTAGTGAGCAAATGCAGACCCTTCAAAGCACAAATGCCTGGCACCCATTCCATGGGTCCCAACTCTCCAGGTTGAAGGGAATATTACTACAGCTATAATATGTACAGGAAACCTAGAGAACGGACACACTGTGAATACGAAAGGTTTCTAAAACTCAACGAATAGTCCCTCTCCTGGTGCTCCGGTTTTACTTTCCATCTGCTTTACTATCAACCTCCCAACTTGGAGAGACAGCCCCTTTAACGTCCTGGTTCGCACAGGTTGCCAATTTGGCAGAGGCTGAAAGGGAAGAGGGAGAACCAATGAGAGAGTAGCTGTTAGGCATTTGGACGGGCACATATCACTGTAATTTCCCGGCAAGAAGAAGAATTAACCAAAGTCTCAGCCACCCAGCGGGAACCAGTATAGGTCCTGAACCAAAATTTTGGACTTGCGGTCAGCTCACCAAAAACGAGTTGAAAAATGGAGCTCAGGGGCACAGCAATTCACAAACTGGCCGAGTAATAAAGGACAACTATCGTCCAAAAATCTGTTGAGGGAAGGCAACGAGGCGGACTTGAAAGCGAGGCAGAATAGCAGGAAACAGATTTCAAGAGGTACGTTGGAATCGCCTTTAAAGCACAGGAAGAGGGGCACAACTTCGACAATGATGCACTTGGCCAAAAAGGGCGTATGCGTTTTCTCCTGAATATATTCAGGAGAAAACGCATACGCCCATTTTGGCCAAGCAAGCAAGCGGGCAATGCAAATCTGCACTACAAAGAAGTATCACTTCCCACCGGTCAAAAGGGACATCCACAAAATGTGTAAAAACCAGAAAGGCAAGACAGGCCCTGGAGAACAGGGAGCCTTGTTATGCTGATGGGCGGGATGTAAATTGCCAACTGCCTCTCTGGAGGAGTGCATTGTGTTCCCTAAAACAAGTAAACAACAGAGCTACAGAGCCAAGGGCACTTCCAGTCTAGGGAATATACCTTGGGAAAACTGAAAATCAATAAGACAGAGCCACCCCAAAATTTAGGGCTGCACTGCTTACAAGGACCTCAACTTGGGTACACCTTAAATATCCCAGGAAATATAAAAATGGTTCAAAAAATTGTGGTACTTACGTATGGTGCAATATCCCTCAGCCATGAAATCAATGTCATAAGACCAGTAGCAGCAAAATGGGTGGATTCAGGTATGATGATTCTAAGTGAAATATGTCACACAGAAAAAGAAACTTATCATAAGATATCACTTATGAAGATCCTGTAAACATGGCTACACTAGAACTGAGTTAGGAAAGAGAACAGTGTCTCACATTTAGAAAACACTCTTATGCCTGCTTAAGGGGGAACGAGAGGTGGGGTGATGCATAAAACCAGAGTTTTATATAAGCACAGGTACCGTTCCATAACCAACTATGGAATAGACAAGACCTACACCTTCCTCAGTGAAAGGGACTCAAAGCCCCATATTTCCCGCAGAAGAATATATCTGACTAGTAAGAATCTTAAAACCTATGTATTGATATGTCTCCATAAGGGAAACAAGTGTGTCTAGACTGGCATAAACATGGCAGCGAGAATCAGCTCAAACCCACTATAAAAAGGAATTACAAAATCAAAACAAAAAAACAGGGAAATTCTTTACAATTCCTTCAGGGTCTCTGATGAAACCTGGAATGACCCTATCTACAATGACAGCTGGATGTGGCATAAGGCAGGACACTTGGGACTGAGAGGATTGGTGAGATAGGGTGAGCAAATGGAGACCCTTTAAAGCAATAATGCATGGCACCCATTCCATGGGTCCCAACTCTCCAGGTTGAAGGAAATATTACTACAGTTATAATATGTACGGGAAACCTAGATAACAGACACACTGTGAATACGAAAGGTTTCTAAAACTCATCGAATAGTCCCTCTCCTGGTGCTCCGGTTTGACTTTCCATCTGCTTTACTATCAATCTCCCAACTTGGAGAGACAAGCCCTTTAACCTCCTGGTTCGAACCGGTTTCCAATTTGGCAGAGGATGAAAGGGAAGAGGGAGAACCAATGAGAGAGTAGCTGTTAGGCATTTGGACGGGCATATATCACTCTAAGTTCCCGGCAGGTAGAAGAATTAACCAAAGTCTCAGCCACCCACCGGGAACCAGCATAGTTCCTGAACCAAAATGTTGGACTTGCGGTCAGCTCACCAAAAACGAGTTGAGAAATGGAGCTCAGGGTCACAGCAATTCACAAACTGGCCAAGTAATAAAGGACAACTATCGTCCAAAAATCTGTTGAGGGAAGGCAACGAGGTGGACTTGAAAGCGAGGCAGAATAGCAGGAAACAGATTTCAAGAGGTACGTTGGAATCGCCTTTAAAGCACAGGAAGAGGGGCACAACTTCGACAGTGATGCACTTGGCCAAAAAGGGCGTATGAGTTTTCTCCTGAATATATTCAGGAGAAAACGCATACGTCCTTTTTGGCCAAGCAAGCAAGCGGGCAATGCAAATCTGCACTACAAAGAAGTATCACTTCCCACCGGTCAAAAGGGACATCCACAAAATGTGTAAAATCCCGAAAGGCAAGACAGGCCCTGGAGAACAGGGAGCCTTGTTATGCTGATGGGCGGGATGTAAATTGCCAACTGCCTCTCTGGAGGAGTACATTGTGTTCCCTAAAACAAGTAAAGAACAGAGCTACAAGGCCAAGGGCACTTCCAGTCTAGGGAATATACCTCGGGAAAACTGAAAATCAATAAGACAGAGCCACCCCAAAACTTAGGGCTGCACTGCTTCAAGGACCTCAACTTGGGTACACCTTAAATATCCCAGGAAATATAAAAATGGTTCAAAAAATTGTGGTACTTACGTATGATGGAATATCCCTCAGCCATGAAATCAATGTCATAAGACCAGTAGCAGCAAAATGGGTGGATTCAGGTACGATGATTCTAAGTGAAATAAGTCACACAGAAAAAGAAACTTATCATAAGATATCACTTATGAAGATCCTGTAAACATGGCTACACTTGAACTGAGTTAGGAAAGAGAACAGTGTCTCACATTTAGAAAACACTCTTATGCCTGCTTAAGGGGGAAGGAGAGGTGGGGTGATGCATAAAACCAGAGTTTGATATAAGCACAGGTACCGTTCCAAAAACCAACTATGGAATAGACAAGACCTACACCTTCCTCAGTGAAAGGGACACAAAACACCATATTTCCCACAGAGGAATATATCTGACTAGTAAGAATATTAAAACCTATGTATTGATATATCTCCGTAAGGGAATCAAGTGTGTCTAGACTGGCATAAACATGGCAGCGAGAATCAGCTCAAACCCACTATAAAAATGAATTTCAAAAAGAAAACAAAAAAACTGGGAAATTCTTTACAATTCCTTGAGGGTCTCTGATGAAACCTGGAATGACCCTATCTACAATGACAGCTGGTTGTGGCATAAGGAGGGACACTTGGGACTGAGACGATTGGTGAGATTTAGTGAGCAAATGCAGACCCTTCAAAGCACAAATGCCTGGCACCCATTCCATGGGTCCCAACTCTCCAGGTTGAAGGGAATATTACTACAGCTATAATATGTACAGGAAACCTAGAGAACAGACACACTGTGAATACGAAAGGTTTCTAAAACTCAACGAATAGTCCCTCTCCTGGTGCTCCGGTTTTACTTTCCATCTGCTTTACTATCAACCTCCCAACTTGGAGAGACAGCCCCTTTAACGTCCTGGTTCGCACAGGTTGCCAATTTGGCAGAGGCTGAAAGGGAAGAGGGAGAACCAATGAGAGAGTAGCTGTTAGGCATTTGGACGGGCACATATCACTGTAATTTCCAGGCAAGAAGAAGAATTAACCAAAGTCTCAGCCACCCACCGGGAACCAGTATAGGTCCTGAACCAAAATTTTGGACTTGCGGTCAGCTCACCAAAAACGAGTTGAAAAATGGAGCTCAGGGGCACAGCAATTCACAAACTGGCCGAGTAATAAAGGACAACTATCGTCCAAAAATCTGTTGAGGGAAGGCAACGAGGCGGACTTGAAAGCGAGGCAGAATAGCAGGAAACAGATTTCAAGAGGTACGTTGGAATCGCCTTTAAAGCACAGGAAGAGGGGCACAACTTCGACAATGATGCACTTGGCCAAAAAGGGCGTATGCGTTTTCTCCTGAATATATTCAGGAGAAAACGCATACGCCCTTTTTGGCCAAGCAAGCAAGCGGGCAATGCAAATCTGCACTACAAAGAAGTATCACTTCCCACCGGTCAAAAGGGACATCCACAAAATGTGTAAAAACCAGAAAGGCAAGACAGGCCCTGGAGAACAGGGAGCCTTGTTATGCTGATGGGCGGGATGTAAATTGCCAACTGCCTCTCTGGAGGAGTGCATTGTGTTCCCTAAAACAAGTAAACAACAGAGCTACAGAGCCAAGGGCACTTCCAGTCTAGGGAATATACCTTGGGAAAACTGAAAATCAATAAGACAGAGCCACCCCAAAATTTAGGGCTGCACTGCTTACAAGGACCTCAACTTGGGTACACCTTAAATATCCCAGGAAATATAAAAATGGTTCAAAAAATTGTGGTACTTACGTATGGTGCAATATCCCTCAGCCATGAAATCAATGTCATAAGACCAGTAGCAGCAAAATGGGTGGATTCAGGTATGATGATTCTAAGTGAAATATGTCACACAGAAAAAGAAACTTATCATAAGATATCACTTATGAAGATCCTGTAAACAAGGCTACACTTGAACTGAGTTAGGAAAGAGAACAGTGTCTCACATTTAGAAAACACTCTTATGCCTGCTTAAGGGGGAAGGAGAGGTGGGGTGATGCATAAAACCAGAGTTTTATATAAGCACAGGTACCGTTCCATAACCAACTATGGAATAGACAAGACCTACACCTTCCTCAGTGAAAGGGACTCAAAACCCCATATTTCCCACAGAAGAATATATCTGACTAGTAAGAATCTTAAAACCTATGTATTGATATGTCTCCATAAGGGAAACAAGTGTGTCTAGACTGGCATAAACATGGCAGCGAGAATCAGCTCAAACCCACTATAAAAAGGAATTTCAAAATCAAAACAAAAAAACAGGGAAATTCTTTACAATTCCTTCAGGGTCTCTGATGAAACCTGGAATGACCCTATCTACAATGACAGCTGGATGTGGCATAAGGCTGGACACTTGGGACTGAGAGGATTGGTGAGATAGGGTGAGCAAATGGAGACCCTTTAAAGCAATAATGCATGGCACCCATTCCATGGGTCCCAACTCTCCAGGTTGAAGGAAATATTACTACAGTTATAATATGTACGGGAAACCTAGATAACAGACACACTGTGAATACGAAAGGTTTCTAAAACTCATCAAATAGTCCCTCTCCTGGTGCTCCGGTTTGACTTTCCATCTGCTTTACTATCAATCTCCCAACTTGGAGAGACAAGCCCTTTAACCTCCTGGTTCGAACCGGTTTCCAATTTGGCAGAGGATGAAAGGGAAGAGGGAGTACCAATGAGTGAGTAGCTGTTAGGCATTTGGACGGGCATATATCACTCTAACTTCCCGGCAGGTAGAAGAATTAACCAAAGTCTCAGCACCCCACCGGGAACCAGCATAGGTCCTGAACCAAAATGTTGGACTTGCGGTCAGCTCACCAAAAACGAGTTGAAAAATGGAGCTCAGGGGCACAGCAATTCACAAACTGGCCGAGTAATAAAGGACAACTATCGTCCAAAAATCTGTTGAGGGAAGGCAACGAGGCGGACTTGAAAGCGAGGCAGAATAGCAGGAAACAGATTTCAAGAGGTACGTTGAAATCGCATTTAAAGCACAGGAAGAGGGGCACAACTTCGACAGTGATGCACTTGGCCAAAAAGGGCGTATGCGTTTTCTCCTGAATATATTCAGGAGAAAACGCATACGCCCTTTTTGGCCAAGCAAGCAAGCGGGCAATGCAAATCTGCACTACAAAGAAGTATCACTTCCCACCGGTCAAAAGGGACATCCACAAAATGTGTAAAAACCAGAAAGGCAAGACAGGCCCTGGAGAACAGGGAGCCTTGTTATGCTGATTGGCGGGATGTAAATTGCCAACTGCCTCTCTGGAGGACTGCATTGTGTTCCCTAAAACAAGTAAACAACACAGCTACAGAGTCAAGGGCACTTCCAGTCTAGGGAATATGCCTTGGGAAAACTGAAAATCAATAAGACACAGCCACCCCAAAATTTAGGGCTGCACTGCTTCAAGGACCTCAACTTGGGTACACCTTAAATATCCCAGGAAATATAAAAATGGTTCAAAAAATTGTGGTACTTACGTATGATGGAATATCACTCAGCCATGAAATCAATGTCATAAGACCAGTAGCAGCAAAATGGGTGGATTCACGTACGATGATTCTAAGTGAAATAAGTCACAGAGAAAAAGAAACTTATCATAAGATATCACTTATGAAGATCCTTTAAACATGGCTACACTTGAACTGAGTTAGGAAAGAGAACAGTGTCTCACATTTAGAAAACACTCTTATGCCTGCTTAAGGGGGAAGGAGAGGTGGGGTGATGCATAAAACCAGAGTTTGATATAAGCACAGGTACCGTTCCAAAAACCAACTATGGAATAGACAAGACCTACACCTTCCTCAGTGAAAGGGACACAAAACACCATATTTCCCACAGAGGAATATATCTGACTAGTAAGAATATTAAAACCTATGTATTGATATATCTCCGTAAGGGAATCAAGTGTGTCTAGACTGGCATAAACATGGCAGCGAGAATCAGCTCAAACCCACTATAAAAAGGAATTTCAAAAAGAAAACAAAAAAACTGGGAAATTCTTTACAATTCCTTGAGGGTCTCTGATGAAACCTGGAATGACCCTATCTACAATGACAGCTGGTTGTGGCATAAGGAGGGACACTTGGGACTGAGACGATTGGTGAGATTTAGTGAGCAAATGCAGACCCTTCAAAGCACAAATGCCTGGCACCCATTCCATGGGTCCCAACTCTCCAGGTTGAAGGGAATATTACTACAGCTATAATATGTACAGGAAACCTAGAGAACGGACACACTGTGAATACGAAAGGTTTCTAAAACTCAACGAATAGTCCCTCTCCTGGTGCTCCGGTTTTACTTTCCATCTGCTTTACTATCAACCTCCCAACTTGGAGAGACAGCCCCTTTAACGTCCTGGTTCGCACAGGTTGCCAATTTGGCAGAGGCTGAAAGGGAAGAGGGAGAACCAATGAGAGAGTAGCTGTTAGGCATTTGGACGGGCACATATCACTGTAATTTCCCGGCAAGAAGAAGAATTAACCAAAGTCTCAGCCACCCACCGGGAACCAGTATAGGTCCTGAACCAAAATTTTGGACTTGCGGTCAGCTCACCAAAAACGAGTTGAAAAATGGAGCTCAGGGGCACAGCAATTCACAAACTGGCCGAGTAATAAAGGACAACTATCGTCCAAAAATCTGTTGAGGGAAGGCAACGAGGCGGACTTGAAAGCGAGGCAGAATAGCAGGAAACAGATTTCAAGAGGTACGTTGGAATCGCCTTTAAAGCACAGGAAGAGGGGCACAACTTCGACAATGATGCACTTGGCCAAAAAGGGCGTATGCGTTTTCTCCTGAATATATTCAGGAGAAAACGCATACGCCCTTTTTGGCCAAGCAAGCAAGCGGGCAATGCAAATCTGCACTACAAAGAAGTATCACTTCCCACCGGTCAAAAGGGACATCCACAAAATGTGTAAAAACCAGAAAGGCAAGACAGGCCCTGGAGAACAGGGAGCCTTGTTATGCTGATGGGCGGGATGTAAATTGCCAACTGCCTCTCTGGAGGAGTGCATTGTGTTCCCTAAAACAAGTAAACAACAGAGCTACAGAGCCAAGGGCACTTCCAGTCTAGGGAATATACCTTGGGAAAACTGAAAATCAATAAGACAGAGCCACCCCAAAATTTAGGGCTGCACTGCTTACAAGGACCTCAACTTGGGTACACCTTAAATATCCCAGGAAATATAAAAATGGTTCAAAAAATTGTGGTACTTACGTATGGTGCAATATCCCTCAGCCATGAAATCAATGTCATAAGACCAGTAGCAGCAAAATGGGTGGATTCAGGTATGATGATTCTAAGTGAAATATGTCACACAGAAAAAGAAACTTATCATAAGATATCACTTATGAAGATCCTGTAAACAAGGCTACACTTGAACTGAGTTAGGAAAGAGAACAGTGTCTCACATTTAGAAAACACTCTTATGCCTGCTTAAGGGGGAAGGAGAGGTGGGGTGATGCATAAAACCAGAGTTTTATATAAGCACAGGTACCGTTCCATAACCAACTATGGAATAGACAAGACCTACACCTTCCTCAGTGAAAGGGACTCAAAACCCCATATTTCCCGCAGAAGAATATATCTGACTAGTAAGAATCTTAAAACCTATGTATTGATATGTCTCCATAAGGGAAACAAGTGTGTCTAGACTGGCATAAACATGGCAGCGAGAATCAGCTCAAACCCACTATAAAAAGGAATTTCAAAATCAAAACAAAAAAACAGGGAAATTCTTTACAATTCCTTCAGGGTCTCTGATGAAACCTGGAATGACCCTATCTACAATGACAGCTGGATGTGGCATAAGGCTGGACACTTGGGACTGAGAGGATTGGTGAGATAGGGTGAGCAAATGGAGACCCTTTAAAGCAATAATGCATGGCACCCATTCCATGGGTCCCAACTCTCCAGGTTGAAGGAAATATTACTACAGTTATAATATGTACGGGAAACCTAGATAACAGACACACTGTGAATACGAAAGGTTTCTAAAACTCATCGAATAGTCCCTCTCCTGGTGCTCCGGTTTGACTTTCCATCTGCTTTACTATCAATCTCCCAACTTGGAGAGACAAGCCCTTTAACCTCCTGGTTCGAACAGGTTTCCAATTTGGCAGAGGATGAAAGGGAAGAGGGAGTACCAATGAGTGAGTAGCTGTTAGGCATTTGGACGGGCATATATCACTCTAACTTCCCGGCAGGTAGAAGAATTAACCAAAGTCTCAGCACCCCACCGGGAACCAGCATAGGTCCTGAACCAAAATGTTGGACTTGCGGTCAGCTCACCAAAAACGAGTTGAAAAATGGAGCTCAGGGGCACAGCAATTCACAAACTGGCCGAGTAATAAAGGACAACTATCGTCCAAAAATCTGTTGAGGGAAGGCAACGAGGCGGACTTGAAAGCGAGGCAGAATAGCAGGAAACAGATTTCAAGAGGTACGTTGAAATCGCATTTAAAGCACAGGAAGAGGGGCACAACTTCGACAGTGATGCACTTGGCCAAAAAGGGCGTATGCGTTTTCTCCTGAATATATTCAGGAGAAAACGCATACGCCCTTTTTGGCCAAGCAAGCAAGCGGGCAATGCAAATCTGCACTACAAAGAAGTATCACTTCCCACCGGTCAAAAGGGACATCCACAAAATGTGTAAAAACCAGAAAGGCAAGACAGGCCCTGGAGAACAGGGAGCCTTGTTATGCTGATGGGCGGGATGTGAATTGCCAACTGCCTCTCTGGAGGAGTACATTGTGTTCCCTAAAACAAGTAAAGAACAGAGCTACAAGGCCAAGGGCACTTCCAGTCTAGGGAATATACCTCGGGAAAACTGAAAATCAATAAGACAGAGCCACCCCAAAACTTAGGGCTGCACTGCTTCAAGGACCTCAACTTGGGCACACCTTAAATATCCCAGGAAATATAAAAATGGTTCAAAAAATTGTGGTACTTACGTATGGTGCAATATCCCTCAGCCATGAAATCAATGTCATAAGACCAGTAGCAGCAAAATGGGTGGATTCAGGTATGATGATTCTAAGTGAAATATGTCACACAGAAAAAGAAACTTATCATAAGATATCACTTATGAAGATCCTGTAAACAAGGCTACACTTGAACTGAGTTAGGAAAGAGAACAGTGTCTCACATTAAGAAAACACTCTTATGCCTGCTTAAGGGGGAAGGAGAGGTGGGGTGATGCATAAAACCAGAGTTTTATATAAGCACAGGTACCGTTCCATAACCAACTATGGAATAGACAAGACCTACACCTTCCTCAGTGAAAGGGACTCAAAACCCCATATTTCCCGCAGAAGAATATATCTGACTAGTAAGAATCTTAAAACCTATGTATTGATATGTCTCCATAAGGGAAACAAGTGTGTCTAGACTGGCATAAACATGGCAGCGAGAATCAGCTCAAACCCACTATAAAAAGGAATTTCAAAATCAAAACAAAAAAACAGGGAAATTCTTTACAATTCCTTCAGGGTCTCTGATGAAACCTGGAATGACCCTATCTACAATGACAGCTGGATGTGGCATAAGGCTGGACACTTGGGACTGAGAGGATTGGTGAGATAGGGTGAGCAAATGGAGACCCTTTAAAGCAATAATGCATGGCACCCATTCCATGGGTCCCAACTCTCCAGGTTGAAGGAAATATTACTACAGTTATAATATGTACGGGAAACCTAGATAACAGACACACTGTGAATACGAAAGGTTTCTAAAACTCATCGAATAGTCCCTCTCCTGGTGCTCCGGTTTGACTTTCCATCTGCTTTACTATCAATCTCCCAACTTGGAGAGACAAGCCCTTTAACCTCCTGGTTCGAACAGGTTTCCAATTTGGCAGAGGATGAAAGGGAAGAGGGAGTACCAATGAGTGAGTAGCTGTTAGGCATTTGGACGGGCATATATCACTCTAACTTCCCGGCAGGTAGAAGAATTAACCAAAGTCTCAGCACCCCACCGGGAACCAGCATAGGTCCTGAACCAAAATGTTGGACTTGCGGTCAGCTCACCAAAAACGAGTTGAAAAATGGAGCTCAGGGGCACAGCAATTCACAAACTGGCCGAGTAATAAAGGACAACTATCGTCCAAAAATCTGTTGAGGGAAGGCAACGAGGCGGACTTGAAAGCGAGGCAGAATAGCAGGAAACAGATTTCAAGAGGTACGTTGAAATCGCATTTAAAGCACAGGAAGAGGGGCACAACTTCGACAGTGATGCACTTGGCCAAAAAGGGCGTATGCGTTTTCTCCTGAATATATTCAGGAGAAAACGCATACGCCCTTTTTGGCCAAGCAAGCAAGCGGGCAATGCAAATCTGCACTACAAAGAAGTATCACTTCCCACCGGTCAAAAGGGACATCCACAAAATGTGTAAAAACCAGAAAGGCAAGACAGGCCCTGGAGAACAGGGAGCCTTGTTATGCTGATTGGCGGGATGTAAATTGCCAACTGCCTCTCTGGAGGACTGCATTGTGTTCCCTAAAACAAGTAAACAACACAGCTACAGAGTCAAGGGCACTTCCAGTCTAGGGAATATGCCTTGGGAAAACTGAAAATCAATAAGACACAGCCACCCCAAAATTTAGGGCTGCACTGCTTCAAGGACCTCAACTTGGGTACACCTTAAATATCCCAGGAAATATAAAAATGGTTCAAAAAATTGTGGTACTTACGTATGATGGAATATCACTCAGCCATGAAATCAATGTCATAAGACCAGTAGCAGCAAAATGGGTGGATTCACGTACGATGATTCTAAGTGAAATAAGTCACAGAGAAAAAGAAACTTATCATAAGATATCACTTATGAAGATCCTGTAAACATGGCTACACTTGAACTGAGTTAGGAAAGAGAACAGTGTCTCACATTTAGAAAACACTCTTATGCCTGCTTAAGGGGGAAGGAGAGGTGGGGTGATGCATAAAACCAGAGTTTGATATAAGCACAGGTACCGTTCCAAAAACCAACTATGGAATAGACAAGACCTACACCTTCCTCAGTGAAAGGGACACAAAACACCATATTTCCCACAGAGGAATATATCTGACTAGTAAGAATATTAAAACCTATGTATTGATATATCTCCGTAAGGGAATCAAGTGTGTCTAGACTGGCATAAACATGGCAGCGAGAATCAGCTCAAACCCACTATAAAAAGGAATTTCAAAAAGAAAACAAAAAAACTGGGAAATTCTTTACAATTCCTTGAGGGTCTCTGATGAAACCTGGAATGACCCTATCTACAATGACAGCTGGTTGTGGCATAAGGAGGGACACTTGGGACTGAGACGATTGGTGAGATTTAGTGAGCAAATGCAGACCCTTCAAAGCACAAATGCCTGGCACCCATTCCATGGGTCCCAACTCTCCAGGTTGAAGGGAATATTACTACAGCTATAATATGTACAGGAAACCTAGAGAACGGACACACTGTGAATACGAAAGGTTTCTAAAACTCAACGAATAGTCCCTCTCCTGGTGCTCCGGTTTTACTTTCCATCTGCTTTACTATCAACCTCCCAACTTGGAGAGACAGCCCCTTTAACGTCCTGGTTCGCACAGGTTGCCAATTTGGCAGAGGCTGAAAGGGAAGAGGGAGAACCAATGAGAGAGTAGCTGTTAGGCATTTGGACGGGCACATATCACTGTAATTTCCCGGCAAGAAGAAGAATTAACCAAAGTCTCAGCCACCCACCGGGAACCAGTATAGGTCCTGAACCAAAATTTTGGACTTGCGGTCAGCTCACCAAAAACGAGTTGAAAAATGGAGCTCAGGGGCACAGCAATTCACAAACTGGCCGAGTAATAAAGGACAACTATCGTCCAAAAATCTGTTGAGGGAAGGCAACGAGGCGGACTTGAAAGCGAGGCAGAATAGCAGGAAACAGATTTCAAGAGGTACGTTGGAATCGCCTTTAAAGCACAGGAAGAGGGGCACAACTTCGACAATGATGCACTTGGCCAAAAAGGGCGTATGCGTTTTCTCCTGAATATATTCAGGAGAAAACGCATACGCCCTTTTTGGCCAAGCAAGCAAGCGGGCAATGCAAATCTGCACTACAAAGAAGTATCACTTCCCACCGGTCAAAAGGGACATCCACAAAATGTGTAAAAACCAGAAAGGCAAGACAGGCCCTGGAGAACAGGGAGCCTTGTTATGCTGATGGGCGGGATGTAAATTGCCAACTGCCTCTCTGGAGGAGTGCATTGTGTTCCCTAAAACAAGTAAACAACAGAGCTACAGAGCCAAGGGCACTTCCAGTCTAGGGAATATACCTTGGGAAAACTGAAAATCAATAAGACAGAGCCACCCCAAAATTTAGGGCTGCACTGCTTACAAGGACCTCAACTTGGGTACACCTTAAATATCCCAGGAAATATAAAAATGGTTCAAAAAATTGTGGTACTTACGTATGGTGCAATATCCCTCAGCCATGAAATCAATGTCATAAGACCAGTAGCAGCAAAATGGGTGGATTCATGTATGATGATTCTAAGTGAAATATGTCACACAGAAAAAGAAACTTATCATAAGATATCACTTATGAAGATCCTGTAAACAAGGCTACACTTGAACTGAGTTAGGAAAGAGAACAGTGTCTCACATTTAGAAAACACTCTTATGCCTGCTTAAGGGGGAAGGAGAGGTGGGGTGATGCATAAAACCAGAGTTTTATATAAGCACAGGTACCGTTCCATAACCAACTATGGAATAGACAAGACCTACACCTTCCTCAGTGAAAGGGACTCAAAACCCCATATTTCCCGCAGAAGAATATATCTGACTAGTAAGAATCTTAAAACCTATGTATTGATATGTCTCCATAAGGGAAACAAGTGTGTCTAGACTGGCATAAACATGGCAGCGAGAATCAGCTCAAACCCACTATAAAAAGGAATTTCAAAATCAAAACAAAAAAACAGGGAAATTCTTTACAATTCCTTCAGGGTCTCTGATGAAACCTGGAATGACCCTATCTACAATGACAGCTGGATGTGGCATAAGGCTGGACACTTGGGACTGAGAGGATTGGTGAGATAGGGTGAGCAAATGGAGACCCTTTAAAGCAATAAAGCATGGCACCCATTCCATGGGTCCCAACTCTCCAGGTTGAAGGAAATATTACTACAGTTATAATATGTACGGGAAACCTAGATAACAGACACACTGTGAATACGAAAGGTTTCTAAAACTCATCGAATAGTCCCTCTCCTGGTGCTCCGGTTTGACTTTCCATCTGCTTTACTATCAATCTCCCAACTTGGAGAGACAAGCCCTTTAACCTCCTGGTTCGAACAGGTTTCCAATTTGGCAGAGGATGAAAGGGAAGAGGGAGTACCAATGAGTGAGTAGCTGTTAGGCATTTGGACGGGCATATATCACTCTAACTTCCCGGCAGGTAGAAGAATTAACCAAAGTCTCAGCACCCCACCGGGAACCAGCATAGGTCCTGAACCAAAATGTTGGACTTGCGGTCAGCTCACCAAAAACGAGTTGAAAAATGGAGCTCAGGGGCACAGCAATTCACAAACTGGCCGAGTAATAAAGGACAACTATCGTCCAAAAATCTGTTGAGGGAAGGCAACGAGGCGGACTTGAAAGCGAGGCAGAATAGCAGGAAACAGATTTCAAGAGGTACGTTGAAATCGCATTTAAAGCACAGGAAGAGGGGCACAACTTCGACAGTGATGCACTTGGCCAAAAAGGGCGTATGCGTTTTCTCCTGAATATATTCAGGAGAAAACGCATACGCCCTTTTTGGCCAAGCAAGCAAGCGGGCAATGCAAATCTGCACTACAAAGAAGTATCACTTCCCACCGGTCAAAAGGGACATCCACAAAATGTGTAAAAACCAGAAAGGCAAGACAGGCCCTGGAGAACAGGGAGCCTTGTTATGCTGATGGGCGGGATGTGAATTGCCAACTGCCTCTCTGGAGGAGTACATTGTGTTCCCTAAAACAAGTAAAGAACAGAGCTACAAGGCCAAGGGCACTTCCAGTCTAGGGAATATACCTCGGGAAAACTGAAAATCAATAAGACAGAGCCACCCCAAAACTTAGGGCTGCACTGCTTCAAGGACCTCAACTTGGGTACACCTTAAATATCCCAGGAAATATAAAAATGGTTCAAAAAATTGTGGTACTTACGTATGATGGAATATCCCTCAGCCATGAAATCAATGTCATAAGACCAGTAGCAGCAAAATGGGTGGATTCACGTACGATGATTCTAAGTGAAATAAGTCACAGAGAAAAAGAAACTTATCATAAGATATCACTTATGAAGATCCTGTAAACATGGCTACACTTGAACTGAGTTAGGAAAGAGAACAGTGTCTCACATTTAGAAAACACTCTTATGCCTGCTTAAGGGGGAAGGAGAGGTGGGGTGATGCATAAAACCAGAGTTTGATATAAGCACAGGTACCGTTCCAAAAACCAACTATGGAATAGACAAGACCTACACCTTCCTCAGTGAAAGGGACACAAAACACCATATTTCCCACAGAGGAATATATCTGACTAGTAAGAATATTAAAACCTATGTATTGATATATCTCCGTAAGGGAATCAAGTGTGTCTAGACTGGCATAAACATGGCAGCGAGAATCAGCTCAAACCCACTATAAAAAGGAATTTCAAAAAGAAAACAAAAAAACTGGGAAATTCTTTACAATTCCTTGAGGGTCTCTGATGAAACCTGGAATGACCCTATCTACAATGACAGCTGGTTGTGGCATAAGGAGGGACACTTGGGACTGAGACGATTGGTGAGATTTAGTGAGCAAATGCAGACCCTTCAAAGCACAAATGCCTGGCACCCATTCCATGGGTCCCAACTCTCCAGGTTGAAGGGAATATTACTACAGCTATAATATGTACAGGAAACCTAGAGAACGGACACACTGTGAATACGAAAGGTTTCTAAAACTCAACGAATAGTCCCTCTCCTGGTGCTCCGGTTTTACTTTCCATCTGCTTTACTATCAACCTCCCAACTTGGAGAGACAGCCCCTTTAACGTCCTGGTTCGCACAGGTTGCCAATTTGGCAGAGGCTGAAAGGGAAGAGGGAGAACCAATGAGAGAGTAGCTGTTAGGCATTTGGACGGGCACATATCACTGTAATTTCCCGGCAAGAAGAAGAATTAACCAAAGTCTCAGCCACCCACCGGGAACCAGTATAGGTCCTGAACCAAAATTTTGGACTTGCGGTCAGCTCACCAAAAACGAGTTGAAAAATGGAGCTCAGGGGCACAGCAATTCACAAACTGGCCGAGTAATAAAGGACAACTATCGTCCAAAAATCTGTTGAGGGAAGGCAACGAGGCGGACTTGAAAGCGAGGCAGAATAGCAGGAAACAGATTTCAAGAGGTACGTTGGAATCGCCTTTAAAGCACAGGAAGAGGGGCACAACTTCGACAATGATGCACTTGGCCAAAAAGGGCGTATGCGTTTTCTCCTGAATATATTCAGGAGAAAACGCATACGCCCTTTTTGGCCAAGCAAGCAAGCGGGCAATGCAAATCTGCACTACAAAGAAGTATCACTTCCCACCGGTCAAAAGGGACATCCACAAAATGTGTAAAAACCAGAAAGGCAAGACAGGCCCTGGAGAACAGGGAGCCTTGTTATGCTGATGGGCGGGATGTAAATTGCCAACTGCCTCTCTGGAGGAGTGCATTGTGTTCCCTAAAACAAGTAAACAACAGAGCTACAGAGCCAAGGGCACTTCCAGTCTAGGGAATATACCTTGGGAAAACTGAAAATCAATAAGACAGAGCCACCCCAAAATTTAGGGCTGCACTGCTTACAAGGACCTCAACTTGGGTACACCTTAAATATCCCAGGAAATATAAAAATGGTTCAAAAAATTGTGGTACTTACGTAGGGTGCAATATCCCTCAGCCATGAAATCAATGTCATAAGACCAGTAGCAGCAAAATGGGTGGATTCAGGTATGATGATTCTAAGTGAAATATGTCACACAGAAAAAGAAACTTATCATAAGATATCACTTATGAAGATCCTGTAAACATGGCTACACTAGAACTGAGTTAGGAAAGAGAACAGTGTCTCACATTTAGAAAACACTCTTATGCCTGCTTAAGGGGGAACGAGAGGTGGGGTGATGCATAAAACCAGAGTTTTATATAAGCACAGGTACCGTTCCATAACCAACTATGGAATAGACAAGACCTACACCTTCCTCAGTGAAAGGGACTCAAAACCCCATATTTCCCGCAGAAGAATATATCTGACTAGTAAGAATCTTAAAACCTATGTATTGATATGTCTCCATAAGGGAAACAAGTGTGTCTAGACTGGCATAAACATGGCAGCGAGAATCAGCTCAAACCCACTATAAAAAGGAATTTCAAAATCAAAACAAAAAAACAGGGAAATTCTTTACAATTCCTTCAGGGTCTCTGATGAAACCTGGAATGACCCTATCTACAATGACAGCTGGATGTGGCATAAGGCTGGACACTTGGGACTGAGAGGATTGGTGAGATAGGGTGAGCAAATGGAGACCCTTTAAAGCAATAATGCATGGCACCCATTCCATGGGTCCCAACTCTCCAGGTTGAAGGAAATATTACTACAGTTATAATATGTACGGGAAACCTAGATAACAGACACACTGTGAATACGAAAGGTTTCTAAAACTCATCGAATAGTTCCTCTCCTGGTGCTCCGCTTTGACTTTCCATCTGCTTTACTATCAATCTCCCAACTTGGAGAGACAAGCCCTTTAACCTCCTGGTTCGAACCGGTTTCCAATTTGGCAGAGGATGAAAGGGAAGAGGGAGAACCAATGAGAGAGTAGCTGTTAGGCATTTGGACGGGCATATATCACTCTAACTTCCCGGCAGGTAGAAGAATTAACCAAAGTCTCAGCCACCCACCAGGAACCAGCATAGTTCCTGAACCAAAATGTTGGACTTGCGGTCAGCTCACCAAAAACGAGTTGAGAAATGGAGCTCAGGGTCACAGCAATTCACAAACTGGCCAAGTAATAAAGGACAACTATCGTCCAAAAATCTGTTGAGGGAAGGCAACGAGGTGGACTTGAAAGCGAGGCAGAATAGCAGGAAACAGATTTCAAGAGGTACGTTGGAATCGCCTTTAAAGCACAGGAAGAGGGGCACAACTTCGACAGTGATGCACTTGGCCAAAAAGGGCGTATGAGTTTTCTCCTGAATATATTCAGGAGAAAACGCATACGTCCTTTTTGGCCAAGCAAGCAAGCGGGCAATGCAAATCTGCACTACAAAGAAGTATCACTTCCCACCGGTCAAAAGGGACATCCACAAAATGTGTAAAATCCAGAAAGGCAAGACAGGCCCTGGAGAACAGGGAGCCTTGTTATGCTGATGGGCGGGATGTAAATTGCCAACTGCCTCTCTGGAGGAGTACATTGTGTTCCCTAAAACAAGTAAAGAACAGAGCTACAAGGCCAAGGGCACTTCCAGTCTAGGGAATATACCTCGGGAAAACTGAAAATCAATAAGACAGAGCCACCCCAAAACTTAGGGCTGCACTGCTTCAAGGACCTCAACTTGGGTACACCTTAAATATCCCAGGAAATATAAAAATGGTTCAAAAAATTGTGGTACTTACGTATGATGGAATATCCCTCAGCCATGAAATCAATGTCATAAGACCAGTAGCAGCAAAATGGGTGGATTCAGGTACGATGATTCTAAGTGAAATAAGTCACACAGAAAAAGAAACTTATCATAAGATATCACTTATGAAGATCCTGTAAACATGGCTACACTTGAACTGAGTTAGGAAAGAGAACAGTGTCTCACATTTAGAAAACACTCTTATGCCTGCTTAAGGGGGAAGGAGAGGTGGGGTGATGCATAAAACCAGAGTTTGATATAAGCACAGGTACCGTTCCAAAAACCAACTATGGAATAGACAAGACCTACACCTTCCTCAGTGAAAGGGACACAAAACACCATATTTCCCACAGAGGAATATATCTGACTAGTAAGAATATTAAAACCTATGTATTGATATATCTCCGTAAGGGAATCAAGTGTGTCTAGACTGGCATAAACATGGCAGCGAGAATCAGCTCAAACCCACTATAAAAAGGAATTTCAAAAAGAAAACAAAAAAACTGGGAAATTCTTTACAATTCCTTGAGGGTCTCTGATGAAACCTGGAATGACCCTATCTACAATGACAGCTGGTTGTGGCATAAGGAGGGACACTTGGGACTGAGACGATTGGTGAGATTTAGTGAGCAAATGCAGACCCTTCAAAGCACAAATGCCTGGCACCCATTCCATGGGTCCCAACTCTCCAGGTTGAAGGGAATATTACTACAGCTATAATATGTACAGGAAACCTAGAGAACGGACACACTGTGAATACGAAAGGTTTCTAAAACTCAACGAATAGTCCCTCTCCTGGTGCTCCGGTTTTACTTTCCATCTGCTTTACTATCAACCTCCCAACTTGGAGAGACAGCCCCTTTAACGTCCTGGTTCGCACAGGTTGCCAATTTGGCAGAGGCTGAAAGGGAAGAGGGAGAACCAATGAGAGAGTAGCTGTTAGGCATTTGGACGGGCACATATCACTGTAATTTCCAGGCAAGAAGAAGAATTAACCAAAGTCTCAGCCACCCACCGGGAACCAGTATAGGTCCTGAACCAAAATTTTGGACTTGCGGTCAGCTCACCAAAAACGAGTTGAAAAATGGAGCTCAGGGGCACAGCAATTCACAAACTGGCCGAGTAATAAAGGACAACTATCGTCCAAAAATCTGTTGAGGGAAGGCAACGAGGCGGACTTGAAAGCGAGGCAGAATAGCAGGAAACAGATTTCAAGAGGTACGTTGGAATCGCCTTTAAAGCACAGGAAGAGGGGCACAACTTCGACAATGATGCACTTGGCCAAAAAGGGCGTATGCGTTTTCTCCTGAATATATTCAGGAGAAAACGCATACGCCCTTTTTGGCCAAGCAAGCAAGCGGGCAATGCAAATCTGCACTACAAAGAAGTATCACTTCCCACCGGTCAAAAGGGACATCCACAAATTGTGTAAAAACCAGAAAAGCAAGACAGGCCCTGGAGAACAGGGAGCCTTGTTATGCTGATGGGCGGGATGTAAATTGCCAACTGCCTCTCTGGAGGAGTGCATTGTGTTCCCTAAAACAAGTAAACAACAGAGCTACAGAGCCAAGGGCACTTCCAGTCTAGGGAATATACCTTGGGAAAACTGAAAATCAATAAGACAGAGCCACCCCAAAATTTAGGGCTGCACTGCTTACAAGGACCTCAACTTGGGTACACCTTAAATATCCCAGGAAATATAAAAATGGTTCAAAAAATTGTGGTACTTACGTATGGTGCAATATCCCTCAGCCATGAAATCAATGTCATAAGACCAGTAGCAGCAAAATGGGTGGATTCAGGTATGATGATTCTAAGTGAAATATGTCACACAGAAAAAGAAACTTATCATAAGATATCACTTATGAAGATCCTGTAAACATGGCTACACTAGAACTGAGTTAGGAAAGAGAACAGTGTCTCACATTTAGAAAACACTCTTATGCCTGCTTAAGGGGGAACGAGAGGTGGGGTGATGCATAAAACCAGAGTTTTATATAAGCACAGGTACCGTTCCATAACCAACTATGGAATAGACAAGACCTACACCTTCCTCAGTGAAAGGGACTCAAAACCCCATATTTCCCGCAGAAGAATATATCTGACTAGTAAGAATCTTAAAACCTATGTATTGATATGTCTCCATAAGGGAAACAAGTGTGTCTAGACTGGCATAAACATGGCAGCGAGAATCAGCTCAAACCCACTATAAAAAGGAATTTCAAAATCAAAACAAAAAAACAGGGAAATTCTTTACAATTCCTTCAGGGTCTCTGATGAAACCTGGAATGACCCTATCTACAATGACAGCTGGATGTGGCATAAGGCTGGACACTTGGGACTGAGAGGATTGGTGAGATAGGGTGAGCAAATGGAGACCCTTTAAAGCAATAATGCATGGCACCCATTCCATGGGTCCCAACTCTCCAGGTTGAAGGAAATATTACTACAGTTATAATATGTACGGGAAACCTAGATAACAGACACACTGTGAATACGAAAGGTTTCTAAAACTCATCGAATAGTCCCTCTCCTGGTGCTCCGGTTTGACTTTCCATCTGCTTTACTATCAATCTCCCAACTTGGAGAGACAAGCCCTTTAACCTCCTGGTTCGAACCGGTTTCCAATTTGGCAGAGGATGAAAGGGAAGAGGGAGAACCAATGAGAGAGTAGCTGTTAGGCATTTGGACGGGCATATATCACTCTAACTTCCCGGCAGGTAGAAGAATTAACCAAAGTCTCAGCCACCCACCGGGAACCAGCATAGTTCCTGAACCAAAATGTTGGACTTGCGGTCAGCTCACCAAAAACGAGTTGAGAAATGGAGCTCAGGGTCACAGCAATTCACAAACTGGCCAAGTAATAAAGGACAACTATCGTCCAAAAATCTGTTGAGGGAAGGCAACGAGGTGGACTTGAAAGCGAGGCAGAATAGCAGGAAACAGATTTCAAGAGGTACGTTGGAATCGCCTTTAAAGCACAGGAAGAGGGGCACAACTTCGACAGTGATGCACTTGGCCAAAAAGGGCGTATGAGTTTTCTCCTGAATATATTCAGGAGAAAACGCATACGTCCTTTTTGGCCAAGCAAGCAAGCGGGCAATGCAAATCTGCACTACAAAGAAGTATCACTTCCCACCGGTCAAAAGGGACATCCACAAAATGTGTAAAATCCAGAAAGGCAAGACAGGCCCTGGAGAACAGGGAGCCTTGTTATGCTGATGGGCGGGATGTAAATTGCCAACTGCCTCTCTGGAGGAGTACATTGTGTTCCCTAAAACAAGTAAAGAACAGAGCTACAAGGCCAAGGGCACTTCCAGTCTAGGGAATATACCTCGGGAAAACTGAAAATCAATAAGACAGAGCCACCCCAAAACTTAGGGCTGCACTGCTTCAAGGACCTCAACTTGGGTACACCTTAAATATCCCAGGAAATATAAAAATGGTTCAAAAAATTGTGGTACTTACGTATGATGGAATATCCCTCAGCCATGAAATCAATGTCATAAGACCAGTAGCAGCAAAATGGGTGGATTCAGGTACGATGATTCTAAGTGAAATAAGTCACACAGAAAAAGAAACTTATCATAAGATATCACTTATGAAGATCCTGTAAACATGGCTACACTTGAACTGAGTTAGGAAAGAGAACAGTGTCTCACATTTAGAAAACACTCTTATGCCTGCTTAAGGGGGAAGGAGAGGTGGGGTGATGCATAAAACCAGAGTTTGATATAAGCACAGGTACCGTTCCAAAAACCAACTATGGAATAGACAAGACCTACACCTTCCTCAGTGAAAGGGACACAAAACACCATATTTCCCACAGAGGAATATATCTGACTAGTAAGAATATTAAAACCTATGTATTGATATATCTCCGTAAGGGAATCAAGTGTGTCTAGACTGGCATAAACATGGCAGCGAGAATCAGCTCAAACCCACTATAAAAAGGAATTTCAAAAAGAAAACAAAAAAACTGGGAAATTCTTTACAATTCCTTGAGGGTCTCTGATGAAACCTGGAATGACCCTATCTACAATGACAGCTGGTTGTGGCATAAGGAGGGACACTTGGGACTGAGACGATTGGTGAGATTTAGTGAGCAAATGCAGACCCTTCAAAGCACAAATTCCTGGCACCCATTCCATGGGTCCCAACTCTCCAGGTTGAAGGGAATATTACTACAGCTATAATATGTACAGGAAACCTAGAGAACGGACACACTGTGAATACGAAAGGTTTCTAAAACTCAACGAATAGTCCCTCTCCTGGTGCTCCGGTTTTACTTTCCATCTGCTTTACTATCAACCTCCCAACTTGGAGAGACAGCCCCTTTAACGTCCTGGTTCGCACAGGTTGCCAATTTGGCAGAGGCTGAAAGGGAAGAGGGAGAACCAATGAGAGAGTAGCTGTTAGGCATTTGGACGGGCACATATCACTGTAATTTCCAGGCAAGAAGAAGAATTAACCAAAGTCTCAGCCACCCACCGGGAACCAGTATAGGTCCTGAACCAAAATTTTGGACTTGCGGTCAGCTCACCAAAAACGAGTTGAAAAATGGAGCTCAGGGGCACAGCAATTCACAAACTGGCCGAGTAATAAAGGACAACTATCGTCCAAAAATCTGTTGAGGGAAGGCAACGAGGCGGACTTGAAAGCGAGGCAGAATAGCAGGAAACAGATTTCAAGAGGTACGTTGGAATCGCCTTTAAAGCACAGGAAGAGGGGCACAACTTCGACAATGATGCACTTGGCCAAAAAGGGCGTATGCGTTTTCTCCTGAATATATTCAGGAGAAAACGCATACGCCCTTTTTGGCCAAGCAAGCAAGCGGGCAATGCAAATCTGCACTACAAAGAAGTATCACTTCCCACCGGTCAAAAGGGACATCCACAAAATGTGTAAAAACCAGAAAAGCAAGACAGGCCCTGGAGAACAGGGAGCCTTGTTATGCTGATGGGCGGGATGTAAATTGCCAACTGCCTCTCTGGAGGAGTGCATTGTGTTCCCTAAAACAAGTAAACAACAGAGCTACAGAGCCAAGGGCACTTCCAGTCTAGGGAATATACCTTGGGAAAACTGAAAATCAATAAGACAGAGCCACCCCAAAATTTAGGGCTGCACTGCTTACAAGGACCTCAACTTGGGTACACCTTAAATATCCCAGGAAATATAAAAATGGTTCAAAAAATTGTGGTACTTACGTATGGTGCAATATCCCTCAGCCATGAAATCAATGTCATAAGACCAGTAGCAGCAAAATGGGTGGATTCAGGTATGATGATTCTAAGTGAAATATGTCACACAGAAAAAGAAACTTATCATAAGATATCACTTATGAAGATCCTGTAAACATGGCTACACTAGAACTGAGTTAGGAAAGAGAACAGTGTCTCACATTTAGAAAACACTCTTATGCCTGCTTAAGGGGGAACGAGAGGTGGGGTGATGCATAAAACCAGAGTTTTATATAAGCACAGGTACCGTTCCATAACCAACTATGGAATAGACAAGACCTACACCTTCCTCAGTGAAAGGGACTCAAAACCCCATATTTCCCGCAGAAGAATATATCTGACTAGTAAGAATCTTAAAACCTATGTATTGATATGTCTCCATAAGGGAAACAAGTGTGTCTAGACTGGCATAAACATGGCAGCGAGAATCAGCTCAAACCCACTATAAAAAGGAATTTCAAAATCAAAACAAAAAAACAGGGAAATTCTTTACAATTCCTTCAGGGTCTCTGATGAAACCTGGAATGACCCTATCTACAATGACAGCTGGATGTGGCATAAGGCTGGACACTTGGGACTGAGAGGATTGGTGAGATAGGGTGAGCAAATGGAGACCCTTTAAAGCAATAATGCATGGCACCCATTCCATGGGTCCCAACTCTCCAGGTTGAAGGAAATATTACTACAGTTATAATATGTACGGGAAACCTAGATAACAGACACACTGTGAATACGAAAGGTTTCTAAAACTCATCGAATAGTTCCTCTCCTGGTGCTCCGCTTTGACTTTCCATCTGCTTTACTATCAATCTCCCAACTTGGAGAGACAAGCCCTTTAACCTCCTGGTTCGAACCGGTTTCCAATTTGGCAGAGGATGAAAGGGAAGAGGGAGAACCAATGAGAGAGTAGCTGTTAGGCATTTGGACGGGCATATATCACTCTAACTTCCCGGCAGGTAGAAGAATTAACCAAAGTCTCAGCCACCCACCGGGAACCAGCATAGTTCCTGAACCAAAATGTTGGACTTGCGGTCAGCTCACCAAAAACGAGTTGAGAAATGGAGCTCAGGGGCACAGCAATTCACAAACTGGCCAAGTAATAAAGGACAACTATCGTCCAAAAATCTGTTGAGGTAAGGCAACGAGGTGGACTTGAAAGCGAGGCAGAATAGCAGGAAACAGATTTCAAGAGGTACGTTGGAATCGCCTTTAAAGCACAGGAAGAGGGGCACAACTTCGACAGTGATGCACTTGGCCAAAAAGGGCGTATGAGTTTTCTCCTGAATATATTCAGGAGAAAACGCATACGTCCTTTTTGGCCAAGCAAGCAAGCGGGCAATGCAAATCTGCACTACAAAGAAGTATCACTTCCCACCGGTCAAAAGGGACATCCACAAAATGTGTAAAATCCAGAAAGGCAAGACAGGCCCTGGAGAACAGGGAGCCTTGTTATGCTGATGGGCGGGATGTAAATTGCCAACTGCCTCTCTGGAGGAGTACATTGTGTTCCCTAAAACAAGTAAAGAACAGAGCTACAAGGCCAAGGGCACTTCCAGTCTAGGGAATATACCTCGGGAAAACTGAAAATCAATAAGACAGAGCCACCCCAAAACTTAGGGCTGCACTGCTTCAAGGACCTCAACTTGGGTACACCTTAAATATCCCAGGAAATATAAAAATGGTTCAAAAAATTGTGGTACTTACGTATGATGGAATATCCCTCAGCCATGAAATCAATGTCATAAGACCAGTAGCAGCAAAATGGGTGGATTCAGGTACGATGATTCTAAGTGAAATAAGTCACACAGAAAAAGAAACTTATCATAAGATATCACTTATGAAGATCCTGTAAACATGGCTACACTTGAACTGAGTTAGGAAAGAGAACAGTGTCTCACATTTAGAAAACACTCTTATGCCTGCTTAAGGGGGAACGAGAGGTGGGGTGATGCATAAAACCAGAGTTTGATATAAGCACAGGTACCGTTCCAAAAACCAACTATGGAATAGACAAGACCTACACCTTCCTCAGTGAAAGGGACTCAAAACACCATATTTCCCACAGAGGAATATATCTGACTAGTAAGAATATTAAAACCTATGAATTGATATATCTCCGTAAGGGAATCAAGTGTGTCTAGACTGGCATAAACATGGCAGCGAGAATCAGCTCAAACCCACTATAAAAAGGAATTTCAAAAAGAAAACAAAAAAAACTGGGAAATTCTTTACAATTCCTTGAGGGTCTCTGATGAAACCTGGAATGACCCTATCTACAATGACAGCTGGTTGTGGCATAAGGAGGGACACTTGGGACTGAGACGATTGGTGAGATTTAGTGAGCAAATGCAGACCCTTCAAAGCACAAATGCCTGGCACCCATTCCATGGGTCCCAACTCTCCAGGTTGAAGGGAATATTACTACAGCTATAATATGTACAGGAAACCTAGAGAACGGACACACTGTGAATACGAAAGGTTTCTAAAACTCAACGAATAGTCCCTCTCCTGGTGCTCCGGTTTGACTTTCCATCTGCTTTACTATCAACCTCCCAACTTGGAGAGACAGCCCCTTTAACCTCCTGGTTCGCACAGGTTGCCAATTTGGCAGAGGATGAAAGGGAAGAGGGAGAACCAATGAGAGAGTAGCTGTTAGGCATTTGGACGGGCACATATCACTGTAATTTCCCGGCAGGAAGAAGAATTAACCAAAGTCTCAGCCACCCACCGGGAACCAGTATAGGTCCTGAACCAAAATTTTGGACTTGCGGTCAGCTCACCAAAAACGAGTTGAGAAATGGATCTCAGGGGCACAGCAATTCACAAACTGGCAGAGTAATTAAGGACAACTATCGTCCAAAAATCTGTTGAGGGAAGGCAACGAGGCGGACTTGAAAGCGAGGCAGAATAGCAGGAAATAGATTTCAAGAGGTACGTTGGAATCGCATTTAAAACAAAGGAAGAGGGGCACAACTTCGAAAATGATGCACTTGGCCAAAAAGGGCGTATGCGTTTTCTCCTGAATATATTCAGGAGAAAACGCATACGCCCTTTTTGGCCAAGCAGGCAAGCGAGCAATGCAAATCTGCACTACAAAGAAGTATCACTTCCCACCGGTCAAAAGGGACATCCACAAAATGTGTAAAAACCAGAAAGGCAAGACAGGCCCTGGAGAACAGGGAGCCTTGTTATGCTGATGGGCGGGATGTAAATTGCCAACTGCCTCTCTGGAGGAGTGCATTGTGTTCCCTAAAACAAGTAAACAACAGAGCTACAGAGCAAAGGGCACTTCCAGTCTAGGGAATATTCCTTGGGAAAACTGAAAATCAATAAGACAGAGCCACCCCAAAATTTAGGGCTGCACTGCTTACAAGGACCTCAACTTGGGTACACCTTAAGTATCCCAGGAAATATAAAAATGGTTCAAAAAATTGTGGTACTTACGTACGATGGAATATCCCTCAGCCATGAAATCAATGTCATAAGACCAGTAGCAGCAAAATGGGTAGATTCAGGTACGATGATTCTAAGTGAAATAAGTCACAGAGAAATAAACTTATCATAAGATATCACTTATGAAGGTCCTGTAAACATGGCTACTCTTGAACTGAGTTAGGAAAGAGAACACTGTCTCACATTTAGAAAACACTCTTATGCCTGCTTAAGGGGGAAGGAGAGGTGGGGTGATGCATAAACCCAGAGTTTGATATAAGCACAGGTACCGTTCCAAAAACCAACTATAGAATAGACAAGACCTACACCTTCCTCAGTGAAAGGGACTCAAAACCCCATATTTCCCGCAGAGGAATATATCTGATTAGTAAAAATCTTAAAACCTATGTATTGATATGTCTCCGTAAGGGAATCAAGTGTGTCTTGACTGGCATAAACATGGCAGCGAGAATCAGCTCAAACCCACTATAAAAAGGAACTTCAAAAACAAAACAAAAAAACTGGGAAATTCTTTACAATTCCTTCAGGGTCTCTGATGAAACCTGGAATGACAATATCTACAATGAAAGCTGGATGTGGCATAAGGGTGGACACTTGGGACTGAGAGGATTGGTGAGATTGGGTGAGCAAATGCAGACCCTTTAAAGCAATAATGCATGGCACCCATTCCATGGGTCCCAACTCTCCAGGTTGAAGGTAATATTATTACAGTTATAACATGTACGGGAAACCTAGAGAACGGACACACTGTGAATACCAAAGGTTTCTAAAACTCAACGAATAGTCCCTCTCCTGGTGCTCCGATTTGACTTTCCATCTGCTTTACTATCAAGCTCCCAACTTGGAGAGACAGCCCCTTAACCTCCTGGTTCGCACAGGTTGCCAATTTGGCAGAGGATGAAAGGGAAGAGGGAGAAACAATGAGAGAGTAGCTGTTAGGCATTTGGACGGGCACATATCACTGTAATTTCCCGGCAGGAAGAATAATTAACCAAAGTCTCAGCCACCCACCGGGAACCAGTATAGGTCCTGAACCAAAATTTTGGACTTGCCGTCAGCTCACCAAAAACGAGTTGAAAAATGGAGCTCAGGGGCACAGCAATTCACAAACTGGCCGAGTAATAAAGGACAAGTATCATCCAAAAATCTGTTGAGGGAAGGCAACGAGGCGGACTTGAAAGCGAGGCAGAATAGCAGGAAACAGATTTCAAGAGGTACGTTGGAATCGCCTTTAAAGAACAGGAAGAGGGGCACAACATCGACAATGAGGCACTTGGCCAAAAAGGGCGTATGCCTTTTCTCCTGAATATATTCAGGAGAAAACGCATACGCCCTTTTTGCCAAGCAAGCAAGCGGGCAATACAAATCTGCACTACAAAGAAGTATCACTTCCCACCGGTCAAAAGGGACATCCACAAAATGTATAAAAACCAGAAAGGCAAGATAGGCCCTGGAGAACAGGGAGCCTTGTTATGCTGATGGGCGGGATGTAAATTGCCAACTGTCTCTCTGGAGGAGTGAATTGTGTTACCTAAACAAGTAAACAACAGAGCTACCGAGCCAAGGGCACTTCCAGTCTAGGGAATATACCTTGGGAAAACTGAAAATCAATAAGACAGAGCCACCCCAAAATTTAGGGCTGCACTGCTTACAAGGACCTCAACTTGGGTACACCTTAAATATCCCAGGAAATATAAAAATGGTTCAAAAAATTGTGGTACTTACCTACGATGGAATATCCCTCAGCCATGAAATCAATGTCATAAGACCAGTAGCAGCAAAATGGGTGGATTCAGGTACGATGGTTCTAAGTGAAATAAGTCACACATAAAATGAAACTTATCATAAGATATCACTTATGAAGATCCTGTAAACATGGCTACACTTGAACTGATTTAGGAAAGAGAACACTGTCTCACATTTAGAAAACACTCTTATGCCTGCTTAAGGGGGAAGGAGAGGTGGGGTGATGCATAAAACCAGAGTTTGATATAAGCACAGGTACCATTCCAAAAATCAACTATGGAATAGACAAGACCTATACCTTCCTCAGTGAAAGGGACTCAAAACCCCATATTTCCCACAGAGGAATATATCTGACTAGTAAGAATCTTAAAACATATGTATTGATATGTCTCCGTAAGGGAATCAAGTGTGTCTAGACTGGCATAAACATGGCAGCGAGAATCAGCTCAAACCCACTATAAAAAGGAATTTCAAAAACAAAACAATAAAACTGGGAAATTCTTTACAATTCCTTCAGGGTCTCTGATGAAACCTGGAATGACCCTATCTAAAACGACAGCTGGATGTGGCATAAGGCTGGACACTTGGGACTGAGAGGATTGGTGACATTGGGTGAGCAAATGCAGACCCTTTAAAGCAGTAATGCATGTAACCTATTGCATGGGTCCAAACTCGCCATGTTGAAGGGAATATTACTACAGTTATAACATGTACGGGAAACCTAGAGAACGGACACACTGTGAATATGAAAGGTTTCTAAAACTCAACGAATAGTCCCTCTCCTGGTGCTGTGGTTTGACTTTCCATCTGCTTTTCTATCAACCTCACAACTTGGAGAGACAGCCCCTTTAACCTCCTGGTTCGCACAGGTATCCAATTTGGCAGAGGATGAAAGGGAAGAGGGAGAACCAATGAGAGAGTAGCTGTTGGGCATTTGGACGTGCACATATCACTGTAATTTCCCGGCAGGAAGAAGAATTAACCAAAGTCTCAGCCACCCACCGGGAACCAGTATAGGTCCTGAACCAAAATTTTGGATTGCGGTCAGCTCACCAAAACGAGTTGAAAAATGGAGCTCAGGGGCACAGCAGTTCACAAACTGGCCGAGTAATAAAGGACAACTATCGTCCAAAAATCTGTTGAGGGAAGGCAACGAGGCGGACTTGAAAGCGAGGCAGAATAGCAGGAAACAGATTTCAAGAGGTACGTTGGAATCGCCTTTAAAGCACAGGAAGAGGGGCACAACTTCGACAATGATGCACTTGGCCAAAAAGGGCGTATGCGTTTTCTCCTGAATATATTCAGGAGAAAACGCATACGCCCTTTTTGGCCAAGCAAGTAAGGGGGCAATGCAAATCTGCACTATAAAGAAGTATCACTTCCCACCGGTCAAAAGGGACATCCACAAAATGTGTAAAAACCAGAAAGGCAAGACAGGTCCTGGAGAACGGGACGCCTTGTTATGCTGATGGGCGGGATGTAAATTGCCAACTGCCTCTCTGGAGGTGTACATTGTGTTCCCTAAAACAAGTAAAGAACAGAGCTACAGAGCCAAGGGCACTTCCAGTCTAGGGAATATACCTTGGGAAAACTGAAAATCAATAAGACAGAGCAACCCCAAAATTTAGGGCTGCACTGCTTACAAGGACCTCAACTTGGGTACACCTTAAATATCCCAGGAAATATAAAAATGGTTCAAAAAATTGTGGTACTTACGTACGATGGAATATCCCTCAGCCATGAAATCAATGTCATTATACCAGTAGCAGGAAAATGGGTGGATTCAGGTACGGTGATTCTAAGTGAAATAAATCACAGAGAAAAAGAACCTTATCATAAGATATCACTTATGAAGATCCTGTAAACATGGCTACACTTGAACTGAGTTAGGAAAGAGAACAGTGTCTCACATTTAGAAAACACTCTTATGCCTGCTTAAGGGGGAAGGAGAGGTGGGGTGATGCATAAAACCAGAGTTTGATATAAGCACAGGTACCGTTCCAAAAACCAACTATGGAATAGACAAGACCAACACCTTCCTCAGTGAAAGGGACTCAAAACCCCATATTTCCCACAGAGGAATATATCTGACTAGTAAGAATCTTAAAACCTATGTATTGATATATCTCCGTAAGGGAATCAAGTGTGTCTAGACTGGCATAAACATGGCAGCGAGAATCAGCTCAAACCCACTATAAAAAGGAATTTCAAAAACAAAAAAAAAACTGGGAAATTCTTTACAATTCCTTCAGGGTCTCTGATGAAACCTGGAATGACCCTATCAACAACGACAGCTGGATGTGGAATAAGGAGGGACACTTGGGACTGAGAGGATTGGTGAGATTGGGTGAGCAAATGCAGACCCTTTAAAGCAATAATGCATGGCACCCATTCCAAGGGTCCGAACTCTCCAGGTTGAAGGGAATATTACTAAAGTTATAACATGTACGGGAAACCTAGAGAACAGACACACTGTGAATACGAAAGGTTTCTAAAATTCAACGAATAGTCCCGCTCCTGGTGATCCGGTTTGACTTTCCATCTGCTCTACTATCAACCTCCCAACTTGGAGAGACAGCCCCTTTAACCTCCTGGTTCACACAGGTTGCGAATTTGGCAGAGGATGAAAGGGATGAGGGAGAACCAATGAGAGAGTAGCTGTTAGGCCTTTGGACGGGCACATGTCACTCTAACTTCCCGGCAGGAAGAAGAATTAACCAAAGTCTCAGCCCCCCACCGGGAACCAGCATAGGTCCTGAACCAAAATGTTGGACTTGCGGTCAGCTCACCAAAAACGAGTTGAGAAATGCAGCTCAGGGGCACAGCAATTCACAAACTGGCCGAGTAATAAAGGACAACTATCGTCCAAAAATCTGTTGAGGGAAGGCAACGAGGCGGACTTGAAAGCGAGGCAGAATAGCAGGAAACAGATTTCAAGAGGTACGTTGGAATCGCCTTTAAAGCAAAGGACGAGGGGCACAACTTCGACAATGATGCACTTGGCCAAAAAGGGCGTATGCGGGAGAAAACGCATATGCCCTTTTTGGCCAAGCAAGCAAGCGGGCAATGCAAATCTGCACTACAAAGAAGTATCACTTCCCACCAGTCAAAAGGGACATCCACAAAATGTGTAAAAACCAGAAAGGCAAGACAGGCCCTGGAGAACAGGGAGCCTTGTTATGCTGATGGGCGGAATGTAAATTGCCAACTGCCTCTCTGGAGGAGTGTATTGGGTTCCCTAAAACAAGTAAACAACAGAGCTACAGAACCAAGGGCACTTCCAGTCTAGGGAATATTCCTTGGGAAAACTGAAAATCAATAAGACAGAGCCACCCCAAAATTTAGGGCTGCACTGCTTACAAGGACCTCAACTTGGGGACACCTTAATTATCCCAGGAATTATAAAAATGGTTCAAAAAATTGTGTTACTTACGTACGATGGAATATCCCTCAGCCATGAAATCAATGTCATAAGACCAGTAGCAGCAAAATGGGTGGATTCAGGTACGATGATTCTAAGTGATATAAGTCACAGAGAAAAAGAAACTTATCATAAGATATCACTTATGAAGATCCTGTAAACATGGCTACACTTGAACTGAGTTAGGAAAGAGAACAGAGTCTCACATTTAGAAAACACTCTTATGCCTGCTTAAGGGGAAAGGAGAGGTGGGGTGATGCATAAAACCAGAGTTTGATATAAGCACATGTACCGTTCCAAAAACCAACTATGGAATGGAGAAGACCTACACCTTCCTCAGTGAAAGGGACTCAAAACCCCATATTTCCCGCAGAGGAATATATCTGTCTAGAAAGAATCTTAAAACCTATGTATTGATATGTCTCCGTAAGGGAATCAAGTGTGTCTAGACTGGCATAAACATGGCAGCGACAATCAGCTAGAACCCACTAAAAAAGGAATTTCAATAACAAAACAAAAAAACTTGGAAATTCTTTACAATTCCTTCAGGATCTCTGATGAAACCTGGAATGACCCTATCTACAACGACAGCTGGATGTGGCATAAGGCTGGACACTTGGGACTGAGAAGATTGGTGAGATTTGGTGAGCAAATGAAGACCCTTTAAAGCAATAATGCATGACACCCATTCCAAGGGTCCCAACTCTCCAGGTTGAAGGGAATATTACTAAAGTTATAACATGTACGGGAAACCTAGAGAACGGGCACACTGTGAATACGAAAGGTTTCTAAAATTCAACGAATAGTCCCTCTCCTGGTGCTCCGGTTGGACTTTCCATCTGCTTTACTATCAACCTCCCAACTTGGAGAGACAGCCCCTTTAACCTCCTGGTTCGCTCAGTTTGCCAATTTGGCAGAGGATGAAAGAGAAGAGGGAGAACCAATGAGAGAGTAGCTGTTAGGCATTTGGACGGGCACATATCACTCTAACTTCCCGGCAGGAAGAAGAATTAACCAAAGTCTCAGCCACCCACCGGGAACCAGTATAGGTCGTGAACCAAAATTTTGGACTTGCGATCAGCTCACCAAACACGAGTTGAAAAATGGAGCTCAGGGGCACAGCAATTCACAAACTGGCCGAGTAATAAAGGACAACTATCGTCCAAAAATCTGTTGAGGGAAGGCAACGAGGCGGACTTGAAAGCGAGGCAGAATAGCAGGAAACAGATTTCAAGTGGTACGTTGGAATCGCCTTTAAAGCACAGGAAGAGGGGCACAACTTCGACAATGATGCACTTGGTCAAAAAGGGCGTATGCGTTTTCTACTGAATATATTCAGGAGAAAATGCATACGCCCTTTTTGGCCAAGCAAGCAAGCGGGCAATGCAAATCTGCACTACAAAGAAGTATCACTTCACACCAGTCAAAAGGGACATCCACTAAATGTGTAAAAACCAGAAAGGCAAGACAGGCCCTGGAGAACAGGGAGCCTTGTTATGCTGATGGGCGGGATGTAAATTGCCAACTGCCTCTCTGGAGGAGTGCATTGGGTTCCCTAAAACAAGTAAACAACAGAGCTACAGAGCCAAGGGCACTTCCAGTCTAGGGAATATTCCTTGGGAAAACTGAAAATCAATAAGACAGAGCCACCCCAAAATTTAGGGCTGCACTGCTTACAAGGACCTCAACTTGGGTACACCTTAAATATCCCAGGAAATATAAAAATGGTTCAAAAAATTGTGGTACTTACATACGATGGAATATCCCTCAGCCATGAAGTCAATGTTATAAGACCAGTAGCATCAAAATGGGTGGATTCAGGTACGATGATTCTAAGTGAAATAAGTCACACAGAAAAAGAAACTTATCATAAGATATCACTTATGAAGATCCTGTAAACATGGCTACACTTGAACTGAGTTAGGAAAGAGAACAGTGTCTCACATTTAGAAAACACTCTTATGCCTGCTTAAGGGGGAAGGAGAGGTGGGGTGATGCATAAAACCAGAGTTTGATATAAGCACAGGTACTGTTCCAAAAACCAACTATGGAATAGACAAGACCTACACCTTCCTCAGTGAAAGGGACTCAAAACCCCATATTTCCCGCAGAGGAATATATCTGACTAGTAAGAATCTTAAAACCTATGTATTGATATGTATCCAAAAGGGAATCAAGTGTGTCTACACTGGCATAAACATGGCAGCGAGAATCAGCTCAAACACACTATAAAAAGGAATTTCAAAAACAAAACAAAGAAACTGGGAAATTCTCTACAATTCCATCAGGGTCTCTGATGAAACCTGGAATGACCCTATCTACAATGACAGCTGGATGTGGCATAAGGATGGACACTTGGGACTGAGAGGTTTGGTGAGATTGGGTGAGCAAATGCAGACCCTTTAAAGCACAAATGCCTGGCACCCATTCCATGGGTCCCAACTCTCCAGGTTGAAGGGAATATTCCTACAGCTATAACATGTACGGGAAACCTAGAGAACGCACACACTGTGAATACGAAAGGTTTCTAAAACTCAACGAATAGTCCCTCTCCTGGTGCTCCGGTTTGACTTTCCATCTGCTTTACTATCAATCTCCCAACTTGGAGAGACAGCCCCTTTAAACTCCTGGTTCGCACAGGTTGCCAATTTGGTAGAGGATGAAAGGGAAGAGGGAGAACCAATGAGAGAGTAGCTGTTAGGCATTTGGACGGGCACATATCACTGTAATTTCCCGACAGGAAGAAGAATTAACCAAAGTCTCAGCCACCCACCGGGAACCAGTATAGGTCCTGAACCAAAATTTTGGACTTGCGGTCAGCTCACCAAAAACGAGTTGAAAAATGGAGCTCAGGGGCACAGCAATTCACAAACTGGCCGAGTAATAAAGGACAACTATCGTCCAAAAATCTGTTGAGGGAAGGCAACGAGGCGGACTTGAAAGCGAGGCCGAATAGCAGGAAACAGATTTCAAGAGGTACGTTGGAATCGCCTTTAAAGCACAGGAAGAGGGGCACAACTTCGACAATGATGCACTTGGCCAAAAAGGGCGTATGCGTTTTCTCCTGAATATATTCAGGAGAAAACGCATACGCCCTTTTTGGCCAAGCAAGCAAGCGGGCAATGCAAATCTGCACTACAAAGAAGTATCACTTCCCACCGGTCAAAAGGGACATCTACAAAATATGTAAAAACCAGAAAGGCAAGACAGGCCCTGCAGAACAGGGAGCCTTGTTATGTTGATGGGCGGGATGTAAATTGCCAACTGTCTCTCTGGAGGAGTGCATTGTGTTCCCTAAAACAAGTAAAGAACAGAGCTACAGAGCCAAGGGCACTTCCAGTCTAGGGAATATACCTTGGGAAAACTGAAAATCAATAAGACAGAGCCACCCCAAAATTTAGGGCTGCACTGCTTAGAAGGACCTCAACTTGGGTACACCTTAAATATACCAGGAAATATAAAAATGGTTCAAAAAATTGTGGTACTTACGTACGATGGAATATCCCTCAGCCATGAAATCAATGTCATAAGACCAGTAGCAGCAAAATGGGTGGATTCAGCTACGATGATTCTAAGTGAAATAAGTCACACAGAAAAAGAAACTTATCATAAGATATCACTTATGAAGATCCTGTAAACATGGCTACACTTGAACTGAGTTAGGAAAGAGAACAGTGTCTCACATTTAGAAAACACACTTATGCCTGCTTAAGGGGGAAGGAGAGTTGGGGTGATGCATAAAACCAGAGTTTGATATAAGCACAGGTACTGTTCCAAAAACCAACTATGGAATAGACAAGACCTACACCTTCCTCAGTGAAAGGGACTCAAAACCCCATATTTCCCGCAGAGGAATATATCTGACTAGTAAGAATCTTAAAACCTATGTATTGATATGTCTACGTAAGGGAATCAAGTGTGTCTAGACTGGCATAAACATGGCAGCGAGAATCAGCTCAAACCCACTATAAAAAGGAATTTCAAAAACAAAACAAAAAAACTGGGAAATTCTTTACAATTTCTTCAGGGTCTCTGATGAAACCTGGAATGACCCTATCTACAATGACAGCTGGATGTGGCATAAGGAGGGACACTTGGGACTGAGACGATTGGTGAGATTGGGTGAGCAAATGCAGACCCTTTAAAGCACAAATGCCTGGCACCCATTCCATGGGTTCCAACTCTCCAGGTTGAAGGGAATATTACTACAGCTATAACATGTAAGCGAAACCTAGAGAACGGACACACTGTGAATACGAAAGGTTTCTAAAACTCAATGAATAGTCCCTCTCCTGGTGCTCCGGTTTGATCTTCCATCTGCTTTACTATCAACCTCCCAACTTGGAGAGACAGCCCCTTTAACCTCCTGGTTTCCACAGGTTGCCAATTTGGCCGAGGATGAAAGGGAAGAGGGAGAACCAATGAAAGAGTAACTGTTAGGCGTTTGGACAGGCACATATCACTGTAATTTCCCGTCAGGAAGAAGAATTAACCAAAGTCTCAGCCCCCCCTGGGAACCAGTATAGGTCCTGAACAAAAATTTTGGACTTGCGGTCAGCTCACCAAAAACGAGTTGAAAAATGGAGCTCAGGCGCACAGCAATTCACAAACTGGCCGAGTAATAAAGGACAAGTATCGTCCAAAAATCTGTTGAGGGTAGGCCACGAGGCGGACTTGAAAGTGAGGCACAATAGCAGGAAACAGATTTCAAGAGGTACGTTGGAATCGCCTTTAAAGCACAGGAAGAGGGGCACAACTTCGACAATGATGCACTTGGCCAAAAAGGGCGTATGCGTTTTCTCCTGAATATATTCAGGAGAAAACGCATACGCCCTTTTTGGCCAAGCAAGCAAGCGGGCAATGCAAATCTACACTACAAAGTAGTATCACTTCCCACCAGTCAAAAGGGACATCCACAAAATGTGTAAAAACCAGAAAGGCAAGACAGGCCCTGGAGAACAGGGAGCCTTGTTATACTGATGGGCGGGATGTAAATTGACAACTGACCCTCTGGAGGAATACATTGTGTTCCCCAAAACAAGGAAAAGAACAGAGCTACGGAGCCAAGGGCACTTCCAGTCTAGGGAATATACCTTGGGAAAACTGAAAATCAATAAGACAGAGCCACCCCAAAATTTAGGGCTGCACTGCTTACAAGGACCTCAACTTGGGTACACCTTAAATATCCCAGGAAATATAAAAATGGTTCAAAAAATTGTGGTACTTACGTACGATGGAATATCCCTCAGCCATGAAATAAATGTCATAAGACCAGTAGCAGCAAAATGGGTGGATTCAGGTACGGTGATTCTAAGTGAAATAAGTCACACAGAAAAAGAAACTTATCATAACATATCACTTATGAAGATCCTGTAAACATGACTACACTTGCACTGAGTTAGGAAAGAGAACAGAGTCTCACATTTAGAAAACACTCTTATTCCTGCTTAAGGTGGAAGGAGAGGTGGGGTGATGCATAAAACCAGAGTTTGATATAAGCACAGGTACCGTTCCAAAAACCAACTATGGAATAGACAAGACCTACACCTTCCTCAGTGAAAGGGACTCAAAACCCCATATTTCCCGCAGAGGAATATATCTGACTAGTAAGAATCTTAAAACCTATGTATTGATATGTCTCTGTAAGGGAATCAAGTGTGTCTAGACTGGCATAAACATGGCAGCGAGAATCAGGTCAAAACCACTATAAAAAGGAATTGCAAAAACAAAACAAAAAAACTGGGAAATTCTTTACAATTCCTTCAGGGTCTCTGATGAAACCTGGAATGACCCTATCTACAACGACAGCTGGATGTGGCATAAGGCTGGACACTTGGGACTGAGAGGATTGGTGAGATTGGGTGAGCAAATGCAGACCCTTTAAAGCAATAATGCATGGCACCCATTCCAAGGGTCCCAACTCTCCAGGTTGAAGGAAATATTACTAAGTTATAACATGTACGGGAAACCTACAGAACGGGCACACTGTGAATACAAAAGGTTTCTAAAATTCAACGAATAGTCCCGCTCCTGGTGCTCCGGTTTGACTTTCCATCTGCTTTACTATCAACCTCCCAACTTGGAGAGACAGCCCCTTTAACCTCCTGGTTCACACAGGTTGCCAATTTGACAGAGGATGAAAGGGATGAGGGAGAACCAATGAGAGAGTAGCTGTTAGGCATTTGGACGGGCACATATCACTGTAATTTCCCGGCAGGAAGAAGAATTAACCAAAGTCTCAGCCACCCACCGGGAACCAGTATAGGTCCTGAACCAAAATTTTGGACTTGCCGTCAGCTCACCAAAAACGAGTTGAAAAATGGAGCTCAGGGGCACAGCAATTCACAAACTGGCCGAGTAATAAAGGACAACTATCATCCAAAAATCTGTTGAGGGAAGGCAACGAGGCGGACTTGAAAGCGAGGCAGAATAGCAGGAAACAGATTTCAAGAGGTACGTTGGAATCGCCTTTAAAGAACAGGAAGAGGGGCACAACATCGACAATGAGGCACTTGGCCAAAAAGGGCGTATGCGTTTTCTCCTGAATATATTCAGGAGAAAACGCATACGCCATTTTTGCCAAGCAAGCAAGCGGGCAATGCAAATCTGCACTACAAAGAAGTATCACTTCCCACCGGTCAAAAGGGACATCCGCAAAATGTATAAAAACCAGAAAGGCAAGATAGGCCCTGGAGAACAGGGAGACTTGTTATGCTGATGGGCGGGATGTAAATTGCCAACTGTCTCTCTGGAGGAGTGCATTGTGTTACCTAAACAAGTAAACAACAGAGCTACAGAGCCAAGGGCACTTCCAGTCTAGGGAATATACCTTGGGAAAGCTGAAAATCAATAAGACAGAGCCACCCCAAAATTTAGGGCTGCACTGCTTACACGGACCTCAACTTGGGTACACCTTAAATATCCCAGGAAATATAAAAATGGTTCAAAAAATTGTGGTACTTACCTACGATGGAATATCCCTCAGCCATGAAATCAATGTCATAAGACCAGTAGCAGCAAAATGGGTGGATTCAGGTACGATGATTCTAAGTGAAATAAGTCACACAGAAATAGAAACTTATCATAATATATCACTTATGAAGATCCTGTAAACATGGCTACACTTGAACTGATTTAGGAAAGAGAACACTGTCTCACATTTAGAAAACACTCTTATGCCTGCTTAAGGGGGAAGGAGAGGTGGGGTGATGCATAAAACCAGAGTTTGATATAAGCACAGGTACCGTTCCAAAAATCAACTATGGAATAGACAAGACCTATACCTTCCTCAGTGAAAGGGACTCAAAACCCCATATTTCCCACAGAGGAATATATCTGACTAGTAAGAATCTTAAAACATATGTATTGATATGTCTCCGTAAGGGAATCAAGTGTGTCTAGACTGGCATACACATGGCAGCGAGAATCAGCTCAAACCCACTATAAAAAGGAATTTCAAAAACAAAACAAAAAAACTGGGAAATTCTTTACAATTCCTTCAGGGTCTCTGATGAAACCTGGAATGACCCTATCTAAAATGACAGCTGGATGTGGCATAAGGCTGGACACTTGGGACTGAGAGGATTGGTGAGATTGGGTGAGCAAATGCAGACCCTTTAAAGCAGTAATGCATGTAACCTATTCCATGGGTCCAAACTCGCCATGTTGAAGGGAATATTACTACAGTTATAACATGTACGGGAAACCTAGAGAACGGACACACTGTGAATATGAAAGGTTTCTAAAACTCAACGAATAGTCCCTCTCCTGGTGCTGTGGTTTGACTTTCCATCTGCTTTTCTATCAACCTCACAACTTGGAGAGACAGCCCCTTTAACCTCCTGGTTCGCACAGGTATCCAATTTGGCAGAGGATGAAAGGGAAGAGGGAGAACCAATGAGAGAGTAGCTGTTAGGCATTTGGACGGGCACATATCACTCTAAATTCCCGGCAGGAAGAACAATTAACCAAAGTCTCAGCCACCCACCGGGAAACAGCATAGTTCCTGAACCAAAATTTTGGACTTGCGGTCAGCTCATCAAAAACGAGTTGAGAAATGGAGCTCAGGGGCACAGCAATGCACAAAGTGGCCGAGTAATAAAGGACAACTATCCTCCAAAAATCTGTTGAGGGAAGGCAATGAGGCGGACTTGAAAGCGAGGCAGAATAGCAGGAAACAGATTTCAAGAGGTACGTTGGAATCGCCTTTAAAGCACAGGAAGAGGGGCACAACTTCGACAATGATGCACTTGGCCAAAAAGGGCGTATGCGTTTTCTCCTGAATATATTCAGGAGAAAACGCATACGCCGTTTTTGGCCAAGCAAGCAAGCGGGCAAAGCAAATCTGCACTACAAAGAAGTATCACTTCCCACCGGTCAAAAGGGACATCCACAAAATGTGTAAAAACCAGAAAGGCAAGACAGGCCCTGGAGAACAGGGAGCCTTGTTATGCTGATGCGCGGAATGTAAATTGCCAACTGCCTCTCTGGAAGAGTGCATTGTGTTCCCTAAAACAAGTAAACAACAGAGCTACAGAGCCAAGGGCACTTCCAGTCTAGTTAATATTCCTTGGGAAAACTGAAAATCAATAAGACAGAGCCACCCCAAAATTTAGGGCTGCACTGCTTACAAGGACCTCAACTTGGGTACACCTTAATTATCCCAGGAAATATAAAAATGGTTCAAAAAATTGTGGTACTTACGTACGATGGAATATCCCTCAGCCCTGAAATCAATGTCATAAGACCAGTAGCAGCAAAATGGGTGGATTCAGGTACGATGATTCTAAGTGAAATAAGTCACACAGAAAAAGAAACTTATCATAAGATATCACTTATGAAGATCCTGTAAACATGGCTACACTTGAACTGAGTTAGGAAAGAGAACAGAGTCTCACATTTAGAAAACACTCTTATGCCTGCTTAAGGGGGAAGGAGAGGTGGGGTGATGCATAAAACCAGAGTTTGATATAAGCACAGGTACCGTTCCAAAAACCAACTATGGAATAGCCAAGACCTACACCTTCCTCAGTGAAAGGGACTCAAAACCCCATATTTCCCGCAGATGAATATATCTGTCTAGTAAGAATCTTAAAACCTATGTATTGATATGTCTCCGTAAGGGAATCAAGTGTGTCTAGACTGGCATAAACATGTTAGATAGAATCAGCTCAAACCCACTATAAAAAGGAATTTCAAAAACAAAACAGAAAAACTGGGAAATTCTTTACAATTCCTTCAGGGTCTCTGATGAAACCTGGAATGACCCTATCTACAACCACAGCTGGATGTGGCATAAGGCTGGACACTTGGGACTGAGAGGATTGGTGAGATTGGGTGAGCAAATGCAGACCCTTTAAAGTAATAATGCATGTCACCCATTCAATGGGTCCCAACTCTCCAGGTTGTAGGGAATATTACTACAGCTATAACATGTACGAGAAACCTAGAGAACGGACACACTGTGAATACGAAAGGTTTCTAAAACTCAACGAATAGTCCCTCGCCTGGTGCTCCGGTTTGACTTTCCATCTGCTTTACTATCAACCTCCAAACTTGGAGAGACAGCCCCTTTAACCTCCTGGTTCGCACAGGTTGCCAATTTGGCAGAGGATGAAAGGGAAGAGGGAGAACCAATGAGAGAGTAGCTGTTGGGCATTTGGACGTGCACATATCACTGTAATTTCCCGGCAGGAAGAAGAATTAACCAAAGTCTCAGCCACCCACCGGGAACCAGTATAGTTCCTGAACCAAAATTTTGGATTGCGGTCAGCTCACCAAAAACGAGTTGAAAAATGGAGCTCAGGGGCACAGCAATTCACAAACTGGCCGAGTAATAAAGGACAACTATCGTCCAAAAATCTGTTGAGGGAAGGCAACGAGGCGGACTTGAAAGCGAGGCAGAATAGCAGGAAACAGATTTCAAGAGGTACGTTGGAATCGCCTTTAAAGCACAGGAAGAGGGGCACAACTTCGACAATGATGCACTTGGCCAAAAAGGGCGTATGCGTTTTCTCCTGAATATATTCAGGAGAAAACGCATACGCCCTTTTTGGCCAAGCAAGTAAGGGGGCAATGCAAATCTGCACTACAAAGAAGTATCACTTCCCACCGGTCAAAAGGGACATCCACAAAATGTGTAAAAACCAGAAAGGCAAGACAGGTCCTGGAGAACGGGACGCCTTGTTATGCTGATGGGCGGGATGTAAATTGCCAACTGCCTCTCTGGAGGTGTACATTGTGTTCCCTAAAACAAGTAAAGAACAGAGCTACAGAGCCACGGGCACTTCCAGTCTAGGGAATATACCTTGGGAAAACTGAAAATCAATAAGACAGAGCAACCCCAAAATTTATGGCTGCACTGCTTACAAGGACCTCAACTTGGGTACACCTTAAATATCCCAGGAAATATAAAAATGGTTCAAAAAATTGTGGTACTTACGTACGATGGAATATCCCTCAGCCATGAAATCAATGTCATTATACCAGTAGCAGGAAAATTGGTGGATTCAGGTACGGTGATTCTAAGTGAAATAAGTCACAGAGAAAAAGAAACTTATCATAAGATATCACTTATCAAGATCCTGTAAACATGGCTACACTTGAACTGAGTTAGGAAAGAGAACAGTGTCTCACATTCAGAAAACACTCTTATGCCTGCTTAAGGGGGAAGGAGACGTGGGGTGATGCATAAAACCAGAGTTTGATATAAGCACAGGTACCGTTCCAAAAACCAACTATGGAATAGACAAGACCTACACCTTCCTCAGTGAAAGGGACTCAAAACCCCATATTTCCCACAGAGGAATATATCTGACTAGTAAGAATCTTAAAACCTATGTATTGATATATCTCCGTAAGGGAATCAAGTGTGTCTAGACTGGCATAAACATGGCAGCGAGAATCAGCTCAAACCCACTATAAAAAGGAATATCAAAAACAAAAATAAAAACTGGGAAATTCTTTACAATTCCTTCAGGGTCTCTGATGAAACCTGGAATGACCCTATCAACAACGACAGCTGGATGTGGCATAAGGCTGGACACTTGGGACTGAGAGGATTGGTGAGATTGGGTGAGCAAATGCAGACCCTTTAAAGCAATAATGCATGGCACCCATTCCAAGGGTCCGAACTCTCCAGGTTGAAGGGAATATTACTAAATTTATAACATCTATGGGAAACCTAGAGAACGGACACACTGTGAATACGAAAGGTTTCTAAAATTCAATGAATAGTCCCGCTCCTGGTGATCCGGATTGACTTTCCATCTGCTCTACTATCAACCTCCCAACTTGGAGAGACAGCCCCTTTAACCTCCTGGTTCACACAGGTTGCGAATTTGGCAGAGGATGAAAGGGATGAGGGAGAACCAATGAGAGAGTAGCTGTTAGGCATTTGGACGGGCACATGTCACTCTAACTTCCCGGCAGGAAGAAGAATTAACCAAAGTCTCAGCCCCCCCCAGGAACCAGCATAGGTCCTGAACCAAAATGTTGGACTTGCGGTCAGCTCACCAAAAACGAGTTGAAAAATGGAGCTCAGGGGCACAGCAATTCACAAACTGGCCGAGTAATAAAGGACAACTATCGTCCAAAAATCTGTTGAGGGAAGGCAACGAGGCGGACTTGAAAGCGAGGCAGAATAGCAGGAAACAGATTTCAAGAGGTACGTTGGAATCGCCTTTAAAGCACAGGACGAGGGGCACAACTTCGACAATGATGCACTTGGCCAAAAAGGGCGTATGCGTTTTCTCCTGAATATATTCAGGAGAAAACGCATACGCCCTTTTTGGCCAAGCAAGCAAGCGGGCAATGCAAATCTGCACTACAAAGAAGTATCACTTCCCACTGGTCAAAAGGGACATCCACAAAATGTGTAAAAACCAGAAAGGCAAGACAGGCCCTGGAGAACAGGGAGACTTTTTATGCTGATGCGCGGAATGTAAATTGCCAACTCCCTCTCTGGAGGAGTGCATTGTGTTCCCTAAAACAAGTAAACAACACAGCTACAGAGCCAAGGGCACTTCCAGTCTAGGGAATATTCCTTGGGAAAACTGAAAATTTATAAGACAGAGCCACCCCAAAATTTAGGGCTGCACTGCTTACAAGGACCTCAACTTGGGTAACCTTAATTATCCCAGGAAATATAAAAATGGTTCAAAAAATTGTGGTACTTACGTACGATGGAATATCCCTCAGCCATGAAATCAATGTCATAAGACCAGTAGCAGCAAAATGGGTGGATTCAGGTACGATGATTCTAAGTGAAATAAGTCACAGAGAAAAAGAAACTTATCATAAGATATCACTTATGAAGATCCTGTAAACATGGCTACACTTGAACTGAGTTAGGAAAGAGAACAGTGTCTCACATTTAGAAAACACTCTTATGCCTGCTTAAGGGGGAAGGAGAGGTGGGGTGATGCATAAAACCAGAGTTTGATATAAGCACAGGTACCGTTCCAAAAACCAACTATGGAATAGACAAGACCTACACCATCCTCAGTGAAAGGGACTCAAAACCCCATATTTCCCGCAGAGGAATATATCTGACTAGTAAGAATCTTAAAACCTATGTATTGATATGTCTCCGTAAGGGAATCAAGTGTGTCTAGACTGGCATAAACATGGCAGCGAGAATCAGCTCAAACCCACTATAAAAAGGAGTTTCAAAAACAAAACAAAAAAACTGGGAAATTCTTTACAATTCCTTCAGGGACTCTGATGAACCCTGGAATGACCCTATCTACAATGACAGCTGGATGTGGCATAAGGAGGGACACTTGGGACTGAGACGATTGGTGAGATTGGGTGAGCAAATGCAAACCCTTTAAAGCACAAAAGCCTGGCACCCATTCCATGGGTCCCAACTCTCCAGGTTGAAGGGAATATTACTACAGGTATAACATGTACGGGAAACCTAGAGAACGGACACACTGTGAATATGAAAGGATTCTAAAACTCAACGAATAGTCCCTCTCCTGGTGCTCTGGTTTGACATTCCATCTGCTTTACTATCAACCTCCCAACTTGGAGAGACAGACCCTTTAACATCCTGGTTCGCATAGGTTGCCAATTTGGCAGAAGATGAAAGGGAAGAGGGAGAACCAATGAGAGAGTAGCTGTTAGGTATTTGGTCGGGCACATATCACTCTAACTTCCCGGCAGGAAGAAGAATTAACCAAAGTCTCAGCCCCACACCGGGAAACAGCATAGGTCCTGAACCAAAATTTTGGACTTGCGGTCAGCTCACCAAAAACGAGTTGAGAAATGGAGCTCAGGGACACAGCAATTCACAAACTGGCCGAGTAATAAAGGACAACTATCGTCCAAAAATCTGTTGAGGGAAGACAATGAGGAGGACTTGAATGCGAGGCAGAATAGCAGGAAACAGATTTCAAGAGGTACGTTGGAATCGCCTTTAAAGCACAGGAAGAGGGGCACAACTTCGACAATGATGCACTTGGCCAAAAAGGGCGTATGCGTTTTCTCCTGAATATATTAAGGAGAAAACGCATACGCCCTTTTTGGCCAAGCAAGCAAGCGGGCAATGCAAATCTTCACTACAAAGAAGTATCACTTCCCACCGGTCAAAAGGGACATCCACAAAATGTGTAAAAACCAGAAAGGCAAGACAGGCCCTGGAGAACAGGGAGCCTTGTTATGCTGATGGGCAGGATGTAAATTGCCAACTGCCTCTCTGGAGGAATGCATTGTGTTCCATAAAACAAGTAAACAACAGAGCTACAGAGCCAGGTGCACTTCCAGTCTAGGGAATATTCCTTGGGAAAACTGAAAATCAATAAGACAGAGCCACCCCAAAATTTAGGGCTGCACTGCATACAAGGACCTCAACTTGGGTACCCCTTAGTTACCCCAGGAAATATAAAAATGGTTCAAAAAATTGTGGTACTTACGTACGATGGAATATCCCTCAGCCATGAAATCATGTCATAAGACCAGTAGCAGTAAAATGGGTGGATTCAGGTTCGATGATTCTATGTGAAATAAGTCACAGAGAAAAAGAAACTTATCATAAGATATCACTTATGAAGATTCTGTAAACATGGCTACACTTGAACTGAGTTAGGAAAGAGAACAGTGTCTCACATTTAGAAAACACTCTTATGCCTGCTTAAGGGGGAAGGAGAGGTGGGGTGATGCATAAAACCAGAGTTTTATATAAGCACAGGTACCGTTCCAAAAACCAACTATGGAATAGACAAGACCTACACCTTCCTCAGTGAAAGGGACTCAAAACTCCATATTTCCCGCAAAGGAATATATCTGACTAGTAAAAATCTTAAAATCTATGTATTGATATGTCTCCATAAGGGAATCAAATGTGTCTAGACAGGCATAAACATGGCAGCGACAATCAGCTCAAACCCACTATAAAAAGGAATTTCAAAAACAAAACAAAAAACCTGGGAAATTCTTTAAAATTCCTTCAGGGTCTCTGATGAAACCTGGAATGACCCTATCTACAATGAAAGCTGGATGTGTCATAAGGAGGGACACTTGGGACTGAGACGATTGGTGACATTGGGTGACCAAATGCAGACCCTTTAAAGCACAAATGCCTGGCACACATTACATGGGTCCCAACTCTCCAGGTTGAAGGGAATATTACTACAGCTATAACATGTACGGGAAACCTAGAGAACGGACACACTGAGAATACGAAAGGTTTCTAAAACTCAACGAATAGTCCCTCTCCTGGTGCTCCGGTTTGACAATCCATCTGCTTTACTATCAATCTCCCAACTTGGAGAGACAGCCCCTTTAACCTCCTAGTTCGCACAGGTTTCCAATTTGGCAGAGGATGAAAGGGAAGAGGGAGAACCAATGAGAGAGTAGCTGTTAGGCATTTGGACGGGCACATATCACTGTAATTTCCCGGCAGGAAGAAGAATTAACCAAAGTCTCAGCCACCCACCGGGAACCAGTATAGGTCCTGAACCAAAATTTTGGACTTGCGGTCAGCTCACCAAAAACGAGTTGAAAAATGGAGCTCAGGGGCACAGCAATTCACAAACTGGCCGAGTAATAAAGGACAACTATCATCCAAAAATCAGTTGAGGGAAGGCATCGAGGCAGACTTGAAAGCGAGGCAGAATAGCAGGAAACAGATTTCAAGAGGTACGTTGGAATCGCCTTTAAAGCACAGGAAGAGGGGCACAACTTCGACAATGATGCACTTGGCCAAAAGGGCTTATGCTTTTTCTCCTGAATATATTCAGGAGAAAACGCATATGCCCTTTTTGGCCAAGCAAGCAAGCGGGCAATGCAAATCTGCACTACAAAGAAGTATCACTTCCGACCGGTCAAAAGGGACATCCACAAAATGTGTAAAAACCAGAAAGGCAAGACAGGCCCTGGAGAACAGGGAGCCTTGTTATGCTGATGGGCCGGATGTAAATTGCCAACTGCCTCTCTGGAGGAGTACATTGTGTTCCCTAAAACAAGTAAACAACAGAGCTACAGAGCCAAGAGCACTTCCAGTCTACGGAATATACCTTGGGAAAACTGAAAATCAATAAGACAGAGCCACCCCAAAATTTAGGGCTGCACTGCTTACAAGGACCTCAACTTGGGTACACCTTAAATATCCCAGGAAATATAAAAATGGTTCAAAAAATTGTGGTACTTACGTACGATGGAATATCCCTCAGCCATGAAATCAATGTCATAAGACCAGTAGCAGCAAAATGGGTGGATTCAGGTACGATGATTCTAAGTGAAATAAGTCACAGAGAAAAAGAAACTTATCATAAGTTATCACTTATGAAGATCCTGTAAACATGGCTACACTTGAACTGAGTTAGGAAAGAGAACAGTGTCGCACACTTAGAAAACACTCTTATGCCTGCTTAAGGTGGAAGGAGAGGTGGGGTGATGCATAAAACCAGAGTTTGATATAAGCACAGGTACCGTTCCAAAAACCAACTATGGAATAGACAAGACCTACACCTTCCTCAGTGAAAGGGACTCAAAACCCCATATTTCCCGCAGAGGAATATATCTGACTAGTAAGAATCTTAAAACCTATGTATTGATATGTCTCCATAAGGGAATCAAGTGTGTCTAGACTGGCATAACCATGGCAGCGAGAATCAGCTCAAACCCACTATAAAAAGGAATTGCAAAAACAAAACAAAAAAACTGGGAAATTCTTTACAATTCCTTCAGGGTCTCTGATGAAACCTGGAATGACCCTATCTACAACGACAGCTGGATGTGGCATAAGGCTGGACACTTGGGACTGAGAGGATTGGTGAGATTGGGTGAGCAAATGCAGACCCTTTAAAGCAATAATGCATGGCACCCATTCCATGGGTCCCAACTCTCCAGGTTGAAGGGAATATTACTACAGTTATAACATGTACGAGAAACCTAGAGAACGGACACACTGTGAATATGAAAGGTTTCTATAACTCAACTAATAGTCCCTCTTCTGGTGCTCCAGTTTGACTTTCCATCTGCTTTACTATCAATCTCCCAACTTGGAGAGACAGCCCCTTTAACCTCCTGGTTCGCACACGTTGCCAATTTGGCAGAGGATGAAAAGGAAGAGGGAGATCCAATGAGAAATTAGCTGCTAGGCATTTCGGCGGGTACATATCACTGTAATTTAACGGCAGGAAGAAGAATTAACCAAAGTCTCAGCCACCCACCGGGAACCAGTATAGGTCCTGAACCAAAATTTTGGACTTGCGGTCAGCTCACCAAAAACGAGTTGAAAAAAGGAGCTCAGGGGCACAGCAATTCACAAACTGGCCGAGTAATAAAGGCCAACTATCGTCCAAAAATCTCTTGAGGGAAGGCAGCGAGGTGGACTTGAAAGCGAGGCAGAATAGCAGGAAACAGATTTCAAGAGGTACGTGGGAATCGCCTTTAAAGCACAGGAAGAGTGGCACAACTTCGACAATGATGCACTTGGCCAAAAAGGGCGTATGCATTTTCTCCTGAATATATTCAAGAGAAAACGCATACGCCCTTTTTGGCCAAGCAAGCAAGCGGGCAATGCAAATCTGCACTACAAAGAAGTATCACTTCCCACCGGTCAAAAGGGACATCCACAAAATGTGTAAAAACCAGAAAGGCAAGACAGGCCCTGGAGAACAGGGAGCCTTGTTATGCTGATGGGCGGGATGTAAATTGCCAACTGCCTCTCTGGAGGAGTGCATTGTGTTCCCTAAAACAAGTAAACAACAGAGCTACAGAGCCAAGGGCACTTCCAGTCTAGGGAATATACCTTGGGAAAAATGAAAATGAATAAGACAGAGCAACCCCAAAATTTAGGGCTGCAGTGCTTACAAGGACCTCAACTTGGGTACACATTAGATATCCCAGGAAATATAAAAATGGTTCAAAAAATTGTGGTACATACGTACGATGGAATATCCCTCAGCCATGAAATCAATGTCATAAGACCAGTAGCAGCAAAATGGGTGGATTCAGGAACGATGATTCTAAGTGAAATAAGTCACACAGAAAAATAATCTTATCATAAGATATCACTTATGAAGATCCTGTAAACATGGCTACACTTGAACTGAGTTAGGAAAGAGAACAGTGTCTCACATTTAGAAAACACTCTTATGCCTGCTTAAGGGGGAAGTATAGGTGGGGTGATGCATAAAACCAGAGTTTCATATAAGCACAGGTACCGTTCCAAAAACCAACTATGGAATAGACAAGACCTACACCTTCCTCAGTGAAAGGGACTCAAAACCCCATATTTCCCGCAGAGGAATATATCTGACTAGTAAGAATCATAAAACCTATGTATTGATATGTCTCTGTAAAGGAATCAAGTGTGTCTAGACTGGCATAAACATGGCAGCGAGAATCAGCTCAAACCCACTATAAAAAGGAATTTCAAAAACAAAACAAAAAAAGTGGGAAATTCTTTACAATTCCTTCAGGGTCTCTGATGAAACCTGGAATGACCCTATCTACAATGACAGCTGGATGTGGCATAAGGCTGGACACTTGGGACTGAGAGGATTGGTGAGATTGGGTGAGCAAATGCAGACCCTTTAAAGCAATAATGCTTGGCACCCATTCCATGGGTCCCAACTCTCCAGGTTAAAGGGAATATTACTACAGCTATAACATGTACTAGAAACCTAGAGAACGGACACACTGTGAATACGAAAGGTTTCTAAAACTCAACGAATAGTCCCTCTCCTGGTGCTCCGGTTTGACTTCCATCTGCTTTACTATCAACCTCCCAACTTGGAGAGACAACCCCTTTAAACTCCTGGTTCACACAGGTTGCCAATTTGGCAGATTATGAAAGGGAAGAGGGAGAACCAATGAGAGAGTAGCTGTTAGGCATTTGGACGGGCACATATCACTGTAATTTCCCGGCAGGACGAAGAATTAACCAAAGTCTCAGCAACCCAGCGGGAACCAGTGTAGGTCCTGAAGCAAAATTTTGGACTTGCGATCAGCTCAGCAAAAACGAGTTGAAAAATGGAGCTCAGGGGCACAGCAATTCACAAAGTGGCCGAGTAATAAAGGACAACTATCCTCCAAAAATCTGTTGAGGGAAGGCAACGAGGCGGACTTGAAAGCGAGGCAGAATAGCAGGAAACAGATTTCAAGAGGTACGTTGGAATCGCCTTTAAAGTACAGGAAGAGGGGCACAACTTCGACAATGATGCACTTGGCCAAAAAGGGCGTATGCGTTTTCTCCTGAATATATTCAGGAGAAAACGCATACGCCCTTTTTAGCCAAGCAAGCAAGCAGGCAATGCAAATCTGCACTACAAAGAAGTATCACTTCCCACCGGTCAAAAGGGACATCCACAAAATGTGTAAAAACCAGAAAGGCAAGACAGGCCCTGGAGCACAGGGAGCCTTGTTATGCTGATGGGCGGGATGTAAATTGCCAACTGCCTCTCTGGAGGAGTGCATTGTGTTCCCTAAAACAAGTAAACAACAGAGCTACAGAGCCAAGGGCACTTCCAGTCTAGGGAATATACCTTGGGAAAACTGAAAATCAATAAGACAGAGCCACCCCAAAATTTAGGGCTGCACTGCTTACAAGGACCTCAACTTGGGTACACCTTAAATATCCCAGGAAATATAAAAATGGTTCAAAAAATTGTGGTACTTACGTACGATGGAATATCCCTCAGCCATGAAATCAATGTCATAAGACCAGTAGCAGCATAATGGGTGGATTCAGGTACGATGATTCTAAGTGAAATAAGTCACACAGAAAAAGAAACTTATCATAAGATATCACTTATGAAGATCCTGTAAACATGGCTACACTTGAACTGAGTTAGGAAAGAGAACAGTGTCTCACATTTAGAAAACACTCTTATGCCTGCTTAAGGGGGAAGGAGAGGTGGGGTGATGCATAAAACCAGAGTTTGATATAAGCACAGGTACCGTTCCAAAAACCAACTATGGAATAGACAAGACCTACACCTTCCTCAGTGAAACGGACTCAAAACCACATATTTCCCGCAGAGGAATATATCTGACTAGTAAGAATCTTAAAACCTATGTATTGATATGTCTCCGTACGGGAATCAAGTGTGTCTAGACTGGCACAAACATGGCAGCGAGAATCAGCTCAAACCCACTATAAAAAGGAATTTCAAAAACAAAACAAAAAAACTGGGAAATTCTTTACAATTCCTTCAGGGTCTCTGATGAAACCTGGAATGACCCTATCTAAAACGACAGCTGGATGTGGCATAAGGCTGGACACTTGGGACTGAGAGGATTGGTGACATTGGGTGAGCAAATGCAGACCCTTTAAAGCAGTAATGCATGTAACCTATTGCATGGGTCCAAACTCGCCATGTTGAAGGGAATATTACTACAGTTATAACATGTACGGGAAACCTAGAGAACGGACACACTGTGAATATGAAAGGTTTCTAAAACTCAACGAATAGTCCCTCTCCTGGTGCTGTGGTTTGACTTTCCATCTGCTTTTCTATCAACCTCACAACTTGGAGAGACAGCCCCTTTAACCTCCTGGTTCGCACAGGTATCCAATTTGGCAGAGGATGAAAGGGAAGAGGGAGAACCAATGAGAGAGTAGCTGTTGGGCATTTGGACGTGCACATATCACTGTAATTTCCCGGCAGGAAGAAGAATTAACCAAAGTCTCAGCCACCCACCGGGAACCAGTATAGGTCCTGAACCAAAATTTTGGATTGCGGTCAGCTCACCAAAACGAGTTGAAAAATGGAGCTCAGGGGCACAGCAGTTCACAAACTGGCCGAGTAATAAAGGACAACTATCGTCCAAAAATCTGTTGAGGGAAGGCAACGAGGCGGACTTGAAAGCGAGGCAGAATAGCAGGAAACAGATTTCAAGAGGTACGTTGGAATCGCCTTTAAAGCACAGGAAGAGGGGCACAACTTCGACAATGATGCACTTGGCCAAAAAGGGCGTATGCGTTTTCTCCTGAATATATTCAGGAGAAAACGCATACGCCCTTTTTGGCCAAGCAAGTAAGGGGGCAATGCAAATCTGCACTATAAAGAAGTATCACTTCCCACCGGTCAAAAGGGACATCCACAAAATGTGTAAAAACCAGAAAGGCAAGACAGGTCCTGGAGAACGGGACGCCTTGTTATGCTGATGGGCGGGATGTAAATTGCCAACTGCCTCTCTGGAGGTGTACATTGTGTTCCCTAAAACAAGTAAAGAACAGAGCTACAGAGCCAAGGGCACTTCCAGTCTAGGGAATATACCTTGGGAAAACTGAAAATCAATAAGACAGAGCAACCCCAAAATTTAGGGCTGCACTGCTTACAAGGACCTCAACTTGGGTACACCTTAAATATCCCAGGAAATATAAAAATGGTTCAAAAAATTGTGGTACTTACGTACGATGGAATATCCCTCAGCCATGAAATCAATGTCATTATACCAGTAGCAGGAAAATGGGTGGATTCAGGTACGGTGATTCTAAGTGAAATAAATCACAGAGAAAAAGAAACTTATCATAAGATATCACTTATGAAGATCCTGTAAACATGGCTACACTTGAACTGAGTTAGGAAAGAGAACAGTGTCTCACATTTAGAAAACACTCTTATGCCTGCTTAAGGGGGAAGGAGAGGTGGGGTGATGCATAAAACCAGAGTTTGATATAAGCACAGGTACCGTTCCAAAAACCAACTATGGAATAGACAAGACCAACACCTTCCTCAGTGAAAGGGACTCAAAACCCCATATTTCCCACAGAGGAATATATCTGACTAGTAAGAATCTTAAAACCTATGTATTGATATATCTCCGTAAGGGAATCAAGTGTGTCTAGACTGGCATAAACATGGCAGCGAGAATCAGCTCAAACCCACTATAAAAAGGAATTTCAAAAACAAAAAAAAAACTGGGAAATTCTTTACAATTCCTTCAGGGTCTCTGATGAAACCTGGAATGACCCTATCAACAACGACAGCTGGATGTGGAATAAGGAGGGACACTTGGGACTGAGAGGATTGGTGAGATTGGGTGAGCAAATGCAGACCCTTTAAAGCAATAATGCATGGCACCCATTCCAAGGGTCCGAACTCTCCAGGTTGAAGGGAATATTACTAAAGTTATAACATGTACGGGAAACCTAGAGAACAGACACACTGTGAATACGAAAGGTTTCTAAAATTCAACGAATAGTCCCGCTCCTGGTGATCCGGTTTGACTTTCCATCTGCTCTACTATCAACCTCCCAACTTGGAGAGACAGCCCCTTTAACCTCCTGGTTCACACAGGTTGCGAATTTGGCAGAGGATGAAAGGGATGAGGGAGAACCAATGAGAGAGTAGCTGTTAGGCCTTTGGACGGGCACATGTCACTCTAACTTCCCGGCAGGAAGAAGAATTAACCAAAGTCTCAGCCCCCCACCGGGAACCAGCATAGGTCCTGAACCAAAATGTTGGACTTGCGGTCAGCTCACCAAAAACGAGTTGAGAAATGCAGCTCAGGGGCACAGCAATTCACAAACTGGCCGAGTAATAAAGGACAACTATCGTCCAAAAATCTGTTGAGGGAAGGCAACGAGGCGGACTTGAAAGCGAGGCAGAATAGCAGGAAAGAGATTTCAAGAGGTACGTTGGAATCACCTTTAAAGCAAAGGACGAGGGGCACAACTTCGACAATGATGCACTTGGCCAAAAAGGGCGTATGCGGGAGAAAACGCATATGCCCTTTTTGGCCAAGCAAGCAAGCGGGCAATGCAAATCTGCACTACAAAGAAGTATCACTTCCCACCAGTCAAAAGGGACATCCACAAAATGTGTAAAAACCAGAAAGGCAAGACAGGCCCTGGAGAACAGGGAGCCTTGTTATGCTGATGGGCCGAATGTAAATTGCCAACTGCCTCTCTGGAGGAGTGTATTGGGTTCCCTAAAACAAGTAAACAACAGAGCTACAGAACCAAGGGCACTTCCAGTCTAGGGAATATTCCTTGGGAAAACTGAAAATCAATAAGACAGAGCCACCCCAAAATTTAGGGCTGCACTGCTTACAAGGACCTCAACTTGGGGACACCTTAATTATCCCAGGAATTATAAAAATGGTTCAAAAAATTGTGGTACTTACGTACGATGGAATATCCCTCAGCCATGAAATCAATGTCATAAGACCAGTAGCAGCAAAATGGGTGGATTCAGGTACGATGATTCTAAGTGATATAAGTCACAGAGAAAAAGAAACTTATCATAAGATATCACTTATGAAGATCCTGTAAACATGGCTACACTTGAACTGAGTTAGGAAAGAGAACAGAGTCTCACATTTAGAAAACACTCTTATGCCTGCTTAAGGGGAAAGGAGAGGTGGGGTGATGCATAAAACCAGAGTTTGATATAAGCACATGTACCGTTCCAAAAACCAACTATGGAATGGAGAAGACCTACACCTTCCTCAGTGAAAGGGACTCAAAACCCCATATTTCCCGCAGAGGAATATATCTGTCTAGAAAGAATCTTAAAACCTATGTATTGATATGTCTCCGTAAGGGAATCAAGTGTGTCTAGACTGGCATAAACATGGCAGCGACAATCAGCTAGAACCCACTAAAAAAGGAATTTCAATAACAAAACAAAAAAACTTGGAAATTCTTTACAATTCCTTCAGGATCTCTGATGAAACCTGGAATGACCCTATCTACAACGACAGCTGGATGTGGCATAAGGCTGGACACTTGGGACTGAGAAGATTGGTGAGATTTGGTGAGCAAATGAAGACCCTTTAAAGCAATAATGCATGACACCCATTCCAAGGGTCCCAACTCTCCAGGTTGAAGGGAATATTACTAAAGTTATAACATGTACGGGAAACCTAGAGAACGGGCACACTGTGAATACGAAAGGTTTCTAAAATTCAACGAATAGTCCCTCTCCTGGTGCTCCGGTTGGACTTTCCATCTGCTTTACTATCAACCTCCCAACTTGGAGAGACAGCCCCTTTAACCTCCTGGTTCGCTCAGTTTGCCAATTTGGCAGAGGATGAAAGAGAAGAGGGAGAACCAATGAGAGAGTAGCTGTTAGGCATTTGGACGGGCACATATCACTCTAACTTCCCGGCAGGAAGAAGAATTAACCAAAGTCTCAGCCACCCACCGGGAACCAGTATAGGTCGTGAACCAAAATTTTGGACTTGCGATCAGCTCACCAAACACGAGTTGAAAAATGGAGCTCAGGGGCACAGCAATTCACAAACTGGCCGAGTAATAAAGGACAACTATCGTCCAAAAATCTGTTGAGGGAAGGCAACGAGGCGGACTTGAAAGCGAGCCAGAATAGCAGGAAACAGATTTCAAGTGGTACGTTGGAATCGCCTTTAAAGCACAGGAAGAGGGGCACAACTTCGACAATGATGCACTTGGTCAAAAAGGGCGTATGCGTTTTCTACTGAATATATTCAGGAGAAAATGCATACGCCCTTTTTGGCCAAGCAAGCAAGCGGGCAATGCAAATCTGCACTACAAAGAAGTATCACTTCACACCAGTCAAAAGGGACATCCACTAAATGTGTAAAAACCAGAAAGGCAGGACAGGCCCTGGAGAACAGGGAGCCTTGTTATGCTGATGGGCGGGATGTAAATTGCCAACTGCCTCTCTGGAGGAGTGCATTGGGTTCCCTAAAACAAGTAAACAACAGAGCTACAGAGCCAAGGGCACTTCCAGTCTAGGGAATATTCCTTGGGAAAACTGAAAATCAATAAGACAGAGCCACCCCAAAATTTAGGGCTGCACTGCTTACAAGGACCTCAACTTGGGTACACCTTAAATATCCCAGGAAATATAAAAATGGTTCAAAAAATTGTGGTACTTACATACGATGGAATATCCCTCAGCCATGAAGTCAATGTTATAAGACCAGTAGCATCAAAATGGGTGGATTCAGGTACGATGATTCTAAGTGAAATAAGTCACACAGAAAAAGAAACTTATCATAAGATATCACTTATGAAGATCCTGTAAACATGGCTACACTTGAACTGAGTTAGGAAAGAGAACAGTGTCTCACATTTAGAAAACACTCTTATGCCTGCTTAAGGGGGAAGGAGAGGTGGGGTGATGCATAAAACCAGAGTTTGATATAAGCACAGGTACTGTTCCAAAAACCAACTATGGAATAGACAAGACCTACACCTTCCTCAGTGAATGGGACTCAAAACCCCATATTTCCCGCAGAGGAATATATCTGACTAGTAAGAATCTTAAAACCTATGTATTGATATGTATCCATAAGGGAATCAAGTGTGTCTACACTGGCATAAACATGGCAGCGAGAATCAGCTCAAACACACTATAAAAAGGAATTTCAAAAACAAAACAAAGAAACTGGGAAATTCTCTACAATTCCATCAGGGTCTCTGATGAAACCTGGAATGACCCTATCTACAATGACAGCTGGATGTGGCATAAGGATGGACACTTGGGACTGAGAGGTTTGGTGAGATTGGGTGAGCAAATGCAGACCCTTTAAAGCACAAATGCCTGGCACCCATTCCATGGGTCCCAACTCTCCAGGTTGAAGGGAATATTCCTACAGCTATAACATGTACGGGAAACCTAGAGAACGCACACACTGTGAATACGAAAGGTTTCTAAAACTCAACGAATAGTCCCTCTCCTGGTGCTCCGGTTTGACTTTCCATCTGCTTTACTATCAATCTCCCAACTTGGAGAGACAGCCCCTTTAAACTCCTGGTTCGCACAGGTTGCCAATTTGGTAGAGGATGAAAGGGAAGAGGGAGAACCAATGAGAGAGTAGCTGTTAGGCATTTGGACGGGCACATATCACTGTAATTTCCCGACAGGAAGAAGAATTAACCAAAGTCTCAGCCACCCACCGGGAACCAGTATAGGTCCTGAACCAAAATTTTGGACTTGCGGTCAGCTCACCAAAAACGAGTTGAAAAATGGAGCTCAGGGGCACAGCAATTCACAAACTGGCCCAGTAATAAAGGACAACTATCGTCCAAAAATCTGTTGAGGGAAGGCAACGAGGCGGACTTGAAAGCGAGGCCGAATAGCAGGAAACAGATTTCAAGAGGTACGTTGGAATCGCCTTTAAAGCACAGGAAGAGGGGCACAACTTCGACAATGATGCACTTGGCCAAAAAGGGCGTATGCGTTTTCTCCTGAATATATTCAGGAGAAAACGCATACGCCCTTTTTGGCCAAGCAAGCAAGCGGGCAATGCAAATCTGCACTACAAAGAAGTATCACTTCCCACCGGTCAAAAGGGACATCTACAAAATATGTAAAAACCAGAAAGGCAAGACAGGCCCTGCAGAACAGGGAGCCTTGTTATGTTGATGGGCGGGATGTAAATTGCCAACTGTCTCTCTGGAGGAGTGCATTGTGTTCCCTAAAACAAGTAAAGAACAGAGCTACAGAGCCAAGGGCACTTCCAGTCTAGGGAATATACCTTGGGAAAACTGAAAATCAATAAGACAGAGCCACCCCAAAATTTAGGGCTGCACTGCTTAGAAGGACCTCAACTTGGGTACACCTTAAATATACCAGGAAATATAAAAATGGTTCAAAAAATTGTGGTACTTACGTACGATGGAATATCCCTCAGCCATGAAATCAATGTCATAAGACCAGTAGCAGCAAAATGGGTGGATTCAGCTACGATGATTCTAAGTGAAATAAGTCACACAGAAAAAGAAACTTATCATAAGATATCACTTATGAAGATCCTGTAAACATGGCTACACTTGAACTGAGTTAGGAAAGAGAACAGTGTCTCACATTTAGAAAACACACTTATGCCTGCTTAAGGGGGAAGGAGAGTTGGGGTGATGCATAAAACCAGAGTTTGATATAAGCACAGGTACCGTTCCAAAAACCAACTATGGAATAGACAAGACCTACACCTTCCTCAGTGAAAGGGACTCAAAACCCCATATTTCCCGCAGAGGAATATATCTGACTAGTAAGAAACTTAAAACCTATGTATTGATATGTCTACGTAAGGGAATCAAGTGTGTCTAGACTGGCATAAACATGGCAGCGAGAATCAGCTCAAACCCACTATAAAAAGGAATTTCAAAAACAAAACAAAAAAACTGGGAAATTCTTTACAATTTCTTCAGGGTCTCTGATGAAACCTGGAATGACCCTATCTACAATGACAGCTGGATGTGGCATAAGGAGGGACACTTGGGACTGAGACGATTGGTGAGATTGGGTGAGCAAATGCAGACCCTTTAAAGCACAAATGCCTGGCACCCATTCCATGGGTTCCAACTCTCCAGGTTGAAGGGAATATTACTACAGCTATAACATGTAAGCGAAACCTAGAGAACGGACACACTGTGAATACGAAAGGTTTCTAAAACTCAATGAATAGTCCCTCTCCTGGTGCTCCGGTTTGATCTTCCATCTGCTTTACTATCAACCTCCCAACTTGGAGAGACAGCCCCTTTAACCTCCTGGTTTCCACAGGTTGCCAATTTGGCCGAGGATGAAAGGGAAGAGGGAGAACCAATGAAAGAGTAACTGTTAGGCGTTTGGACAGGCACATATCACTGTAATTTCCCGTCAGGAAGAAGAATTAACCAAAGTCTCAGCCCCCCCTGGGAACCAGTATAGGTCCTGAACAAAAATTTTGGACTTGCGGTCAGCTCACCAAAAACGAGTTGAAAAATGGAGCTCAGGCGCACAGCAATTCACAAACTGGCCGAGTAATAAAGGACAAGTATCGTCCAAAAATCTGTTGAGGGTAGGCCACGAGGCGGACTTGAAAGTGAGGCACAATAGCAGGAAACAGATTTCAAGAGGTACGTTGGAATCGCCTTTAAAGCACAGGAAGAGGGGCACAACTTCGACAATGATGCACTTGGCCAAAAAGGGCGTATGCGTTTTCTCCTGAATATATTCAGGAGAAAACGCATACGCCCTTTTTGGCCAAGCAAGCAAGCGGGCAATGCAAATCTACACTACAAAGTAGTATCACTTCCCACCAGTCAAAAGGGACATCCACAAAATGTGTAAAAACCAGAAAGGCAAGACAGGCCCTGGAGAACAGGGAGCCTTGTTATACTGATGGGCGGGATGTAAATTGACAACTGACCCTCTGGAGGAATACATTGTGTTCCCAAAAACAAGGAAAAGAACAGAGCTACGGAGCCAAGGGCACTTCCAGTCTAGGGAATATACCTTGGGAAAACTGAAAATCAATAAGACAGAGCCACCCCAAAATTTAGGGCTGCACTGCTTACAAGGACCTCAACTTGGGTACACCTTAAATATCCCAGGAAATATAAAAATGGTTCAAAAAATTGTGGTACTTACGTACGATGGAATATCCCTCAGCCATGAAATAAATGTCATAAGACCAGTAGCAGCAAAATGGTTGGATTCAGGTACGGTGATTCTAAGTGAAATAAGTCACACAGAAAAAGAAACTTATCATAACATATCACTTATGAAGATCCTGTAAACATGACTACACTTGCACTGAGTTAGGAAAGAGAACAGAGTCTCACATTTAGAAAACACTCTTATTCCTGCTTAAGGTGGAAGGAGAGGTGGGGTGATGCATAAAACCAGAGTTTGATATAAGCACAGGTACCGTTCCAAAAACCAAATATGGAATAGACAAGACCTACACCTTCCTCAGTGAAAGGGACTCAAAACCCCATATTTCCCGCAGAGGAATATATCTGACTAGTAAGAATCTTAAAACCTATGTATTGATATGTCTCTGTAAGGGAATCAAGTGTGTCTAGACTGGCATAAACATGGCAGCGAGAATCAGGTCAAAACCACTATAAAAAGGAATTGCAAAAACAAAACAAAAAAACTGGGAAATTCTTTACAATTCCTTCAGGGTCTCTGATGAAACCTGGAATGACCCTATCTACAACGACAGCTGGATGTGGCATAAGGCTGGACACTTGGGACTGAGAGGATTGGTGAGATTGGGTGAGCAAATGCAGACCCTTTAAAGCAATAATGCATGGCACCCATTCCAAGGGTCCGAACTCTCCAGGTTGAAGGGAATATTACTAAATTTATAACATCTATGGGAAACCTAGAGAACGGACACACTGTGAATACGAAAGGTTTCTAAAATTCAATGAATAGTCCCGCTCCTGGTGATCCGGATTGACTTTCCATCTGCTCTACTATCAACCTCCCAACTTGGAGAGACAGCCCCTTTAACCTCCTGGTTCACACAGGTTGCGAATTTGGCAGAGGATGAAAGGGATGAGGGAGAACCAATGAGAGAGTAGCTGTTAGGCATTTGGACGGGCACATGTCACTCTAACTTCCCGGCAGGAAGAAGAATTAACCAAAGTCTCAGCCCCCCCCAGGAACCAGCATAGGTCCTGAACCAAAATGTTGGACTTGCGGTCAGCTCACCAAAAACGAGTTGAAAAATGGAGCTCAGGGGCACAGCAATTCACAAACTGGCCGAGTAATAAAGGACAACTATCGTCCAAAAATCTGTTGAGGGAAGGCAACGAGGCGGACTTGAAAGCGAGGCAGAATAGCAGGAAACAGATTTCAAGAGGTACGTTGGAATCGCCTTTAAAGCACAGGACGAGGGGCACAACTTCGACAATGATGCACTTGGCCAAAAAGGGCGTATGCGTTTTCTCCTGAATATATTCAGGAGAAAACGCATACGCCCTTTTTGGCCAAGCAAGCAAGCGGGCAATGCAAATCTGCACTACAAAGAAGTATCACTTCCCACTGGTCAAAAGGGACATCCACAAAATGTGTAAAAACCAGAAAGGCAAGACAGGCCCTGGAGAACAGGGAGCCTTTTTATGCTGATGCGCGGAATGTAAATTGCCAACTCCCTCTCTGGAGGAGTGCATTGTGTTCCCTAAAACAAGTAAACAACACAGCTACAGAGCCAAGGGCACTTCCAGTCTAGGGAATATTCCTTGGGAAAACTGAAAATTTATAAGACAGAGCCACCCCAAAATTTAGGGCTGCACTGCTTACAAGGACCTCAACTTGGGTAACCTTAATTATCCCAGGAAATATAAAAATGGTTCAAAAAATTGTGGTACTTACGTACGATGGAATATCCCTCAGCCATGAAATCAATGTCATAAGACCAGTAGCAGCAAAATGGGTGGATTCAGGTACGATGATTCTAAGTGAAATAAGTCACAGAGAAAAAGAAACTTATCATAAGATATCACTTATGAAGATCCTGTAAACATGGCTACACTTGAACTGAGTTAGGAAAGAGAACAGTGTCTCACATTTAGAAAACACTCTTATGCCTGCTTAAGGGGGAAGGAGAGGTGGGGTGATGCATAAAACCAGAGTTTGATATAAGCACAGGTACCGTTCCAAAAACCAACTATGGAATAGACAAGACCTACACCATCCTCAGTGAAAGGGACTCAAAACCCCATATTTCCCGCAGAGGAATATATCTGACTAGTAAGAATCTTAAAACCTATGTATTGATATGTCTCCGTAAGGGAATCAAGTGTGTCTAGACTGGCATAAACATGGCAGCGAGAATCAGCTCAAACCCACTATAAAAAGGAGTTTCAAAAACAAAACAAAAAAACTGGGAAATTCTTTACAATTCCTTCAGGGACTCTGATGAACCCTGGAATGACCCTATCTACAATGACAGCTGGATGTGGCATAAGGAGGGACACTTGGGACTGAGACGATTGGTGAGATTGGGTGAGCAAATGCAAACCCTTTAAAGCACAAAAGCCTGGCACCCATTCCATGGGTCCCAACTCTCCAGGTTGAAGGGAATATTACTACAGGTATAACATGTACGGGAAACCTAGAGAACGGACACACTGTGAATATGAAAGGATTCTAAAACTCAACGAATAGTCCCTCTCCTGGTGCTCTGGTTTGACATTCCATCTGCTTTACTATCAACCTCCCAACTTGGAGAGACAGACCCTTTAACATCCTGGTTCGCATAGGTTGCCAATTTGGCAGAAGATGAAAGGGAAGAGGGAGAACCAATGAGAGAGTAGCTGTTAGGTATTTGATCGGGCACATATCACTCTAACTTCCCGGCAGGAAGAAGAATTAACCAAAGTCTCAGCCCCACACCGGGAAACAGCATAGGTCCTGAACCAAAATTTTGGACTTGCGGTCAGCTCACCAAAAACGAGTTGAGAAATGGAGCTCAGGGACACAGCAATTCACAAACTGGCCGAGTAATAAAGGACAACTATCGTCCAAAAATCTGTTGAGGGAAGACAATGAGGAGGACTTGAATGCGAGGCAGAATAGCAGGAAACAGATTTCAAGAGGTACGTTGGAATCGCCTTTAAAGCACAGGAAGAGGGGCACAACTTCGACAATGATGCACTTGGCCAAAAAGGGCGTATGCGTTTTCTCCTGAATATATTAAGGAGAAAACGCATACGCCCTTTTTGGCCAAGCAAGCAAGCGGGCAATGCAAATCTTCACTACAAAGAAGTATCACTTCCCACCGGTCAAAAGGGACATCCACAAAATGTGTAAAAACCAGAAAGGCAAGACAGGCCCTGGAGAACAGGGAGCCTTGTTATGCTGATGGGCAGGATGTAAATTGCCAACTGCCTCTCTGGAGGAATGCATTGTGTTCCATAAAACAAGTAAACAACAGAGCTACAGAGCCAAGTGCACTTCCAGTCTAGGGAATATTCCTTGGGAAAACTGAAAATCAATAAGACAGAGCCACCCCAAAATTTAGGGCTGCACTGCATACAAGGACCTCAACTTGGGTACACCTTAGTTACCCCAGGAAATATAAAAATGGTTCAAAAAATTGTGGTACTTACGTACGATGGAATATCCCTCAGCCATGAAATCATGTCATAAGACCAGTAGCAGTAAAATGGGTGGATTCAGGTTCGATGATTCTATGTGAAATAAGTCACAGAGAAAAAGAAACTTATCATAAGATATCACTTATGAAGATTCTGTAAACATGGCTACACTTGAACTGAGTTAGGAAAGAGAACAGTGTCTCACATTTAGAAAACACTCTTATGCCTGCTTAAGGGGGAAGGAGAGGTGGGGTGATGCATAAAACCAGAGTTTGATATAAGCACAGGTACCGTTCCAAAAACCAACTATGGAATAGACAAGACCTACACCTTCCTCAGTGAAAGGGACTCAAAACTCCATATTTCCCGCAAAGGAATATATCTGACTAGTAAAAATCTTAAAATCTATGTATTGATATGTCTCCATAAGGGAATCAAATGTGTCTAGACAGGCATAAACATGGCAGCGACAATCAGCTCAAACCCACTATAAAAAGGAATTTCAAAAACAAAACAAAAAACCTGGGAAATTCTTTAAAATTCCTTCAGGGTCTCTGATGAAACCTGGAATGACCCTATCTACAATGAAAGCTGGATGTGTCATAAGGAGGGACACTTGGGACTGAGACGATTGGTGACATTGGGTGACCAAATGCAGACCCTTTAAAGCACAAATGCCTGGCACACATTACATGGGTCCCAACTCTCCAGGTTGAAGGGAATATTACTACAGCTATAACATGTACGGGAAACCTAGAGAACGGACACACTGAGAATACGAAAGGTTTCTAAAACTCAACGAATAGTCCCTCTCCTGGTGCTCCGGTTTGACAATCCATCTGCTTTACTATCAATCTCCCAACTTGGAGAGACAGCCCCTTTAACCTCCTAGTTCGCACAGGTTTCCAATTTGGCAGAGGATGAAAGGGAAGAGGGAGAACCAATGAGAGAGTAGCTGTTAGGCATTTGGACGGGCACATATCACTGTAATTTCCCGGCAGGAAGAAGAATTAACCAAAGTCTCAGCCACCCACCGGGAACCAGTATAGGTCCTGAACCAAAATTTTGGACTCGCGGTCAGCTCACCAAAAACGAGTTGAAAAATGGAGCTCAGGGGCACAGCAATTCACAAACTGGCCGAGTAATAAAGGACAACTATCATCCAAAAATCAGTTGAGGGAAGGCATCGAGGCAGACTTGAAAGCGAGGCAGAATAGCAGGAAACAGATTTCAAGAGGTACGTTGGAATCGCCTTTAAAGCACAGGAAGAGGGGCACAACTTCGACAATGATGCACTTGGCCAAAAGGGCTTATGCTTTTTCTCCTGAATATATTCAGGAGAAAACGCATATGCCCTTTTTGGCCAAGCAAGCAAGCGGGCAATGCAAATCTGCACTACAAAGAAGTATCACTTCCGACCGGTCAAAAGGGACATCCACAAAATGTGTAAAAACCAGAAAGGCAAGACAGGCCCTGGAGAACAGGGAGCCTTGTTATGCTGATGGGCCGGATGTAAATTGCCAACTGCCTCTCTGGAGGAGTACATTGTGTTCCCTAAAACAAGTAAACAACAGAGCTACAGAGCCAAGAGCACTTCCAGTCTACGGAATATACCTTGGGAAAACTGAAAATCAATAAGACAGAGCCACCCCAAAATTTAGGGCTGCACTGCTTACAAGGACCTCAACTTGGGTACACCTTAAATATCCCAGGAAATATAAAAATGGTTCAAAAAATTGTGGTACTTACGTACGATGGAATATCCCTCAGCCATGAAATCAATGTCATAAGACCAGTAGCAGCAAAATGGGTGGATTCAGGTACGATGATTCTAAGTGAAATAAGTCACAGAGAAAAAGAAACTTATCATAAGTTATCACTTATGAAGATCCTGTAAACATGGCTACACTTGAACTGAGTTAGGAAAGAGAACAGTGTCGCACACTTAGAAAACACTCTTATGCCTTCTTAAGGTGGAAGGAGAGGTGGGGTGATGCATAAAACCAGAGTTTGATATAAGCACAGGTACCGTTCCAAAAACCAACTATGGAATAGACAAGACCTACACCTTCCTCAGTGAAAGGGACTCAAAACCCCATATTTCCCGCAGAGGAATATATCTGACTAGTAAGAATCTTAAAACCTATGTATTGATATGTCTCCGTAAGGGAATCAAGTGTGTCTAGACTGGCATAAACATGGCAGCGAGAATCAGCTCAAACCCACTATAAAAAGGAATTGCAAAAACAAAACAAAAAAACTGGGAAATTCTTTACAATTCCTTCAGGGTCTCTGATGAAACCTGGAATGACCCTATCTACAACGACAGCTGGATGTGGCATAAGGCTGGACACTTGGGACTGAGAGGATTGGTGAGATTGGGTGAGCAAATGCAGACCCTTTAAAGCAATAATGCATGGCACCCATTCCATGGGTCCCAACTCTCCAGGTTGAAGGGAATATTACTACAGTTATAACATGTACGAGAAACCTAGAGAACGGACACACTGTGAATATGAAAGGTTTCTATAACTCAACTAATAGTCCCTCTTCTGGTGCTCCAGTTTGACTTTCCATCTGCTTTACTATCAATCTCCCAACTTGGAGAGACAGCCCCTTTAACCTCCTGGTTCGCACACGTTGCCAATTTGGCAGAGGATGAAAAGGAAGAGGGAGATCCAATGAGAAATTAGCTGCTAGGCATTTCGACGGGTACATATCACTGTAATTTAACGGCAGGAAGAAGAATTAACCAAAGTCTCAGCCACCCACCGGGAACCAGTATAGGTCCTGAACCAAAATTTTGGACTTGCGGTCAGCTCACCAAAAACGAGTTGAAAAAAGGAGCTCAGGGGCACAGCAATTCACAAACTGGCCGAGTAATAAAGGCCAACTATCGTCCAAAAATCTCTTGAGGGAAGGCAGCGAGGTGGACTTGAAAGCGAGGCAGAATAGCAGGAAACAGATTTCAAGAGGTACGTGGGAATCGCCTTTAAAGCACAGGAAGAGTGGCACAACTTCGACAATGATGCACTTGGCCAAAAAGGGCGTATGCATTTTCTCCTGAATATATTCAAGAGAAAACGCATACGCCCTTTTTGGCCAAGCAAGCAAGCGGGCAATGCAAATCTGCACTACAAAGAAGTATCACTTCCCACCGGTCAAAAGGGACATCCACAAAATGTGTAAAAACCAGAAAGGCAAGACAGGCCCTGGAGAACAGGGAGCCTTGTTATGCTGATGGGCGGGATGTAAATTGCCAACTGCCTCTCTGGAGGAGTGCATTGTGTTCCCTAAAACAAGTAAACAACAGAGCTACAGAGCCAAGGGCACTTCCAGTCTAGGGAATATACCTTGGGAAAAATGAAAATGAATAAGACAGAGCAACCCCAAAATTTAGGGCTGCAGTGCTTACAAGGACCTCAACTTGGGTACACATTAGATATCCCAGGAAATATAAAAATGGTTCAAAAAATTGTGGTACATACGTACGATGGAATATCCCTCAGCCATGAAATCAATGTCATAAGACCAGTAGCAGCAAAATGGGTGGATTCAGGAACGATGATTCTAAGTGAAATAAGTCACACAGAAAAATAATCTTATCATAAGATATCACTTATGAAGATCCTGTAAACATGGCTACACTTGAACTGAGTTAGGAAAGAGAACAGTGTCTCACATTTAGAAAACACTCTTATGCCTGCTTAAGGGGGAAGTATAGGTGGGGTGATGCATAAAACCAGAGTTTCATATAAGCACAGGTACCGTTCCAAAAACCAACTATGGAATAGACAAGACCTACACCTTCCTCAGTGAAAGGGACTCAAAACCCCATATTTCCCGCAGAGGAATATATCTGACTAGTAAGAATCATAAAACCTATGTATTGATATGTCTCTGTAAAGGAATCAAGTGTGTCTAGACTGGCATAAACATGGCAGCGAGAATCAGCTCAAACCCACTATAAAAAGGAATTTCAAAAACAAAACAAAAAAAGTGGGAAATTCTTTACAATTCCTTCAGGGTCTCTGATGAAACCTGGAATGACCCTATCTACAATGACAGCTGGATGTGGCATAAGGCTGGACACTTGGGACTGAGAGGATTGGTGAGATTGGGTGAGCAAATGCAGACCCTTTAAAGCAATAATGCTTGGCACCCATTCCATGGGTCCCAACTCTCCAGGTTAAAGGGAATATTACTACAGCTATAACATGTACTAGAAACCTAGAGAACGGACACACTGTGAATACGAAAGGTTTCTAAAACTCAACGAATAGTCCCTCTCCTGGTGCTCCGGTTTGACTTCCATCTGCTTTACTATCAACCTCCCAACTTGGAGAGACAACCCCTTTAAACTCCTGGTTCACACAGGTTGCCAATTTGGCAGATTATGAAAGGGAAGAGGGAGAACCAATGAGAGAGTAGCTGTTAGGCATTTGGACGGGCACATATCACTGTAATTTCCCGGCAGGACGAAGAATTAACCAAAGTCTCAGCCACCCAGCGGGAACCAGTGTAGGTCCTGAAGCAAAATTTTGGACTTGCGATCAGCTCAGCAAAAACGAGTTGAAAAATGGAGCTCAGGGGCACAGCAATTCACAAAGTGGCCGAGTAATAAAGGACAACTATCCTCCAAAAATCTGTTGAGGGAAGGCAACGAGGCGGACTTGAAAGCGAGGCAGAATAGCAGGAAACAGATTTCAAGAGGTACGTTGGAATCGCCTTTAAAGTACAGGAAGAGGGGCACAACTTCGACAATGATGCACTTGGCCAAAAAGGGCGTATGCGTTTTCTCCTGAATATATTCAGGAGAAAACGCATACGCCCTTTTTAGCCAAGCAAGCAAGCAGGCAATGCAAATCTGCACTACAAAGAAGTATCACTTCCCACCGGTCAAAAGGGACATCCACAAAATGTGTAAAAACCAGAAAGGCAAGACAGGCCCTGGAGCACAGGGAGCCTTGTTATGCTGATGGGCGGGATGTAAATTGCCAACTGCCTCTCTGGAGGAGTGCATTGTGTTCCCTAAAACAAGTAAACAACAGAGCTACAGAGCCAAGGGCACTTCCAGTCTAGGGAATATACCTTGGGAAAACTGAAAATCAATAAGACAGAGCCACCCCAAAATTTAGGGCTGCACTGCTTACAAGGACCTCAACTTGGGTACACCTTAAATATCCCAGGAAATATAAAAATGGTTCAAAAAATTCTGGTACTTACGTACGATGGAATATCCCTCAGCCATGAAATCAATGTCATAAGACCAGTAGCAGCATAATGGGTGGATTCAGGTACGATGATTCTAAGTGAAATAAGTCACACAGAAAAAGAAACTTATCATAAGATATCACTTATGAAGATCCTGTAAACATGGCTACACTTGAACTGAGTTAGGAAAGAGAACAGTGTCTCACATTTAGAAAACACTCTTATGCCTGCTTAAGGGGGAAGGAGAGGTGGGGTGATGCATGAAACCAGAGTTTGATATAAGCACAGGTACCGTTCCAAAAACCAACTATGGAATAGACAAGACCTACACCTTCCTCAGTGAAACGGACTCAAAACCACATATTTCCCGCAGAGGAATATATCTGACTAGTAAGAATCTTAAAACCTATGTATTGATATGTCTCCGTACGGGAATCAAGTGTGTCTAGACTGGCACAAACATGGCAGCGAGAATCAGCTCATACCCACTATAAAAAGGAATTTCAAAAACAAAACAAAAAAACTGGGAAATTCTTTACAATTCCTTCAGGGTGTCTGATGAAACCTGGAATGACCCTATGTACTATGACAGCTGGATGTGGCATAAGGCTGGACACTTGGGACTGAGAGGATTGGTGAGATTGGGTGAGCAAATGCAGACCCTTTAAAGCAATAATGCATGGCACCCATTCCATGGGTCCCAACTCTCTAGGTTGAAGGGAATATTACTACCAATATAACATGTACGGGAAACCTAGAGAACGGACACACTGTGAACACGAAAGGTTTCTAAAACTCAACGAATAGTCCCTCTCCTGGTGCTCCGTTTTGACTTTCCATTTGCTTTACTATCAACCTCCCAACTTGGAGAGACAGCCCCTTTAAGCTCCTGGTTCGCACAGGTTGCCAATTTGGCAGAGGATGAAAGGGAAGAGGGAGAACCAATGAGAGAGTAGCTGTTAGGCATTTGGACGGGCACATATCACTCTAACATCCCGGCAGGAAGAAGAATTAAGCAAAGTCTCAGCCCCCCACCGGGAACCAGCATAGGTCCTGAACCAAAATTTTGGACTTGCGGTCAGCTCACCAAAAACGAGTTGAAAAATGGAGCTCAGGGGCACAGCAATTCTCAAACTGGCCGAGTAATAAAGGACAACTATCGTCCAAAAATCTCTTGAGGGAAGGCAGCGAGGCGGACTTGAATGCGAGGCAGAATAGCAGGAAACAGATATCAAGAGGTACGTTGGAATCGCCTTTAAAGCACAGGAAGAGGGGCACAACTTCGAAAATGATGCACTGGGCCAAAAAGGGCGTATGCGTTTTCTCCTGAATATATTCAGGAGAAAACGCATACGCCCTTTTTGGCCAAGCAAGCAAGCAAGCGGGAAATGCAAATCTGCACTACAAAGAAGTATCACTTCCCACCGGTCAAAAGGGACATCCACAAAATGTGTAAAACCAGAAAGGCAAGACAGGCCCTGGAGAACAGGGAGCCTTGTTATGCTGATGGGTGGGATGTAAATTGCCAACTGCCTCTCTGGAGGAGTGCATTGTGTTCCCTAAAACAAGTAAACAACAGAGCTACAGAGCCAAGGGCACTTCCAGTCTAAGGAATATACCTTGGGAAAACTGAAAATCAATAAGACAGAGCCACCCCAAAATTTAGGGCTGCAGTGCTTACAAGGACGTCAACTTGGGTACACCTTAAATATCCCAGGAAATATAAAAATGGTTCAAAAAATTGTGGTACTTACGTACGATGGAATATCCCTCAGCCATGAAATCAATGTCATAAGACCAGTAGCAGTAAAATGGGTGGATTCAGGTACGATGATTCTAAGTGAAATATGTCACACAGAAAAATAAACTTATCATAAGATATCACTTATGAAGATCCTGTAAACATGGCTACACTTAAACTGAGTTAGGAAAGAGAACAGTGTCTCACATTTAGAAAACACTCTTATGCCTGCTTAAAGGGGAAGGAGAGGTGGGGTGATGCATAAAACCAGAGCTTGATATAAGCACATGTACCGTTCCAAAAACCAACTATGGAATAGACAAGACCTACACCTTCCTCAGTGAAAGGGACTCAAAACCCCATATTTCCCGCAGAGGAATATATCTGACTAGTAAGAATCTTAAAACCTATGTATTGATATGTCTCCGTAAGGGAATCAAGTGTGTCTAGACTGGCATAAACATGGCAGCGAGAATCAGCTCAAACCCATTATAAAAAGGAATTTCAAAAACAAAACGAAAATACTGCGTAATTCTTTACAATTCCTTCGGGGTCTCTGATGAAACCTGGAATGACCCTATCTACAATGACAGCTGGATGTGGCATAAGGAGGGATATTTGACACTGAGACGATTGGTGAGATTGGGTGAGCAAATGCAGACCCTTTAAAGCAATAATGCATGGCACACATTCCATGGGTCCCAACTCTCCAGGTTGAAGGGAATATTACTACAGATATAACATGTACGGGAATCCTAGAGAACGGACACACTGTGAATACGAAAGGTTTCTAAAACTCAACGAATAGTCCCTCTCCTGGTGCTCCGGTTTGACTTTCCATCTGCTTTATTATCAACCTCCCAACTTGGAGAGACAGCCCCTTTAACCTCCTGGTTCGCACAGGTTGCCAATTTGGCAGAGGATGAAAGGGAAGAGGGAGAACCAATGAGAGAGTAGCTGTTAGGCATTTGGACGGGCACATATCACTGTAATTTCCCGGCAGGAAGAAGAATTAACCAAAGTCTCAGCCAACCACCGGGAACCAGTATAGGTCCTGAACCAAAATTTGGACTTGCGGTCAGCTCACAAAAAACGAGTTGAAAAATGGAGCTCAGGGGCACAGCAATTCACAAACTGGCCGAGTAATAAAGGACAACTATCGTCCAAAAATCTGTTGAGGGTAGGCAACGAGGCGGACTTGAAAGCGAGGCAGAATAGCAGGAAACAGATTTCAAGAGGTACGTAGGAATCGCCTTTAAAGCACTGGAAGAGGGGCACAACTTCGATAATGATGCACTTGGCCAAAAAGGGCGTATGCGTTTTCTCCTGAATATATTCAGGAGAAAACGCATACGCCCTTTTTGGCCAAGCAAGCAATCGGGCAATGCAAATCTGCACTACAAAGAAGTATCACTTCCCACCGGTCAAAAGGGACATCCACAAAATTTGTAAAAATCAAAAAGGCAAGACAGGCCCTGGAGAACAGGGAGCCTTGTTATGCTGATGGGCGGGATGTAAATTGCCAACTGCCCCTCTGGAGGAGTGCATTGTGTTCTCTAAAACAAGTAAAGAACAGAGCTACAGAGCCAAGGGCACTTCCAGTCTAGGGAATATACCTTGGGAAAACTGAAAATCAATAAGACAGAGCCACCCCAAAATTTAGGGCTGCACTGCTTACAAGGACCTCAACTTGGGTAAGCCTTAAATATCACGGGAAATATAAAAATGGTTCAAAAAATTGTGGTACTTACGTACGATGGAATATCCCTCAGCCATGAAGTCAATGTCATAAGACCAGTAGCAGCAAAATGGGTGGATTCAGGTACGATGATTCTAAGTGAAATAAGTCACACAGAAAAAGAAACTTATCATAAGATATCACTTATGAAGATCCTGTAAACATGGCTACACTTGAACTGAGTTAGAAAAGAGAACAGTGTCTCACATTTAGAAAACACTCTTATGCCTGCTTAAGGGGGAAGGAGAGGTGGGGTGATGCATAAAACCAGAGTTTGATATAAGCACAGGTACCGTTCCAAAAACCAACTATGGAATAGACAAGACCTACACCTTCCTCAGTGAAAGGGACTCAAAACCCCATATTTCCCGCAGAGGAATATATCTGACTAGTAAGAATCTTAAAACCTATGTATTGATATGTCTCCGTAAGGGAATCAAGTGTGTCTAGACTGGCATAAACATGGCAGCGAGAATCAGCTCAAACCCACTATAAAAAGGAATTTCAAAACAAAACAAAAAAACTGGGAAATTCTTTACAATTCCTTCAGGGTCTCTGATGAAACCTGGAATGACCCTATCTACAACGACAGCTGGATGTGGCATAAGGCTGGACACTTGGGACTGAGAGGATTGGTGAGTTTCGGTGAGCAAATGAAGACCCTTTAAAGCAATAATGCCTGGCACCCATTCCATGGGTCCCAACTCTCCAGGTTGAAGGGAATATTACTACAGTTATAACATGTACGGGAAACCTAGAGAACGGACACACTGTGAATACGAAAGGTTTCTAAAACTCAACGAATAGATCCTCCCATGGTGCTAAGATTTGACTTTCCATCTGCTTTACCATCAATCTCCCAACTTGGAAGGACAGCCCCTTTAACCTCCTGGTTCGCACAGGCTTCCAATTTGGCAGAGGATGAAAGGGAAGAGGGAGAACCAATGAGAGAGTAGCTGTTAGGCATTTGGACGGGCACATATCACTCTAACTTCCCGGCAGGAAGAAGAATTAACCAAAGTCTCAGCCCTGCACCGGGAACCAGCATATGTCCTGAACCAAAATTTTGGACTTGCGGTCAGCTCACCAAAAACGAGTTGAAAAATGGAGCTCAGGGGCACAGCAATTCACAAACTGGCCGAGTAATAAAGGACAACTATCGTCCAAAAATCTGTTGAGGGAAGGCAACGAGGCGGACTCGAAAGCAAGGCAGAATAGCAGGAAACAGATTTCAAGAGGTACGTTGGAATCGCCTTTAAAGCACAGGAAGAGGGGCACAACTAAGACAATGATGCACTGGGCCAAAAAGGGCGTATGCGTTTTCTCCTGAATATATTCAGGAGAAAACGCATATGCCCTTTTTGGCCAAGCAAGCAAGCGGGCAATGCAAATCTGCACTACAAAGAAGTATCACTTCCCACCGTTCAAAAGGGACATCCACAAAATGTGTAAAAACTAGAAAGGCAAGACAGGCCCTGGAGAACAGGGAGCCTTGTTATGCTGATGGGCGGGATGTAAATTGCCAACCGCCTCTCTAGAAGAGTACATTGTGTTCCCTAAAACAAGTAAAGAACAGAGCTACAGAGGCAAGGGTACTTCCAGTCTAGGGAATATACCTTGGGAAAACTGAAAATCAATAAGACAGAGCCACCCCAAAATTTAGGGCTGCACTGCTTACAAGGACCTCAACTTGGGTACACCTTAAATATCCCAGGATATATAAAAATGGTTCAAAAAATTGCGGTACCTACGTACGATGGAATATCCCTCAGCCACGAAATCAAAGCCATAAGACCAGTAGCAGCCAAATGGGTGGATTCAGGTACGATGATTCTAAGTGAAATAAGTCACAGAGAAAAAGAAACTTATCATAAGATATCACTTATGAAGATCCTGTAAACATGGCTACACTTAAACTGAGTTAGGAAAGAGAACAGTGTCTCACATTTAGAAAACACTCTTATGCCTGCTTAAGGGGGAAGGAGAGTTGGGGTGATGCATAAAACCAGAGTTTGATATAAGCACAGGTACCGTTCCAAAAAACAACTATGGAATAGACAAGACCTACACCGTCCTCAGTGAAAGGGACTCAAAACCCCATATTTCCCGCAGAGGAATAGATCTGACCAGTAAGAATCTTAAAACCTATTTATTGATATGTCTCCGTAAGGGAATCAAGTGTGTCTAGACTGGCATAAACATGGCAGCGAGAATCAGCTCAAACCCACTATAAAAAGGAATTTCAAAATCAAAACAAAAAAAATGGGAAATTCTTTACAATTCCTTCAGGGTCTCTGATGAAAGCTGGAATGACCCTATCTACAACTACAGCTGGATGTGGCATAAGGAGGGACACTTGGGACTGAGACGATTGGTGAGACTGGGTGAGCAAATGCAGACCCTTTAAAGCAATAATGCATGGCACCCATTCCATGGGTCCGAACTCTCCAGGTTGAAGGGAATATTACTACAGCTATAACATGTGCGGGAAACCTAGAGAACGGACACACTGTGAATACGAAAGGTTTCTAAAACTCAACGAATAGTCCCTCTCCTGGTGCCCAGGTTTGACTTTCCATCTGCTTTACTATCAACCTCCCAACTGGAGAGACAGCCCCTTTAACCTCTTGGTTCGCACAGGTTCCCAATTTGGCAGAGGATGAAAGGGAAGAGGGAGAACCAATGAGAGAGTAGCTGTTAGGCATTTGGACGGGCACATATCACTGTAATTTCCCAGCAAGAAGAAGAATTAACCAAAGTCTCAGCAACCCACCGGGAACCAGTAAAGGTCCTGAACCAAAATTTTGGACTTGCGGTCAGCTCACCAAAAACGAGTTGAAAAATGGAGCTCAGGGGCACAGCAATTCACAAACTGGCCGAGTAATAAAGGACAACTATAGTCCCAAAATCTGTTGAGGGAACACAACCAGTCAGACTTGAAAGTGAGGCAGAATAGCAGGAAACAGATTTCAAGACGTATGTTGGAATCGCCTTTAAAGCACAGGAAGAGGGGCACAATTTCGACAATGATGCACTTGGCCAAAAAGGGATTATGCATTTTCTCCTGAATATATTCAGGAGAAAACGCATACGCCCTTTTTGGCCAAGCAAGCAAGTGGGCAATGCAAATCTGCACTACAAAGAAGTATCACTTCCCACCGGTCAAAAGGGACATCCACAAAATGTGTAAAATCCAGAAAGGCAAGACAGGTCCTGGAGAACGGGGAGCCTTTTTATGCTGATGGGCGGGATGTAAATTGCCAACTGCCTCTCTGGAGGAGTACATTGTGTTCCCTAAAACAATTAAAGAACAGAGCTACAGAGCAAAGGGCACTTCCAGTATAGGGAATATACCTTGAGAAAACTGAAAATCAATAAGACAGAGCCACCCCAAAATTTAGGGCTGCACTGCTTACAAGGACCTCAACTTGGGTACACCTTAAATATCCCAGGAAATATAAAAATGGTTCAAAAAATTGTGGTACTTACGTACGATAGAATATCCCTCAGCCATGAAATCAATGTCATAAGACCAGTAGCAGCAAAATGGGTGGATTCAGGTACGATGATTCTAAGTGAAATAAGTCACACAGAAAAAGAAACTTATCATAAGATATCACTTATGAAGATCCTGTAAACATGGCTACACTTGAACTGAGTTAGGAAAGAGAACAGTGTCTCACATTTAGAAAACACTCTTATGCCTACTTAAGGGGTAAATAGAGGTGGGGTAATGCATAAAACCAGAGTTTGATATAAGCACAGGTACCGTTCCAAAAACCAACTATGGAATAGAAAAGACCTACACCTTCCTCAGTGAAAGGGACTCAAAATCCCATATATCCTGCAGAGGAATATATCTGACTAGTAAGAATCTTAAAACCTATGTATTGATATGTCTCCGTAAGGGAATCAAGTGTGTCTAGACTGGCATAAACATGGCAGCGAGAATCAGCTCAAACCCACTATAAAAAGGAATTTCAAAAACAAAACAAAAAAACTGGGAAATTCTTTACAATTCCTTCAGGGTCTCTGGTGAAACCTGGAATGACCCTATCTACAACGACAGCTGGAAGTGGCATAAAGCTGGACCCTTGGGACTGAGAGGATTGGTGAGATTGGGTGAGCAAATGCAGACCCTTTAAAGCACAAATGCCTGGCACCCATTCCATGGGTCCCAACTCTCCAGGTTGAAGGGAATATTACTACAGCTATAACATGTATGGGAAACCTAGAGAACGGACACACTGTGAATACGAAAGGTTTGTAAAACTCAACGAATTGTCCCTCTCCTGGTGCTCTGGTTTGTCTTTCCATCTGCTTTACTATCAACCTCCCAACTTGGAGAGACAGCCCCTTTAACCTCCTGGTTCACACAGGTTTCCAATTTGGCAGAGGATGAAATGGAAGAGGGAGAACCAATGAGAGAGTAGCTGTTAGGCATTTGGTCGGGCACATATCACTGTAATTTCCCGGCAGGAAAAAGAATTAACCAAAGTCTCAGCCCCCCACCGGGAACCAGTATAGGTCCTGAACCAAAATTTTGGACTTGCTGTCAGCTCACAAAAAACGAGTTGAAAAATGGAGCTCAGGGGCACAGCAATTCACAAACGGGCCGAGGAATAATGGACAACTATCGTCCTAAAAATCTGTTGAGGGAAGGCAACGACGCGGACTTGAATGCGAGGCAGAATAGCAGGAAACAGATTTCAAGAGGTACGTTGGAATTGCCTTTAAAGCACAGGAAGAGGGGCACAACTTCGACAATGATGCACTTGGCCAAAAAGGGCGTATGCGTTTTCTCCTGAATATATTCAGGAGAAAATGCATATGCCCTTTTTGGCCAAACAAGCAAGCGGGCAATGCAAATCTGCACTACAAAGAAGTATCACTTCCCACCGGTCAAAAGGGACATCCACAAAATGTGTAAAAACCAGAAAGGCAAGACAGGCCCTGGAGGACAGGGAGCCTTGTTATGCTGATGGGCGGGATGTAACTTGCCAACTGCCTCTCTGGAGGAGTGCATTGTGTTCCCTAAAACAAATAAAAAACAGAGCTACAGAGCCAAGGGCACTTCCAGTCTAGGGAATATACCTTGGGAAAACTGAAAATCAATAAGACAGAGCCACCCCAATATTTAGGGCTGCAGTGCTTACAAGGACCTCTACTTGGGTACACCTTAAATATCCCAGGAAATATAAAAATGGTTCAAAAAATTGTGATACTTACGTACGATGGATTATCCCTCAGACATGAAATCAATGTCATAAGATCAGTGGTAGCGAAATGGGTGGATTCAGGTACGATGATTCTAAGTGAAATAAGTCACACAGAAAAAGAAACTTATCATAAGATATCACTTATGAAGATCCTGTAAACATGGCTACACTTGAACTGAGTTAGGAAAGAGAACAGTGTCTCACATTTAGAAAACACTCTTATGCCTGCTTAAGGGGGAAGGAGAGGTGGGGTGATGCATAAAACCAGAGTTTGATATAAGCACAGGTACCGTTCCAAAAACCAACTATGGAATAGACAAGACCTACACCTTCCTCAGTGAAAGGGACTCAAAACCCCATATTTCCCGCAGAGGAATATATCTGACTAGTAAGAATCTTAAAACCTATGTATTGATATGTCTCCGTAAGGGAATCAAGTGTGTCTAGACTGGCATAAACATGGCAGCGAGAATCAGCTCAAACCCACTATAAAAAGGAATTTCAAAAACAAAACAAAAAAACTGGGAAATTCTTTACAATTCCTTCAGGGTCTCTGATGAAACCTGGAATGACCCTATCTACAATGACAGCTGGATGTGGCATAAGGCTGGACATGTGGGACAGAGAGGATTGGTGACATTGGGTGAGCAAATGCAGACCCTTTAAAGCAATAATGCATGGCACCCATTCCATGGGTCCCAACTCTCCAGGTTGAAGGGAATATTACTACAGTTATAACATGTACGGGAAACCTAGAGAACGGACACACTGTGTAAATGAAAGGTTTCTAAAACTCAACAAATAGTCCCTCTCCTGGTGCTCCGGTATGACTTTCCATCTGCTTTACTATCAACCTCCCAACTTGGAGAGACAGCCCCTTTAACCTCCTGGTTCGCACAGGTTGCCAATTTGGCAAAGGATGAAAGGGAAGAGGGAGAACCACTGAGAGAGTAGCTGTTAGGCATGTGAACGGGCATATATCACTGTAATTTCCCGGTAGGAAGAAGAATTAACCAAAGTCTCAGCCCCCCTCCGGGAACCAGCATAGGTCCTGAACCAAAATTTTGTACTTGCGGTCAGCTCACCAAAAACGAGTTGAAATATGGAGCTCAGGGGCACAGCAATTCACAAACTGTCCGAGTAATAAAGGACAACAATCGTCCAAAAATCTGTTGAGGGAAGGCAACGAGGCGGACTTGAAAGCGCGGCAGAATAGCAGGAAACAGATTTCAAGAGGTACGTTGGAATCGCCTTTAAAGCACAGGAAGAGGGGCACAACTAAGACAATGATGCACTGGGCCAAAAACTGCGTATGCGTTTTCTCCTGAATATATTAAGGAGAAAACGCATACTCTATTTTTGGCCAAGCAAGCAAGCGGGCAATGGAAATCTGCACTACAAAGAAGTATCACTTCCCACCGGTCAAAAGGGACATCCACAAAATGTGTAAAAACCAGAAAGGCAAGACAGGCCCTGGAGAACAGGGAGCCTTGTTATGCTGATGGGTGGGATGTAAATTGCCAAATGCCTCTCTGGTGGAGTGCATTGTGTTCCCTAAAACAAGTAAACAACAGAGCTACAGAGCCAAGGGAACTTCCAGTCTAGGGAATATACCTTGGGAAAACTGAAAATCAATAAGACAGAGCCACCCCAAAATTTAAGGCTGCACTGCTTACAAGGACCTCAACTTGGGTACACCTTAAATATCCCAGGAAATATAAAAATGGTTCAAAAAATTGTGGTACTTACGTACGATGGAATATCCCTCAGCCATGAAATCAATGTCATAAGACCAGTAGCAGCAAAATCGGTGGATTCATGTACGATGATTCTAAGTGAAATAAGTCACACAGGAAAAGAAACTTATCATAAAATATCACTTATGAAGTTCCTGTAAACATGGCTACACTTGAACTGAGTTAGGAAAGAGAACAGTGTCTCACATTTAGAAAACACTCTTATGCCTGCTTAAGTGGGACGGAGAGGTGGGGTGATGCATAAAACCAGAGTTTGATATAAGCACAGGTACCGTTCCAAAAACCAACTACGGAATAAACAAGACCTACACCTTCCTCAGTGAAAGGGAATCAGAATCCCATATTTCCCGCAGAGGAATATATCTGACTAGTAAGAATCTTAAAACCTATGTATTGATATGTCTCCGTAAGGGAATCAAGTGTGTCTAGACTGGCATAAACATGGCAGCGAGAATCAGCTCAAACCCATTATAAAAAGGAATTTCAAAAACAAAACGAAAATACTGCGTAATTCTTTACAATTCCTTCGGGGTCTCTGATGAAACCTGGAATGACCCTATCTACAATGACAGCTGGATGTGGCATAAGGAGGTATATTTGACACTGAGACGATTGGTGAGATTGGGTGAGCAAATGCAGACCCTTTAAAGCAATAATGCATGGCACACATTCCATGGGTCCCAACTCTCCAGGTTGAAGGGAATATTACTACAGATATAACATGTACGGGAATCCTAGAGAACGGACACACTGTGAATACGAAAGGTTTCTAAAACTCAACGAATAGTCCCTCTCCTGGTGCTCCGGTTTGACTTTCCATCTGCTTTATTATCAACCTCCCAACTTGGAGAGACAGCCCCTTTAACCTCCTGGTTCGCACAGGTTGCCAATTTGGCAGAGGATGAAAGGGAAGAGGGAGAACCAATGAGAGAGTAGCTGTTAGGCATTTGGACGGGCACATATCACTGTAATTTCCCGGCAGGAAGAAGAATTAACCAAAGTCTCAGCCAACCACCGGGAACCAGTATAGGTCCTGAACCAAAATTTTGGACTTGCGGTCAGCTCACAAAAAACGAGTTGAAAAATGGAGCTCAGGGGCACAGCAATTCACAAACTGGCCGAGTAATAAAGGACAACTATCGTCCAAAAATCTGTTGAGGGTAGGCAACGAGGCGGACTTGAAAGCGAGGCAGAATAGCAGGAAACAGATTTCAAGACGTACGTAGGAATCGCCTTTAAAGCACTGGAAGAGGGGCACAACTTCGATAATGATGCACTTGGCCAAAAAGGGCGTATGTGTTTTCTCCTGAATATATTCAGGAGAAAACGCATACGCCCTTTTTGGCCAAGCAAGCAATCGGGCAAGGCAAATCTGCACTACAAAGAAGTATCACTTCCCACCGGTCAAAAGGGACATCCACAAAATTTGTAAAAATCAAAAAGGCAAGACAGGCCCTGGAGAACAGGGAGCCTTGTTATGCTGATGGGCGGGATGTAAATTGCCAACTGCCCCTCTGGAGGAGTGCATTGTGTTCTCTAAAACAAGTAAAGAACAGAGCTACAGAGCCAAGGGCACTTCCAGTCTAGGGAATATACCTTGGGAAAACTGAAAATCAATAAGACAGAGCCACCCCAAAATTTAGGGCTGCACTGCTTACAAGGATCTCAACTTGGGTAAGCCTTAAATATCACGGGAAATATAAAAATGGTTCAAAAAATTGTGGTACTTACGTACGATGGAATATCCCTCAGCCATGAAATCAATGTCATAAGACCAGTAGCAGCAAAATGGGTGGATTCAGGTACGATGATTCTAAGTGAAATAAGTCACACAGAAAAAGAAACTTATCATAAGATATCACTTATGAAGATCCTGTAAACATGGCTACACTTGAACTGAGTTAGAAAAGAGAACAGTGTCTCACATTTAGAAAACACTCTTATGCCTGCTTAAGGGGGAAGGAGAGGTGGGGTGATGCATAAAACCAGAGTTTGATATAAGCACAGGTACCGTTCCAAAAACCAACTATGGAATAGACAAGACCTACACCTTCCTCAGTGAAAGGGACTCAAAACCCCATATTTCCCGCAGAGGAATATATCTGACTAGTAAGAATCTTAAAACCTATGTATTGATATGTCTCCGTAAGGGAATCAAGTGTGTCTAGACTGGCATAAACATGGCAGCGAGAATCAGCTCAAACCCACTATAAAAAGGAATTTCAAAACAAAACAAAAAAACTGGGAAATTCTTTACAATTCCTTCAGGGTCTCTGATGAAACCTGGAATGACCCTATCTACAACGAAAGCTGGATGTGGCATAAGGCTGGACACTTGGGACTGAGAGGATTGGTGAGTTTGGGTGAGCAAATGCAGACCCTTTAAAGCAATAATGCCTGGCACCCATTCCATGGGTCCCAACTCTCCAGGTTGAAGGGAATATTACTACAGTTATAACATGTACGGGAAACCTAGAGAACGGACACACTGTGAATACGAAAGGTTTCTAAAACTCAACGAATAGATCCTCCCATGGTGCTAAGGTTTGACTTTCCATCTGCTTTACCATCAATCTCCCAACTTGGAAGGACAGCCCCTTTAACCTCCTGGTTCGCACAGGCTTCCAATTTGGCAGAGGATGAAAGGGAAGAGGGAGAACCAATGAGAGAGTAGCTGTTAGGCATTTGGACGGGCACATATCACTCTAACTTCCCGGCAGGAAGAAGAATTAACCAAAGTCTCAGCCCTGCACCGGGAACCAGCATATGTCCTGAACCAAAATTTTGGACTTGCGGTCAGCTCACCAAAAACGAGTTGAAAAATGGAGCTCAGGGGCACAGCAATTCACAAACTGGCCGAGTAATAAAGGACAACTATCGTCCAAAAATCTGTTGAGGGAAGGCAACGAGGCAGACTCGAAAGCGAGGCAGAATAGCAGGAAACAGATTTCAAGAGGTACGTTGGAATCGCCTTTAAAGCACAGGAAGAGGGGCACAACTAAGACAATGATGCACTGGGCCAAAAAGGGCGTATGCGTTTTCTCCTGAATATATTCAGGAGAAAACGCATACGCCCTTTTTGGCCAAGCAAGCAAGCGGGCAATGCAAATCTGCACTACAAAGAAGTATCACTTCCCACCGGTCAAAAGGGACATCCACAAAATGTGTAAAAACTAGAAAGGCAAGACAGGCCCTGGAGAACAGGGAGCCTTGTTATGCTGATGGGCGGGATGTAAATTGCCAACCGCCTCTCTAGAGGAGTACATTGTGTTCCCTAAAACAAGTAAAGAACAGAGCTACAGAGCCAAGGGCACTTCCAGTCTAGGGAATATACCTTGGGAAAACTGAAAATCAATAAGACAGAGCCACCCCAAAATTTAGGGCTGCACTGCTTACAAGGACCTCAACTTGGGTACACCTTAAATATCCCAGGAAATATAAAAATGGTTCAAAAAATTGCGGTACCTACGTACGATGGAATATCCCTCAGCCACGAAATCAAAGCCATAAGACCAGTAGCAGCCAAATGGGTGGATTCAGGTACGATGATTCTAAGTGAAATAAGTCACAGAGAAAAAGAAACTTATCATAAGATATCACTTATGAAGATCCTGTAAACATGGCTACACTTAAACTGAGTTAGGAAAGAGAACAGTGTCTCACATTTAGAAAACACTCTTATGCCTGCTTAAGGGGGAAGGAGAGGTGGGGTGATGCATAAAACCAGAGTTTGATATAAGCACAGGTACCGTTCCAAAAAACAACTATGGAATAGACAAGACCTACACCGTCCTCAGTGAAAGGGACTCAAAACCCCATATTTCCCGCAGAGGAATAGATCTGACCAGTAAGAATCTTAAAACCTATTTATTGATATGTCTCCGTAAGGGAATCAAGTGTGTCTAGACTGGCATAAACATGGCAGCGAGAATCAGCTCAAACCCACTATAAAAAGGAATTTCAAAATCAAAACAAAAAAAATGGGAAATTCTTTACAATTCCTTCAGGGTCTCTGATGAAAGCTGGAATGACCCTATCTACAACTACAGCTGGATGTGGCATAAGGAGGGACACTTGGGACTGAGACGATTGGTGAGACTGGGTGAGCAAATGCAGACCCTTTAAAGCAATAATGCATGGCACCCATTCCATGGGTCCGAACTCTCCAGGTTGAAGGGAATATTACTACAGCTATAACATGTGCGGGAAACCTAGAGAACGGACACACTGTGAATACGAAAGGTTTCTAAAACTCAACGAATAGTCCCTCTCCTGGTGCCCAGGTTTGACTTTCCATCTGCTTTACTATCAACCTCCCAACTGGAGAGACAGCCCCTTTAACCTCTTGGTTCGCACAGGTTGCCAATTTGGCAGAGGATGAAAGGGAAGAGGGAGAACCAATGAGAGAGTAGCTGTTAGGCATTTGGACGGGCACATATCACTGTAATTTCCCAGCAAGAAGAAGAATTAACCAAAGTCTCAGCAACCCACCGGGAACCAGTATAGGTCCTGAACCAAAATTTTGGACTTGCGGTCAGCTCACCAAAAACGAGTTGAAAAATGGAGCTCAGGGGCACAGCAATTCACAAACTGGCCGAGTAATAAAGGACAACTATAGTCCCAAAATCTGTTGAGGGAACACAACCAGTCAGACTTGAAAGTGAGGCAGAATAGCAGGAAACAGATTTCAAGACGTATGTTGGAATCGCCTTTAAAGCACAGGAAGAGGGGCACAATTTCGACAATGATGCACTTGGCCAAAAAGGGATTATGCATTTTCTCCTGAATATATTCAGGAGAAAACGCATACGCCCTTTTTGGCCAAGCAAGCAAGTGGGCAATGCAAATCTGCACTACAAAGAAGTATCACTTCCCACCGGTCAAAAGGGACATCCACAAAATGTGTAAAATCCAGAAAGGCAAGACAGGTCCTGGAGAACGGGGAGCCTTTTTATGCTGATGGGCGGGATGTAAATTGCCAACTGCCTCTCTGGAGGAGTACATTGTGTTCCCTAAAACAATTAAAGAACAGAGCTACAGAGCAAAGGGCACTTCCAGTATAGGGAATATACCTTGAGAAAACTGAAAATCAATAAGACAGAGCCACCCCAAAATTTAGGGCTGCACTGCTTACAAGGACCTCAACTTGGGTACACCTTAAATATCCCAGGAAATATAAAAATGGTTCAAAAAATTGTGGTACTTACGTACGATAGAATATCCCTCAGCCATGAAATCAATGTCATAAGACCAGTAGCAGCAAAATGGGTGGATTCAGGTACGATGATTCTAAGTGAAATAAGTCACACAGAAAAAGAAACTTATCATAAGATATCACTTATGAAGATCCTGTAAACATGGCTACACTTGAACTGAGTTAGGAAAGAGAACAGTGTCTCACATTTAGAAAACACTCTTATGCCTACTTAAGGGGTAAATAGAGGTGGGGTAATGCATAAAACCAGAGTTTGATATAAGCACAGGTACCGTTCCAAAAACCAACTATGGAATAGAAAAGACCTACACCTTCCTCAGTGAAAGGGACTCAAAATCCCATATATCCTGCAGAGGAATATATCTGACTAGTAAGAATCTTAAAACCTATGTATTGATATGTCTCCGTAAGGGAATCAAGTGTGTCTAGACTGGCATAAACATGGCAGCGAGAATCAGCTCAAACCCACTATAAAAAGGAATTTCAAAAACAAAACAAAAAAACTGGGAAATTCTTTACAATTCCTTCAGGGTCTCTGGTGAAACCTGGAATGACCCTATCTACAACGACAGCTGGAAGTGGCATAAAGCTGGACCCTTGGGACTGAGAGGATTGGTGAGATTGGGTGAGCAAATGCAGACCCTTTAAAGCACAAATGCCTGGCACCCATTCCATGGGTCCCAACTCTCCAGGTTGAAGGGAATATTACTACAGCTATAACATGTATGGGAAACCTAGAGAACGGACACACTGTGAATACGAAAGGTTTGTAAAACTCAACGAATTGTCCCTCTCCTGGTGCTCTGGTTTGTCTTTCCATCTGCTTTACTATCAACCTCCCAACTTGGAGAGACAGCCCCTTTAACCTCCTGGTTCACACAGGTTTCCAATTTGGCAGAGGATGAAATGGAAGAGGGAGAACCAATGAGAGAGTAGCTGTTAGGCATTTGGTCGGGCACATATCACTGTAATTTCCCGGCAGGAAAAAGAATTAACCAAAGTCTCAGCCCCCCACCGGGAACCAGTATAGGTCCTGAACCAAAATTTTGGACTTGCTGTCAGCTCACAAAAAACGAGTTGAAAAATGGAGCTCAGGGGCACAGCAATTCACAAACGGGCCGAGTAATAATGGACAACTATCGTCCTAAAAATCTGTTGAGGGAAGGCAACGACGCGGACTTGAATGCGAGGCAGAATAGCAGGAAACAGATTTCAAGAGGTATGTTGGAATCGCCTTTAAAGCACAGGAAGAGGGGCACAACTTCGACAATGATGCACTTGGCCAAAAAGGGCGTATGCGTTTTCTCCTGAATATATTCAGGAGAAAATGCATATGCCCTTTTTGGCCAAACAAGCAAGCGGGCAATGCAAATCTGCACTACAAAGAAGTATCACTTCCCACCGGTCAAAAGGGACATCCACAAAATGTGTAAAAACCAGAAAGGCAAGACAGGCCCTGGAGGACAGGGAGCCTTGTTATGCTGATGGGCGGGATGTAACTTGCCAACTGCCTCTCTGGAGGAGTGCATTGTGTTCCCTAAAACAAATAAAAAACAGAGCTACAGAGCCAAGGGCACTTCCAGTCTAGGGAATATACCTTTGGAAAACTGAAAATCAATAAGACAGAGCCACCCCAAAATTTAGGGCTGCAGTGCTTACAAGGACCTCTACTTGGGTACACCTTAAATATCCCAGGAAATATAAAAATGGTTCAAAAAATTGTGATACTTACGTACGATGGATTATCCCTCAGACATGAAATCAATGTCATAAGATCAGTGGTAGCGAAATGGGTGGATTCAGGTACGATGATTCTAAGTGAAATAAGTCACACAGAAAAAGAAACTTATCATAAGATATCACTTATGAAGATCCTGTAAACATGGCTACACTTGAACTGAGTTAGGAAAGAGAACAGTGTCTCACATTTAGAAAACACTCTTATGCCTGCTTAAGGGGGAAGGAGAGGTGGGGTGATGCATAAAACCAGAGTTTGATATAAGCACAGGTACCGTTCCAAAAACCAACTATGGAATAGACAAGACCTACACCTTCCTCAGTGAAAGGGACTCAAAACCCCATATTTCCCGCAGAGGAATATATCTGACTAGTAAGAATCTTAAAACCTATGTATTGATATGTCTCCGTAAGGGAATCAAGTGTGTCTAGACTGGCATAAACATGGCAGCGAGAATCAGCTCAAACCCACTATAAAAAGGAATTTCAAAAACAAAACAAAAAAACTGGGAAATTCTTTACAATTCCTTCAGGGTCTCTGATGAAACCTGGAATGACCCTATCTACAACGACAGCTGGATGTGGCATAAGGCTGGACACTTGGGACAGAGAGGATTGGTGACATTGGGTGAGCAAATGCAGACCCTTTAAAGCAATAATGCATGGCACCCATTCCATGGGTCCCAACTCTCCAGGTTGAAGGGAATATTACTACAGTTATAACATGTACGGGAAACCTAGAGAACGGACACACTGTGTAAATGAAAGGTTTCTAAAACTCAACAAATAGTCCCTCTCCTGGTGCTCCGGTATGACTTTCCATCTGCTTTACTATCAACCTCCCAACTTGGAGAGACAGCCCCTTTAACCTCCTGGTTCGCACAGGTTGCCAATTTGGCAAAGGAAGAAAGGGAAGAGGGAGAACCACTGAGAGAGTAGCTGTTAGGCATGTGAACGGGCATATATCACTGTAATTTCCCGGTAGGAAGAAGAATTAACCAAAGTCTCAGCCCCCCACCGGGAACCAGCATAGGTCCTGAACCAAAATTTTGTACTTGCGGTCAGCTCACCAAAAACGAGTTGAAATATGGAGCTCAGGGGCACAGCAATTCACAAACTGGCCGAGTAATAAAGGACAACTATCGTCCAAAAATCTGTAGAGGGAAGGCAACGAGGCGGACTTGAAAGCGAGGCAGAATAGCAGGAAACAGATTTCAAGAGGTACGTTGGAATCGCCTTTAAAGCACAGGAAGAGGGGCACAACTTCGACAATGATGCACTTGGCCAAAAAGGGCGTATGCATTTTCTCCTGAATATATTCAGGATAAAATGCATACGCCCTTTTTGGCCAAGCAAGCAAGCGGGCAATGCAAATCTGCACTACAAAGAAGTATCACTTCCCACCAGTCAAAAGGGACATCCACGAAATGTGTAAAAACCAGAAAAGCAAGACAGGCCCTGGAGAACAGGGAGCCTTGTTATGCTGATGGGAGGGATGTAAATTGCCAACTGCCTCTCTGGAGGAGTACATTGTGTTCCCTAAAAAAGTAAAGAACAGAGCTACAGAGCCAAGGGCACTTCCAGTCTAGGGAATATACCTTGGGAAAACTGAAAATCAATAAGACAGAGCCACCCCCAAAATTTAGGGCTGCACTGCTTACAAGGACCTCAACTTGGGTACACCTTAAATATCCCAGGAAATATAAAAATGGTTCAAAAAATTGTGGTACTTACATACGATGGAATATCCCTCAGCCATGAAATCAATGTCATAAGACCAGTAGCAGCAAAATGGGTGGATGCAGGTACGATGATTCTAAGTGAAATAAGTCACACAGAAAAATAAACTTATCATAAGATATCACTTATGAAGATCCTGTAAACATGGCTACACTTGAACTGAGTTAAGAAAGAGAACAGTGTCTCACATTTATTAAACACTCTTATGCCTGCTTAAGGGGGAAGGAGAGGTGGGGTGATGCATAAAACCAGAGTTTGATATAAGCACAGGTACCGTTCCAAAAACCAACTATGGAATAGACAAGACCTACACCTTCCTCAGTGAAAGGGACTCAAAACCCCATATTTCCCGCAGAGGAATATATCTGACTAGTAAGAATCTTAAAACCTATGTATTGATATGTCTCCGTAAGGGAATCAAGTGTGTCTAGACTGGCATAAACATGGCAGCGAGAATCAGCTCAAACCAACTATAAAAAGGAATTTCAAAAACAAAACAAAAAAAACTGTGAAATTCTTTACAATTCCTTCAGCGTCTCTGATGAAACCTGTAATGACCCTATCTACAATGACAGCTAGATGTGGCATTTGGCTGGACATTTGGGAGTGAGAGGACTGGTGAGATTCGGTGAGCAATTGCAGACCCTTTAAAGCAATAATGCATGGCACCCATTCCATGGGTCCCAACTCTCCAGGTTGAAGGGAATATTACTACAGTTATAACATGTACGGGAAACCTAGAGAACGGACACACTGTGAATACGAAAGGTTTCTAAAACTCAACGAATAGTCCCTCTCCTAGTGCTCCGGTTTGACTTTCCATCTGTTTTACTATCAACCTCCCAACTTGGAGAGACAGCCCCTTTAACCTCCTGGTTCTCACAGGTTGCCAATTTGGCAGAGGATGAAAGGGAAGAGGGAGAACCAATGAGAGAGTAGCTGTCAGGCATTTGAACGGGCACATATCACTGTAATTTCCCGGCAGGAAGAAGAATTAACCAAAGTCTCAGCCCCCCACTGGGAACCAGCATAGGTCCTGTACCAAAATTTTGGACTTGCGGTCAGCTCACCAAAAACGAGTTGAAAAATGGAGCTCAGGGGTACAGCAATTCACAAACTGGCCGAGTAATAAAGGACAACTATCGTCCAAAAATCTGTTGAGGGAAGGCAACTAGGCGGACTTGAAAGCGAGGCAGAATAGCAGGAAACAGATTTCAAGAGGTACGTTGGAATCGCCTTTAAAGCACAAGAGGAGGGGCACAACTTCGACAATGATGCACTTGGCCAAAAAGGGCGTATGCGTTTTCTCCTGAATATATTCAGAAGAAAACGCATACGCCCTTTTTGGCCAAGCAAGCAAGCGGGCAATGCAAATCTGCACTACAAAGAAGTATCACTTCCCACCGGTCAAAAGGGACATCCACAAAATGTGTAAAAACCAGAAAGGCAAGACAGGCCCTGGAGAACAGGGAGCCTTGTTATGCTGATGGGCGGGATGTAAACTGCCAACTGCCTCTCTGGAGGAGTACATTGTGTTCCCTAAAACAAGTAAAGAACAGAGCTACAGAGCAAAGGGCACTTCCAGTCTAGGGAATATACCTTGGGAAAACTGAAAATCAATAAGACAGAGCCACCCCAAAATTTAGGGCTGCACTGCTTACAAGGACCTCAACTTGGGTACAACTTAAATATCCCAGGAAATATAAAAATGGTTCAAAAAATTGTGGTACTTACATACAATGGAATATCCCTCAGCCATGAAATCAATGTCATAAGACCAGTAGCAGCAAAATGGGTGGATTCAGGTACGATGATTCTAAGTGAAATAAGTCACACAGAAAAAGAAACTTATCATAAGATATCACTTATGAAGATCCTGTAAACATGGCTACACATGAACTGAGTTAGGAAAGAGAACAGTGTCTCACATTTAGAAAACACTCTTATGCCTGCTTAAGGGGGAAGGAGAGGTGGGGTGATGCATAAAACCAGAGTTTGATATAAGAACAGGTACCGTTTCATAAATCAACTATGGAATAGACAAGACCTACACCTTCCTCAGTGAAAGGGACTCAAAACCCCATATTTCCCGCAGAGGAATATATCTGACTAGTAAGAATCTTAAAACCTATGTATTGATATGTCTCCGTAAGGGAATCAAGTGTGTCTAGACTGGGATAAATATGGCAGCGAGAATCAGCTCAAACCCACTATAAAAAGGAATTTCAAAAACAAAACAAAAAAACTGGGAAATTCTTTACAATTCCTTCAGGTTCTATGATAAAACCTGGAATGACCCTATCTACAACGACAGCTGGATGTGGCATAAGGAGGGCCACTTGGGACTGAGATGATTGGTGAGATTGGGTGAGCAAATGCAGACCCTTTAAAGCAATAATGCATGGCACCCATTCCATGGGTCCCAACTCTCCAGGTTGAAGGGAATATTACTACAGTTATAACATGTACGGGAAACCTTGAGAACGGACACACTGTGAATACAAACAATTATTAAAACTCAACGAATAGTCCCTCTCCTGGTGCTCCGGTTTGACTTTCCATCTGCTTTACTATCAACCTCCCAAGTTGGAGAGACAGCCCCTTTAACCTCCTGGTTCGCACAGGTTTCCAATTTGGCAGAGGATGAAAGGGAAGAGGGAGAACCAATGAGAGAGTAGCTGTTAGGCATTTGGACGGGCATATATCACTCTAATTTCCCGGCAGGAAAAGAATTAACCAAAGTCTCAGCCCCCCACTGGCAACCAGCATAGGTCCAGAACCAAAATTTTGGACATGTGGTCAGCTCACAAAAAACTAGTTGAGTAATGGAGCTCAAGGCCACAGCAATTCACAAACTGGCAGAGTAATAAAGGACAACTATCATCCAAAAATCTGTTAAGGGAAGGCAACGAGGCGGATTTGAAAGCGAGGCAGAATAGCAGGAAACAGATTTCAAGAGGTACGTTGGAATCGCCTTTAAACCACAGGAAGAGGGCCACAACTTGGACAATGAAACACTTGCCCAAAAAGTGCGTATGCGTTTTCTCCTGAATATATTCAGGAGAAAACGCATATGCCCTTTTTGGCCAAGCAAGCAAGCGGGCAATGCAAATCTGCACTACAAAGAAGTATCACTTCCCACAGGTCAAAAGGGACATCCACAAAATATGTAAAAACCAGAAAGGCAAGACAGGCCCTGGAGAACACTGAGCTTTGTTATGCAGATGGGCGGGATGTAAATTGCCAACTGCCTCTCTGGAGGAGTGCATTGTGTTCCCTAAAACAAGTAAAGAACAGAGCTACAGAGCCAAGGGCACTTCCAGTCTAGGGAATATACCTTGGGAAAACTGAAAATCAATAAGACAGAGCCACCCCAAAATTTAGGGCTGCACTGCTTACAAGGACCTCAACTTGGGTACACCTTAAATATCCCAGGAAATATAAAAATGGTTCAAAAATTGTGGTAGTTACGTACGATGATATATCCCTCAGCCATGAAATCAATGTCATAAGACCAGTAGCAGCAAAATGGGTGGATTCAGGTACGATGATTCTAAGTGAAATAAGTCACACAGAAAAAGAAACTTATCATAAGATATCACTTATGAAGATCCTGTAAACATGGCTACATTTGAACTGAGTTAGGAAAGAGAACAGAGTCTCACATTTAAAAAACACTCTTATGCCTGCTTAAGGGGGAAGGAGAGGTGGGGTGATGCATAAAACCAGAGTTTGATATAAGCACAGGTTCCGTTCCAAAACCCAACTATGGAATAGACAAGACCTACACCTTCCTCAGTGAAAGGGATTCAAAACCCCATATTTCCCGCAGAGGAATATATCTGACTAGTAAAAATCTTAAAACCTATGTATTGATATGTCTCCGTAAGGGAATCAAGTGTGTCTAGACTGACATAAACATGGCAGCGAGAATCACCTCAAACCCACTATAAAAAGGAATTCCAAAAACAAAACAAAAAAACTGGGATATTCTTTACAATTCCTTCAGGGTCTCTGATGAAACCTGGAATGACCCTATCTACAACGACAGCTGGATGTGGCATAAGGCTGGACACTTGGGACTGAGAGGATTGGTGACATTGGGTGAGCAAATGCAGACCCTTTAAAGCACAAATGCCTGGCACCAATTCCTTGGGTCCCAACTCTCCAGGTTGAAGGGAATATTACTACAGCTATAACATGTACGGGAAACCTAGAGAACGGACACACTGTGAATACGAAAGGTTTCTAAAACTCAACGAAGAGTCCCTCTCCTGGTGCTCCGGTTTGACTTTCCATGTGCTTTACTATCAACCTCCCAAATTGGAGAGACAACCCCTTTAACCTCCTGTTCGCACAGGTTGCCAATTTGGCAGAGGATGAAAGGGAAGAGGGAGAACCAATGAGAGAGTAGCTGTTAGGCATTTGGACGGGCGCATATCACTCTAAATTCCCGGCAGGAAGAAGAATTAACCAAAGTCTCAGCCACCCACCGGGAACCAGCATAGGTCCTTAAGCAAAATTTTGGACATGCGGTCAGCTCACAAAAAACGAGTTGAAAAATGGAGCTCAGGGGCTCAGCAATTCACAAACTGGCTGAGTAATAAAGGACAATTATCATCCAAAAATCTGTTGAGGGAAGGCAACGAGGCGGACTTGAAAGCGAGGCAGAATAGCAGGAAACAGATTTCAAGAGGTACCTTGGAATTGCCTTTAAAGCACAGGAAGAGGGGCACATCTTCGACACTGATGCACTTGGCCAAAAAGGGCGTATGCGTTTTCTCCTGAATATATTCAGGAGAAAACGCATACGCCCTTTTTGGCCAAGCAAGCAAGCGGGCAATGCTAATCTGCACTACAAAGAAGTATCACTTCCCACCGGTCAAAAGGGACATCCACAAAATGTGTAAAAACCAGAAAGGCAAGACAGGTCCTGGAGAACAGGGAGCCTTGTTATGCTGATGGGCGGGATGTAAATTGCCAACTGCCTCTCTGGAGGAGTACATTGTGTTCCCTAAAACAAGTAAAGAACAGAGCTACAGAGCCAAGGGCACTTCCAGTGTAGGGAATATACCTTGGGAAAACTGAAAATCAATAAGACAGAGCCACCCCAAAATTTAGGGCTGCACTGCTTACAAGGACCTCAACTTGGGTACACCTTAAATATCCCAGGAAATATAAAAATGGTTCAAAAAATTGTGGTACTTACGTACGATGGAATATCCCTCAGCCATGAAATCAATGTCATAAGACCAGTAGCAGCAAAATGGGTGGATTCAGGTACGATGATTCTAAGTGAAATAAGTCACACAGAAAAAGAAACTTATCATAAGATATCACTTATGAAGATCCTGTAAACATGGCTACACTTGAACTGAGTTAGGAAAGAGAACAGTGTCTCACATTTAGAAAACACTCTTATGCCTGGTTAAGGGGGAAGGAGAGGTGGGGTGATGCATAAAACCAGAGTTTGATATAAGCACAGGTACCGTTCCAAAAACCAACTATGGAATAGACAAGACCAACACCTTCCTCAGTGAAAGGTACTCAAAACCCCATATTTCCCGCAGAGGAATATATCTGACTAGTAAGAATCTTAAAACCTATGTATTGATATGTCTCCGTAAGGGAATCAAGTGTGCCTAGACAGGCATAAACATGGCAGCGAGAATCAGCTCAAACCCACTATAAAAAGGAATTTCAAAAACAAAACAAAAAAACTGGGAAATTCTTTACAATTCCTTCAGGGTCTCTGACGAAACCTGGAATGACCCTATCTACAATGACAGCTGGATGTGGCATAAGGAGGGACACTTGAGTCTGAGACGATTGGTGAGATTGAGTGAGAGAATGCAGACCCTTTAAAGCACAAATGCCAGGCACCCATTCCATGGGTCCCAACTCTCCAGGTTGAAGGGAATATTACTACAGCTATAACATGTATGGGAAACCTAGAGAACGGACCCACTGTGAATACGAAAGGATTCTAAAACTCAACGAATTGTCCCTCTCCTTGTGCTCTGGTTTGACTTTCCATCTGCTTTACTATCAACCTCCCAACTTGGAGAGACAGCCCCTTTAACCTCCTGGTTCGCACAGGTTGCCAATTTGGCAGAGGATGAAAGTGAAGAGGGAGAACCAATGAGAGAGTAGCTGTTAGGCATTTGGATGGGCACATATCACTCTAACTTCCCGGCAGGAAGAAGAATTAACCAAAGTCTCAGCCACCCACCGGGAAACAGCATAGGTCCTGAACCAAAATTTTTGACTTGCGGTCAGCTCACAAAAAACGAGTTGCAAAATGGATCTCAAGGGCACATCAATTCACAAACTGGCAGAGTAATAAAGGACAACTCTCGTCCAAAAATCTGTTTAGGGAAAGCAACAAAGAGGACTTTAAAGCGAGGCAGAATAGCAGGAAACAGATTTCAAGAAGTACGTTGGTATAACCTTTAAAGCACAGGAAGAGGGGCACAACTTCGACAATGATGCACTTGGCCAAAAGGGCGTATACGTTTTCTCCTGAATATATTCAGGAGAAAACGCATACGCCCTTTTTGGCCAAGCAAGCAAGCAGGCAATGCAAATCTGCACTACAAAGAAGTATCACTTCCTACCGGTCAAAGGGACATCCACAAAATGTGTAAAAACCAGAAAGGCAAGACAGGCCCTGGAGAACAGGGAGCCTTGTTATGCTGATGGGTGGGATGTAAATTGCCAACTGCCTCTTTTGAGGAGTGCATTGTGTTCCCTAAAACAAGTAAACAACAGAGCTACAGAGCCAAGGGCACTTCCAGTCTAGGGAATATACCTTGGGAAAACTGAAAATCAATAAGACAGAGCCACCCCAAAATTTTGGGCTGCACTGCTTACAAGGACCTCAACTTGGGTACACCTTAAATATCCCAGGAAATATAAAAATGCTTCAAAAAATTGTGGTACTTATGTACGAAGGAATATCCCTCAGCCATGAAATCAATGTCATCAGACCAGTAGCAGCAAAATGGGTGGATTCAGGTACGATGATTCTAAGTGAAATAAGTCACACAGAAAAAGAAACTTATCATAAGATATCACTTATGAAGATCCTGTAAACATGGCTACACTTGAACTGAGTTAGGAAAGAGAACAGTGACTCACATTTAGAAAACACTCTTATGCCTGCTTAAGGGGGAAGGAGAGGTGGGGTGATGCATAAAACCAGAGTTTGATATAAGCACAGGTACCGTTCCAAAAACCAACTATGGAATAGACAAGACCTACACCTTCCTCAGTGAAAGGGACACAAAACACCATATTTCCCGCAGAGGAATATATCTGACTAGTAAGAATCTTAAAACCTATGTATTGATATGTCTCCGTAAGGGAATCAAGTGTGTCTAGACTGGCAAAAACATGGCAGCGAGAATCAGCTCAAACCCACTATAAAAAGGAATTTCAAAAATAAAACAAAACAACTGGGAAACTCTTTACAATTCCTTCAGGTTCTCTGATGAAACCTGGAATGACCCTATCTACAACGAGAGCTGGATGTGGCATAAGGCTGGACACTTGGGACTGAGGGGATTGGTGAGATTGGGTGAGCAAATGCAGACCCTTTAAAGCAATAATGCATGGCACACATTCCATGGGTCCCAACTCTCCAGGTTGAAGGAATATTACTACTGTTATAACATGTACGGGAAACCTAGAGAACGGACACACTGTGAATACGAAAGGTTTCTAAAACTCAACGAATAGTCCCTCTCCTGGTGCTTCGGTTTGATTTTCCACCTGCTTTACTATCAACCTCCCAACTTGGAGAGACAGGCCCTTTAACCTCCTGTTTCGCACAGGTTGCCAATTTGGCAGAGGATGAAAGGGAAGAGGGAGAACCAATGAGATAGTAGCTGTTAGGCATTTGGACGGGCACATATCACTGTAATTTCCAAGCAGGAAGAAGAATTAACCAAAGTCTCAGCCCCCCACCGGGAACCAGCATAGGTCCTGAACCAAAATTTTGGACTTGCGGTCAGCTCACCAAAAACGAGTTGAAAAATAGAGCTCAGGGGCACAGCAATGCACAAACTGGCCGAGTAATAAATGACAACTATCGTCCAAAAATCTGTTGAGGGAAGGCAACTAGGCGGACTTGAAAGCGAGGCAGAATAGCAGGAAACAGATTTCAAGAGGTACGTTGGAATCGCCTTTAAAGCACAGGAAGAGGGGCACAACTTCGACAATGATGCACTTGGCCAAAAAGGGCGTATGCGTTTTCTCCTGAATATATTCAGGAGAAAACGCATACGCCCTTTTTGGCCAAGCAAGCAAGCGGGCAATGCAAATCTGCACTACAAAGAAGTATCACTTCCCACCGGTCAAAAGGGACATCCACAAAATGTGTAAAAACCAGAAAAGCAAGACAGGCCCTGGAGAACAGGGAGCCTTGTTATGCTGATGGGCGGGATGTAAATTGCCAACTGCCTCTCTGGAGGAGTGCATTGTGTTCCCTAAAACAAGTAAACAACAGAGCTACAGAGCCAAGGGCACTTCCAGTCTAGGGAATATACCTTGGGAAAACTGAAAATCAATAAGACAGAGCCACCCCAAAATTTAGGGCTGCACTGCTTACAAGGACCTCAACTTGGGTACACCTTAAATATCCCAGGAAATATAAAAATGGTTCAAAAAATTGTGGTACTTACGTATGGTGCAATATCCCTCAGCCATGAAATCAATGTCATAAGACCAGTAGCAGCAAAATGGGTGGATTCAGGTATGATGATTCTAAGTGAAATATGTCACACAGAAAAAGAAACTTATCATAAGATATCACTTATGAAGATCCTGTAAACATGGCTACACTAGAACTGAGTTAGGAAAGAGAACAGTGTCTCACATTTAGAAAACACTCTTATGCCTGCTTAAGGGGGAACGAGAGGTGGGGTGATGCATAAAACCAGAGTTTTATATAAGCACAGGTACCGTTCCATAACCAACTATGGAATAGACAAGACCTACACCTTCCTCAGTGAAAGGGACTCAAAACCCCATATTTCCCGCAGAAGAATATATCTGACTAGTAAGAATCTTAAAACCTATGTATTGATATGTCTCCATAAGGGAAACAAGTGTGTCTAGACTGCCTAAACATGGCAGCGAGAATCAGCTCAAACCCACTATAAAAAGGAATTTCAAAATCAAAACAAAAAAACAGGGAAATTCTTTACAATTCCTTCAGGGTCTCTGATGAAACCTGGAATGACCCTATCTACAATGACAGCTGGATGTGGCATAAGGCTGGACACTTGGGACTGAGAGGATTGGTGAGATAGGGTGAGCAAATGGAGACCCTTTAAAGCAATAATGCATGGCACCCATTCCATGGGTCCCAACTCTCCAGGTTGAAGGAAATATTACTACAGTTATAATATGTACGGGAAACCTAGATAACAGACACACTGTGAATACGAAAGGTTTCTAAAACTCATCGAATAGTTCCTCTCCTGGTGCTCGGCTTTGACTTTCCATCTGCTTTACTATCAATCTCCCAACTTGGAGAGACAAGCCCTTTAACCTCCTGGTTCGAACCGGTTTCCAATTTGGCAGAGGATGAAAGGGAAGAGGGAGAACCAATGAGAGAGTAGCTGTTAGGCATTTGGACGGGCATATATCACTCTAACTTCCCGGCAGGTAGAAGAATTAACCAAAGTCTCAGCCACCCACCAGGAACCAGCATAGTTCCTGAACCAAAATGTTGGACTTGCGGTCAGCTCACCAAAAACGAGTTGAGAAATGGAGCTCAGGGTCACAGCAATTCACAAACTGGCCAAGTAATAAAGGACAACTATCGTCCAAAAATCTGTTGAGGGAAGGCAACGAGGTGGACTTGAAAGCGAGGCAGAATAGCAGGAAACAGATTTCAAGAGGTACGTTGGAATCGCCTTTAAAGCACAGGAAGAGGGGCACAACTTCGACAGTGATGCACTTGGCCAAAAAGGGCGTATGAGTTTTCTCCTGAATATATTCAGGAGAAAACGCATACGTCCTTTTTGGCCAAGCAAGCAAGCGGGCAATGCAAATCTGCACTACAAAGAAGTATCACTTCCCACCGGTCAAAAGGGACATCCACAAAATGTGTAAAATCCAGAAAGGCAAGACAGGCCCTGGAGAACAGGGAGCCTTGTTATGCTGATGGGCGGGATGTAAATTGCCAACTGCCTCTCTGGAGGAGTACATTGTGTTCCCTAAAACAAGTAAAGAACAGAGCTACAAGGCCAAGGGCACTTCCAGTCTAGGGAATATACCTCGGGAAAACTGAAAATCAATAAGACAGAGCCACCCCAAAACTTAGGGCTGCACTGCTTCAAGGACCTCAACTTGGGTACACCTTAAATATCCCAGGAAATATAAAAATGGTTCAAAAAATTGTGGTACTTACGTATGATGGAATATCCCTCAGCCATGAAATCAATGTCATAAGACCAGTAGCAGCAAAATGGGTGGATTCAGGTACGATGATTCTAAGTGAAATAAGTCACACAGAAAAAGAAACTTATCATAAGATATCACTTATGAAGATCCTGTAAACATGGCTACACTTGAACTGAGTTAGGAAAGAGAACAGTGTCTCACATTTAGAAAACACTCTTATGCCTGCTTAAGGGGGAAGGAGAGGTGGGGTGATGCATAAAACCAGAGTTTGATATAAGCACAGGTACCGTTCCAAAAACCAACTATGGAATAGACAAGACCTACACCTTCCTCAGTGAAAGGGACACAAAACACCATATTTCCCACAGAGGAATATATCTGACTAGTAAGAATATTAAAACCTATGTATTGATATATCTCCGTAAGGGAATCAAGTGTGTCTAGACTGGCATAAACATGGCAGCGAGAATCAGCTCAAACCCACTATAAAAAGGAATTTCAAAAAGAAAACAAAAAAACTGGGAAATTCTTTACAATTCCTTGAGGGTCTCTGATGAAACCTGGAATGACCCTATCTACAATGACAGCTGGTTGTGGCATAAGGAGGGACACTTGGGACTGAGACGATTGGTGAGATTTAGTGAGCAAATGCAGACCCTTCAAAGCACAAATGCCTGGCACCCATTCCATGGGTCCCAACTCTCCAGGTTGAAGGGAATATTACTACAGCTATAATATGTACAGGAAACCTAGAGAACGGACACACTGTGAATACGAAAGGTTTCTAAAACTCAACGAATAGTCCCTCTCCTGGTGCTCCGGTTTTACTTTCCATCTGCTTTACTATCAACCTCCCAACTTGGAGAGACAGCCCCTTTAACGTCCTGGTTCGCACAGGTTGCCAATTTGGCAGAGGCTGAAAGGGAAGAGGGAGAACCAATGAGAGAGTAGCTGTTAGGCATTTGGACGGGCACATATCACTGTAATTTCCAGGCAAGAAGAAGAATTAACCAAAGTCTCAGCCACCCACCGGGAACCAGTATAGGTCCTGAACCAAAATTTTGGACTTGCGGTCAGCTCACCAAAAACGAGTTGAAAAATGGAGCTCAGGGGCACAGCAATTCACAAACTGGCCGAGTAATAAAGGACAACTATCGTCCAAAAATCTGTTGAGGGAAGGCAACGAGGCGGACTTGAAAGCGAGGCAGAATAGCAGGAAACAGATTTCAAGAGGTACGTTGGAATCGCCTTTAAAGCACAGGAAGAGGGGCACAACTTCGACAATGATGCACTTGGCCAAAAAGGGCGTATGCGTTTTCTCCTGAATATATTCAGGAGAAAACGCATACGCCCTTTTTGGCCAAGCAAGCAAGCGGGCAATGCAAATCTGCACTACAAAGAAGTATCACTTCCCACCGGTCAAAAGGGACATCCACAAAATGTGTAAAAACCAGAAAAGCAAGACAGGCCCTGGAGAACAGGGAGCCTTGTTATGCTGATGGGCGGGATGTAAATTGCCAACTGCCTCTCTGGAGGAGTGCATTGTGTTCCCTAAAACAAGTAAACAACAGAGCTACAGAGCCAAGGGCACTTCCAGTCTAGGGAATATACCTTGGGAAAACTGAAAATCAATAAGACAGAGCCACCCCAAAATTTAGGGCTGCACTGCTTACAAGGACCTCAACTTGGGTACACCTTAAATATCCCAGGAAATATAAAAATGGTTCAAAAAATTGTGGTACTTACGTATGGTGCAATATCCCTCAGCCATGAAATCAATGTCATAAGACCAGTAGCAGCAAAATGGGTGGATTCAGGTATGATGATTCTAAGTGAAATATGTCACACAGAAAAAGAAACTTATCATAAGATATCACTTATGAAGATCCTGTAAACATGGCTACACTAGAACTGAGTTAGGAAAGAGAACAGTGTCTCACATTTAGAAAACACTCTTATGCCTGCTTAAGGGGGAACGAGAGGTGGGGTGATGCATAAAACCAGAGTTTTATATAAGCACAGGTACCGTTCCATAACCAACTATGGAATAGACAAGACCTACACCTTCCTCAGTGAAAGGGACTCAAAACCCCATATTTCCCGCAGAAGAATATATCTGACTAGTAAGAATCTTAAAACCTATGTATTGATATGTCTCCATAAGGGAAACAAGTGTGTCTAGACTGGCATAAACATGGCAGCGAGAATCAGCTCAAACCCACTATAAAAAGGAATTTCAAAATCAAAACAAAAAAACAGGGAAATTCTTTACAATTCCTTCAGGGTCTCTGATGAAACCTGGAATGACCCTATCTACAATGACAGCTGGATGTGGCATAAGGCTGGACACTTGGGACTGAGAGGATTGGTGAGATAGGGTGAGCAAATGGAGACCCTTTAAAGCAATAATGCATGGCACCCATTCCATGGGTCCCAACTCTCCAGGTTGAAGGAAATATTACTACAGTTATAATATGTACGGGAAACCTAGATAACAGACACACTGTGAATACGAAAGGTTTCTAAAACTCATCGAATAGTCCCTCTCCTGGTGCTCCGGTTTGACTTTCCATCTGCTTTACTATCAATCTGCCAACTTGGAGAGACAAGCCCTTTAACCTCCTGGTTCGAACCGGTTTCCAATTTGGCAGAGGATGAAAGGGAAGAGGGAGAACCAATGAGAGAGTAGCTGTTAGGCATTTGGACGGGCATATATCACTCTAACTTCCCGGCAGGTAGAAGAATTAACCAAAGTCTCAGCCACCCACCGGGAACCAGCATAGTTCCTGAACCAAAATGTTGGACTTGCGGTCAGCTCACCAAAAACGAGTTGAGAAATGGAGCTCAGGGTCACAGCAATTCACAAACTGGCCAAGTAATAAAGGACAACTATCGTCCAAAAATCTGTTGAGGGAAGGCAACGAGGTGGACTTGAAAGCGAGGCAGAATAGCAGGAAACAGATTTCAAGAGGTACGTTGGAATCGCCTTTAAAGCACAGGAAGAGGGGCACAACTTCGACAGTGATGCACTTGGCCAAAAAGGGCGTATGAGTTTTCTCCTGAATATATTCAGGAGAAAACGCATACGTCCTTTTTGGCCAAGCAAGCAAGCGGGCAATGCAAATCTGCACTACAAAGAAGTATCACTTCCCACCGGTCAAAAGGGACATCCACAAAATGTGTAAAATCCAGAAAGGCAAGACAGGCCCTGGAGAACAGGGAGCCTTGTTATGCTGATGGGCGGGATGTAAATTGCCAACTGCCTCTCTGGAGGAGTACATTGTGTTCCCTAAAACAAGTAAAGAACAGAGCTACAAGGCCAAGGGCACTTCCAGTCTAGGGAATATACCTCGGGAAAACTGAAAATCAATAAGACAGAGCCACCCCAAAACTTAGGGCTGCACTGCTTCAAGGACCTCAACTTGGGTACACCTTAAATATCCCAGGAAATATAAAAATGGTTCAAAAAATTGTGGTACTTACGTATGATGGAATATCCCTCAGCCATGAAATCAATGTCATAAGACCAGTAGCAGCAAAATGGGTGGATTCAGGTACGATGATTCTAAGTGAAATAAGTCACACAGAAAAAGAAACTTATCATAAGATATCACTTATGAAGATCCTGTAAACATGGCTACACTTGAACTGAGTTAGGAAAGAGAACAGTGTCTCACATTTAGAAAATACTCTTATGCCTGCTTAAGGGGGAAGGAGAGGTGGGGTGATGCATAAAACCAGAGTTTGATATAAGCACAGGTACCGTTCCAAAAACCAACTATGGAATAGACAAGACCTACACCTTCCTCAGTGAAAGGGACACAAAACACCATATTTCCCACAGAGGAATATATCTGACTAGTAAGAATATTAAAACCTATGTATTGATATATCTCCGTAAGGGAATCAAGTGTGTCTAGACTGGCATAAACATGGCAGCGAGAATCAGCTCAAACCCACTATAAAAAGGAATTTCAAAAAGAAAACAAAAAAACTGGGAAATTCTTTACAATTCCTTGAGGGTCTCTGATGAAACCTGGAATGACCCTATCTACAATGACAGCTGGTTGTGGCATAAGGAGGGACACTTGGGACTGAGACGATTGGTGAGATTTAGTGAGCAAATGCAGACCCTTCAAAGCACAAATGCCTGGCACCCATTCCATGGGTCCCAACTCTCCAGGTTGAAGGGAATATTACTACAGCTATAATATGTACAGGAAACCTAGAGAACGGACACACTGTGAATACGAAAGGTTTCTAAAACTCAACGAATAGTCCCTCTCCTGGTGCTCCGGTTTTACTTTCCATCTGCTTTACTATCAACCTCCCAACTTGGAGAGACAGCCCCTTTAACGTCCTGGTTCGCACAGGTTGCCAATTTGGCAGAGGCTGAAAGGGAAGAGGGAGAACCAATGAGAGAGTAGCTGTTAGGCATTTGGACGGGCACATATCACTGTAATTTCCAGGCAAGAAGAAGAATTAACCAAAGTCTCAGCCACCCACCGGGAACCAGTATAGGTCCTGAACCAAAATTTTGGACTTGCGGTCAGCTCACCAAAAACGAGTTGAAAAATGGAGCTCAGGGGCACAGCAATTCACAAACTGGCCGAGTAATAAAGGACAACTATCGTCCAAAAATCTGTTGAGGGAAGGCAACGAGGCGGACTTGAAAGCGAGGCAGAATAGCAGGAAACAGATTTCAAGAGGTACGTTGGAATCGCCTTTAAAGCACAGGAAGAGGGGCACAACTTCGACAATGATGCACTTGGCCAAAAAGGGCGTATGCGTTTCAGGAGAAAACGCATACGCCCTTTTTGGCCAAGCAAGCAAGCGGGCAATGCAAATCTGCACTACAAAGAAGTATCACTTCCCACCGGTCAAAAGGGACATCCACAAAATGTGTAAAAACCAGAAAGGCAAGACAGGCCCTGGAGAACAGGGAGCCTTGTTATGCTGATGGGCGGGATGTAAATTGCCAACTGCCTCTCTGGAGGAGTGCATTGTGTTCCCTAAAACAAGTAAACAACAGAGCTACAGAGCCAAGGGCACTTCCAGTCTAGGGAATATACCTTGGGAAAACTGAAAATCAATAAGACAGAGCCACCCCAAAATTTAGGGCTGCACTGCTTACAAGGACCTCAACTTGGGTACACCTTAAATATCCCAGGAAATATAAAAATGGTTCAAAAAATTGTGGTACTTACGTATGGTGCAATATCCCTCAGCCATGAAATCAATGTCATAAGACCAGTAGCAGCAAAATGGGTGGATTCAGGTATGATGATTCTAAGTGAAATATGTCACACAGAAAAAGAAACTTATCATAAGATATCACTTATGAAGATCCTGTAAACAAGGCTACACTTGAACTGAGTTAGGAAAGAGAACAGTGTCTCACATTTAGAAAACACTCTTATGCCTGCTTAAGGGGGAAGGAGAGGTGGGGTGATGCATAAAACCAGAGTTTTATATAAGCACAGGTACCGTTCCATAACCAACTATGGAATAGACAAGACCTACACCTTCCTCAGTGAAAGGGACTCAAAACCCCATATTTCCCGCAGAAGAATATATCTGACTAGTAAGAATCTTAAAACCTATGTATTGATATGTCTCCATAAGGGAAACAAGTGTGTCTAGACTGGCATAAACATGGCAGCGAGAATCAGCTCAAACCCACTATAAAAAGGAATTTCAAAATCAAAACAAAAAAACAGGGAAATTCTTTACAATTCCTTCAGGGTCTCTGATGAAACCTGGAATGACCCTATCTACAATGACAGCTGGATGTGGCATAAGGCTGGACACTTGGGACTGAGAGGATTGGTGAGATAGGGTGAGCAAATGGAGACCCTTTAAAGCAATAATGCATGGCACCCATTCCATGGGTCCCAACTCTCCAGGTTGAAGGAAATATTACTACAGTTATAATATGTACGGGAAACCTAGATAACAGACACACTGTGAATACGAAAGGTTTCTAAAACTCATCGAATAGTCCCTCTCCTGGTGCTCCGGTTTGACTTTCCATCTGCTTTACTATCAATCTCCCAACTTGGAGAGACAAGCCCTTTAACCTCCTGGTTCGAACCGGTTTCCAATTTGGCAGAGGATGAAAGGGAAGAGGGAGTACCAATGAGTGAGTAGCTGTTAGGCATTTGGACGGGCATATATCACTCTAACTTCCCGGCAGGTAGAAGAATTAACCAAAGTCTCAGCACCCCACCGGGAACCAGCATAGGTCCTGAACCAAAATGTTGGACTTGCGGTCAGCTCACCAAAAACGAGTTGAAAAATGGAGCTCAGGGGCACAGCAATTCACAAACTGGCCGAGTAATAAAGGACAACTATCGTCCAAAAATCTGTTGAGGGAAGGCAACGAGGCGGACTTGAAAGCGAGGCAGAATAGCAGGAAACAGATTTCAAGAGGTACGTTGAAATCGCCTTTAAAGCACAGGAAGAGGGGCACAACTTCGACAGTGATGCACTTGGCCAAAAAGGGCGTATGCGTTTTCTCCTGAATATATTCAGGAGAAAACGCATACGCCCTTTTTGGCCAAGCAAGCAAGCGGGCAATGCAAATCTGCACTACAAAGAAGTATCACTTCCCACCGGTCAAAAGGGACATCCACAAAATGTGTAAAAACCAGAAAGGCAAGACAGGCCCTGGAGAACAGGGAGCCTTGTTATGCTGATTGGCGGGATGTAAATTGCCAACTGCCTCTCTGGAGGACTGCATTGTGTTCCCTAAAACAAGTAAACAACACAGCTACAGAGTCAAGGGCACTTCCAGTCTAGGGAATATGCCTTGGGAAAACTGAAAATCAATAAGACACAGCCACCCCAATATTTAGGGCTGCACTGCTTCAAGGACCTCAACTTGGGTACACCTTAAATATCCCAGGAAATATAAAAATGGTTCAAAAAATTGTGGTACTTACGTATGATGGAATATCACTCAGCCATGAAATCAATGTCATAAGACCAGTAGCAGCAAAATGGGTGGATTCACGTACGATGATTCTAAGTGAAATAAGTCACAGAGAAAAAGAAACTTATCATAAGATATCACTTATGAAGATCCTGTAAACATGGCTACACTTGAACTGAGTTAGGAAAGAGAACAGTGTCTCACATTTAGAAAACACTCTTATGCCTGCTTAAGGGGGAAGGAGAGGTGGGGTGATGCATAAAACCAGAGTTTGATATAAGCACAGGTACCGTTCCAAAAACCAACTATGGAATAGACAAGACCTACACCTTCCTCAGTGAAAGGGACACAAAACACCATATTTCCCACAGAGGAATATATCTGACTAGTAAGAATATTAAAACCTATGTATTGATATATCTCCGTAAGGGAATCAAGTGTGTCTAGACTGGCATAAACATGGCAGCGAGAATCAGCTCAAACCCACTATAAAAAGGAATTTCAAAAAGAAAACAAAAAAACTGGGAAATTCTTTACAATTCCTTGAGGGTCTCTGATGAAACCTGGAATGACCCTATCTACAATGACAGCTGGTTGTGGCATAAGGAGGGACACTTGGGACTGAGACGATTGGTGAGATTTAGTGAGCAAATGCAGACCCTTCAAAGCACAAATGCCTGGCACCCATTCCATGGGTCCCAACTCTCCAGGTTGAAGGGAATATTACTACAGCTATAATATGTACAGGAAACCTAGAGAACGGACACACTGTGAATACGAAAGGTTTCTAAAACTCAACGAATAGTCCCTCTCCTGGTGCTCCGGTTTTACTTTCCATCTGCTTTACTATCAACCTCCCAACTTGGAGAGACAGCCCCTTTAACGTCCTGGTTCGCACAGGTTGCCAATTTGGCAGAGGCTGAAAGGGAAGAGGGAGAACCAATGAGAGAGTAGCTGTTAGGCATTTGGACGGGCACATATCACTGTAATTTCCAGGCAAGAAGAAGAATTAACCAAAGTCTCAGCCACCCACCGGGAACCAGTATAGGTCCTGAACCAAAATTTTGGACTTGCGGTCAGCTCACCAAAAACGAGTTGAAAAATGGAGCTCAGGGGCACAGCAATTCACAAACTGGCCGAGTAATAAAGGACAACTATCGTCCAAAAATCTGTTGAGGGAAGGCAACGAGGCGGACTTGAAAGCGAGGCAGAATAGCAGGAAACAGATTTCAAGAGGTACGTTGGAATCGCCTTTAAAGCACAGGAAGAGGGGCACAACTTCGACAATGATGCACTTGGCCAAAAAGGGCGTATGCGTTTTCTCCTGAATATATTCAGGAGAAAACGCATACGCCCTTTTTGGCCAAGCAAGCAAGCGGGCAATGCAAATCTGCACTACAAAGAAGTATCACTTCCCACCGGTCAAAAGGGACATCCACAAAATGTGTAAAAACCAGAAAGGCAAGACAGGCCCTGGAGAACAGGGAGCCTTGTTATGCTGATGGGCGGGATGTAAATTGCCAACTGCCTCTCTGGAGGAGTGCATTGTGTTCCCTAAAACAAGTAAACAACAGAGCTACAGAGCCAAGGGCACTTCCAGTCTAGGGAATATACCTTGGGAAAACTGAAAATCAATAAGACAGAGCCACCCCAAAATTTAGGGCTGCACTGCTTACAAGGACCTCAACTTGGGTACACCTTAAATATCCCAGGAAATATAAAAATGGTTCAAAAAATTGTGGTACTTACGTATGGTGCAATATCCCTCAGCCATGAAATCAATGTCATAAGACCAGTAGCAGCAAAATGGGTGGATTCAGGTATGATGATTCTAAGTGAAATATGTCACACAGAAAAAGAAACTTATCATAAGATATCACTTATGAAGATCCTGTAAACAAGGCTACACTTGAACTGAGTTAGGAAAGAGAACAGTGTCTCACATTTAGAAAACACTCTTATGCCTGCTTAAGGGGGAAGGAGAGGTGGGGTGATGCATAAAACCAGAGTTTTATATAAGCACAGGTACCGTTCCATAACCAACTATGGAATAGACAAGACCTACACCTTCCTCAGTGAAAGGGACTCAAAACCCCATATTTCCCGCAGAAGAATATATCTGACTAGTAAGAATCTTAAAACCTATGTATTGATATGTCTCCATAAGGGAAACAAGTGTGTCTAGACTGGCATAAACATGGCAGCGAGAATCAGCTCAAACCCACTATAAAAAGGAATTTCAAAATCAAAACAAAAAAACAGGGAAATTCTTTACAATTCCTTCAGGGTCTCTGATGAAACCTGGAATGACCCTATCTACAATGACAGCTGGATGTGGCATAAGGCTGGACACTTGGGACTGAGAGGATTGGTGAGATAGGGTGAGCAAATGGAGACCCTTTAAAGCAATAATGCATGGCACCCATTCCAAGGGTCCCAACTCTCCAGGTTGAAGGAAATATTACTACAGTTATAATATGTACGGGAAACCTAGATAACAGACACACTGTGAATACGAAAGGTTTCTAAAACTCATCGAATAGTCCCTCTCCTGGTGCTCCGGTTTGACTTTCCATCTGCTTTACTATCAATCTCCAAACTTGGAGAGACAAGCCCTTTAACCTCCTGGTTCGAACCGGTTTCCAATTTGGCAGAGGATGAAAGGGAAGAGGGAGTACCAATGAGTGAGTAGCTGTTAGGCATTTGGACGGGCATATATCACTCTAACTTCCCGGCAGGTAGAAGAATTAACCAAAGTCTCAGCACCCCACCGGGAACCAGCATAGGTCCTGAACCAAAATGTTGGACTTGCGGTCAGCTCACCAAAAACGAGTTGAAAAATGGAGCTCAGGGGCACAGCAATTCACAAACTGGCCGAGTAATAAAGGACAACTATCGTCCAAAAATCTGTTGAGGGAAGGCAACGAGGCGGACTTGAAAGCGAGGCAGAATAGCAGGAAACAGATTTCAAGAGGTACGTTGAAATCGCATTTAAAGCACAGGAAGAGGGGCACAACTTCGACAGTGATGCACTTGGCCAAAAAGGGCGTATGCGTTTTCACCTGAATATATTCAGGAGAAAACGCATACGCCCTTTTTGGCCAAGCAAGCAAGCGGGCAATGCAAATCTGCACTACAAAGAAGTATCACTTCCCACCGGTCAAAAGGGACATCCACAAAATGTGTAAAAACCAGAAAGGCAAGACAGGCCCTGGAGAACAGGGAGCCTTGTTATGCTGATGGGCGGGATGTGAATTGCCAACTGCCTCTCTGGAGGAGTACATTGTGTTCCCTAAAACAAGTAAAGAACAGAGCTACAAGGCCAAGGGCACTTCCAGTCTAGGGAATATACCTCGGGAAAACTGAAAATCAATAAGACAGAGCCACCCCAAAACTTAGGGCTGCACTGCTTCAAGGACCTCAACTTGGGCACACCTTAAATATCCCAGGAAATATAAAAATGGTTCAAAAAATTGTGGTACTTACGTATGATGGAATATCCCTCAGCCATGAAATCAATGTCATAAGACCAGTAGCAGCAAAATGGGTGGATTCACGTACGATGATTCTAAGTGAAATAAGTCACAGAGAAAAAGAAACTTATCATAAGATATCACTTATGAAGATCCTGTAAACATGGCTACACTTGAACTGAGTTAGGAAAGAGAACAGTGTCTCACATTTAGAAAACACTCTTATGCCTGCTTAAGGGGGAAGGAGAGGTGGGGTGATGCATAAAACCAGAGTTTGATATAAGCACAGGTACCGTTCCAAAAACCAACTATGGAATAGACAAGACCTACACCTTCCTCAGTGAAAGGGACACAAAACACCATATTTCCCACAGAGGAATATATCTGACTAGTAAGAATATTAAAACCTATGTATTGATATATCTCCGTAAGGGAATCAAGTGTGTCTAGACTGGCATAAACATGGCAGCGAGAATCAGCTCAAACCCACTATAAAAAGGAATTTCAAAAAGAAAACAAAAAAACTGGGAAATTCTTTACAATTCCTTGAGGGTCTCTGATGAAACCTGGAATGACCCTATCTACAATGACAGCTGGTTGTGGCATAAGGAGGGACACTTGGGACTGAGACGATTGGTGAGATTTAGTGAGCAAATGCAGACCCTTCAAAGCACAAATGCCTGGCACCCATTCCATGGGTCCCAACTCTCCAGGTTGAAGGGAATATTACTACAGCTATAATATGTACAGGAAACCTAGAGAACGGACACACTGTGAATACGAAAGGTTTCTAAAACTCAACGAATAGTCCCTCTCCTGGTGCTCCGGTTTTACTTTCCATCTGCTTTACTATCAACCTCCCAACTTGGAGAGACAGCCCCTTTAACGTCCTGGTTCGCACAGGTTGCCAATTTGGCAGAGGCTGAAAGGGAAGAGGGAGAACCAATGAGAGAGTAGCTGTTAGGCATTTGGACGGGCACATATCACTGTAATTTCCAGGCAAGAAGAAGAATTAACCAAAGTCTCAGCCACCCACCGGGAACCAGTATAGGTCCTGAACCAAAATGTTGGACTTGCGGTCAGCTCACCAAAAACGAGTTGAAAAATGGAGCTCAGGGGCACAGCAATTCACAAACTGGCCGAGTAATAAAGGACAACTATCGTCCAAAAATCTGTTGAGGGAAGGCAACGAGGCGGACTTGAAAGCGAGGCAGAATAGCAGGAAACAGATTTCAAGAGGTACGTTGGAATCGCCTTTAAAGCACAGGAAGAGGGGCACAACTTCGACAATGATGCACTTGGCCAAAAAGGGCGTATGCGTTTTCTCCTGAATATATTCAGGAGAAAACGCATACGCCCTTTTTGGCCAAGCAAGCAAGCGGGCAATGCAAATCTGCACTACAAAGAAGTATCACTTCCCACCGGTCAAAAGGGACATCCACAAAATGTGTAAAAACCAGAAAGGCAAGACAGGCCCTGGAGAACAGGGAGCCTTGTTATGCTGATGGGCGGGATGTAAATTGCCAACTGCCTCTCTGGAGGAGTGCATTGTGTTCCCTAAAACAAGTAAACAACAGAGCTACAGAGCCAAGGGCACTTCCAGTCTAGGGAATATACCTTGGGAAAACTGAAAATCAATAAGACAGAGCCACCCCAAAATTTAGGGCTGCACTGCTTACAAGGACCTCAACTTGGGTACACCTTAAATATCCCAGGAAATATAAAAATGGTTCAAAAAATTGTGGTACTTACGTAGGGTGCAATATCCCTCAGCCATGAAATCAATGTCATAAGACCAGTAGCAGCAAAATGGGTGGATTCAGGTATGATGATTCTAAGTGAAATATGTCACACAGAAAAAGAAACTTATCATAAGATATCACTTATGAAGATCCTGTAAACATGGCTACACTAGAACTGAGTTAGGAAAGAGAACAGTGTCTCACATTTAGAAAACACTCTTATGCCTGCTTAAGGGGGAACGAGAGGTGGGGTGATGCATAAAACCAGAGTTTTATATAAGCACAGGTACCGTTCCATAACCAACTATGGAATAGACAAGACCTACACCTTCCTCAGTGAAAGGGACTCAAAACCCCATATTTCCCGCAGAAGAATATATCTGACTAGTAAGAATCTTAAAACCTATGTATTGATATGTCTCCATAAGGGAAACAAGTGTGTCTAGACTGGCATAAACATGGCAGCGAGAATCAGCTCAAACCCACTATAAAAAGGAATTTCAAAATCAAAACAAAAAAACAGGGAAATTCTTTACAATTCCTTCAGGGTCTCTGATGAAACCTGGAATGACCCTATCTACAATGACAGCTGGATGTGGCATAAGGCTGGACACTTGGGACTGAGAGGATTGGTGAGATAGGGTGAGCAAATGGAGACCCTTTAAAGCAATAATGCATGGCACCCATTCCATGGGTCCCAACTCTCCAGGTTGAAGGAAATATTACTACAGTTATAATATGTACGGGAAACCTAGATAACAGACACACTGTGAATACGAAAGGTTTCTAAAACTCATCGAATAGTTCCTCTCCTGGTGCTCGGCTTTGACTTTCCATCTGCTTTACTATCAATCTCCCAACTTGGAGAGACAAGCCCTTTAACCTCCTGGTTCGAACCGGTTTCCAATTTGGCAGAGGATGAAAGGGAAGAGGGAGAACCAATGAGAGAGTAGCTGTTAGGCATTTGGACGGGCATATATCACTCTAACTTCCCGGCAGGTAGAAGAATTAACCAAAGTCTCAGCCACCCACCAGGAACCAGCATAGTTCCTGAACCAAAATGTTGGACTTGCGGTCAGCTCACCAAAAACGAGTTGAGAAATGGAGCTCAGGGTCACAGCAATTCACAAACTGGCCAAGTAATAAAGGACAACTATCGTCCAAAAATCTGTTGAGGGAAGGCAACGAGGTGGACTTGAAAGCGAGGCAGAATAGCAGGAAACAGATTTCAAGAGGTACGTTGGAATCGCCTTTAAAGCACAGGAAGAGCGGCACAACTTCGACAGTGATGCACTTGGCCAAAAAGGGCGTATGAGTTTTCTCCTGAATATATTCAGGAGAAAACGCATACGTCCTTTTTGGCCAAGCAAGCAAGCGGGCAATGCAAATCTGCACTACAAAGAAGTATCACTTCCCACCGGTCAAAAGGGACATCCACAAAATGTGTAAAAACCAGAAAGGCAAGACAGGCCCTGGAGAACAGGGAGCCTTGTTATGCTGATGAGCGGGATGTAAATTGCCAACTGCCTCTCTGGAGGAGTGCATTGTGTTCCCTAAAACAAGTAAACAACAGAGCTACAGAGCCAAGGGCACTTCCAGTCTAGGGAATATACCTCGGGAAAACTGAAAATCAATAATACAGAGCCACCGCAAAACTTAGGGCTGCACTGCTTACAAGGACCTCAACTTGGGTACACCTTAAATATCCCAGGAAATATAAAAATGGTTCAAAAAATTGTGGTACTTACGTACGATGGAATATCCCTCAGCCATGAAATCAATGTCATAAGACCAGTAGCAGCAAAATGGGTGGATTCAGGTACGATGATTCTAAGTGAAATAAGTCACAGAGAAAAAGAAACTTATCATAAGATATCACTTATGAAGATCCTGTAAACATGGCTACATTTGGACTGAGTTAGGAAAGAGAACAGTGTCTCACATTTAGAAAACACTCTTATGCCTGCTTAAGGGGGAAGGAGAGGTGGGGTGATGCATAAAACCAGAGTTTGATATAAGCACAGGTACCGTTCCAAAAACCAACTATGGAATAGACAAGACCTACACCTTCCTCAGTGAAAGGGACTCAAAACCACATATTTCCCGCAGAGGAATATATCTGATCAGTAAGAATCTTAAAACCTATGTATTGATATGTCTCCGTAAGGGAATCAAGGGTGTCGAGACTAGCATAAACATGGCAGCGAGAATCAGCTCAAACCCACTATAAAAAGGAATTTCAAAAACAAAACAAAAAAAATGGGAAATTCCTTACAATTCCTTCAGGGTCTCTGATGAAACCTGGAATGACTCTAACTACAATGACAGCTGGATGTGGCATAAGGAGGGACACTTGGGACTGAGACGATTGGTGAGATTGGGTGAGCAAATGCAGACACTTTAAAGCACAAATGCCTGGCACCAATTCCATGGGTCCCAACTCTCCAGGTTGGAGGAAATATTACTACAGCTATAACATGTACGGGAAACCTAGAGAACGGACACACTGTGAATACGAAAGGTTTCTAAAACTCAACGAATAGTCCCTATCCTGGTGGTCCGGTTTGACTTTCCATCTGCTTTACTATCAACCTCCCAACTTGGAGAGACAGCCCCTTTAACCTCCTGGTTCGCACAGGTTGCCAATTTGGCAGAGGATGAAAGGGAAGAGGGAGAACCAATGAGAGAGTAGCTGTTAGGCATTAGGACGGACATATATCACTGTAATTTCCCGGCAGGAAGAAGAATTAACCAAAGTCTCAGCCACCCACCGGGAACCAGTATAGGTCCTGAACCAAAATTTTGGACTTGCGGTCAGCTCACCAAAAACGAGTTGAGAAATGGATCTCAGGGGCACAGCAATTCACAAACTGGCAGAGTAATTAAGGACAACTATCGTCCAAAAATCTGTTGAGGGAAGGCAACGAGGCGGACTTGAAAGCGAGGCAGAAGAGCAGGAAATAGATTTCAAGAGGTACGATGGAATCGCATTTAAAACAAAGGAAGAGGTGCACAACTTCGAAAATGATGCACTTGGCCAAAAAGGGCGTATGCGTTTTCTCCTGAATATATTCAGGAGAAAACGCATACGCCCTTTTTGGCCAAGCAAGCAAGCGAGCAATGCAAATCTGCACTACAAAGAAGTATCACTTCCCACCGGTCAAAAGGGACATCCACAAAATGTGTAAAAACCAGAAAGGCAAGACAGGCCCTGGAGAACAGGGAGCCTTGTTATGCTGATGGGCGGGATGTAAATTGCCAACTGCCTCTCTGGAGGAGTGCATTGTGTTCCCTAAAACAAGTAAACAACAGAGCTACAGAGCAAAGGGCACTTCCAGTCTGGGGAATATTCCTTGGGAAAACTGAAAATCAATAAGACAGAGCCACCCCAAAATTTAGGGCTGCACTGCTTACAAGGACCTCAACTTGGGTACACCTTAAGTATCCCAGGAAATATAAAAATGGTTCAAAAAATTGTGGTACTTACGTACGATGGAATATCCCTCAGCCATGAAATCAATGTCATAAGACCAGTAGCAGCAAAATGGGTAGATTCAGGTACGATGATTCTAAGTGAAATAAGTCACACAGAAAAAGAAACTTATCATAAGATATCAATTATGAAGATCCTGTAAACATGGCTACACTTGAACTGAGTTAGGAAAGAGAACAGTGTCTCACATTTAGAAAACACTCTTATGCCTGCTTAAGGGGGAAGGAGAGGTGGGGTGATGCATAAAACCAGAGTTTGATATAAGCACAGGTACCGTTCCAAAAACCAACTATGGAATAGACAAGACCTACACCTTCCTCAGTGAAAGGGACACAAAACACCATATTTCCCACAGAGGAATATATCTGACTAGTAAGAATATTAAAACATATGTATTGATATATCTCCGTAAGGGAATCAAGTGTGTCTAGACTGGCATAAACATGGCAGCGAGAATCAGCTCAAACCCACTATAAAAAGGAATTTCAAAAAGAAAACAAAAAAACTGGGAAATTCTTTACAATTCCTTGAGGGTCTCTGATGAAACCTGGAATGACCCTATCTACAATGACAGCTGGTTGTGGCATAAGGAGGGACACTTGGGACTGAGACGATTGGTGAGATTTAGTGAGCAAATGCAGACCCTTCAAAGCACAAATGCCTGGCACCCATTCCATGGGTCCCAACTCTCCAGGTTGAAGGGAATATTACTACAGCTATAATATGTACAGGAAACCTAGAGAACGGACACACTGTGAATACGAAAGGTTTCTAAAACTCAACGAATAGTCCCTCTCCTGGTGCTCCGGTTTTACTTTCCATCTGCTTTACTATCAACCTCCCAACTTGGAGAGACAGCCCCTTTAACGTCCTGGTTCGCACAGGTTGCCAATTTGGCAGAGGCTGAAAGGGAAGAGGGAGAACCAATGAGAGAGTAGCTGTTAGGCATTTGAACGGGAACATATCACTGTAATTTCCAGGCAAGAAGAAGAATTAACCAAAGTCTCAGCCACCCACCGGGAACCAGTATAGGTCCTGAACCAAAATTTTGGACTTGCGGTCAGCTCACCAAAAACGAGTTGAAAAATGGAGCTCAGGGGCACAGCAATTCACAAACTGGCCGAGTAATAAAGGACAACTATCGTCCAAAAATCTGTTGAGGGAAGGCAACGAGGCGGACTTGAAAGCGAGGCAGAATAGCAGGAAACAGATTTCAAGAGGTACGTTGGAATCGCCTTTAAAGCACAGGAAGAGGGGCACAACTTCGACAATGATGCACTTGGCCAAAAAGGGCGTATGCGTTTTCTCCTGAATATATTCAGGAGAAAACGCATACGCCCTTTTTGGCCAAGCAAGCAAGCGGGCAATGCAAATCTGCACTACAAAGAAGTATCACTTCCCACCGGTCAAAAGGGACATCCACAAAATGTGTAAAAACCAGAAAAGCAAGACAGGCCCTGGAGAACAGGGAGCCTTGTTATGCTGATGGGCGGGATGTAAATTGCCAACTGCCTCTCTGGAGGAGTGCATTGTGTTCCCTAAAACAAGTAAACAACAGAGCTACAGAGCCAAGGGCACTTCCAGTCTAGGGAATATACCTTGGGAAAACTGAAACTCAATAAGACAGAGCCACCCCAAAATTTAGGGCTGCACTGCTTACAAGGACCTCAACTTGGGTACACCTTAAATATCCCAGGAAATATAAAAATGGTTCAAAAAATTGTGGTACTTACGTATGGTGCAATATCCCTCAGCCATGAAATCAATGTCATAAGACCAGTAGCAGCAAAATGGGTGGATTCAGGTATGATGATTCTAAGTGAAATATGTCACACAGAAAAAGAAACTTATCATAAGATATCACTTATGAAGATCCTGTAAACATGGCTACACTAGAACTGAGTTAGGAAAGAGAACAGTGTCTCACATTTAGAAAACACTCTTATGCCTGCTTAAGGGGGAACGAGAGGTGGGGTGATGCATAAAACCAGAGTTTTATATAAGCACAGGTACCGTTCCATAACCAACTATGGAATAGACAAGACCTACACCTTCCTCAGTGAAAGGGACTCAAAACCCCATATTTCCCGCAGAAGAATATATCTGACTAGTAAGAATCTTAAAACCTATGTATTGATATGTCTCCATAAGGGAAACAAGTGTGTCTAGACTGGCATAAACATGGCAGCGAGAATCAGCTCAAACCCACTATAAAAAGGAATTTCAAAATCAAAACAAAAAAACAGGGAAATTCTTTACAATTCCTTCAGGGTCTCTGATGAAACCTGGAATGACCCTATCTACAATGACAGCTGGATGTGGCATAAGGCTGGACACTTGGGACTGAGAGGATTGGTGAGATAGGGTGAGCAAATGGAGACCCTTTAAAGCAATAATGCATGGCACCCATTCCATGGGTCCCAACTCTCCAGGTTGAAGGAAATATTACTACAGTTATAATATGTACGGGAAACCTAGATAACAGACACACTCTGAATACGAAAGGTTTCTAAAACTCATCGAATAGTTCCTCTCCTGGTGCTCCGCTTTGACTTTCCATCTGCTTTACTATCAATCTCCCAACTTGGAGAGACAAGCCCTTTAACCTCCTGGTTCGAACCGGTTTCCAATTTGGCAGAGGATGAAAGGGAAGAGGGAGAACCAATGAGAGAGTAGCTGTTAGGCATTTGGACGGGCATATATCACTCTAACTTCCCGGCAGGTAGAAGAATTAACCAAAGTCTCAGCCACCCACCAGGAACCAGCATAGTTCCTGAACCAAAATGTTGGACTTGCGGTCAGCTCACCAAAAACGAGTTGAGAAATGGAGCTCAGGGTCACAGCAATTCACAAACTGGCCAAGTAATAAAGGACAACTATCGTCCAAAAATCTGTTGAGGGAAGGCAACGAGGTGGACTTGAAAGCGAGGCAGAATAGCAGGAAACAGATTTCAAGAGGTACGTTGGAATCGCCTTTAAAGCACAGGAAGAGGGGCACAACTTCGACAGTGATGCACTTGGCCAAAAAGGGCGTATGAGTTTTCTCCTGAATATATTCAGGAGAAAACGCATACGTCCTTTTTGGCCAAGCAAGCAAGCGGGCAATGCAAATCTGCACTACAAAGAAGTATCACTTCACACCGGTCAAAAGGGACATCCACAAAATGTGTAAAATCCAGAAAGGCAAGACAGGCCCTGGAGAACAGGGAGCCTTGTTATGCTGATGGGCGGGATGTAAATTGCCAACTGCCTCTCTGGAGGAGTACATTGTGTTCCCTAAAACAAGTAAAGAACAGAGCTACAAGGCCAAGGGCACTTCCAGTCTAGGGAATATACCTCGGGAAAACTGAAAATCAATAAGACAGAGCCACCCCAAAACTTAGGGCTGCACTGCTTCAAGGACCTCAACTTGGGTACACCTTAAATATCCCAGGAAATATAAAAATGGTTCAAAAAATTGTGGTACTTACGTATGATGGAATATCCCTCAGCCATGAAATCAATGTCATAAGACCAGTAGCAGCAAAATGGGTGGATTCAGGTACGATGATTCTAAGTGAAATAAGTCACACAGAAAAAGAAACTTATCATAAGATATCACTTATGAAGATCCTGTAAACATGGCTACACTTGAACTGAGTTAGGAAAGAGAACAGTGTCTCACATTTAGAAAACACTCTTATGCCTGCTTAAGGGGGAAGGAGAGGTGGGGTGATGCATAAAACCAGAGTTTGATATAAGCACAGGTACCGTTCCAAAAACCAACTATGGAATAGACAAGACCTACACCTTCCTCAGTGAAAGGGACACAAAACACCATATTTCCCACAGAGGAATATATCTGACTAGTAAGAATATTAAAACCTATGTATTGATATATCTCCGTAAGGGAATCAAGTGTGTCTAGACTGGCATAAACATGGCAGCGAGAATCAGCTCAAACCCACTATAAAAAGGAATTTCAAAAAGAAAACAAAAAAACTGGGAAATTCTTTACAATTCCTTGAGGGTCTCTGATGAAACCTGGAATGACCCTATCTACAATGACAGCTGGTTGTGGCATAAGGAGGGACACTTGGGACTGAGACGATTGGTGAGATTTAGTGAGCAAATGCAGACCCTTCAAAGCACAAATTCCTGGCACCCATTCCATGGGTCCCAACTCTCCAGGTTGAAGGGAATATTACTACAGCTATAATATGTACAGGAAACCTAGAGAACGGACACACTGTGAATACGAAAGGTTTCTAAAACTCAACGAATAGTCCCTCTCCTGGTGCTCCGGTTTTACTTTCCATCTGCTTTACTATCAACCTCCCAACTTGGAGAGACAGCCCCTTTAACGTCCTGGTTCGCACAGGTTGCCAATTTGGCAGAGGCTGAAAGGGAAGAGGGAGAACCAATGAGAGAGTAGCTGTTAGGCATTTGGACGGGCACATATCACTGTAATTTCCAGGCAAGAAGAAGAATTAACCAAAGTCTCAGCCACCCACCGGGAACCAGTATAGGTCCTGAACCAAAATTTTGGACTTGCGGTCAGCTCACCAAAAACGAGTTGAAAAATGGAGCTCAGGGGCACAGCAATTCACAAACTGGCCGAGTAATAAAGGACAACTATCGTCCAAAAATCTGTTGAGGGAAGGCAACGAGGCGGACTTGAAAGCGAGGCAGAATAGCAGGAAACAGATTTCAAGAGGTACGTTGGAATCGCCTTTAAAGCACAGGAAGAGGGGCACAACTTCGACAATGATGCACTTGGCCAAAAAGGGCGTATGCGTTTTCTCCTGAATATATTCAGGAGAAAACGCATACGCCCTTTTTGGCCAAGCAAGCAAGCGGGCAATGCAAATCTGCACTACAAAGAAGTATCACTTCCCACCGGTCAAAAGGGACATCCACAAAATGTGTAAAAACCAGAAAAGCAAGACAGGCCCTGGAGAACAGGGAGCCTTGTTATGCTGATGGGCGGGATGTAAATTGCCAACTGCCTCTCTGGAGGAGTGCATTGTGTTCCCTAAAACAAGTAAACAACAGAGCTACAGAGCCAAGGGCACTTCCAGTCTAGGGAATATACCTTGGGAAAACTGAAAATCAATAAGACAGAGCCACCCCAAAATTTAGGGCTGCACTGCTTACAAGGACCTCAACTTGGGTACACCTTAAATATCCCAGGAAATATAAAAATGGTTCAAAAAATTGTGGTACTTACGTATGGTGCAATATCCCTCAGCCATGAAATCAATGTCATAAGACCAGTAGCAGCAAAATGGGTGGATTCAGGTATGATGATTCTAAGTGAAATATGTCACACAGAAAAAGAAACTTATCATAAGATATCACTTATGAAGATCCTGTAAACATGGCTACACTAGAACTGAGTTAGGAAAGAGAACAGTGTCTCACATTTAGAAAACACTCTTATGCCTGCTTAAGGGGGAACGAGAGGTGGGGTGATGCATAAAACCAGAGTTTTATATAAGCACAGGTACCGTTCCATAACCAACTATGGAATAGACAAGACCTACACCTTCCTCAGTGAAAGGGACTCAAAACCCCATATTTCCCGCAGAAGAATATATCTGACTAGTAAGAATCTTAAAACCTATGTATTGATATGTCTCCATAAGGGAAACAAGTGTGTCTAGACTGGCATAAACATGGCAGCGAGAATCAGCTCAAACCCACTATAAAAAGGAATTTCAAAATCAAAACAAAAAAACAGGGAAATTCTTTACAATTCCTTCAGGGTCTCTGATGAAACCTGGAATGACCCTATCTACAATGACAGCTGGATGTGGCATAAGGCTGGACACTTGGGACTGAGAGGATTGGTGAGATAGGGTGAGCAAATGGAGACCCTTTAAAGCAATAATGCATGGCACACATTCCATGGGTCCCAACTCTCCAGGTTGAAGGAAATATTACTACAGTTATAATATGTACGGGAAACCTAGATAACAGACACACTGTGAATACGAAAGGTTTCTAAAACTCATCGAATAGTTCCTCTCCTGGTGCTCCGGTTTGACTTTCCATCTGCTTTACTATCAATCTCCCAACTTGGAGAGACAAGCCCTTTAACCTCCTGGTTCGAACCGGTTTCCAATTTGGCAGAGGATGAAAGGGAAGAGGGAGAACCAATGAGAGAGTAGCTGTTAGGCATTTGGACGGGCATATATCACTCTAAGTTCCCGGCAGGTAGAAGAATTAACCAAAGTCTCAGCCACCCACCGGGAACCAGCATAGTTCCTGAACCAAAATGTTGGACTTGCGGTCAGCTCACCAAAAACGAGTTGAGAAATGGAGCTCAGGGTCACAGCAATTCACAAACTGGCCAAGTAATAAAGGACAACTATCGTCCAAAAATCTGTTGAGGGAAGGCAACGAGGTGGACTTGAAAGCGAGGCAGAATAGCAGGAAACAGATTTCAAGAGGTACGTTGGAATCGCCTTTAAAGCACAGGAAGAGGGGCACAACTTCGACAGTGATGCACTTGGCCAAAAAGGGCGTATGAGTTTTCTCCTGAATATATTCAGGAGAAAACGCATACGTCCTTTTTGGCCAAGCAAGCAAGCGGGCAATGCAAATCTGCACTACAAAGAAGTATCACTTCCCACCGGTCAAAAGGGACATCCACAAAATGTGTAAAATCCAGAAAGGCAAGACAGGCCCTGGAGAACAGGGAGCCTTGTTATGCTGATGGGCGGGATGTAAATTGCCAACTGCCTCTCTGGAGGAGTACATTGTGTTCCCTAAAACAAGTAAAGAACAGAGCTACAAGGCCAAGGGCACTTCCAGTCTAGGGAATATACCTCGGGAAAACTGAAAATCAATAAGACAGAGCCACCCCAAAACTTAGGGCTGCACTGCTTCAAGGACCTCAACTTGGGTACACCTTAAATATCCCAGGAAATATAAAAATGGTTCAAAAAATTGTGGTACTTACGTATGATGGAATATCCCTCAGCCATGAAATCAATGTCATAAGACCAGTAGCAGCAAAATGGGTGGATTCAGGTACGATGATTCTAAGTGAAATAAGTCACACAGAAAAAGAAACTTATCATAAGATATCTCTTATGAAGATCCTGTAAACATGGCTACACTTGAACTGAGTTAGGAAAGAGAACAGTGTCTCACATTTAGAAAACACTCTTATGCCTGCTTAAGGGGGAAGGAGAGGTGGGGTGATGCATAAAACCAGAGTTTGATATAAGCACAGGTACCGTTCCAAAAACCAACTATGGAATAGACAAGACCTACACCTTCTTCAGTGAAAGGGACACAAAACACCATATTTCCCACAGAGGAATATATCTGACTAGTAAGAATATTAAAACCTATGTATTGATATATCTCCGTAAGGGAATCAAGTGTGTCTAGACTGGCATAAACATGGCAGCGAGAATCAGCTCAAACCCACTATAAAAAGGAATTTCAAAAAGAAAACAAAAAAACTGGGAAAATCTTTACAATTCCTTGAGGGTCTCTGATGAAACCTGGAATGACCCTATGTACAATGACAGCTGGTTGTGGCATAAGGAGGGACACTTGGGACTGAGACGATTGGTGAGATTTAGTGAGCAAATGCAGACCCTTCAAAGCACAAATGCCTGGCACCCATTCCATGGGTCCCAACTCTCCAGGTTGAAGGGAATATTACTACAGCTATAATATGTACAGGAAACCTAGAGAACGGACACACTGTGAATACGAAAGGTTTCTAAAACTCAACGAATAGTCCCTCTCCTGGTGCTCCGGTTTTACTTTCCATCTGCTTTACTATCAACCTCCCAACTTGGAGAGACAGCCCCTTTAACCTCCTGGTTCGCACAGGTTGCCAATTTGGCAGAGGCTGAAAGGGAAGAGGGAGAACCAATGAGAGAGTAGCTGTTAGGCATTTGGACGGGCACATATCACTGTAATTTCCAGGCAAGAAGAAGAATTAACCAAAGTCTCAGCCACCCACCGGGAACCAGTATAGGTCCTGAACCAAAATTTTGGACTTGCGGTCAGCTCACCAAAAACGAGTTGAAAAATGGAGCTCAGGGGCACAGCAATTCACAAACTGGCCGAGTAATAAAGGACAACTATCGTCCAAAAATCTGTTGAGGGAAGGCAACGAGGCGGACTTGAAAGCGAGGCAGAATAGCAGGAAACAGATTTCAAGAGGTACGTTGGAATCGCCTTTAAAGAACAGGAAGAGGGGCACAACATCGACAATGAGGCACTTGGCCAAAAAGGGCGTATGCCTTTTCTCCTGAATATATTCAGGAGAAAACGCATACGCCCTTTTTGCCAAGCAAGCAAGCGGGCAATACAAATCTGCACTACAAAGAAGTATCACTTCCCACCGGTCAAAAGGGACATCCACACAATGTATAAAAACCAGAAAGGCAAGATAGGCCCTGGAGAACAGGGAGCCTTGTTATGCTGATGGGCGGGATGTAAATTGCCAACTGTCTCTCTGGAGGAGTGCATTGTGTTACCTAAACAAGTAAACAACAGAGCTACCGAGCCAAGGGCACTTCCAGTCTAGGGAATATACCTTGGGAAAACTGAAAATCAATAAGACAGAGCCACCCCAAAATTTAGGGCTGCACTGCTTACAAGGACCTCAACTTGGGTACACCTTAAATATCCCAGGAAATATAAAAATGGTTCAAAAAATTGTGGTACTTACCTACGATGGAATATCCCTCAGCCATGAAATCAATGTCATAAGACCAGTAGCAGCAAAATGGGTGGATTCAGGTACGATGGTTCTAAGTGAAATAAGTCACACATAAAATGAAACTTATCATAAGATATCACTTATGAAGATCCTGTAAACATGGCTACACTTGAACTGATTTAGGAAAGAGAACACTGTCTCACATTTAGAAAACACTCTTATGCCTGCTTAAGGGGGAAGGAGAGGTGGGGTGATGCATAAAACCAGAGTTTGATATAAGCACAGGTACCATTCCAAAAATCAACTATGGAATAGACAAGACCTATACCTTCCTCAGTGAAAGGGACTCAAAACCCCATATTTCCCACAGAGGAATATATCTGACTAGTAAGAATCTTAAAACATATGTATTGATATGTCTCCGTAAGGGAATCAAGTGTGTCTAGACTGGCATAAACATGGCAGCGAGAATCAGCTCAAACCCACTATAAAAAGGAATTTCAAAAACAAAACAAAAAAACTGGGAAATTCTTTACAATTCCTTCAGGGTCTCTGATGAAACCTGGAATGACCCTATCTAAAACGACAGCTGGATGTGGCATAAGGCTGGACACTTGGGACTGAGAGGATTGGTGACATTGGGTGAGCAAATGCAGACCCTTTAAAGCAGTAATGCATGTAACCTATTGCATGGGTCCAAACTCGCCATGTTGAAGGGAATATTACTACAGTTATAACATGTACGGGAAACCTAGAGAACGGACACACTGTGAATATGAAAGGTTTCTAAAACTCAACGAATAGTCCCTCTCCTGGTGCTGTGGTTTGACTTTCCATCTGCTTTTCTATCAACCTCACAACTTGGAGAGACAGCCCCTTTAACCTCCTGGTTCGCACAGGTATCCAATTTGGCAGAGGATGAAAGGGAAGAGGGAGAACCAATGAGAGAGTAGCTGTTGGGCATTTGGACGTGCACATATCACTGTAATTTCCCGGCAGGAAGAAGAATTAACCAAAGTCTCAGCCACCCACCGGGAACCAGTATAGGTCCTGAACCAAAATTTTGGATTGCGGTCAGCTCACCAAAAACGAGTTGAAAAATGGAGCTCAGGGGCACAGCAGTTCACAAACTGGCCGAGTAATAAAGGACAACTATCGTCCAAAAATCTGTTGAGGGAAGGCAACGAGGCGGACTTGAAAGCGAGGCAGAATAGCAGGAAACAGATTTCAAGAGGTACGTTGGAATCGCCTTTAAAGCACAGGAAGAGGGGCACAACTTCGACAATGATGCACTTGGCCAAAAAGGGCGTATGCGTTTTCTCCTGAATATATTCAGGAGAAAACGCATACGCCCTTTTTGGCCAAGCAAGTAAGGGGGCAATGCAAATCTGCACTATAAAGAAGTATCACTTCCCACCGGTCAAAAGGGACATCCACAAAATGTGTAAAAACCAGAAAGGCAAGACAGGTCCTGGAGAACGGGACGCCTTGTTATGCTGATGGGCGGGATGTAAATTGCCAACTGCCTCTCTGGAGGTGTACATTGTGTTCCCTAAAACAAGTAAAGAACAGAGCTACAGAGCCAAGGGCACTTCCAGTCTAGGGAATATACCTTGGGAAAACTGAAAATCAATAAGACAGAGCAACCCCAAAATTTAGGGCTGCACTGCTTACAAGGACCTCAACTTGGGTACACCTTAAATATCCCAGGAAATATAAAAATGGTTCAAAAAATTGTGGTACTTACGTACGATGGAATATCCCTCAGCCATGAAATCAATGTCATTATACCAGTAGCAGGAAAATGGGTGGATTCAGGTACGGTGATTCTAAGTGAAATAAATCACAGAGAAAAAGAAACTTATCATAAGATATCACTTATGAAGATCCTGTAAACATGGCTACACTTGAACTGAGTTAGGAAAGAGAACAGTGTCTCACATTTAGAAAACACTCTTATGCCTGCTTAAGGGGGAAGGAGAGGTGGGGTGATGCATAAAACCAGAGTTTGATATAAGCACAGGTACCGTTCCAAAAACCAACTATGGAATAGACAAGACCAACACCTTCCTCAGTGAAAGGGACTCAAAACCCCATATTTCCCACAGAGGAATATATCTGACTAGTAAGAATCTTAAAACCTATGTATTGATATATCTCCGTAAGGGAATCAAGTGTGTCTAGACTGGCATAAACATGGCAGCGAGAATCAGCTCAAACCCACTATAAAAAGGAATTTCAAAAACAAAAAAAAAACTGGGAAATTCTTTACAATTCCTTCAGGGTCTCTGATGAAACCTGGAATGACCCTATCAACAACGACAGCTGGATGTGGAATAAGGAGGGACACTTGGGACTGAGAGGATTGGTGAGATTGGGTGAGCAAATGCAGACCCTTTAAAGCAATAATGCATGGCACCCATTCCAAGGGTCCGAACTCTCCAGGTTGAAGGGAATATTACTAAAGTTATAACATGTACGGGAAACCTAGAGAACAGACACACTGTGAATACGAATGGTTTCTAAAATTCAACGAATAGTCCCGCTCCTGGTGATCCGGTTTGACTTTCCATCTGCTCTACTATCAACCTCCCAACTTGGAGAGACAGCCCCTTTAACCTCCTGGTTCACACAGGTTGCGAATTTGGCAGAGGATGAAAGGGATGAGGGAGAACCAATGAGAGAGTAGCTGTTAGGCCTTTGGACGGGCACATGTCACTCTAACTTCCGGCAGGAAGAAGAATTAACCAAAGTCTCAGCCCCCCACCGGGAACCAGCATAGGTCCTGAACCAAAATGTTGGACTTGCGGTCAGCTCACCAAAAACGAGTTGAGAAATGCAGCTCAGGGGCACAGCAATTCACAAACTGGCCGAGTAATAAAGGACAACTATCGTCCAAAAATCTGTTGAGGGAAGGCAACGAGGCGGACTTGAAAGCGAGGCAGAATAGCAGGAAACAGATTTCAAGAGGTACGTTGGAATCGCCTTTAAAGCAAAGGACGAGGGGCACAACTTCGACAATGATGCACTTGGCCAAAAAGGGCGTATGCGGGAGAAAACGCATATGCCCTTTTTGGCCAAGCAAGCAAGCGGGCAATGCAAATCTGCACTACAAAGAAGTATCACTTCCCACCAGTCAAAAGGGACATCCACAAAATGTGTAAAAACCAGAAAGGCAAGACAGGCCCTGGAGAACAGGGAGCCTTGTTATGCTGATGGGCGGAATGTAAATTGCCAACTGCCTCTCTGGAGGAGTGTATTGGGTTCCCTAAAACAAGTAAACAACAGAGCTACAGAACCAAGGGCAATTCCAGTCTAGGGAATATTCCTTGGGAAAACTGAAAATCAATAAGACAGAGCCACCCCAAAATTTAGGGCTGCACTGCTTACAAGGACCTCAACTTGGGGACACCTTAATTATCCCAGGAATTATAAAAATGGTTCAAAAAATTGTGTTACTTACGTACGATGGAATATCCCTCAGCCATGAAATCAATGTCATAAGACCAGTAGCAGCAAAATGGGTGGATTCAGGTACGATGATTCTAAGTGATATAAGTCACAGAGAAAAAGAAACTTATCATAAGATATCACTTATGAAGATCCTGTAAACATGGCTACACTTGAACTGAGTTAGGAAAGAGAACAGAGTCTCACATTTAGAAAACACTCTTATGCCTGCTTAAGGGGAAAGGAGAGGTGGGGTGATGCATAAAACCAGAGTTTGATATAAGCACATGTACCGTTCCAAAAACCAACTATGGAATGGAGAAGACCTACACCTTCCTCAGTGAAAGGGACTCAAAACCCCATATTTCCCGCAGAGGAATATATCTGTCTAGAAAGAATCTTAAAACCTATGTATTGATATGTCTCCGTAAGGGAATCAAGTGTGTCTAGACTGGCATAAACATGGCAGCGACAATCAGCTAGAACCCACTAAAAAAGGAATTTCAATAACAAAACAAAAAAACTTGGAAATTCTTTACAATTCCTTCAGGATCTCTGATGAAACCTGGAATGACCCTATCTACAACGACAGCTGGATGTGGCATAAGGCTGGACACTTGGGACTGAGAAGATTGGTGAGATTTGGTGAGCAAATGAAGACCCTTTAAAGCAATAATGCATGACACCCATTCCAAGGGTCCCAACTCTCCAGGTTGAAGGGAATATTACTAAAGTTATAACATGTACGGGAAACCTAGAGAACGGGCACACTGTGAATACGAAAGGTTTCTAAAATTCAACGAATAGTCCCTCTCCTGGTGCTCCGGTTGGACTTTCCATCTGCTTTACTATCAACCTCCCAACTTGGAGAGACAGCCCCTTTAACCTCCTGGTTCGCTCAGTTTGCCAATTTGGCAGAGGATGAAAGAGAAGAGGGAGAACCAATGAGAGAGTAGCTGTTAGGCATTTGGACGGGCATATATCACTCTAACTTCCCGGCAGGAAGAAGAATTAACCAAAGTCTCAGCCACCCACCGGGAACCAGTATAGGTCGTGAACCAAAATTTTGGACTTGCGATCAGCTCACCAAACACGAGTTGAAAAATGGAGCTCAGGGGCACAGCAATTCACAAACTGGCCGAGTAATAAAGGACAACTATCGTCCAAAAATCTGTTGAGGGAAGGCAACGAGGCGGACTTGAAAGCGAGGCAGAATAGCAGGAAACAGATTTCAAGTGGTACATTGGAATCGCCTTTAAAGCACAGGAAGAGGGGCACAACTTCGACAATGATGCACTTGGTCAAAAAGGGCGTATGCGTTTTCTACTGAATATATTCAGGAGAAAATGCATACGCCCTTTTTGGCCAAGCAAGCAAGCGGGCAATGCAAATCTGCACTACAAAGAAGTATCACTTCACACCAGTCAAAAGGGACATCCACTAAATGTGTAAAAACCAGAAAGGCAAGACAGGCCCTGGAGAACAGGGAGCCTTGTTATGCTGATGGGCGGGATGTAAATTGCCAACTGCCTCTCTGGAGGAGTGCATTGGGTTCCCTAAAACAAGTAAACAACAGAGCTACAGAGCCAAGGGCACTTCCAGTCTAGGGAATATTCCTTGGGAAAACTGAAAATCAATAAGACAGAGCCACCCCAAAATTTAGGGCTGCACTGCTTACAAGGACCTCAACTTGGGTACACCTTAATTATCCCAGGAAATATAAAAATGGTTCAAAAAATTGTGGTACTTACATACGATGGAATATCCCTCAGCCATGAAGTCAATTTTATAAGACCAGTAGCATCAAAATGGGTGGATTCAGGTACGATGATTCTAAGTGAAATAAGTCACACAGAAAAAGAAACTTATCATAAGATATCACTTATGAAGATCCTGTAAACATGGCTACACTTGAACTGAGTTAGGAAAGAGAACAGTGTCTCACATTTAGAAAACACTCTTATGCCTGCTTAAGGGGGAAGGAGAGGTGGGGTGATGCATAAAACCAGAGTTTGATATAAGCACAGGTACTGTTCCAAAAACCAACTATGGAATAGACAAGACCTACACCTTCCTCAGTGAAAGGGACTCAAAACCCCATATTTCCCGCAGAGGAATATATCTGACTAGTAAGAATCTTAAAACCTATGTATTGATATGTATCCATAAGGGAATCAAATGTGTCTACACTGGCATAAACATGGCAGCGAGAATCAGCTCAAACACACTATAAAAAGGAATTTCAAAAACAAAACAAAGAAACTGGGAAATTCTCTACAATTCCATCAGGGTCTCTGATGAAACCTGGAATGACCCTATCTACAATGACAGCTGGATGTGGCATAAGGATGGACACTTGGGACTGAGAGGTTTGGTGAGATTGGGTGAGCAAATGCAGACCCTTTAAAGCACAAATGCCTGGCACCCATTCCATGGGTCCCAACTCTCCAGGTTGAAGGGAATATTCCTACAGCTATAACATGTACGGGAAACCTAGAGAACGCACACACTGTGAATACGAAAGGTTTCTAAAACTCAACGAATAGTCCCTCTCCTGGTGCTCCGGTTTGACTTTCCATCTGCTTTACTATCAATCTCCCAACTTGGAGAGACAGCCCCTTTAAACTCCTGGTTCGCACAGGTTGCCAATTTGGTAGAGGATGAAAGGGAAGAGGGAGAACCAATGAGAGAGTAGCTGTTAGGCATTTGGACGGGCACATATCACTGTAATTTCCCGACAGGAAGAAGAATTAACCAAAGTCTCAGCCACCCACCGGGAACCAGTATAGGTCCTGAACCAAAATTTTGGACTTGCGGTCAGCTCACCAAAAACGAGTTGAAAAATGGAGCTCAGGGGCACAGCAATTCACAAACTGGCCGAGTAATAAAGGACAACTATCGTCCAAAAATCTGTTGAGGGAAGGCAACGAGGCGGACTTGAAAGCGAGGCCGAATAGCAGGAAACAGATTTCAAGAGGTACGTTGGAATCGCCTTTAAAGCACAGGAAGAGGGGCACAACTTCGACAATGATGCACTTGGCCAAAAAGGGCGTATGCGTTTTCTCCTGAATATATTCAGGAGAAAACGCATACGCCCTTTTTGGCCAAGCAAGCAAGCGGGCAATGCAAATCTGCACTACAAAGAAGTATCACTTCCCACCGGTCAAAAGGGACATCTACAAAATATGTAAAAACCAGAAAGGCAAGACAGGCCCTGCAGAACAGGGAGCCTTGTTATGTTGATGGGCGGGATGTAAATTGCCAACTGTCTCTCTGGAGGAGTGCATTGTGTTCCCTAAAACAAGTAAAGAACAGAGCTACAGAGCCAAGGGCACTTCCAGTCTAGGGAATATACCTTGGGAAAACTGAAAATCAATAAGACAGAGCCACCCCAAAATTTAGGGCTGCACTGCTTAGAAGGACCTCAACTTGGGTACACCTTAAATATACCAGGAAATATAAAAATGGTTCAAAAAATTGTGGTACTTACGTACGATGGAATATCCCTCAGCCATGAAATCAATGTCATAAGACCAGTAGCAGCAAAATGGGTGGATTCAGCTACGATGATTCTAAGTGAAATAAGTCACACAGAAAAAGAAACTTATCATAAGATATCACTTATGAAGATCCTGTAAACATGGCTACACTTGAACTGAGTTAGGAAAGAGAACAGTGTCTCACATTTAGAAAACACACTTATGCCTGCTTAAGGGGGAAGGAGAGTTGGGGTGATGCATAAAACCAGAGTTTGATATAAGCACAGGTACCGTTCCAAAAACCAACTATGGAATAGACAAGACCTACACCTTCCTCAGTGAAAGGGACTCAAAACACCATATTTCCCGCAGAGGAATATATCTGACTAGTAAGAATCTTAAAACCTATGTATTGATATGTCTACGTAAGGGAATCAAGTGTGTCTAGACTGGCATAAACATGGCAGCGAGAATCAGCTCAAACCCACTATAAAAAGGAATTTCAAAAACAAAACAAAAAAACTGGGAAATTCTTTACAATTCCTTCAGGGTCTCTGATGAAACCTGGAATGACCCTATCTACAATGACAGCTGGATGTGGCATAAGGAGGGACACTTGGGACTGAGACGATTGGTGAGATTGGGTGAGCAAATGCAGACCCTTTAAAGCACAAATGCCTGGCACCCATTCCATGGGTTCCAACTCTCCAGGTTGAAGGGAATATTACTACAGCTATAACATGTAAGCGAAACCTAGAGAACGGACACACTGTGAATACGAAAGGTTTCTAAAACTCAATGAATAGTCCCTCTCCTGGTGCTCCGGTTTGATCTTCCATCTGCTTTACTATCAACCTCCCAACTTGGAGAGACAGCCCCTTTAACCTCCTGGTTTCCACAGGTTGCCAATTTGGCCGAGGATGAAAGGGAAGAGGGAGAACCAATGAAAGAGTAACTGTTAGGCGTTTGGACAGGCACATATCACTGTAATTTCCCGTCAGGAAGAAGAATTAACCAAAGTCTCAGCCCCCCCTGGGAACCAGTATAGGTCCTGAACCAAAATTTTGGACTTGCCGTCAGCTCACCAAAAACGAGTTGAAAAATGGAGCTCAGGGGCACAGCAATTCACAAACTGGCCGAGTAATAAAGGACAACTATCATCCAAAAATCTGTTGAGGGAAGGCAACGAGGCGGACTTGAAAGCGAGGCAGAATAGCAGGAAACAGATTTCAAGAGGTACGTTGGAATCGCCTTTAAAGAACAGGAAGAGGGGCACAACATCGACAATGAGGCACTTGGCCAAAAAGGGCGTATGCGTTTTCTCCTGAATATATTCAGGAGAAAACGCATACGCCCTTTTTGCCAAGCAAGCAAGCGGGCAATGCAAATCTGCACTACAAAGAAGTATCACTTCCCACCGGTCAAAAGGGACATCCGCAAAATGTATAAAAACCAGAAAGGCAAGATAGGCCCTGGAGAACAGGGAGCCTTGTTATGCTGATGGGCGGGATGTAAATTGCCAACTGTCTCTCTGGAGGAGTGCATTGTGTTACCTAAACAAGTAAACAACAGAGCTACAGAGCCAAGGGCACTTCCAGTCTAGGGAATATACCTTGGGAAAGCTGAAAATCAATAAGACAGAGCCACCCCAAAATTTAGGGCTGCACTGCTTACACGGACCTCAACTTGGGTACACCTTAAATATCCCAGGAAATATAAAAATGGTTCAAAAAATTGTGGTACTTACCTACGATGGAATATCCCTCAGCCATGAAATCAATGTCATAAGACCAGTAGCAGCAAAATGGGTGGATTCAGGTACGATGATTCTAAGTGAAATAAGTCACACAGAAATAGAAACTTATCATAATATATCACTTATGAAGATCCTGTAAACATGGCTACACTTGAACTGATTTAGGAAAGAGAACACTGTCTCACATTTAGAAAACACTCTTATGCCTGCTTAAGGGGGAAGGAGAGGTGGGGTGATGCATAAAACCAGAGTTTGATATAAGCACAGGTACCGTTCCAAAAATCAACTATGGAATAGACAAGACCTATACCTTCCTCAGTGAAAGGGACTCAAAACCCCATATTTCCCACAGAGGAATATATCTGACTAGTAAGAATCTTAAAACATATGTATTGATATGTCTCCGTAAGGGAATCAAGTGTGTCTAGACTGGCATACACATGGCAGCGAGAATCAGCTCAAACCCACTATAAAAAGGAATTTCAAAAACAAAACAAAAAAACTGGGAAATTCTTTACAATTCCTTCAGGTTCTCTGATGAAACCTGGAATGACCCTATCTAAAATGACAGCTGGATGTGGCATAAGGCTGGACACTTGGGACTGAGAGGATTGGTGAGATTGGGTGAGCAAATGCAGACCCTTTAAAGCAGTAATGCATGTAACCTATTCCATGGGTCCAAACTCGCCATGTTGAAGGGAATATTACTACAGTTATAACATGTACGGGAAACCTAGAGAACGGACACACTGTGAATATGAAAGGTTTCTAAAACTCAACGAATAGTCCCTCTCCTGGTGCTGTGGTTTGACTTTCCATCTGCTTTTCTATCAACCTCACAACTTGGAGAGACAGCCCCTTTAACCTCCTGGTTCGCACAGGTATCCAATTTGGCAGAGGATGAAAGGGAAGAGGGAGAACCAATGAGAGAGTAGCTGTTAGGCATTTGGACGGGCACATATCACTCTAAATTCCCGGCAGGAAGAACAATTAACCAAAGTCTCAGCCACCCACCGGGAAACAGCATAGTTCCTGAACCAAAATTTTGGACTTGCGGTCAGCTCATCAAAAACGAGTTGAGAAATGGAGCTCAGGGGCACAGCAATGCACAAAGTGGCCGAGTAATAAAGGACAACTATCCTCCAAAAATCTGTTGAGGGAAGGCAATGAGGCGGACTTGAAAGCGAGGCAGAATAGCAGGAAACAGATTTCAAGAGGTACGTTGGAATCGCCTTTAAAGCACAGGAAGAGGGGCACAACTTCGACAATGATGCACTTGGCCAAAAAGGGCGTATGCGTTTTCTCCTGAATATATTCAGGAGAAAACGCATACGCCGTTTTTGGCCAAGCAAGCAAGCGGGCAAAGCAAATCTGCACTACAAAGAAGTATCACTTCCCACCGGTCAAAAGGGACATCCACAAAATGTGTAAAAACCAGAAAGGCAAGACAGGCCCTGGAGAACAGGGAGCCTTGTTATGCTGATGCGCGGAATGTAAATTGCCAACTGCCTCTCTGGAAGAGTGCATTGTGTTCCCTAAAACAAGTAAACAACAGAGCTACAGAGCCAAGGGCACTTCCAGTCTAGTTAATATTCCTTGGGAAAACTGAAAATCAATAAGACAGAGCCACCCCAAAATTTAGGGCTGCACTGCTTACAAGGACCTCAACTTGGGTACACCTTAATTATCCCAGGAAATATAAAAATGGTTCAAAAAATTGTGTTACTTACGTACGATGGAATATCCCTCAGCCCTGAAATCAATGTCATAAGACCAGTAGCAGCAAAATGGGTGGATTCAGGTACGATGATTCTAAGTGAAATAAGTCACACAGAAAAAGAAACTTATCATAAGATATCACTTATGAAGATCCTGTAAACATGGCTACACTTGAACTGAGTTAGGAAAGAGAACAGAGTCTCACATTTAGAAAACACTCTTATGCCTGCTTAAGGGGGAAGGAGAGGTGGGGTGATGCATAAAACCAGAGTTTGATATAAGCACAGGTACCGTTCCAAAAACCAACTATGGAATAGCCAAGACCTACACCTTCCTCAGTGAAAGGGACTCAAAACCCCATATTTCCCGCAGATGAATATATCTGTCTAGTAAGAATCTTAAAACCTATGTATTGATATGTCTCCGTAAGGGAATCAAGTGTGTCTAGACTGGCATAAACATGTTAGATAGAATCAGCTCAAACCCACTATAAAAAGGAATTTCAAAAACAAAACAGAAAAACTGGGAAATTCTTTACAATTCCTTCAGGGTCTCTGATGAAACCTGGAATGACCCTATCTACAACCACAGCTGGATGTGGCATAAGGCTGGACACTTGGGACTGAGAGGATTGGTGAGATTGGGTGAGCAAATGCAGACCCTTTAAAGTAATAATGCATGTCACCCATTCAATGGGTCCCAACTCTCCAGGTTGTAGGGAATATTACTACAGCTATAACATGTACGAGAAACCTAGAGAACGGACACACTGTGAATACGAAAGGTTTCTAAAACTCAACGAATAGTCCCTCGCCTGGTGCTCCGGTTTGACTTTCCATCTGCTTTACTATCAACCTCCAAACTTGGAGAGACAGCCCCTTTAACCTCCTGGTTCGCACAGGTTGCCAATTTGGCAGAGGATGAAAGGGAAGAGGGAGAACCAATGAGAGAGTAGCTGTTGGGCATTTGGACGTGCACATATCACTGTAATTTCCCGGCAGGAAGAAGAATTAACCAAAGTCTCAGCCACCCACCGGGAACCAGTATAGGTCCTGAACCAAAATTTTGGATTGCGGTCAGCTCACCAAAAACGAGTTGAAAAATGGAGCTCAGGGGCACAGCAATTCACAAACTGGCCGAGTAATAAAGGACAACTATCGTCCAAAAATCTGTTGAGGGAAGGCAACGAGGCGGACTTGAAAGCGAGGCAGAATAGCAGGAAACAGATTTCAAGAGGTACGTTGGAATCGCCTTTAAAGCACAGGAAGAGGGGCACAACTTCGACAATGATGCACTTGGCCAAAAAGGGCGTATGCGTTTTCTCCTGAATATATTCAGGAGAAAACGCATACGCCCTTTTTGGCCAAGCAAGTAAGGGGGCAATGCAAATCTGCACTACAAAGAAGTATCACTTCCCACCGGTCAAAAGGGACATCCACAAAATGTGTAAAAACCAGAAAGGCAAGACAGGTCCTGGAGAACGGGACGCCTTGTTATGCTGATGGGCGGGATGTAAATTGCCAACTGCCTCTCTGGAGGTGTACATTGTGTTCCCTAAAACAAGTAAAGAACAGAGCTACAGAGCCACGGGCACTTCCAGTCTAGGGAATATACCTTGGGAAAACTGAAAATCAATAAGACAGAGCAACCCCAAAATTTATGGCTGCACTGCTTACAAGGACCTCAACTTGGGTACACCTTAAATATCCCAGGAAATATAAAAATGGTTCAAAAAATTGTGGTACTTACGTACGATGGAATATCCCTCAGCCATGAAATCAATGTCATTATACCAGTAGCAGGAAAATGGGTGGATTCAGGTACGGTGATTCTAAGTGAAATAAGTCACAGAGAAAAAGAAACTTATCATAAGATATCACTTATCAAGATCCTGTAAACATGGCTACACTTGAACTGAGTTAGGAAAGAGAACAGTGTCTCACATTTAGAAAACACTCTTATGCCTGCTTAAGGGGGAAGGAGAGGTGGGGTGATGCATAAAACCAGAGTTTGATATAAGCACAGGTACCGTTCCAAAAACCAACTATGGAATAGACAAGACCTACACCTTCCTCAGTGAAAGGGACTCAAAACCCCATATTTCCCACAGAGGAATATATCTGACTAGTAAGAATCTTAAAACCTATGTATTGATATATCTCCGTAAGGGAATCAAGTGTGTCTAGACTGGCATAAACATGGCAGCGAGAATCAGCTCAAACCCACTATAAAAAGGAATATCAAAAACAAAAAAAAAAACTGGGAAATTCTTTACAATTCCTTCAGGGTCTCTGATGAAACCTGGAATGACCCTATCAACAACGACAGCTGGATGTGGCATAAGGCTGGACACTTGGGACTGAGAGGATTGGTGAGATTGGGTGAGCAAATGCAGACCCTTTAAAGCAATAATGCATGGCACCCATTCCAAGGGTCCGAACTCTCCAGGTTGAAGGGAATATTACTAAATTTATAACATCTATGGGAAACCTAGAGAACGGACACACTGTGAATACGAAAGGTTTCTAAAATTCAATGAATAGTCCCGCTCCTGGTGCTCCGGATTGACTTTCCATCTGCTCTACTATCAACCTCCCAACTTGGAGAGACAGCCCCTTTAACCTCCTGGTTCACACAGGTTGCGAATTTGGCAGAGGATGAAAGGGATGAGGGAGAACCAATGAGAGAGTAGCTGTTAGGCATTTGGACGGGCACATGTCACTCTAACTTCCCGGCAGGAAGAAGAATTAACCAAAGTCTCAGCCCCCCCCCAGGAACCAGCATAGGTCCTGAACCAAAATGTTGGACTTGCGGTCAGCTCACCAAAAACGAGTTGAAAAATGGAGCTCAGGGGCACAGCAATTCACAAACTGGCCGAGTAATAAAGGACAACTATCGTCCAAAAATCTGTTGAGGGAAGGCAACGAGGCGGACTTGAAAGCGAGGCAGAATAGCAGGAAACAGATTTCAAGAGGTACGTTGGAATCGCCTTTAAAGCACAGGACGAGGGGCACAACTTCGACAATGATGCACTTGGCCAAAAAGGGCGTATGCGTTTTCTCCTGAATATATTCAGGAGAAAACGCAGACGCCCTTTTTGGCCAAGCAAGCAAGCGGGCAATGCAAATCTGCACTACAAAGAAGTATCACTTCCCACTGGTCAAAAGGGACATCCACAAAATGTGTAAAAACCAGAAAGGCAAGACAGGCCCTGGAGAACAGGGAGCCTTTTTATGCTGATGCGCGGAATGTAAATTGCCAACTCCCTCTCTGGAGGAGTGCATTGTGTTCCCTAAAACAAGTAAACAACACAGCTACAGAGCCAAGGGCACTTCCAGTCTAGGGAATATTCCTTGGGAAAACTGAAAATTTATAAGACAGAGCCACCCCAAAATTTAGGGCTGCACTGCTTACAAGGACCTCAACTTGGGTAACCTTAATTATCCCAGGAAATATAAAAATGGTTCAAAAAATTGTGGTACTTACGTACGATGGAATATCCCTCAGCCATGAAATCAATGTCATAAGACCAGTAGCAGCAAAATGGGTGGATTCAGGTACGATGATTCTAAGTGAAATAAGTCACAGAGAAAAAGAAACTTATCATAAGATATCACTTATGAAGATCCTGTAAACATGGCTACACTTGAACTGAGTTAGGAAAGAGAACAGTGTCTCACATTTAGAAAACACTCTTATGCCTGCTTAAGGGGGAAGGAGAGGTGGGGTGATGCATAAAACCAGAGTTTGATATAAGCACAGGTACCGTTCCAAAAACCAACTATGGAATAGACAAGACCTACACCATCCTCAGTGAAAGGGACTCAAAACCCCATATTTCCCGCAGAGGAATATATCTGACTAGTAAGAATCTTAAAACCTATGTATTGATATGTCTCCGTAAGGGAATCAAGTGTGTCTAGACTGGCATAAACATGGCAGCGAGAATCAGCTCAAACCCACTATAAAAAGGAGTTTCAAAAACAAAACAAAAAAACTGGGAAATTCTTTACAATTCCTTCAGGGACTCTGATGAACCCTGGAATGACCCTATCTACAATGACAGCTGGATGTGGCATAAGGAGGGACACTTGGGACTGAGACGATTGGTGAGATTGGGTGAGCAAATGCAAACCCTTTAAAGCACAAAAGCCTGGCACCCATTCCATGGGTCCCAACTCTCCAGGTTGAAGGGAATATTACTACAGGTATAACATGTACGGGAAACCTAGAGAACGGACACACTGTGAATATGAAAGGATTCTAAAACTCAACGAATAGTCCCTCTCCTGGTGCTCTGGTTTGACATTCCATCTGCTTTACTATCAACCTCCCAACTTGGAGAGACAGACCCTTTAACATCCTGGTTCGCATAGGTTGCCAATTTGGCAGAAGATGAAAGGGAAGAGGGAGAACCAATGAGAGAGTAGCTGTTAGGTATTTGGTCGGGCACATATCACTCTAACTTCCCGGCAGGAAGAAGAATTAACCAAAGTCTCAGCCCCACACCGGGAAACAGCATAGGTCCTGAACCAAAATTTTGGACATGCGGTCAGCTCACCAAAAACGAGTTGAGAAATGGAGCTCAGGGACACAGCAATTCACAAACTGGCCGAGTAATAAAGGACAACTATCGTCCAAAAATCTGTTGAGGGAAGACAATGAGGAGGACTTGAATGCGAGGCAGAATAGCAGGAAACAGATTTCAAGAGGTACGTTGATATCGCCTTTAAAGCACAGGAAGAGGGGCACAACTTCGACAATGATGCACTTGGCCAAAAAGGGCGTATGCGTTTTCTCCTGAATATATTAAGGAGAAAACGCATACGCCCTTTTTGGCCAAGCAAGCAAGCGGGCAATGCAAATCTTCACTACAAAGAAGTATCACTTCCCACCGGTCAAAAGGGACATCCACAAAATGTGTAAAAACCAGAAAGGCAAGACAGGCCCTGGAGAACAGGGAGCCTTGTTATGCTGATGGGCGGGATGTAAATTGCCAACTGCCTCTCTGGAGGAATGCATTGTGTTCCATAAAACAAGTAAACAACAGAGCTACAGAGCCAAGTGCACTTCCAGTCTAGGGAATATTCCTTGGGAAAAATGAAAATCAATAAGACAGAGCCACCCCAAAATTTAGGGCTGCACTGCATACAAGGACCTCAACTTGGGTACACCTTAATTACCCCAGGAAATATAAAAATGGTTCAAAAAATTGTGGTACTTACGTACGATGGAATATCCCTCAGCCATGAAATCATGTCATAAGACCAGTAGCAGTAAAATGGGTGGATTCAGGTTCGATGATTCTATGTGAAATAAGTCACAGAGAAAAAGAAACTTATCATAAGATATCACTTATGAAGATTCTGTAAACATGGCTACACTTGAACTGAGTTAGGAAAGAGAACAGTGTCTCACATTTAGAAAACACTCTTATGCCTGCTTAAGGGGGAAGGAGAGGTGGGGTGATGCATAAAACCAGAGTTTGATATAAGCACAGGTACCGTTCCAAAAACCAACTATGGAATAGACAAGACCTACACCTTCCTCAGTGAAAGGGACTCAAAACTCCATATTTCCCGCAAAGGAATATATCTGACTAGTAAAAATCTTAAAATCTATGTATTGATATGTCTCCATAAGGGAATCAAATGTGTCTAGACAGGCATAAACATGGCAGCGACAATCAGCTCAAACCCACTATAAAAAGGAATTTCAAAAACAAAACAAAAAACGTGGGAAATTCTTTAAAATTCCTTCAGGGTCTCTGATGAAACCTGGAATGACCCTATCTACAATGAAAGCTGGATGTGTCATAAGGAGGGACACTTGGGACTGAGACGATTGGTGACATTGGGTGACCAAATGCAGACCCTTTAAAGCACAAATGCCTGGCACACATTACATGGGTCCCAACTCTCCAGGTTGAAGGGAATATTACTACAGCTATAACATGTACGGGAAACCTAGAGAATGGACACACTGAGAATACGAAAGGTTTCTAAAACTCAACGAATAGTCCCTCTCCTGGTGCTCCGGTTTGACAATCCATCTGCTTTACTATCAATCTCCCAACTTGGAGAGACAGCCCCTTTAACCTCCTAGTTCGCACAGGTTTCCAATTTGGCAGAGGATGAAAGGGAAGAGGGAGAACCAATGAGAGAGTAGCTGTTAGGCATTTGGACGGGCACATATCACTGTAATTTCCCGGCAGGAAGAAGAATTAACCAAAGTCTCAGCCACCCACCGGGAACCAGTATAGGTCCTGAACCAAAATTTTGGACTTGCGGTCAGCTCACCAAAAACGAGTTGAAAAATGGAGCTCAGGGGCACAGCAATTCACAAACTGGCCGAGTAATAAAGGACAACTATCATCCAAAAATCAGTTGAGGGAAGGCATCGAGGCAGACTTGAAAGCGAGGCAGAATAGCAGGAAACAGATTTCAAGAGGTACGTTGGAATCGCCTTTAAAGCACAGGAAGAGGGGCACAACTTCGACAATGATGCACTTGGCCAAAAGGGCTTATGCTTTTTCTCCTGAATATATTCAGGAGAAAACGCATATGCCCTTTTTGGCCAAGCAAGCAAGCGGGCAATGCAAATCTGCACTACAAAGAAGTATCACTTCCGACCGGTCAAAAGGGACATCCACAAAATGTGTAAAAACCAGAAAGGCAAGACAGGCCCTGGAGAACAGGGAGCCTTGTTATGCTGATGGGCCGGATGTAAATTGCCAACTGCCTCTCTGGAGGAGTACATTGTGTTCCCTAAAACAAGTAAACAACAGAGCTACAGAGCCAAGAGCACTTCCAGTCTACGGAATATACCTTGGGAAAACTGAAAATCAATAAGACAGAGCCACCCCAAAATTTAGGGCTGCACTGCTTACAAGGACCTCAACTTGGGTACACCTTAAATATCCCAGGAAATATAAAAATGGTTCAAAAAATTGTGGTACTTACGTACGATGGAATATCCCTCAGCCATGAAATCAATGTCATAAGACCAGTAGCAGCAAAATGGGTGGATTCAGGTACGATGATTCTAAGTGAAATAAGTCACAGAGAAAAAGAAACTTATCATAAGTTATCACTTATGAAGATCCTGTAAACATGGCTACACTTGAACTGAGTTAGGAAAGAGAACAGTGTCGCACACTTAGAAAACACTCTTATGCCTGCTTAAGGTGGAAGGAGAGGTGGGGTGATGCATAAAACCAGAGTTTGATATAAGCACAGGTACCGTTCCAAAAACCAACTATGGAATAGACAAGACCTACACCTTCCTCAGTGAAAGGGACTCAAAACCCCATATTTCCCGCAGAGGAATATATCTGACTAGTAAGAATCTTAAAACCTATGTATTGATATGTCTCCATAAGGGAATCAAGTGTGTCTAGACTGGCATAACCATGGCAGCGAGAATCAGCTCAAACCCACTATAAAAAGGAATTGCAAAAACAAAACAAAAAAACTGGGAAATTCTTTACAATTCCTTCAGGGTCTCTGATGAAACCTGGAATGACCCTATCTACAACGACAGCTGGATGTGGCATAAGGCTGGACACTTGGGACTGAGAGGATTGGTGAGATTGGGTGAGCAAATGCAGACCCTTTAAAGCAATAATGCATGGCACCCATTCCATGGGTCCCAACTCTCCAGGTTGAAGGGAATATTACTACAGTTATAACATGTACGAGAAACCTAGAGAACGGACACACTGTGAATATGAAAGGTTTCTATAACTCAACTAATAGTCCCTCTTCTGGTGCTCCAGTTTGACTTTCCATCTGCTTTACTATCAATCTCCCAACTTGGAGAGACAGCCCCTTTAACCTCCTGGTTCGCACACGTTGCCAATTTGGCAGAGGATGAAAAGGAAGAGGGAGATCCAATGAGAAATTAGCTGCTAGGCATTTCGACGGGTACATATCACTGTAATTTAACGGCAGGAAGAAGAATTAACCAAAGTCTCAGCCACCCACCGGGAACCAGTATAGGTCCTGAACCAAAATTTTGGACTTGCGGTCAGCTCACCAAAAACGAGTTGAAAAAAGGAGCTCAGGGGCACAGCAATTCACAAACTGGCCGAGTAATAAAGGCCAACTATCGTCCAAAAATCTCTTGAGGGAAGGCAGCGAGGTGGACTTGAAAGCGAGGCAGAATAGCAGGAAACAGATTTCAAGAGGTACGTGGGAATCGCCTTTAAAGCACAGGAAGAGTGGCACAACTTCGACAATGATGCACTTGGCCAAAAAGGGCGTATGCATTTTCTCCTGAATATATTCAAGAGAAAACGCATACGCCCTTTTTGGCCAAGCAAGCAAGCGGGCCATGCAAATCTGCACTACAAAGAAGTATCACTTCCCACCGGTCAAAAGGGACATCCACAAAATGTGTAAAAACCAGAAAGGCAAGACAGGCCCTGGAGAACAGGGAGCCTTGTTATGCTGATGGGCGGGATGTAAATTGCCAACTGCCTCTCTGGAGGAGTGCATTGTGTTCCCTAAAACAAGTAAACAACAGAGCTACAGAGCCAAGGGCACTTCCAGTCTAGGGAATATACCTTGGGAAAAATGAAAATGAATAAGACAGAGCAACCCCAAAATTTAGGGCTGCAGTGCTTACAAGGACCTCAACTTGGGTACACATTAGATATCCCAGGAAATATAAAAATGGTTCAAAAAATTGTGGTACATACGTACGATGGAATATCCCTCAGCCATGAAATCAATGTCATAAGACCAGTAGCAGCAAAATGGGTGGATTCAGGAACGATGATTCTAAGTGAAATAAGTCACACAGAAAAATAATCTTATCATAAGATATCACTTATGAAGATCCTGTAAACATGGCTACACTTGAACTGAGTTAGGAAAGAGAACAGTGTCTCACATTTAGAAAACACTCTTATGCCTGCTTAAGGGGGAAGTATAGGTGGGGTGATGCATAAAACCAGAGTTTCACATAAGCACAGGTACCGTTCCAAAAACCAACTATGGAATAGACAAGACCTACACCTTCCTCAGTGAAAGGGACTCAAAACCCCATATTTCCCGCAGAGGAATATATCTGACTAGTAAGAATCATAAAACCTATGTATTGATATGTCTCTGTAAAGGAATCAAGTGTGTCTAGACTGGCATAAACATGGCAGCGAGAATCAGCTCAAACCCACTATAAAAAGGAATTTCAAAAACAAAACAAAAAAAGTGGGAAATTCTTTACAATTCCTTCAGGGTCTCTGATGAAACCTGGAATGACCCTATCTACAATGACAGCTGGATGTGGCATAAGGCTGGACACTTGGGACTGAGAGGATTGGTGAGATTGGGTGAGCAAATGCAGACCCTTTAAAGCAATAATGCTTGGCACCCATTCCATGGGTCCCAACTCTCCAGGTTAAAGGGAATATTACTACAGCTATAACATGTACTAGAAACCTAGAGAACGGACACACTGTGAATACGAAAGGTTTCTAAAACTCAACGAATAGTCCCTCTCCTGGTGCTCCGGTTTGACTTCCATCTGCTTTACTATCAACCTCCCAACTTGGAGAGACAACCCCTTTAAACTCCTGGTTCACACAGGTTGCCAATTTGGCAGATTATGAAAGGGAAGAGGGAGAACCAATGAGAGAGTAGCTGTTAGGCATTTGGACGGGCACATATCACTGTAATTTCCCGGCAGGACGAAGAATTAACCAAAGTCTCAGCCACCCAGCGGGAACCAGTGTAGGTCCTGAAGCAAAATTTTGGACTTGCGATCAGCTCAGCAAAAACCAGTTGAAAAATGGAGCTCAGGGGCACAGCAATTCACAAAGTGGCCGAGTAATAAAGGACAACTATCCTCCAAAAATCTGTTGAGGGAAGGCAACGAGGCGGACTTGAAAGCGAGGCAGAATAGCAGGAAACAGATTTCAAGAGGTACGTTGGAATCGCCTTTAAAGTACAGGAAGAGGGGCACAACTTCGACAATGATGCACTTGGCCAAAAAGGGCGTATGCGTTTTCTCCTGAATATATTCAGGAGAAAACGCATACGCCCTTTTTAGCCAAGCAAGCAAGCAGGCAATGCAAATCTGCACTACAAAGAAGTATCACTTCCCACCGGTCAAAAGGGACATCCACAAAATGTGTAAAAACCAGAAAGGCAAGACAGGCCCTGGAGCACAGGGAGCCTTGTTATGCTGATGGGCGGGATGTAAATTGCCAACTGCCTCTCTGGAGGAGTGCATTGTGTTCCCTAAAACAAGTAAACAACAGAGCTACAGAGCCAAGGGCACTTCCAGTCTAGGGAATATACCTTGGGAAAACTGAAAATCAATAAGACAGAGCCACCCCAAAATTTAGGGCTGCACTGCTTACAAGGACCTCAACTTGGGTACACCTTAAATATCCCAGGAAATATAAAAATGGTTCAAAAAATTGTGGTACTTACGTACGATGGAATATCCCTCAGCCATGAAATCAATGTCATAAGACCAGTAGCAGCATAATGGGTGGATTCAGGTACGATGATTCTAAGTGAAATAAGTCACACAGAAAAAGAAACTTATCATAAGATATCACTTATGAAGATCCTGTAAACATGGCTACACTTGAACTGAGTTAGGAAAGAGAACAGTGTCTCACATTTAGAAAACACTCTTATGCCTGCTTAAGGGGGAAGGAGAGGTGGGGTGATGCATAAAACCAGAGTTTGATATAAGCACAGGTACCGTTCCAAAAACCAACTATGGAATAGACAAGACCTACACCTTCCTCAGTGAAACGGACTCAAAACCACATATTTCCCGCAGAGGAATATATCTGACTAGTAAGAATCTTAAAACCTATGTATTGATATGTCTCCGTACGGGAATCAAGTGTGTCTAGACTGGCACAAACATGGCAGCGAGAATCAGCTCATACCCACTATAAAAAGGAATTTCAAAAACAAAACAAAAAAACTGGGAAATTCTTTACAATTCCTTCAGGGTGTCTGATGAAACCTGGAATGACCCTATGTACTATGACAGCTGGATGTGGCATAAGGCTGGACACTTGGGACTGAGAGGATTGGTGAGATTGGGTGAGCAAATGCAGACCCTTTAAAGCAATAATGCATGGCACCCATTCCATGGGTCCCAACTCTCTAGGTTGAAGGGAATATTACTACCGATATAACATGTACGGGAAACCTAGAGAACGGACACACTGTGAACACGAAAGGTTTCTAAAACTCAACGAATAGTCCCTCTCCTGGTGCTCCGTTTTGACTTTCCATTTGCTTTACTATCAACCTCCCAACTTGGAGAGACAGCCCCTTTAAGCTCCTGGTTCGCACAGGTTGCCAATTTGGCAGAGGATGAAAGGGAAGAGGGAGAACCAATGAGAGAGTAGCTGTTAGGCATTTGGACGGGCACATATCACTCTAACATCCCGGCAGGAAGAAGAATTAAGCAAAGTCTCAGCCCCCCACCGGGAACCAGCATAGGTCCTGAACCAAAATTTTGGACTTGCGGTCAGCTCACCAAAAACGAGTTGAAAAATGGAGCTCAGGGGCACAGCAATTCTCAAACTGGCCGAGTAATAAAGGACAACTATCGTCCAAAAATCTCTTGAGGGAAGGCAGCGAGGCGGACTTGAATGCGAGGCAGAATAGCAGGAAACAGATATCAAGAGGTACGTTGGAATCGCCTTTAAAGCACAGGAAGAGGGGCACAACTTCGACAATGATGCACTGGGCCAAAAAGGGCGTATGCGTTTTCTCCTGAATATATTCAGGAGAAAACGCATACGCCCTTTTTGGCCAAGCAAGCAAGCAAGCGGGAAATGCAAATCTGCACTACAAAGAAGTATCACTTCCCACCGGTCAAAAGGGACATCCACAAAATGTGTAAAACCAGAAAGGCAAGACAGGCCCTGGAGAACAGGGAGCCTTGTTATGCTGATGGGTGGGATGTAAATTGCCAACTGCCTCTCTGGAGGAGTGCATTGTGTTCCCTAAAACAAGTAAACAACAGAGCTACAGAGCCAAGGGCACTTCCAGTCTAAGGAATATACCTTGGGAAAACTGAAAATCAATAAGACAGAGCCACCCCAAAATTTAGGGCTGCAGTGCTTACAAGGACGTCAACTTGGGTACACCTTAAATATCCCAGGAAATATAAAAATGGTTCAAAAAATTGTGGTACTTACGTACGATGGAATATCCCTCAGCCATGAAATCAATGTCATAAGACCAGTAGCAGTAAAATGGGTGGATTCAGGTACGATGATTCTAAGTGAAATATGTCACACAGAAAAATAAACTTATCATAAGATATCACTTATGAAGATCCTGTAAACATGGCTACACTTAAACTGAGTTAGGAAAGAGAACAGTGTCTCACATTTAGAAAACACTCTTATGCCTGCTTAAAGGGGAAGGAGAGGTGGGGTGATGCATAAAACCAGAGCTTGATATAAGCACATGTACCGTTCCAAAAACCAACTATGGAATAGACAAGACCTACACCTTCCTCAGTGAAAGGGACTCAAAACCCCATATTTCCCGCAGAGGAATATATCTGACTAGTAAGAATCTTAAAACCTATGTATTGATATGTCTCCGTAAGGGAATCAAGTGTGTCTAGACTGGCATAAACATGGCAGCGAGAATCAGCTCAAACCCACTATAAAAAGGAATTTCGGGCCTCCCTGGTGGCGCAGTGGTTGAGAGTCCGCCTGCCGATGCAGGGGATACGGGTTCGTGCCCCGGTCTGGGAGGATCCCATATGCCGCGGAGCGGCTGGGCCCGTGAGCCATGGCTGCTGAGCCTGCGCATCCGGAGCCTGTGCTCCGCAACGGGAGAGGCCACAACAGTGAGAGGCCCGCGTACCACAAAAAAAAAAAAAAAAAAAAAAAAAAAGGAATTTCAAAAACAAAACAAAAAAACTGGGAAATTCTTTACAATTCCTTCAGGGTCTCTGATGAAACCTGGAATGACCCTATCTACAACGACAGCTGGATGTGGCAGAAGGCTGGACACTTGGGACTGAGAGGATTGGTGAGATTGGGTGAGCAAATGCAGACCCTTTAAAGCACAAATGCCTGGCACCCATTCCGTTGGTCCCAACTCTCCAGGTTGAAGGGAAGATTACTACAGCTATAACATGTATGGGAAACCTAGAGAACGGACACACTGTGAATACGAAAGGTTTCTAAAACTCAACGAATAGTCCCTCTCCTGGTGCTCCGGTTTGACTTTCCATCTGCTTTACTATCAACCTCCCAACTTGGAGAGACAGCCCCTTTAACCTCCTGGTTCACACAGGTTGCCAATTTGGCAGAGGATGAAAGGGAAGAGGGAGAACCAATGAGAGAGTAGCTGTTAGGCATTTGGACGGGCATATATCACTCTAATTTCCCGGCAGGAAGAAGAATTAACCAAAGTCTCAGCCACGCACTGGGAACCAGTATATGTGCTGAATCAAAATTCTGGACTTGCGGTCAGCTCACCAAAACCGAGTTGAAAAATGGAGCTCAGGGGCACAGCAATTCACAAACTGTCCGAGTAATAAAGGACAACAATCGTCCAAAAATCTGTTGAGGGAAGGCAACGAGGCGGACTTGAAAGCGAGGCAGAATAGCAGGAAACAGATTTCAAGAGGTACGTTGGAATCGCCTTTAAAGCACAGGAAGAGGGGCACAACTAAGACAATGATGCACTGGGCCAAAAACTGCGTATGCGTTTTCTCCTGAATATATTAAGGAGAAAACGCATACTCTATTTTTGGCCAAGCAAGCAAGCGGGCAATGGAAATCTGCACTACAAAGAAGTATCACTTCCCACCGGTCAAAAGGGACATCCACAAAATGTGTAAAAACCAGAAAGGCAAGACAGGCCCTGGAGAACAGGGAGCCTTGTTATGCTGATGGGCGGGATGTAAATTGCCAAATGCCTCTCTGGTGGAGTGCATTGTGTTCCCTAAAACAAGTAAACAACAGAGCTACAGAGCCAAGGGCACTTCCAGTCTAGGGAATATACCTTGGGAAAACTGAAAATCAATAAGACAGAGCCACCCCAAAATTTAAGGCTGCACTGCTTACAAGGACCTCAACTTGGGTACACCTTAAATATCCCAGGAAATATAAAAATGGTTCAAAAAATTGTGGTACTTACGTACGATGGAATATCCCTCAGCCATGAAATCAATGTCATAAGACCAGTAGCAGCAAAATCGGTGGATTCATGTACGATGATTCTAAGTGAAATAAGTCACACAGGAAAAGAAACTTATCATAAAATATCACTTATGAAGTTCCTGTAAACATGGCTACACTTGAACTGAGTTAGGAAAGAGAACAGTGTCTCACATTTAGATAACACTCTTATGCCTGCTTAAGTGGGACGGAGAGGTGGGGTGATGCATAAAACCAGAGTTTGATATAAGCACAGGTACCGTTCCAAAAAACAACTACGGAATAGACAAGACCTACACCTTCCTCAGTGAAAGGGAATCAGAATCCCATATTTCCCGCAGAGGAATATATCTGACTAGTAAGAATCTTAAAACCTATGTATTGATATGTCTCCGTAAGGGAATCAAGTGTGTCTAGACTGGCATAAACATGGCAGCGAGAATCAGCTCAAACCCATTATAAAAAGGAATTTCAAAAACAAAACGAAAATACTGCGTAATTCTTTACAATTCCTTCGGGGTCTCTGATGAAACCTGGAATGACCCTATCTACAATGACAGCTGGATGTGGCATAAGGAGGGATATTTGACACTGAGACGATTGGTGAGATTGGGTGAGCAAATGCAGACCCTTTAAAGCAATAATGCATGGCACACATTCCATGGGTCCCAACTCTCCAGGTTGAAGGGAATATTACTACAGATATAACATGTACGGGAATCCTAGAGAACGGACACACTGTGAATACGAAAGGTTTCTAAAACTCAACGAATAGTCCCTCTCCTGGTGCTCCGGTTTGACTTTCCATCTGCTTTATTATCAACCTCCCAACTTGGAGAGACAGCCCCTTTAACCTCCTGGTTCGCACAGGTTGCCAATTTGGCAGAGGATGAAAGGGAAGAGGGAGAACCAATGAGAGAGTAGCTGTTAGGCATTTGGACGGGCACATATCACTGTAATTTCCCGGCAGGAAGAAGAATTAACCAAAGTCTCAGCCAACCACCGGGAACCAGTATAGGTCCTGAACCAAAATTTGGACTTGCGGTCAGCTCACAAAAAACGAGTTGAAAAATGGAGCTCAGGGGCACAGCAATTCACAAACTGGCCGAGTAATAAAGGACAACTATCGTCCAAAAATCTGTTGAGGGTAGGCAACGAGGCGGACTTGAAAGCGAGGCAGAATAGCAGGAAACAGATTTCAAGAGGTACGTAGGAATCGCCTTTAAAGCACTGGAAGAGGGGCACAACTTCGATAATGATGCACTTGGCCAAAAAGGGCGTATGCGTTTTCTCCTGAATATATTCAGGAGAAAACGCATACGCCCTTTTTGGCCAAGCAAGCAATCGGGCAATGCAAATCTGCACTACAAAGAAGTATCACTTCCCACCGGTCAAAAGGGACATCCACAAAATTTGTAAAAATCAAAAAGGTAAGACAGGCCCTGGAGAACAGGGAGCCTTGTTATGCTGATGGGCGGGATGTAAATTGCCAACTGCCCCTCTGGAGGAGTGCATTGTGTTCTCTAAAACAAGTAAAGAACAGAGCTACAGAGCCAAGGGCACTTCCAGTCTAGGGAATATACCTTGGGAAAACTGAAAATCAATAAGACAGAGCCACCCCAAAATTTAGGGCTGCACTGCTTACAAGGACCTCAACTTGGGTAAGCCTTAAATATCACGGGAAATATAAAAATGGTTCAAAAAATTGTGGTACTTACGTACGATGGAATATCCCTCAGCCATGAAGTCAATGTCATAAGACCAGTAGCAGCAAAATGGGTGGATTCAGGTACGATGATTCTAAGTGAAATAAGTCACACAGAAAAAGAAACTTATCATAAGATATCACTTATGAAGATCCTGTAAACATGGCTACACTTGAACTGAGTTAGAAAAGAGAACAGTGTCTCACATTTAGAAAACACTCTTATGCCTGCTTAAGGGGGAAGGAGAGGTGGGGTGATGCATAAAACCAGAGTTTGATATAAGCACAGGTACCGTTCCAAAAACCAACTATGGAATAGACAAGACCTACACCTTCCTCAGTGAAAGGGACTCAAAACCCCATATTTCCCACAGAGGAATATATCTGACTAGTAAGAATCTTAAAACCTATGTATTGATATGTCTCCGTAAGGGAATCAAGTGTGTCTAAACTGGCATAAACATGGCAGCGAGAATCAGCTCAAACCCACTATAAAAAGGAATTTCAAAACAAAACAAAAAAACTGGGAAATTCTTTACAATTCCTTCAGGGTCTCTGATGAAACCTGGAATGACCCTATCTACAACGACAGCTGGATGTGGCATAAGGCTGGACACTTGGGACTGAGAGGATTGGTGAGTTTCGGTGAGCAAATGAAGACCCTTTAAAGCAATAATGCCTGGCACCCATTCCATGGGTCCCAACTCTCCAGGTTGAAGGGAATATTACTACAGTTATAACATGTACGGGAAACCTAGAGAACGGACACACTGTGAATACGAAAGGTTTCTAAAACTCAACGAATAGATCCTCCCATGGTGCTAAGGTTTGACTTTCCATCTGCTTTACCATCAATCTCCCAACTTGGAAGGACAGCCCCTTTAACCTCCTGGTTCGCACAGGCTTCCAATTTGGCAGAGGATGAAAGGGAAGAGGGAGAACCAATGAGAGAGTAGCTGTTAGGCATTTGGACGGGCACATATCACTCTAACTTCCCGGCAGGAAGAAGAATTAACCAAAGTCTCAGCCCTGCACCGGGAACCAGCATATGTCCTGAACCAAAATTTTGGACTTGCGGTCAGCTCACCAAAAACGAGTTGAAAAATGGAGCTCAGGGGCACAGCAATTCACAAACTGGCCGAGTAATAAAGGACAACTATCGTCCAAAAATCTGTTGAGGGAAGGCAACGAGGCGGACTCGAAAGCAAGGCAGAATAGCAGGAAACAGATTTCAAGAGGTACGTTGGAATCACCTTTAAAGCACAGGAAGAGGGGCACAACTAAGACAATGATGCACTGGGCCAAAAAGGGCGTATGCGTTTTCTCCTGAATATATTCAGGAGAAAACGCATATGCCCTTTTTGGCCAAGCAAGCAAGCGGGCAATGCAAATCTGCACTACAAAGAAGTATCACTTCCCACCGTTCAAAAGGGACATCCACAAAATGTGTAAAAACTAGAAAGGCAAGACAGGCCCTGGAGAACAGGGAGCCTTGTTATGCTGATGGGCGGGATGTAAATTGCCAACCGCCTCTCTAGAAGAGTACATTGTGTTCCCTAAAACAAGTAAAGAACAGAGCTACAGAGCCAAGGGCACTTCCAGTCTAGGGAATATACCTTGGGAAAACTGAAAATCAATAAGACAGAGCCACCCCAAAATTTAGGGCTGCACTGCTTACAAGGACCTCAACTTGGGTACACCTTAAATATCCCAGGAAATATAAAAATGGTTCAAAAAATTGCGGTACCTACGTACGATGGAATATCCCTCAGCCACGAAATCAAAGCCATAAGACCAGTAGCAGCCAAATGGGTGGATTCAGGTACGATGATTCTAAGTGAAATAAGTCACAGAGAAAAAGAAACTTATCATAAGATATCACTTATGAAGATCCTGTAAACATGGCTACACTTAAACTGAGTTAGGAAAGAGAACAGTGTCTCACATTTAGAAAACACTCTTATGCCTGCTTAAGGGGGAAGGAGAGGTGGGGTGATGCATAAAACCAGAGTTTGATATAAGCACAGGTACCGTTCCAAAAAACAACTATGGAATAGACAAGACCTACACCTTCCTCAGTGAAAGGGACTCAAAACCCCATATTTCCCGCAGAGGAATAGATCTGACCAGTAAGAATCTTAAAACCTATTTATTGATATGTCTCCGTAAGGGAATCAAGTGTGTCTAGACTGGCATAAACATGGCAGCGAGAATCAGCTCAAACCCACTATAAAAAGGAATTTCAAAATCAAAACAAAAAAAATGGGAAATTCTTTACAATTCCTTCAGGGTCTCTGATGAAAGCTGGAATGACCCTATCTACAACGACAGCTGGATGTGGCATAAGGAGGGACACTTGGGACTGAGACGATTGGTGAGACTGGGTGAGCAAATGCAGACCCTTTAAAGCAATAATGCATGGCACCCATTCCATGGGTCCGAACTCTCCAGGTTGAAGGGAATATTACTACAGCTATAACATGTGCGGGAAACCTAGAGAACGGACACACTGTGAATACGAAAGGTTTCTAAAACTCAACGAATAGTCCCTCTCCTGGTGCCCAGGTTTGACTTTCCATCTGCTTTACTATCAACCTCCCAACTGGAGAGACAGCCCCTTTAACCTCTTGGTTCGCACAGGTTGCCAATTTGGCAGAGGATGAAAGGGAAGAGGGAGAACCAATGAGAGAGTAGCTGTTAGGCATTTGGACGGGCACATATCACTGTAATTTCCCAGCAAGAAGAAGAATTAACCAAAGTCTCAGCAACCCACCGGGAACCAGTATAGGTCCTGAACCAAAATTTTGGACTTGCGGTCAGCTCACCAAAAACGAGTTGAAAAATGGAGCTCAGGGGCACAGCAATTCACAAACTGGCCGAGTAAAAAAGGACAACTATAGTCCCAAAATCTGTTGAGGGAACACAACCAGTCAGACTTGAAAGTGAGGCAGAATAGCAGGAAACAGATTTCAAGACGTATGTTGGAATCGCCTTTAAAGCACAGGAAGAGGGGCACAATTTCGACAATGATGCACTTGGCCAAAAAGGGATTATGCATTTTCTCCTGAATATATTCAGGAGAAAACGCATACGCCCTTTTTGGCCAAGCAAGCAAGTGGGCAATGCAAATCTGCACTACAAAGAAGTATCACTTCCCACCGGTCAAAAGGGACATCCACAAAATGTGTAAAATCCAGAAAGGCAAGACAGGTCCTGGAGAACGGGGAGCCTTTTTATGCTGATGGGCGGGATGTAAATTGCCAACTGCCTCTCTGGAGGAGTACATTGTGTTCCCTAAAACAATTAAAGAACAGAGCTACAGAGCAAAGGGCACTTCCAGTATAGGGAATATACCTTGAGAAAACTGAAAATCAATAAGACAGAGCCACCCCAAAATTTAGGGCTGCACTGCTTACAAGGACCTCAACTTGGGTACACCTTAAATATCCCAGGAAATATAAAAATGGTTCAAAAAATTGTGGTACTTACGTACGATAGAATATCCCTCAGCCATGAAATCAATGTCATAAGACCAGTAGCAGCAAAATGGGTGGATTCAGGTACGATGATTCTAAGTGAAATAAGTCACACAGAAAAAGAAACTTATCATAAGATATCACTTATGAAGATCCTGTAAACATGGCTACACTTGAACTGAGTTAGGAAAGAGAACAGTGTCTCACATTTAGAAAACACTCTTATGCCTACTTAAGGGGTAAATAGCGGTGGGGTAATGCATAAAACCAGAGTTTGATATAAGCACAGGTACCGTTCCAAAAACCAACTATGGAATAGAAAAGACCTACACCTTCCTCAGTGAAAGGGACTCAAAATCCCATATATCCTGCAGAGGAATATATCTGACTAGTAAGAATCTTAAAACCTATGTATTGATATGTCTCCATAAGGGAATCAAGTGTGTCTAGACTGGCATAAACATGGCAGCGAGAATCAGCTCAAACCCACTATAAAAAGGAATTTCAAAAACAAAACAAAAAAACTGGGAAATTCTTTACAATTCCTTCAGGGTCTCTGGTGAAACCCGGAATGACCCTATCTACAACGACAGCTGGAAGTGGCATAAAGCTGGACCCTTGGGACTGAGAGGATTGGTGAGATTGGGTGAGCAAATGCAGACCCTTTAAAGCACAAATGCCTGGCACCCATTCCATGGGTCCCAACTCTCCAGGTTGAAGGGAATATTACTACAGCTATAACATGTATGGGAAACCTAGAGAACGGACACACTGTGAATACGAAAGGTTTGTAAAACTCAACGAATTGTCCCTCTCCTGGTGCTCTGGTTTGTCTTTCCATCTGCTTTACTATCAACCTCCCAACTTGGAGAGACAGCCCCTTTAACCTCCTGGTTCACACAGGTTTCCAATTTGGCAGAGGATGAAATGGAAGAGGGAGAACCAATGAGAGAGTAGCTGTTAGGCATTTGGTCGGGCACATATCACTGTAATTTCCCGGCAGGAAAAAGAATTAACCAAAGTCTCAGCCCCCCACCGGGAACCAGTATAGGTCCTGAACCAAAATTTTGGACTTGCTGTCAGCTCACAAAAAACGAGTTGAAAAATGGAGCTCAGGGGCACAGCAATTCACAAACGGGCCTAGTAATAATGGACAACTATCGTCCTAAAAATCTGTTGAGGGAAGGCAACGACGCGGACTTGAATGCGAGGCAGAATAGCAGGAAACAGATTTCAAGAGGTATGTTGGAATTGCCTTTAAAGCACAGGAAGAGGGGCACAACTTCGACAATGATGCACTTGGCCAAAAAGGGCGTATGCGTTTTCTCCTGAATATATTCAGGAGAAAATGCATATGCCCTTTTTGGCCAAACAAGCAAGCGGGCAATGCAAATCTGCACTACAAAGAAGTATCACTTCCCACCGGTCAAAAGGGACATCCACAAAATGTGTAAAAACCAGAAAGGCAAGACAGGCCCTGGAGGACAGGGAGCCTTGTTATGCTGATGGGCGGGATGTAACTTGCCAACTGCCTCTCTGGAGGAGTGCATTGTGTTCCCTAAAACAAATAAAAAACAGAGCTACAGAGCCAAGGGCACTTCCAGTCTAGGGAATATACCTTGGGAAAACTGAAAATCAATAAGACAGAGCCACCCCAAAATTTAGGGCTGCAGTGCTTACAAGGACCTCTACTTGGGTACACCTTAAATATCCCAGGAAATATAAAAATGGTTCAAAAAATTGTGATACTTACGTACGATGGATTATCCCTCAGACATGAAATCAATGTCATAAGATCAGTGGTAGCGAAATGGGTGGATTCAGGTACGATGATTCTAAGTGAAATAAGTCACACAGAAAAAGAAACTTATCATAAGATATCACTTATGAAGATCCTGTAAACATGGCTACACTTGAACTGAGTTAGGAAAGAGAACAGTGTCTCACATTTAGAAAACACTCTTATGCCTGCTTAAGGGGGAAGGAGAGGTGGGGTGATGCATAAAACCAGAGTTTGATATAAGCACAGGTACCGTTCCAAAAACCAACTATGGAATAGACAAGACCTACACCTTCCTCAGTGAAAGGGACTCAAAACCCCATATTTCCCGCAGAGGAATATATCTGACTAGTAAGAATCTTAAAACCTATGTATTGATATGTCTCCGTAAGGGAATCAAGTGTGTCTAGACTGGCATAAACATGGCAGCGAGAATCAGCTCAAACCCACTATAAAAAGGAATTTCAAAAACAAAACAAAAAAACTGGGAAATTCTTTACAATTCCTTCAGGGTCTCTGATGAAACCTGGAATGACCCTATCTACAACGACAGCTGGATGTGGCATAAGGCTGGACACGTGGGACAGAGAGGATTGGTGACATTGGGTGAGCAAATGCAGACCCTTTAAAGCAATAATGCATGGCACCCATTCCATGGGTCCCAACTCTCCAGGTTGAAGGGAATATTACTACAGTTATAACATGTACGGGAAACCTAGAGAACGGACACACTGTGTAAATGAAAGGTTTCTAAAACTCAACAAATAGTCCCTCTCCTGGTGCTCCGGTATGACTTTCCATCTGCTTTACTATCAACCTCCCAACTTGGAGAGACAGCCCCTTTAACCTCCTGGTTCGCACAGGTTGCCAATTTGGCAAAGGATGAAAGGGAAGAGGGAGAACCACTGAGAGAGTAGCTGTTAGGCATGTGAACGGGCATATATCACTGTAATTTCCCGGTAGGAAGAAGAATTAACCAAAGTCTCAGCCCCCCTCCGGGAACCAGCATAGGTCCTGAACCAAAATTTTGTACTTGCGGTCAGCTCACCAAAAACGAGTTGAAATATGGAGCTCAGGGGCACAGCAATTCACAAACTGTCCGAGTAATAAAGGACAACAATCGTCCAAAAATCTGTTGAGGGAAGGCAACGAGGCGGACTTGAAAGCGCGGCAGAATAGCAGGAAACAGATTTCAAGAGGTACGTTGGAATCGCCTTTAAAGCACAGGAAGAGGGGCACAACTAAGACAATGATGCACTGGGCCAAAAACTGCGTATGCGTTTTCTCCTGAATATATTAAGGAGAAAACGCATACTCTATTTTTGGCCAAGCAAGCAAGCGGGCAATGGAAATCTGCACTACAAAGAAGTATCACTTCCCACCGGTCAAAAGGGACATCCACAAAATGTGTAAAAACCAGAAAGGCAAGACAGGCCCTGGAGAACAGGGAGCCTTGTTATGCTGATGGGTGGGATGTAAATTGCCAAATGCCTCTCTGGTGGAGTGCATTGTGTTCCCTAAAACAAGTAAACAACAGAGCTACAGAGCCAAGGGAACTTCCAGTCTAGGGAATATACCTTGGGAAAACTGAAAATCAATAAGACAGAGCCACCCCAAAATTTAAGGCTGCACTGCTTACAAGGACCTCAACTTGGGTACACCTTAAATATCCCAGGAAATATAAAAATGGTTCAAAAAATTGTGGTACTTACGTACGATGGAATATCCCTCAGCCATGAAATCAATGTCATAAGACCAGTAGCAGCAAAATCGGTGGATTCATGTACGATGATTCTAAGTGAAATAAGTCACACAGGAAAAGAAACTTATCATAAAATATCACTTATGAAGTTCCTGTAAACATGGCTACACTTGAACTGAGTTAGGAAAGAGAACAGTGTCTCACATTTAGAAAACACTCTTATGCCTGCTTAAGTGGGACGGAGAGGTGGGGTGATGCATAAAACCAGAGTTTGATATAAGCACAGGTACCGTTCCAAAAACCAACTACGGAATAAACAAGACCTACACCTTCCTCAGTGAAAGGGAATCAGAATCCCATATTTCCCGCAGAGGAATATATCTGACTAGTAAGAATCTTAAAACCTATGTATTGATATGTCTCCGTAAGGGAATCAAGTGTGTCTAGACTGGCATAAACATGGCAGCGAGAATCAGCTCAAACCCATTATAAAAAGGAATTTCAAAAACAAAACGAAAATACTGCGTAATTCTTTACAATTCCTTCGGGGTCTCTGATGAAACCTGGAATGACCCTATCTACAATGACAGCTGGATGTGGCATAAGGAGGGATATTTGACACTGAGACGATTGGTGAGATTGGGTGAGCAAATGCAGACCCTTTAAAGCAATAATGCATGGCACACATTCCATGGGTCCCAACTCTCCAGGTTGAAGGGAATATTACTACAGATATAACATGTACGGGAATCCTAGAGAACGGACACACTGTGAATACGAAAGGTTTCTAAAACTCAACGAATAGTCCCTCTCCTGGTGCTCCGGTTTGACTTTCCATCTGCTTTATTATCAACCTCCCAACTTGGAGAGACAGCCCCTTTAACCTCCTGGTTCGCACAGGTTGCCAATTTGGCAGAGGATGAAAGGGAAGAGGGAGAACCAATGAGAGAGTAGCTGTTAGGCATTTGAACGGGCACATATCACTGTAATTTCCCGGCAGGAAGAAGAATTAACCAAAGTCTCAGCCAACCACCGGGAACCAGTATAGGTCCTGAACCAAAATTTTGGACTTGCGGTCAGCTCACAAAAAACGAGTTGAAAAATGGAGCTCAGGGGCACAGCAATTCACAAACTGGCCGAGTAATAAAGGACAACTATCGTCCAAAAATCTGTTGAGGGTAGGCAACGAGGCGGACTTGAAAGCGAGGCAGAATAGCAGGAAACAGATTTCAAGAGGTACGTAGGAGTCGCCTTTAAAGCACTGGAAGAGGGGCACAACTTCGATAATGATGCACTTGGCCAAAAAGGGCGTATGTGTTTTCTCCTGAATATATTCAGGAGAAAACGCATACGCCCTTTTTGGCCAAGCAAGCAATCGGGCAATGCAAATCTGCACTACAAAGAAGTATCACTTCCCACCGGTCAAAAGGGACATCCACAAAATTTGTAAAAATCAAAAAGGCAAGACAGGCCCTGGAGAACAGGGAGCCTTGTTATGCTGATGGGCGGGATGTAAATTGCCAACTGCCCCTCTGGAGGAGTGCATTGTGTTCTATAAAACAAGTAAAGAACAGAGCTACAGAGCCAAGGGCACTTCCAGTCTAGGGAATATACCTTGGGAAAACTGAAAATCAATAAGACAGAGCCACCCCAAAATTTAGGGCTGCACTGCTTACAAGGACCTCAACTTGGGTAAGCCTTAAATATCACGGGAAATATAAAAATGGTTCAAAAAATTGTGGTACTTACGTACGATGGAATATCCCTCAGCCATGAAATCAATGTCATAAGACCAGTAGCAGCAAAATGGGTGGATTCAGGTACGATGATTCTAAGTGAAATAAGTCACACAGAAAAAGAAACTTATCATAAGATATCACTTATGAAGATCCTGTAAACATGGCTACACTTGAACTGAGTTAGAAAAGAGAACAGTGTCTCACATTTAGAAAACACTCTTATGCCTGCTTAAGGGGGAAGGAGAGGTGGGGTGATGCATAAAACCAGAGTTTGATATAAGCACAGGTACCGTTCCAAAAACCAACTATGGAATAGACAAGACCTACACCTTCCTCAGTGAAAGGGACTCAAAACCCCATATTTCCCGCAGAGGAATATATCTGACTAGTAAGAATCTTAAAACTTATGTATTGATATGTCTCCGTAAGGGAATCAAGTGTGTCTAGACTGGCATAAACATGGCAGCGAGAATCAGCTCAAACCCACTATAAAAAGGAATTTCAAAACAAAACAAAAAAACTGGGAAATTCTTTACAATTCCTTCAGGGTCTCTGATGAAACCTGGAATGACCATATCTACAACGACAGCTGGATGTGGCATAAGGCTGGACACTTGGGACTGAGAGGATTGGTGAGTTTGGGTGAGCAAATGCAGACCCTTTAAAGCAATAATGCCTGGCACCCATTCCATGGGTCCCAACTCTCCAGGTTGAAGGGAATATTACTACAGTTATAACATGTACGGGAAACCTAGAGAACGGACACACTGTGAATACGAAAGGTTTCTAAAACTCAACGAATAGACCCTCCCATGGTGCTAAGGTTTGACTTTCCATCTGCTTTACCATCAATCTCCCAACTTGGAAGGACAGCCCCTTTAACCTCCTGGTTCGCACAGGCTTCCAGTTTGGCAGAGGATGAAAGGGAAGAGGGAGAACCAATGAGAGAGTAGCTGTTAGGCATTTGGACGGGCACATATCACTCTAACTTCCCGGCAGGAAGAAGAATTAACCAAAGTCTCAGCCCTGCACCGGGAACCAGCATATGTCCTGAACCAAAATTTTGGACTTGCGGTCAGCTCACCAAAAACGAGTTGAAAAATGGAGCTCAGGGGCACAGCAATTCACAAACTGGCCGAGTAATAAAGGACAACTATCGTCCAAAAATCTGTTGAGGGAAGGCAACGAGGCAGACTCGAAAGCGAGGCAGAATAGCAGGAAACAGATTTCAAGAGGTACGTTGGAATCGCCTTTAAAGCACAGGAAGAGGGGCACAACTAAGACAATGATGCACTGGGCCAAAAAGGGCGTATGCGTTTTCTCCTGAATATATTCAGGAGAAAACGCATACGCCCTTTTTGGCCAAGCAAGCAAGCGGGCAATGCAAATCTGCACTACAAAGAAGTATCACTTCCCACCGTTCAAAAGGGACATCCACAAAATGTGTAAAAACTAGAAAGGCAAGACAGGCCCTGGAGAACAGGGAGCCTTGTTATGCTGATGGGCGGGATGTAAATTGCCAACCGCCTCTCTAGAGGAGTACATTGTGTTCCCTAAAACAAGTAAAGAACAGAGCTACAGAGCCAAGGGCACTTCCAGTCTAGGGAATATACCTTGGGAAAACTGAAAATCAATAAGACAGAGCCACCCCAAAATTTAGGGCTGCACTGCTTACAAGGACCTCAACTTGGGTACACCTTAAATATCCCAGGAAATATAAAAATGGTTCAAAAAATTGCGGTACCTACGTACGATGGAATATCCCTCAGCCACGAAATCAAAGCCATAAGACCAGTAGCAGCCAAATGGGTGGATTCAGGTACGATGATTCTAAGTGAAATAAGTCACAGAGAAAAAGAAACTTATCATAAGATATCACTTATGAAGATCCTGTAAACATGGCTACACTTAAACTGAGTTAGGAAAGAGAACAGTGTCTCACATTTAGAAAACACTCTTATGCCTGCTTAAGGGGGAAGGAGAGGTGGGGTGATGCATAAAACCAGAGTTTGATATAAGCACAGGTACCGTTCCAAAAAACAACTATGGAATAGACAAGACCTACACCGTCCTCAGTGAAAGGGACTCAAAACCCCATATTTCCCGCAGAGGAATAGATCTGACCAGTAAGAATCTTAAAACCTATTTATTGATATGTCTCCGTAAGGGAATCAAGTGTGTCTAGACTGGCATAAACATGGCAGCGAGAATCAGCTCAAACCCACTATAAAAAGGAATTTCAAAATCAAAACAAAAAAAATGGGAAATTCTTTACAATTCCTTCAGGGTCTCTGATGAAAGCTGGAATGACCCTATCTACAACTACAGCTGGATGTGGCATAAGGAGGGACACTTGGGACTGAGACGATTGGTGAGACTGGGTGAGCAAATGCAGACCCTTTAAAGCAATAATGCATGGCACCCATTCCATGGGTCCGAACTCTCCAGGTTGAAGGGAATATTACTACAGCTATAACATGTGCGGGAAACCTAGAGAACGGACACACTGTGAATACGAAAGGTTTCTAAAACTCAACGAATAGTCCCTCTCCTGGTGCCCAGGTTTGACTTTCCATCTGCTTTACTATCAACCTCCCAACTGGAGAGACAGCCCCTTTAACCTCTTGGTTCGCACAGGTTGCCAATTTGGCAGAGGATGAAAGGGAAGAGGGAGAACCAATGAGAGAGTAGCTGTTAGGCATTTGGACGGGCACATATCACTGTAATTTCCCAGCAAGAAGAAGAATTAACCAAAGTCTCAGCAACCCACCGGGAACCAGTATAGGTCCTGAACCAAAATTTTGGACTTGCGGTCAGCTCACCAAAAACGAGTTGAAAAATGGAGCTCAGGGGCACAGCAATTCACAAACTGGCCGAGTAATAAAGGACAACTATAGTCCCAAAATCTGTTGAGGGAACACAACCAGTCAGACTTGAAAGTGAGGCAGAATAGCAGGAAACAGATTTCAAGACGTATGTTGGAATCGCCTTTAAAGCACAGGAAGAGGGGCACAACTTCGACAATGATGCACTTGGCCAAAAAGGGCGTATGCGTTTTCTCCTGAATATATTCAGGAGAAAACGCATACGCCCTTTTTGGCCAAGCAAGCAAGCGGGCAATGCAAATCTGCACTACAAAGAAGTATCACTTCCCACCGGTCAAAAGGGACATCTACAAAATATGTAAAAACCAGAAAGGCAAGACAGGCCCTGCAGAACAGGGAGCCTTGTTATGTTGATGGGCGGGATGTAAATTGCCAACTGTCTCTCTGGAGGAGTGCATTGTGTTCCCTAAAACAAGTAAAGAACAGAGCTACAGAGCCAAGGGCACTTCCAGTCTAGGGAATATACCTTGGGAAAACTGAAAATCAATAAGACAGAGCCACCCCAAAATTTAGGGCTGCACTGCTTAGAAGGACCTCAACTTGGGTACACCTTAAATATACCAGGAAATATAAAAATGGTTCAAAAAATTGTGGTACTTACGTACGATGGAATATCCCTCAGCCATGAAATCAATGTCATAAGACCAGTAGCAGCAAAATGGGTGGATTCAGCTACGATGATTCTAAGTGAAATAAGTCACACAGAAAAAGAAACTTATCATAAGATATCACTTATGAAGATCCTGTAAACATGGCTACACTTGAACTGAGTTAGGAAAGAGAACAGTGTCTCACATTTAGAAAACACACTTATGCCTGCTTAAGGGGGAAGGAGAGTTGGGGTGATGCATAAAACCAGAGTTTGATATAAGCACAGGTACCGTTCCAAAAACCAACTATGGAATAGACAAGACCTACACCTTCCTCAGTGAAAGGGACTCAAAACCCCATATTTCCCGCAGAGGAATATATCTGACTAGTAAGAATCTTAAAACCTATGTATTGATATGTCTACGTAAGGGAATCAAGTGTGTCTAGACTGGCATAAACATGGCAGCGAGAATCAGCTCAAACCCACTATAAAAAGGAATTTCAAAAACAAAACAAAAAAACTGGGAAATTCTTTACAATTCCTTCAGGGTCTCTGATGAAACCTGGAATGACCCTATCTACAATGACAGCTGGATGTGGCATAAGGAGGGACACTTGGGACTGAGACGATTGGTGAGATTGGGTGAGCAAATGCAGACCCTTTAAAGCACAAATGCCTGGCACCCATTCCATGGGTTCCAACTCTCCAGGTTGAAGGGAATATTACTACAGCTATAACATGTAAGCGAAACCTAGAGAACGGACACACTGTGAATACGAAAGGTTTCTAAAACTCAATGAATAGTCCCTCTCCTGGTGCTCCGGTTTGATCTTCCATCTGCTTTACTATCAACCTCCCAACTTGGAGAGACAGCCCCTTTAACCTCCTGGTTTCCACAGGTTGCCAATTTGGCCGAGGATGAAAGGGAAGAGGGAGAACCAATGAAAGAGTAACTGTTAGGCGTTTGGACAGGCACATATCACTGTAATTTCCCGTCAGGAAGAAGAATTAACCAAAGTCTCAGCCCCCCCTGGGAACCAGTATAGGTCCTGAACAAAAATTTTGGACTTGCGGTCAGCTCACCAAAAACGAGTTGAAAAATGGAGCTCAGGCGCACAGCAATTCACAAACTGGCCGAGTAATAAAGGACAAGTATCGTCCAAAAATCTGTTGAGGGTAGGCCACGAGGCGGACTTGAAAGTGAGGCACAATAGCAGGAAACAGATTTCAAGAGGTACGTTGGAATCGCCTTTAAAGCACAGGAAGAGGGGCACAACTTCGACAATGATGCACTTGGCCAAAAAGGGCGTATGCGTTTTCTCCTGAATATATTCAGGAGAAAACGCATACGCCCTTTTTGGCCAAGCAAGCAAGCGGGCAATGCAAATCTACACTACAAAGTAGTATCACTTCCCACCAGTCAAAAGGGACATCCACAAAATGTGTAAAAACCAGAAAGGCAAGACAGGCCCTGGAGAACAGGGAGCCTTGTTATACTGATGGGCGGGATGTAAATTGACAACTGACCCTCTGGAGGAATACATTGTGTTCCCAAAAACAAGGAAAAGAACAGAGCTACGGAGCCAAGGGCACTTCCAGTCTAGGGAATATACCTTGGGAAAACTGAAAATCAATAAGACAGAGCCACCCCAAAATTTAGGGCTGCACTGCTTACAAGGACCTCAACTTGGGTACACCTTAAATATCCCAGGAAATATAAAAATGGTTCAAAAAATTGTGGTACTTACGTACGATGGAATATCCCTCAGCCATGAAATAAATGTCATAAGACCAGTAGCAGCAAAATGGTTGGATTCAGGTACGGTGATTCTAAGTGAAATAAGTCACACAGAAAAAGAAACTTATCATAACATATCACTTATGAAGATCCTGTAAACATGACTACACTTGCACTGAGTTAGGAAAGAGAACAGAGTCTCACATTTAGAAAACACTCTTATTCCTGCTTAAGGTGGAAGGAGAGGTGGGGTGATGCATAAAACCAGAGTTTGATATAAGCACAGGTACCGTTCCAAAAACCAACTATGGAATAGACAAGACCTACACCTTCCTCAGTGAAAGGGACTCAAAACCCCATATTTCCCGCAGAGGAATATATCTGACTAGTAAGGATCTTAAAACCTATGTATTGATATGTCTCTGTAAGGGAATCAAGTGTGTCTAGACTGGCATAAACATGGCAGCGAGAATCAGGTCAAAACCACTATAAAAAGGAATTGCAAAAACAAAACAAAAAAACTGGGAAATTCTTTACAATTCCTTCAGGGTCTCTGATGAAACCTGGAATGACCCTATCTACAACGACAGCTGGATGTGGCATAAGGCTGGACACTTGGGACTGAGAGGATTGGTGAGATTGGGTGAGCAAATGCAGACCCTTTAAAGCAATAATGCATGGCACCCATTCCAAGGGTCCCAACTCTCCAGGTTGAAGGAAATATTACTAAAGTTATAACATGTACGGGAAACCTAGAGAACGGGCACACTGTGAATACAAAAGGTTTCTAAAATTCAACGAATAGTCCCGCTCCTGGTGCTCCGGTTTGACTTTCCATCTGCTTTACTATCAACCTCCCAACTTGGAGAGACAGCCCCTTTAACCTCCTGGTTCACACAGGTTGCCAATTTGACAGAGGATGAAAGGGATGAGGGAGAACCAATGAGAGAGTAGCTGTTAGGCATTTGGACGGGCACATATCACTGTAATTTCCCGGCAGGAAGAAGAATTAACCAAAGTCTCAGCCACCCACCGGGAACCAGTATAGGTCCTGAACCAAAATTTTGGACTTGCCGTCAGCTCACCAAAAACGAGTTGAAAAATGGAGCTCAGGGGCACAGCAATTCACAAACTGGCCGAGTAATAAAGGACAACTATCATCCAAAAATCTGTTGAGGGAAGGCAACGAGGCGGACTTGAAAGCGAGGCAGAATAGCAGGAAACAGATTTCAAGAGGTACGTTGGAATCGCCTTTAAAGAACAGGAAGAGGGGCACAACATCGACAATGAGGCACTTGGCCAAAAAGGGCGTATGCGTTTTCTCCTGAATATATTCAGGAGAAAACGCATACGCCCTTTTTGCCAAGCAAGCAAGCGGGCAATGCAAATCTGCACTACAAAGAAGTATCACTTCCCACCGGTCAAAAGGGACATCCGCAAAATGTATAAAAACCAGAAAGGCAAGATAGGCCCTGGAGAACAGGGAGCCTTGTTATGCTGATGGGCGGGATGTAAATTGCCAACTGTCTCTCTGGAGGAGTGCATTGTGTTACCTAAACAAGTAAACAACAGAGCTACAGAGCCAAGGGCACTTCCAGTCTAGGGAATATACCTTGGGAAAGCTGAAAATCAATAAGACAGAGCCACCCCAAAATTTAGGGCTGCACTGCTTACACGGACCTCAACTTGGGTACACCTTAAATATCCCAGGAAATATAAAAATGGTTCAAAAAATTGTGGTACTTACCTACGATGGAATATCCCTCAGCCATGAAATCAATGTCATAAGACCAGTAGCAGCAAAATGGGTGGATTCAGGTACGATGATTCTAAGTGAAATAAGTCACACAGAAATAGAAACTTATCATAATATATCACTTATGAAGATCCTGTAAACATGGCTACACTTGAACTGATTTAGGAAAGAGAACACTGTCTCACATTTAGAAAACACTCTTATGCCTGCTTAAGGGGGAAGGAGAGGTGGGGTGATGCATAAAACCAGAGTTTGATATAAGCACAGGTACCGTTCCAAAAATCAACTATGGAATAGACAAGACCTATACCTTCCTCAGTGAAAGGGACTCAAAACCCCATATTTCCCACAGAGGAATATATCTGACTAGTAAGAATCTTAAAACATATGTATTGATATGTCTCCGTAAGGGAATCAAGTGTGTCTAGACTGGCATACACATGGCAGCGAGAATCAGCTCAAACCCACTATAAAAAGGAATTTCAAAAACAAAACAAAAAAACTGGGAAATTCTTTACAATTCCTTCAGGTTCTCTGATGAAACCTGGAATGACCCTATCTAAAATGACAGCTGGATGTGGCATAAGGCTGGACACTTGGGACTGAGAGGATTGGTGAGATTGGGTGAGCAAATGCAGACCCTTTAAAGCAGTAATGCATGTAACCTATTCCATGGGTCCAAACTCGCCATGTTGAAGGGAATATTACTACAGTTATAACATGTACGGGAAACCTAGAGAACGGACACACTGTGAATATGAAAGGTTTCTAAAACTCAACGAATAGTCCCTCTCCTGGTGCTGTGGTTTGACTTTCCATCTGCTTTTCTATCAACCTCACAACTTGGAGAGACAGCCCCTTTAACCTCCTGGTTCGCACAGGTATCCAATTTGGCAGAGGATGAAAGGGAAGAGGGAGAACCAATGAGAGAGTAGCTGTTAGGCATTTGGACGGGCACATATCACTCTAAATTCCCGGCAGGAAGAACAATTAACCAAAGTCTCAGCCACCCACCGGGAAACAGCATAGTTCCTGAACCAAAATTTTGGACTTGCGGTCAACTCATCAAAAACGAGTTGAGAAATGGAGCTCAGGGGCACAGCAATGCACAAAGTGGCCGAGTAATAAAGGACAACTATCCTCCAAAAATCTGTTGAGGGAAGGCAATGAGGCGGACTTGAAAGCGAGGCAGAATAGCAGGAAACAGATTTCAAGAGGTACGTTGGAATCGCCTTTAAAGCACAGGAAGAGGGGCACAACTTCGACAATGATGCACTTGGCCAAAAAGGGCGTATGCGTTTTCTCCTGAATATATTCAGGAGAAAACGCATACGCCGTTTTTGGCCAAGCAAGCAAGCGGGCAAAGCAAATCTGCACTACAAAGAAGTATCACTTCCCACCGGTCAAAAGGGACATCCACAAAATGTGTAAAAACCAGAAAGGCAAGACAGGCCCTGGAGAACAGGGAGCCTTGTTATGCTGATGCGCGGAATGTAAATTGCCAACTGCCTCTCTGGAAGAGTGCATTGTGTTCCCTAAAACAAGTAAACAACAGAGCTACAGAGCCAAGGGCACTTCCAGTCTAGTTAATATTCCTTGGGAAAACTGAAAATCAATAAGACAGAGCCACCCCAAAATTTAGGGCTGCACTGCTTACAAGGACCTCAACTTGGGTACACCTTAATTATCCCAGGAAATATAAAAATGGTTCAAAAAATTGTGTTACTTACGTACGATGGAATATCCCTCAGCCCTGAAATCAATGTCATAAGACCAGTAGCAGCAAAATGGGTGGATTCAGGTACGATGATTCTAAGTGAAATAAGTCACACAGAAAAAGAAACTTATCATAAGATATCACTTATGAAGATCCTGTAAACATGGCTACACTTGAACTGAGTTAGGAAAGAGAACAGAGTCTCACATTTAGAAAACACTCTTATGCCTGCTTAAGGGGGAAGGAGAGGTGGGGTGATGCATAAAACCAGAGTTTGATATAAGCACAGGTACCGTTCCAAAAACCAACTATGGAATAGCCAAGACCTACACCTTCCTCAGTGAAAGGGACTCAAAACCCCATATTTCCCGCAGATGAATATATCTGTCTAGTAAGAATCTTAAAACCTATGTATTGATATGTCTCCGTAAGGGAATCAAGTGTGTCTAGACTGGCATAAACATGTTAGATAGAATCAGCTCAAACCCACTATAAAAAGGAATTTCAAAAACAAAACAGAAAAACTGGGAAATTCTTTACAATTCCTTCAGGGTCTCTGATGAAACCTGGAATGACCCTATCTACAACCACAGCTGGATGTGGCATAAGGCTGGACACTTGGGACTGAGAGGATTGGTGAGATTGGGTGAGCAAATGCAGACCCTTTAAAGTAATAATGCATGTCACCCATTCAATGGGTCCCAACTCTCCAGGTTGTAGGGAATATTACTACAGCTATAACATGTACGAGAAACCTAGAGAACGGACACACTGTGAATACGAAAGGTTTCTAAAACTCAACGAATAGTCCCTCGCCTGGTGCTCCGGTTTGACTTTCCATCTGCTTTACTATCAACCTCCAAACTTGGAGAGACAGCCCCTTTAACCTCCTGGTTCGCACAGGTTGCCAATTTGGCAGAGGATGAAAGGGAAGAGGGAGAACCAATGAGAGAGTAGCTGTTGGGCATTTGGACGTGCACATATCACTGTAATTTCCCGGCAGGAAGAAGAATTAACCAAAGTCTCAGCCACCCACCGGGAACCAGTATAGGTCCTGAACCAAAATTTTGGATTGCGGTCAGCTCACCAAAAACGAGTTGAAAAATGGAGCTCAGGGGCACAGCAATTCACAAACTGGCCGAGTAATAAAGGACAACTATCGTCCAAAAATCTGTTGAGGGAAGGCAACGAGGCGGACTTGAAAGCGAGGCAGAATAGCAGGAAACAGATTTCAAGAGGTACGTTGGAATCGCCTTTAAAGCACAGGAAGAGGGGCACAACTTCGACAATGATGCACTTGGCCAAAAAGGGCGTATGCGTTTTCTCCTGAATATATTCAGGAGAAAACGCATACGCCCTTTTTGGCCAAGCAAGTAAGGGGGCAATGCAAATCTGCACTACAAAGAAGTATCACTTCCCACCGGTCAAAAGGGACATCCACAAAATGTGTAAAAACCAGAAAGGCAAGACAGGTCCTGGAGAACGGGACGCCTTGTTATGCTGATGGGCGGGATGTAAATTGCCAACTGCCTCTCTGGAGGTGTACATTGTGTTCCCTAAAACAAGTAAAGAACAGAGCTACAGAGCCACGGGCACTTCCAGTCTAGGGAATATACCTTGGGAAAACTGAAAATCAATAAGACAGAGCAACCCCAAAATTTATGGCTGCACTGCTTACAAGGACCTCAACTTGGGTACACCTTAAATATCCCAGGAAATATAAAAATGGTTCAAAAAATTGTGGTACTTACGTACGATGGAATATCCCTCAGCCATGAAATCAATGTCATTATACCAGTAGCAGGAAAATGGGTGGATTCAGGTACGGTGATTCTAAGTGAAATAAGTCACAGAGAAAAAGAAACTTATCATAAGATATCACTTATCAAGATCCTGTAAACATGGCTACACTTGAACTGAGTTAGGAAAGAGAACAGTGTCTCACATTTAGAAAACACTCTTATGCCTGCTTAAGGGGGAAGGAGAGGTGGGGTGATGCATAAAACCAGAGTTTGATATAAGCACAGGTACCGTTCCAAAAACCAACTATGGAATAGACAAGACCTACACCTTCCTCAGTGAAAGGGACTCAAAACCCCATATTTCCCACAGAGGAATATATCTGACTAGTAAGAATCTTAAAACCTATGTATTGATATATCTCCGTAAGGGAATCAAGTGTGTCTAGACTGGCATAAACATGGCAGCGAGAATCAGCTCAAACCCACTATAAAAAGGAATATCAAAAACAAAAAAAAAAACTGGGAAATTCTTTACAATTCCTTCAGGGTCTCTGATGAAACCTGGAATGACCCTATCAACAACGACAGCTGGATGTGGCATAAGGCTGGACACTTGGGACTGAGAGGATTGGTGAGATTGGGTGAGCAAATGCAGACCCTTTAAAGCAATAATGCATGGCACCCATTCCAAGGGTCCGAACTCTCCAGGTTGAAGGGAATATTACTAAATTTATAACATCTATGGGAAACCTAGAGAACGGACACACTGTGAATACGAAAGGTTTCTAAAATTCAATGAATAGTCCCGCTCCTGGTGCTCCGGATTGACTTTCCATCTGCTCTACTATCAACCTCCCAACTTGGAGAGACAGCCCCTTTAACCTCCTGGTTCACACAGGTTGCGAATTTGGCAGAGGATGAAAGGGATGAGGGAGAACCAATGAGAGAGTAGCTGTTAGGCATTTGGACGGGCACATGTCACTCTAACTTCCCGGCAGGAAGAAGAATTAACCAAAGTCTCAGCCCCCCCCCAGGAACCAGCATAGGTCCTGAACCAAAATGTTGGACTTGCGGTCAGCTCACCAAAAACGAGTTGAAAAATGGAGCTCAGGGGCACAGCAATTCACAAACTGGCCGAGTAATAAAGGACAACTATCGTCCAAAAATCTGTTGAGGGAAGGCAACGAGGCGGACTTGAAAGCGAGGCAGAATAGCAGGAAACAGATTTCAAGAGGTACGTTGGAATCGCCTTTAAAGCACAGGACGAGGGGCACAACTTCGACAATGATGCACTTGGCCAAAAAGGGCGTATGCGTTTTCTCCTGAATATATTCAGGAGAAAACGCAGACGCCCTTTTTGGCCAAGCAAGCAAGCGGGCAATGCAAATCTGCACTACAAAGAAGTATCACTTCCCACTGGTCAAAAGGGACATCCACAAAATGTGTAAAAACCAGAAAGGCAAGACAGGCCCTGGAGAACAGGGAGCCTTTTTATGCTGATGCGCGGAATGTAAATTGCCAACTCCCTCTCTGGAGGAGTGCATTGTGTTCCCTAAAACAAGTAAACAACACAGCTACAGAGCCAAGGGCACTTCCAGTCTAGGGAATATTCCTTGGGAAAACTGAAAATTTATAAGACAGAGCCACCCCAAAATTTAGGGCTGCACTGCTTACAAGGACCTCAACTTGGGTAACCTTAATTATCCCAGGAAATATAAAAATGGTTCAAAAAATTGTGGTACTTACGTACGATGGAATATCCCTCAGCCATGAAATCAATGTCATAAGACCAGTAGCAGCAAAATGGGTGGATTCAGGTACGATGATTCTAAGTGAAATAAGTCACAGAGAAAAAGAAACTTATCATAAGATATCACTTATGAAGATCCTGTAAACATGGCTACACTTGAACTGAGTTAGGAAAGAGAACAGTGTCTCACATTTAGAAAACACTCTTATGCCTGCTTAAGGGGGAAGGAGAGGTGGGGTGATGCATAAAACCAGAGTTTGATATAAGCACAGGTACCGTTCCAAAAACCAACTATGGAATAGACAAGACCTACACCATCCTCAGTGAAAGGGACTCAAAACCCCATATTTCCCGCAGAGGAATATATCTGACTAGTAAGAATCTTAAAACCTATGTATTGATATGTCTCCGTAAGGGAATCAAGTGTGTCTAGACTGGCATAAACATGGCAGCGAGAATCAGCTCAAACCCACTATAAAAAGGAGTTTCAAAAACAAAACAAAAAAACTGGGAAATTCTTTACAATTCCTTCAGGGACTCTGATGAACCCTGGAATGACCCTATCTACAATGACAGCTGGATGTGGCATAAGGAGGGACACTTGGGACTGAGACGATTGGTGAGATTGGGTGAGCAAATGCAAACCCTTTAAAGCACAAAAGCCTGGCACCCATTCCATGGGTCCCAACTCTCCAGGTTGAAGGGAATATTACTACAGGTATAACATGTACGGGAAACCTAGAGAACGGACACACTGTGAATATGAAAGGATTCTAAAACTCAACGAATAGTCCCTCTCCTGGTGCTCTGGTTTGACATTCCATCTGCTTTACTATCAACCTCCCAACTTGGAGAGACAGACCCTTTAACATCCTGGTTCGCATAGGTTGCCAATTTGGCAGAAGATGAAAGGGAAGAGGGAGAACCAATGAGAGAGTAGCTGTTAGGTATTTGGTCGGGCACATATCACTCTAACTTCCCGGCAGGAAGAAGAATTAACCAAAGTCTCAGCCCCACACCGGGAAACAGCATAGGTCCTGAACCAAAATTTTGGACATGCGGTCAGCTCACCAAAAACGAGTTGAGAAATGGAGCTCAGGGACACAGCAATTCACAAACTGGCCGAGTAATAAAGGACAACTATCGTCCAAAAATCTGTTGAGGGAAGACAATGAGGAGGACTTGAATGCGAGGCAGAATAGCAGGAAACAGATTTCAAGAGGTACGTTGATATCGCCTTTAAAGCACAGGAAGAGGGGCACAACTTCGACAATGATGCACTTGGCCAAAAAGGGCGTATGCGTTTTCTCCTGAATATATTAAGGAGAAAACGCATACGCCCTTTTTGGCCAAGCAAGCAAGCGGGCAATGCAAATCTTCACTACAAAGAAGTATCACTTCCCACCGGTCAAAAGGGACATCCACAAAATGTGTAAAAACCAGAAAGGCAAGACAGGCCCTGGAGAACAGGGAGCCTTGTTATGCTGATGGGCGGGATGTAAATTGCCAACTGCCTCTCTGGAGGAATGCATTGTGTTCCATAAAACAAGTAAACAACAGACCTACAGAGCCAAGTGCACTTCCAGTCTAGGGAATATTCCTTGGGAAAAATGAAAATCAATAAGACAGAGCCACCCCAAAATTTAGGGCTGCACTGCATACAAGGACCTCAACTTGGGTACACCTTAATTACCCCAGGAAATATAAAAATGGTTCAAAAAATTGTGGTACTTACGTACGATGGAATATCCCTCAGCCATGAAATCATGTCATAAGACCAGTAGCAGTAAAATGGGTGGATTCAGGTTCGATGATTCTATGTGAAATAAGTCACAGAGAAAAAGAAACTTATCATAAGATATCACTTATGAAGATTCTGTAAACATGGCTACACTTGAACTGAGTTAGGAAAGAGAACAGTGTCTCACATTTAGAAAACACTCTTATGCCTGCTTAAGGGGGAAGGAGAGGTGGGGTGATGCATAAAACCAGAGTTTGATATAAGCACAGGTACCGTTCCAAAAACCAACTATGGAATAGACAAGACCTACACCTTCCTCAGTGAAAGGGACTCAAAACTCCATATTTCCCGCAAAGGAATATATCTGACTAGTAAAAATCTTAAAATCTATGTATTGATATGTCTCCATAAGGGAATCAAATGTGTCTAGACAGGCATAAACATGGCAGCGACAATCAGCTCAAACCCACTATAAAAAGGAATTTCAAAAACAAAACAAAAAACGTGGGAAATTCTTTAAAATTCCTTCAGGGTCTCTGATGAAACCTGGAATGACCCTATCTACAATGAAAGCTGGATGTGTCATAAGGAGGGACACTTGGGACTGAGACGATTGGTGACATTGGGTGACCAAATGCAGACCCTTTAAAGCACAAATGCCTGGCACACATTACATGGGTCCCAACTCTCCAGGTTGAAGGGAATATTACTACAGCTATAACATGTACGGGAAACCTAGAGAATGGACACACTGAGAATACGAAAGGTTTCTAAAACTCAACGAATAGTCCCTCTCCTGGTGCTCCGGTTTGACAATCCATCTGCTTTACTATCAATCTCCCAACTTGGAGAGACAGCCCCTTTAACCTCCTAGTTCGCACAGGTTTCCAATTTGGCAGAGGATGAAAGGGAAGAGGGAGAACCAATGAGAGAGTAGCTGTTAGGCATTTGGACGGGCACATATCACTGTAATTTCCCGGCAGGAAGAAGAATTAACCAAAGTCTCAGCCACCCACCGGGAACCAGTATAGGTCCTGAACCAAAATTTTGGACTTGCGGTCAGCTCACCAAAAACGAGTTGAAAAATGGAGCTCAGGGGCACAGCAATTCACAAACTGGCCGAGTAATAAAGGACAACTATCATCCAAAAATCAGTTGAGGGAAGGCATCGAGGCAGACTTGAAAGCGAGGCAGAATAGCAGGAAACAGATTTCAAGAGGTACGTTGGAATCGCCTTTAAAGCACAGGAAGAGGGGCACAACTTCGACAATGATGCACTTGGCCAAAAGGGCTTATGCTTTTTCTCCTGAATATATTCAGGAGAAAACGCATATGCCCTTTTTGGCCAAGCAAGCAAGCGGGCAATGCAAATCTGCACTACAAAGAAGTATCACTTCCGACCGGTCAAAAGGGACATCCACAAAATGTGTAAAAACCAGAAAGGCAAGACAGGCCCTGGAGAACAGGGAGCCTTGTTATGCTGATGGGCCGGATGTAAATTGCCAACTGCCTCTCTGGAGGAGTACATTGTGTTCCCTAAAACAAGTAAACAACAGAGCTACAGAGCCAAGAGCACTTCCAGTCTACGGAATATACCTTGGGAAAACTGAAAATCAATAAGACAGAGCCACCCCAAAATTTAGGGCTGCACTGCTTACAAGGACCTCAACTTGGGTACACCTTAAATATCCCAGGAAATATAAAAATGGTTCAAAAAATTGTGGTACTTACGTACGATGGAATATCCCTCAGCCATGAAATCAATGTCATAAGACCAGTAGCAGCAAAATGGGTGGATTCAGGTACGATGATTCTAAGTGAAATAAGTCACAGAGAAAAAGAAACTTATCATAAGTTATCACTTATGAAGATCCTGTAAACATGGCTACACTTGAACTGAGTTAGGAAAGAGAACAGTGTCGCACACTTAGAAAACACTCTTATGCCTGCTTAAGGTGGAAGGAGAGGTGGGGTGATGCATAAAACCAGAGTTTGATATAAGCACAGGTACCGTTCCAAAAACCAACTATGGAATAGACAAGACCTACACCTTCCTCAGTGAAAGGGACTCAAAACCCCATATTTCCCGCAGAGGAATATATCTGACTAGTAAGAATCTTAAAACCTATGTATTGATATGTCTCCATAAGGGAATCAAGTGTGTCTAGACTGGCATAACCATGGCAGCGAGAATCAGCTCAAACCCACTATAAAAAGGAATTGCAAAAACAAAACAAAAAAACTGGGAAATTCTTTACAATTCCTTCAGGGTCTCTGATGAAACCTGGAATGACCCTATCTACAACGACAGCTGGATGTGGCATAAGGCTGGACACTTGGGACTGAGAGGATTGGTGAGATTGGGTGAGCAAATGCAGACCCTTTAAAGCAATAATGCATGGCACCCATTCCATGGGTCCCAACTCTCCAGGTTGAAGGGAATATTACTACAGTTATAACATGTACGAGAAACCTAGAGAACGGACACACTGTGAATATGAAAGGTTTCTATAACTCAACTAATAGTCCCTCTTCTGGTGCTCCAGTTTGACTTTCCATCTGCTTTACTATCAATCTCCCAACTTGGAGAGACAGCCCCTTTAACCTCCTGGTTCGCACACGTTGCCAATTTGGCAGAGGATGAAAAGGAAGAGGGAGATCCAATGAGAAATTAGCTGCTAGGCATTTCGACGGGTACATATCACTGTAATTTAACGGCAGGAAGAAGAATTAACCAAAGTCTCAGCCACCCACCGGGAACCAGTATAGGTCCTGAACCAAAATTTTGGACTTGCGGTCAGCTCACCAAAAACGAGTTGAAAAAAGGAGCTCAGGGGCACAGCAATTCACAAACTGGCCGAGTAATAAAGGCCAACTATCGTCCAAAAATCTCTTGAGGGAAGGCAGCGAGGTGGACTTGAAAGCGAGGCAGAATAGCAGGAAACAGATTTCAAGAGGTACGTGGGAATCGCCTTTAAAGCACAGGAAGAGTGGCACAACTTCGACAATGATGCACTTGGCCAAAAAGGGCGTATGCATTTTCTCCTGAATATATTCAAGAGAAAACGCATACGCCCTTTTTGGCCAAGCAAGCAAGCGGGCAATGCAAATCTGCACTACAAAGAAGTATCACTTCCCACCGGTCAAAAGGGACATCCACAAAATGTGTAAAAACCAGAAAGGCAAGACAGGCCCTGGAGAACAGGGAGCCTTGTTATGCTGATGGGCGGGATGTAAATTGCCAACTGCCTCTCTGGAGGAGTGCATTGTGTTCCCTAAAACAAGTAAACAACAGAGCTACAGAGCCAAGGGCACTTCCAGTCTAGGGAATATACCTTGGGAAAAATGAAAATGAATAAGACAGAGCAACCCCAAAATTTAGGGCTGCAGTGCTTACAAGGACCTCAACTTGGGTACACATTAGATATCCCAGGAAATATAAAAATGGTTCAAAAAATTGTGGTACATACGTACGATGGAATATCCCTCAGCCATGAAATCAATGTCATAAGACCAGTAGCAGCAAAATGGGTGGATTCAGGAACGATGATTCTAAGTGAAATAAGTCACACAGAAAAATAATCTTATCATAAGATATCACTTATGAAGATCCTGTAAACATGGCTACACTTGAACTGAGTTAGGAAAGAGAACAGTGTCTCACATTTAGAAAACACTCTTATGCCTGCTTAAGGGGGAAGTATAGGTGGGGTGATGCATAAAACCAGAGTTTCACATAAGCACAGGTACCGTTCCAAAAACCAACTATGGAATAGACAAGACCTACACCTTCCTCAGTGAAAGGGACTCAAAACCCCATATTTCCCGCAGAGGAATATATCTGACTAGTAAGAATCATAAAACCTATGTATTGATATGTCTCTGTAAAGGAATCAAGTGTGTCTAGACTGGCATAAACATGGCAGCGAGAATCAGCTCAAACCCACTATAAAAAGGAATTTCAAAAACAAAACAAAAAAAGTGGGAAATTCTTTACAATTCCTTCAGGGTCTCTGATGAAACCTGGAATGACCCTATCTACAATGACAGCTGGATGTGGCATAAGGCTGGACACTTGGGACTGAGAGGATTGGTGAGATTGGGTGAGCAAATGCAGACCCTTTAAAGCAATAATGCTTGGCACCCATTCCATGGGTCCCAACTCTCCAGGTTAAAGGGAATATTACTACAGCTATAACATGTACTAGAAACCTAGAGAACGGACACACTGTGAATACGAAAGGTTTCTAAAACTCAACGAATAGTCCCTCTCCTGGTGCTCCGGTTTGACTTCCATCTGCTTTACTATCAACCTCCCAACTTGGAGAGACAACCCCTTTAAACTCCTGGTTCACACAGGTTGCCAATTTGGCAGATTATGAAAGGGAAGAGGGAGAACCAATGAGAGAGTAGCTGTTAGGCATTTGGACGGGCACATATCACTGTAATTTCCCGGCAGGACGAAGAATTAACCAAAGTCTCAGCCACCCAGCGGGAACCAGTGTAGGTCCTGAAGCAAAATTTTGGACTTGCGATCAGCTCAGCAAAAACCAGTTGAAAAATGGAGCTCAGGGGCACAGCAATTCACAAAGTGGCCGAGTAATAAAGGACAACTATCCTCCAAAAATCTGTTGAGGGAAGGCAACGAGGTGGACTTGAAAGCGAGGCAGAATAGCAGGAAACAGATTTCAAGAGGTACGTTGGAATCGCCTTTAAAGTACAGGAAGAGGGGCACAACTTCGACAATGATGCACTTGGCCAAAAAGGGCATATGCGTTTTCTCCTGAATATATTCAGGAGAAAACGCATACGCCCTTTTTAGCCAAGCAAGCAAGCAGGCAATGCAAATCTGCACTACAAAGAAGTATCACTTCCCACCGGTCAAAAGGGACATCCACAAAATGTGTAAAAACCAGAAAGGCAAGACAGGCCCTGGAGCACAGGGAGCCTTGTTATGCTGATGGGCGGGATGTAAATTGCCAACTGCCTCTCTGGAGGAGTGCATTGTGTTCCCTAAAACAAGTAAACAACAGAGCTACAGAGCCAAGGGCACTTCCAGTCTAGGGAATATACCTTGGGAAAACTGAAAATCAATAAGACAGAGCCACCCCAAAATTTAGGGCTGCACTGCTTACAAGGACCTCAACTTGGGTACACCTTAAATATCCCAGGAAATATAAAAATGGTTCAAAAAATTGTGGTACTTACGTACGATGGAATATCCCTCAGCCATGAAATCAATGTCATAAGACCAGTAGCAGCATAATGGGTGGATTCAGGTACGATGATTCTAAGTGAAATAAGTCACACAGAAAAAGAAACTTATCATAAGATATCACTTATGAAGATCCTGTAAACATGGCTACACTTGAACTGAGTTAGGAAAGAGAACAGTGTCTCACATTTAGAAAACACTCTTATGCCTGCTTAAGGGGGAAGGAGAGGTGGGGTGATGCATAAAACCAGAGTTTGATATAAGCACAGGTACCGTTCCAAAAACCAACTATGGAATAGACAAGACCTACACCTTCCTCAGTGAAACGGACTCAAAACCACATATTTCCCGCAGAGGAATATATCTGACTAGTAAGAATCTTAAAACCTATGTATTGATATGTCTCCGTACGGGAATCAAGTGTGTCTAGACTGGCACAAACATGGCAGCGAGAATCAGCTCATACCCACTATAAAAAGGAATTTCAAAAACAAAACAAAAAAACTGGGAAATTCTTTACAATTCCTTCAGGGTGTCTGATGAAACCTGGAATGACCCTATGTACTATGACAGCTGGATGTGGCATAAGGCTGGACACTTGGGACTGAGAGGATTGGTGAGATTGGGTGAGCAAATGCAGACCCTTTAAAGCAATAATGCATGGCACCCATTCCATGGGTCCCAACTCTCTAGGTTGAAGGGAATATTACTACCGATATAACATGTACGGGAAACCTAGAGAACGGACACACTGTGAACACGAAAGGTTTCTAAAACTCAACGAATAGTCCCTCTCCTGGTGCTCCGTTTTGACTTTCCATTTGCTTTACTATCAACCTCCCAACTTGGAGAGACAGCCCCTTTAAGCTCCTGGTTCGCACAGGTTGCCAATTTGGCAGAGGATGAAAGGGAAGAGGGAGAACCAATGAGAGAGTAGCTGTTAGGCATTTGGACGGGCACATATCACTCTAACATCCCGGCAGGAAGAAGAATTAAGCAAAGTCTCAGCCCCCCACCGGGAACCAGCATAGGTCCTGAACCAAAATTTTGGACTTGCGGTCAGCTCACCAAAAACGAGTTGAAAAATGGAGCTCAGGGGCACAGCAATTCTCAAACTGGCCGAGTAATAAAGGACAACTATCGTCCAAAAATCTCTTGAGGGAAGGCAGCGAGGCGGACTTGAATGCGAGGCAGAATAGCAGGAAACAGATATCAAGAGGTACGTTGGAATCGCCTTTAAAGCACAGGAAGAGGGGCACAACTTCGACAATGATGCACTGGGCCAAAAAGGGCGTATGCGTTTTCTCCTGAATATATTCAGGAGAAAACGCATACGCCCTTTTTGGCCAAGCAAGCAAGCAAGCGGGAAATGCAAATCTGCACTACAAAGAAGTATCACTTCCCACCGGTCAAAAGGGACATCCACAAAATGTGTAAAACCAGAAAGGCAAGACAGGCCCTGGAGAACAGGGAGCCTTGTTATGCTGATGGGTGGGATGTAAATTGCCAACTGCCTCTCTGGAGGAGTGCATTGTGTTCCCTAAAACAAGTAAACAACAGAGCTACAGAGCCAAGGGCACTTCCAGTCTAAGGAATATACCTTGGGAAAACTGAAAATCAATAAGACAGAGCCACCCCAAAATTTAGGGCTGCAGTGCTTACAAGGACGTCAACTTGGGTACACCTTAAATATCCCAGGAAATATAAAAATGGTTCAAAAAATTGTGGTACTTACGTACGATGGAATATCCCTCAGCCATGAAATCAATGTCATAAGACCAGTAGCAGTAAAATGGGTGGATTCAGGTACGATGATTCTAAGTGAAATATGTCACACAGAAAAATAAACTTATCATAAGATATCACTTATGAAGATCCTGTAAACATGGCTACACTTAAACTGAGTTAGGAAAGAGAACAGTGTCTCACATTTAGAAAACACTCTTATGCCTGCTTAAAGGGGAAGGAGAGGTGGGGTGATGCATAAAACCAGAGCTTGATATAAGCACATGTACCGTTCCAAAAACCAACTATGGAATAGACAAGACCTACACCTTCCTCAGTGAAAGGGACTCAAAACCCCATATTTCCCGCAGAGGAATATATCTGACTAGTAAGAATCTTAAAACCTATGTATTGATATGTCTCCGTAAGGGAATCAAGTGTGTCTAGACTGGCATAAACATGGCAGCGAGAATCAGCTCAAACCCACTATAAAAAGGAATTTCGGGCCTCCCTGGTGGCGCAGTGGTTGAGAGTCCGCCTGCCGATGCAGGGGATACGGGTTCGTGCCCCGGTCTGGGAGGATCCCATATGCCGCGGAGCGGCTGGGCCCGTGAGCCATGGCTGCTGAGCCTGCGCATCCGGAGCCTGTGCTCCGCAACGGGAGAGGCCACAACAGTGAGAGGCCCGCGTACCACAAAAAAAAAAAAAAAAAAAAAAAAAAGGAATTTCAAAAACAAAACAAAAAAACTGGGAAATTCTTTACAATTCCTTCAGGGTCTCTGATGAAACCTGGAATGACCCTATCTACAACGACAGCTGGATGTGGCAGAAGGCTGGACACTTGGGACTGAGAGGATTGGTGAGATTGGGTGAGCAAATGCAGACCCTTTAAAGCACAAATGCCTGGCACCCATTCCGTTGGTCCCAACTCTCCAGGTTGAAGGGAAGATTACTACAGCTATAACATGTATGGGAAACCTAGAGAACGGACACACTGTGAATACGAAAGGTTTCTAAAACTCAACGAATAGTCCCTCTCCTGGTGCTCCGGTTTGACTTTCCATCTGCTTTACTATCAACCTCCCAACTTGGAGAGACAGCCCCTTTAACCTCCTGGTTCACACAGGTTGCCAATTTGGCAGAGGATGAAAGGGAAGAGGGAGAACCAATGAGAGAGTAGCTGTTAGGCATTTGGACGGGCATATATCACTCTAATTTCCCGGCAGGAAGAAGAATTAACCAAAGTCTCAGCCACGCACTGGGAACCAGTATATGTGCTGAATCAAAATTCTGGACTTGCGGTCAGCTCACCAAAACCGAGTTGAAAAATGGAGCTCAGGGGCACAGCAATTCACAAACTGTCCGAGTAATAAAGGACAACAATCGTCCAAAAATCTGTTGAGGGAAGGCAACGAGGCGGACTTGAAAGCGAGGCAGAATAGCAGGAAACAGATTTCAAGAGGTACGTTGGAATCGCCTTTAAAGCACAGGAAGAGGGGCACAACTAAGACAATGATGCACTGGGCCAAAAACTGCGTATGCGTTTTCTCCTGAATATATTAAGGAGAAAACGCATACTCTATTTTTGGCCAAGCAAGCAAGCGGGCAATGGAAATCTGCACTACAAAGAAGTATCACTTCCCACCGGTCAAAAGGGACATCCACAAAATGTGTAAAAACCAGAAAGGCAAGACAGGCCCTGGAGAACAGGGAGCCTTGTTATGCTGATGGGCGGGATGTAAATTGCCAAATGCCTCTCTGGTGGAGTGCATTGTGTTCCCTAAAACAAGTAAACAACAGAGCTACAGAGCCAAGGGCACTTCCAGTCTAGGGAATATACCTTGGGAAAACTGAAAATCAATAAGACAGAGCCACCCCAAAATTTAAGGCTGCACTGCTTACAAGGACCTCAACTTGGGTACACCTTAAATATCCCAGGAAATATAAAAATGGTTCAAAAAATTGTGGTACTTACGTACGATGGAATATCCCTCAGCCATGAAATCAATGTCATAAGACCAGTAGCAGCAAAATCGGTGGATTCATGTACGATGATTCTAAGTGAAATAAGTCACACAGGAAAAGAAACTTATCATAAAATATCACTTATGAAGTTCCTGTAAACATGGCTACACTTGAACTGAGTTAGGAAAGAGAACAGTGTCTCACATTTAGATAACACTCTTATGCCTGCTTAAGTGGGACGGAGAGGTGGGGTGATGCATAAAACCAGAGTTTGATATAAGCACAGGTACCGTTCCAAAAAACAACTACGGAATAGACAAGACCTACACCTTCCTCAGTGAAAGGGAATCAGAATCCCATATTTCCCGCAGAGGAATATATCTGACTAGTAAGAATCTTAAAACCTATGTATTGATATGTCTCCGTAAGGGAATCAAGTGTGTCTAGACTGGCATAAACATGGCAGCGAGAATCAGCTCAAACCCATTATAAAAAGGAATTTCAAAAACAAAACGAAAATACTGCGTAATTCTTTACAATTCCTTCGGGGTCTCTGATGAAACCTGGAATGACCCTATCTACAATGACAGCTGGATGTGGCATAAGGAGGGATATTTGACACTGAGACGATTGGTGAGATTGGGTGAGCAAATGCAGACCCTTTAAAGCAATAATGCATGGCACACATTCCATGGGTCCCAACTCTCCAGGTTGAAGGGAATATTACTACAGATATAACATGTACGGGAATCCTAGAGAACGGACACACTGTGAATACGAAAGGTTTCTAAAACTCAACGAATAGTCCCTCTCCTGGTGCTCCGGTTTGACTTTCCATCTGCTTTATTATCAACCTCCCAACTTGGAGAGACAGCCCCTTTAACCTCCTGGTTCGCACAGGTTGCCAATTTGGCAGAGGATGAAAGGGAAGAGGGAGAACCAATGAGAGAGTAGCTGTTAGGCATTTGGACGGGCACATATCACTGTAATTTCCCGGCAGGAAGAAGAATTAACCAAAGTCTCAGCCAACCACCGGGAACCAGTATAGGTCCTGAACCAAAATTTGGACTTGCGGTCAGCTCACAAAAAACGAGTTGAAAAATGGAGCTCAGGGGCACAGCAATTCACAAACTGGCCGAGTAATAAAGGACAATTATCGTCCAAAAATCTGTTGAGGGTAGGCAACGAGGCGGACTTGAAAGCGAGGCAGAATAGCAGGAAACAGATTTCAAGAGGTACGTAGGAATCGCCTTTAAAGCACTGGAAGAGGGGCACAACTTCGATAATGATGCACTTGGCCAAAAAGGGCGTATGCGTTTTCTCCTGAATATATTCAGGAGAAAACGCATACGCCCTTTTTGGCCAAGCAAGCAATCGGGCAATGCAAATCTGCACTACAAAGAAGTATCACTTCCCACCGGTCAAAAGGGACATCCACAAAATTTGTAAAAATCAAAAAGGTAAGACAGGCCCTGGAGAACAGGGAGCCTTGTTATGCTGATGGGCGGGATGTAAATTGCCAACTGCCCCTCTGGAGGAGTGCATTGTGTTCTCTAAAACAAGTAAAGAACAGAGCTACAGAGCCAAGGGCACTTCCAGTCTAGGGAATATACCTTGGGAAAACTGAAAATCAATAAGACAGAGCCACCCCAAAATTTAGGGCTGCACTGCTTACAAGGACCTCAACTTGGGTAAGCCTTAAATATCACGGGAAATATAAAAATGGTTCAAAAAATTGTGGTACTTACGTACGATGGAATATCCCTCAGCCATGAAGTCAATGTCATAAGACCAGTAGCAGCAAAATGGGTGGATTCAGGTACGATGATTCTAAGTGAAATAAGTCACACAGAAAAAGAAACTTATCATAAGATATCACTTATGAAGATCCTGTAAACATGGCTACACTTGAACTGAGTTAGAAAAGAGAACAGTGTCTCACATTTAGAAAACACTCTTATGCCTGCTTAAGGGGGAAGGAGAGGTGGGGTGATGCATAAAACCAGAGTTTGATATAAGCACAGGTACCGTTCCAAAAACCAACTATGGAATAGACAAGACCTACACCTTCCTCAGTGAAAGGGACTCAAAACCCCATATTTCCCACAGAGGAATATATCTGACTAGTAAGAATCTTAAAACCTATGTATTGATATGTCTCCGTAAGGGAATCAAGTGTGTCTAAACTGGCATAAACATGGCAGCGAGAATCAGCTCAAACCCACTATAAAAAGGAATTTCAAAACAAAACAAAAAAACTGGGAAATTCTTTACAATTCCTTCAGGGTCTCTGATGAAACCTGGAATGACCCTATCTACAACGACAGCTGGATGTGGCATAAGGCTGGACACTTGGGACTGAGAGGATTGGTGAGTTTCGGTGAGCAAATGAAGACCCTTTAAAGCAATAATGCCTGGCACCCATTCCATGGGTCCCAACTCTCCAGGTTGAAGGGAATATTACTACAGTTATAACATGTACGGGAAACCTAGAGAACGGACACACTGTGAATACGAAAGGTTTCTAAAACTCAACGAATAGATCCTCCCATGGTGCTAAGGTTTGACTTTCCATCTGCTTTACCATCAATCTCCCAACTTGGAAGGACAGCCCCTTTAACCTCCTGGTTCGCACAGGCTTCCAATTTGGCAGAGGATGAAAGGGAAGAGGGAGAACCAATGAGAGAGTAGCTGTTAGGCATTTGGACGGGCACATATCACTCTAACTTCCCGGCAGGAAGAAGAATTAACCAAAGTCTCAGCCCTGCACCGGGAACCAGCATATGTCCTGAACCAAAATTTTGGACTTGCGGTCAGCTCACCAAAAACGAGTTGAAAAATGGAGCTCAGGGGCACAGCAATTCACAAACTGGCCGAGTAATAAAGGACAACTATCGTCCAAAAATCTGTTGAGGGAAGGCAACGAGGCGGACTCGAAAGCAAGGCAGAATAGCAGGAAACAGATTTCAAGAGGTACGTTGGAATCACCTTTAAAGCACAGGAAGAGGGGCACAACTAAGACAATGATGCACTGGGCCAAAAAGGGCGTATGCGTTTTCTCCTGAATATATTCAGGAGAAAACGCATATGCCCTTTTTGGCCAAGCAAGCAAGCGGGCAATGCAAATCTGCACTACAAAGAAGTATCACTTCCCACCGTTCAAAAGGGACATCCACAAAATGTGTAAAAACTAGAAAGGCAAGACAGGCCCTGGAGAACAGGGAGCCTTGTTATGCTGATGGGCGGGATGTAAATTGCCAACCGCCTCTCTAGAAGAGTACATTGTGTTCCCTAAAACAAGTAAAGAACAGAGCTACAGAGCCAAGGGCACTTCCAGTCTAGGGAATATACCTTGGGAAAACTGAAAATCAATAAGACAGAGCCACCCCAAAATTTAGGGCTGCACTGCTTACAAGGACCTCAACTTGGGTACACCTTAAATATCCCAGGAAATATAAAAATGGTTCAAAAAATTGCGGTACCTACGTACGATGGAATATCCCTCAGCCACGAAATCAAAGCCATAAGACCAGTAGCAGCCAAATGGGTGGATTCAGGTACGATGATTCTAAGTGAAATAAGTCACAGAGAAAAAGAAACTTATCATAAGATATCACTTATGAAGATCCTGTAAACATGGCTACACTTAAACTGAGTTAGGAAAGAGAACAGTGTCTCACATTTAGAAAACACTCTTATGCCTGCTTAAGGGGGAAGGAGAGGTGGGGTGATGCATAAAACCAGAGTTTGATATAAGCACAGGTACCGTTCCAAAAAACAACTATGGAATAGACAAGACCTACACCTTCCTCAGTGAAAGGGACTCAAAACCCCATATTTCCCGCAGAGGAATAGATCTGACCAGTAAGAATCTTAAAACCTATTTATTGATATGTCTCCGTAAGGGAATCAAGTGTGTCTAGACTGGCATAAACATGGCAGCGAGAATCAGCTCAAACCCACTATAAAAAGGAATTTCAAAATCAAAACAAAAAAAATGGGAAATTCTTTACAATTCCTTCAGGGTCTCTGATGAAAGCTGGAATGACCCTATCTACAACGACAGCTGGATGTGGCATAAGGAGGGACACTTGGGACTGAGACGATTGGTGAGACTGGGTGAGCAAATGCAGACCCTTTAAAGCAATAATGCATGGCACCCATTCCATGGGTCCGAACTCTCCAGGTTGAAGGGAATATTACTACAGCTATAACATGTGCGGGAAACCTAGAGAACGGACACACTGTGAATACGAAAGGTTTCTAAAACTCAACGAATAGTCCCTCTCCTGGTGCCCAGGTTTGACTTTCCATCTGCTTTACTATCAACCTCCCAACTGGAGAGACAGCCCCTTTAACCTCTTGGTTCGCACAGGTTGCCAATTTGGCAGAGGATGAAAGGGAAGAGGGAGAACCAATGAGAGAGTAGCTGTTAGGCATTTGGACGGGCACATATCACTGTAATTTCCCAGCAAGAAGAAGAATTAACCAAAGTCTCAGCAACCCACCGGGAACCAGTATAGGTCCTGAACCAAAATTTTGGACTTGCGGTCAGCTCACCAAAAACGAGTTGAAAAATGGAGCTCAGGGGCACAGCAATTCACAAACTGGCCGAGTAAAAAAGGACAACTATAGTCCCAAAATCTGTTGAGGGAACACAACCAGTCAGACTTGAAAGTGAGGCAGAATAGCAGGAAACAGATTTCAAGACGTATGTTGGAATCGCCTTTAAAGCACAGGAAGAGGGGCACAATTTCGACAATGATGCACTTGGCCAAAAAGGGATTATGCATTTTCTCCTGAATATATTCAGGAGAAAACGCATACGCCCTTTTTGGCCAAGCAAGCAAGTGGGCAATGCAAATCTGCACTACAAAGAAGTATCACTTCCCACCGGTCAAAAGGGACATCCACAAAATGTGTAAAATCCAGAAAGGCAAGACAGGTCCTGGAGAACGGGGAGCCTTTTTATGCTGATGGGCGGGATGTAAATTGCCAACTGCCTCTCTGGAGGAGTACATTGTGTTCCCTAAAACAATTAAAGAACAGAGCTACAGAGCAAAGGGCACTTCCAGTATAGGGAATATACCTTGAGAAAACTGAAAATCAATAAGACAGAGCCACCCCAAAATTTAGGGCTGCACTGCTTACAAGGACCTCAACTTGGGTACACCTTAAATATCCCAGGAAATATAAAAATGGTTCAAAAAATTGTGGTACTTACGTACGATAGAATATCCCTCAGCCATGAAATCAATGTCATAAGACCAGTAGCAGCAAAATGGGTGGATTCAGGTACGATGATTCTAAGTGAAATAAGTCACACAGAAAAAGAAACTTATCATAAGATATCACTTATGAAGATCCTGTAAACATGGCTACACTTGAACTGAGTTAGGAAAGAGAACAGTGTCTCACATTTAGAAAACACTCTTATGCCTACTTAAGGGGTAAATAGCGGTGGGGTAATGCATAAAACCAGAGTTTGATATAAGCACAGGTACCGTTCCAAAAACCAACTATGGAATAGAAAAGACCTACACCTTCCTCAGTGAAAGGGACTCAAAATCCCATATATCCTGCAGAGGAATATATCTGACTAGTAAGAATCTTAAAACCTATGTATTGATATGTCTCCGTAAGGGAATCAAGTGTGTCTAGACTGGCATAAACATGGCAGCGAGAATCAGCTCAAACCCACTATAAAAAGGAATTTCAAAAACAAAACAAAAAAACTGGGAAATTCTTTACAATTCCTTCAGGGTCTCTGGTGAAACCCGGAATGACCCTATCTACAACGACAGCTGGAAGTGGCATAAAGCTGGACCCTTGGGACTGAGAGGATTGGTGAGATTGGGTGAGCAAATGCAGACCCTTTAAAGCACAAATGCCTGGCACCCATTCCATGGGTCCCAACTCTCCAGGTTGAAGGGAATATTACTACAGCTATAACATGTATGGGAAACCTAGAGAACGGACACACTGTGAATACGAAAGGTTTGTAAAACTCAACGAATTGTCCCTCTCCTGGTGCTCTGGTTTGTCTTTCCATCTGCTTTACTATCAACCTCCCAACTTGGAGAGACAGCCCCTTTAACCTCCTGGTTCACACAGGTTTCCAATTTGGCAGAGGATGAAATGGAAGAGGGAGAACCAATGAGAGAGTAGCTGTTAGGCATTTGGTCGGGCACATATCACTGTAATTTCCCGGCAGGAAAAAGAATTAACCAAAGTCTCAGCCCCCCACCGGGAACCAGTATAGGTCCTGAACCAAAATTTTGGACTTGCTGTCAGCTCACAAAAAACGAGTTGAAAAATGGAGCTCAGGGGCACAGCAATTCACAAACGGGCCTAGTAATAATGGACAACTATCGTCCTAAAAATCTGTTGAGGGAAGGCAACGACGCGGACTTGAATGCGAGGCAGAATAGCAGGAAACAGATTTCAAGAGGTATGTTGGAATTGCCTTTAAAGCACAGGAAGAGGGGCACAACTTCGACAATGATGCACTTGGCCAAAAAGGGCGTATGCGTTTTCTCCTGAATATATTCAGGAGAAAATGCATATGCCCTTTTTGGCCAAACAAGCAAGCGGGCAATGCAAATCTGCACTACAAAGAAGTATCACTTCCCACCGGTCAAAAGGGACATCCACAAAATGTGTAAAAACCAGAAAGGCAAGACAGGCCCTGGAGGACAGGGAGCCTTGTTATGCTGATGGGCGGGATGTAACTTGCCAACTGCCTCTCTGGAGGAGTGCATTGTGTTCCCTAAAACAAATAAAAAACAGAGCTACAGAGCCAAGGGCACTTCCAGTCTAGGGAATATACCTTGGGAAAACTGAAAATCAATAAGACAGAGCCACCCCAAAATTTAGGGCTGCAGTGCTTACAAGGACCTCTACTTGGGTACACCTTAAATATCCCAGGAAATATAAAAATGGTTCAAAAAATTGTGATACTTACGTACGATGGATTATCCCTCAGACATGAAATCAATGTCATAAGATCAGTGGTAGCGAAATGGGTGGATTCAGGTACGATGATTCTAAGTGAAATAAGTCACACAGAAAAAGAAACTTATCATAAGATATCACTTATGAAGATCCTGTAAACATGGCTACACTTGAACTGAGTTAGGAAAGAGAACAGTGTCTCACATTTAGAAAACACTCTTATGCCTGCTTAAGGGGGAAGGAGAGGTGGGGTGATGCATAAAACCAGAGTTTGATATAAGCACAGGTACCGTTCCAAAAACCAACTATGGAATAGACAAGACCTACACCTTCCTCAGTGAAAGGGACTCAAAACCCCATATTTCCCGCAGAGGAATATATCTGACTAGTAAGAATCTTAAAACCTATGTATTGATATGTCTCCGTAAGGGAATCAAGTGTGTCTAGACTGGCATAAACATGGCAGCGAGAATCAGCTCAAACCCACTATAAAAAGGAATTTCAAAAACAAAACAAAAAAACTGGGAAATTCTTTACAATTCCTTCAGGGTCTCTGATGAAACCTGGAATGACCCTATCTACAACGACAGCTGGATGTGGCATAAGGCTGGACACGTGGGACAGAGAGGATTGGTGACATTGGGTGAGCAAATGCAGACCCTTTAAAGCAATAATGCATGGCACCCATTCCATGGGTCCCAACTCTCCAGGTTGAAGGGAATATTACTACAGTTATAACATGTACGGGAAACCTAGAGAACGGACACACTGTGTAAATGAAAGGTTTCTAAAACTCAACAAATAGTCCCTCTCCTGGTGCTCCGGTATGACTTTCCATCTGCTTTACTATCAACCTCCCAACTTGGAGAGACAGCCCCTTTAACCTCCTGGTTCGCACAGGTTGCCAATTTGGCAAAGGATGAAAGGGAAGAGGGAGAACCACTGAGAGAGTAGCTGTTAGGCATGTGAACGGGCATATATCACTGTAATTTCCCGGTAGGAAGAAGAATTAACCAAAGTCTCAGCCCCCCTCCGGGAACCAGCATAGGTCCTGAACCAAAATTTTGTACTTGCGGTCAGCTCACCAAAAACGAGTTGAAATATGGAGCTCAGGGGCACAGCAATTCACAAACTGTCCGAGTAATAAAGGACAACAATCGTCCAAAAATCTGTTGAGGGAAGGCAACGAGGCGGACTTGAAAGCGCGGCAGAATAGCAGGAAACAGATTTCAAGAGGTACGTTGGAATCGCCTTTAAAGCACAGGAAGAGGGGCACAACTAAGACAATGATGCACTGGGCCAAAAACTGCGTATGCGTTTTCTCCTGAATATATTAAGGAGAAAACGCATACTCTATTTTTGGCCAAGCAAGCAAGCGGGCAATGGAAATCTGCACTACAAAGAAGTATCACTTCCCACCGGTCAAAAGGGACATCCACAAAATGTGTAAAAACCAGAAAGGCAAGACAGGCCCTGGAGAACAGGGAGCCTTGTTATGCTGATGGGTGGGATGTAAATTGCCAAATGCCTCTCTGGTGGAGTGCATTGTGTTCCCTAAAACAAGTAAACAACAGAGCTACAGAGCCAAGGGAACTTCCAGTCTAGGGAATATACCTTGGGAAAACTGAAAATCAATAAGACAGAGCCACCCCAAAATTTAAGGCTGCACTGCTTACAAGGACCTCAACTTGGGTACACCTTAAATATCCCAGGAAATATAAAAATGGTTCAAAAAATTGTGGTACTTACGTACGATGGAATATCCCTCAGCCATGAAATCAATGTCATAAGACCAGTAGCAGCAAAATCGGTGGATTCATGTACGATGATTCTAAGTGAAATAAGTCACACAGGAAAAGAAACTTATCATAAAATATCACTTATGAAGTTCCTGTAAACATGGCTACACTTGAACTGAGTTAGGAAAGAGAACAGTGTCTCACATTTAGAAAACACTCTTATGCCTGCTTAAGTGGGACGGAGAGGTGGGGTGATGCATAAAACCAGAGTTTGATATAAGCACAGGTACCGTTCCAAAAACCAACTACGGAATAAACAAGACCTACACCTTCCTCAGTGAAAGGGAATCAGAATCCCATATTTCCCGCAGAGGAATATATCTGACTAGTAAGAATCTTAAAACCTATGTATTGATATGTCTCCGTAAGGGAATCAAGTGTGTCTAGACTGGCATAAACATGGCAGCGAGAATCAGCTCAAACCCATTATAAAAAGGAATTTCAAAAACAAAACGAAAATACTGCGTAATTCTTTACAATTCCTTCGGGGTCTCTGATGAAACCTGGAATGACCCTATCTACAATGACAGCTGGATGTGGCATAAGGAGGGATATTTGACACTGAGACGATTGGTGAGATTGGGTGAGCAAATGCAGACCCTTTAAAGCAATAATGCATGGCACACATTCCATGGGTCCCAACTCTCCAGGTTGAAGGGAATATTACTACAGATATAACATGTACGGGAATCCTAGAGAACGGACACACTGTGAATACGAAAGGTTTCTAAAACTCAACGAATAGTCCCTCTCCTGGTGCTCCGGTTTGACTTTCCATCTGCTTTATTATCAACCTCCCAACTTGGAGAGACAGCCCCTTTAACCTCCTGGTTCGCACAGGTTGCCAATTTGGCAGAGGATGAAAGGGAAGAGGGAGAACCAATGAGAGAGTAGCTGTTAGGCATTTGAACGGGCACATATCACTGTAATTTCCCGGCAGGAAGAAGAATTAACCAAAGTCTCAGCCAACCACCGGGAACCAGTATAGGTCCTGAACCAAAATTTTGGACTTGCGGTCAGCTCACAAAAAACGAGTTGAAAAATGGAGCTCAGGGGCACAGCAATTCACAAACTGGCCGAGTAATAAAGGACAACTATCGTCCAAAAATCTGTTGAGGGTAGGCAACGAGGCGGACTTGAAAGCGAGGCAGAATAGCAGGAAACAGATTTCAAGAGGTACGTAGGAATCGCCTTTAAAGCACTGGAAGAGGGGCACAACTTCGATAATGATGCACTTGGCCAAAAAGGGCGTATGTGTTTTCTCCTGAATATATTCAGGAGAAAACGCATACGCCCTTTTTGGCCAAGCAAGCAATCGGGCAATGCAAATCTGCACTACAAAGAAGTATCACTTCCCACCGGTCAAAAGGGACATCCACAAAATTTGTAAAAATCAAAAAGGCAAGACAGGCCCTGGAGAACAGGGAGCCTTGTTATGCTGATGGGCGGGATGTAAATTGCCAACTGCCCCTCTGGAGGAGTGCATTGTGTTCTATAAAACAAGTAAAGAACAGAGCTACAGAGCCAAGGGCACTTCCAGTCTAGGGAATATACCTTGGGAAAACTGAAAATCAATAAGACAGAGCCACCCCAAAATTTAGGGCTGCACTGCTTACAAGGACCTCAACTTGGGTAAGCCTTAAATATCACGGGAAATATAAAAATGGTTCAAAAAATTGTGGTACTTACGTACGATGGAATATCCCTCAGCCATGAAATCAATGTCATAAGACCAGTAGCAGCAAAATGGGTGGATTCAGGTACGATGATTCTAAGTGAAATAAGTCACACAGAAAAAGAAACTTATCATAAGATATCACTTATGAAGATCCTGTAAACATGGCTACACTTGAACTGAGTTAGAAAAGAGAACAGTGTCTCACATTTAGAAAACACTCTTATGCCTGCTTAAGGGGGAAGGAGAGGTGGGGTGATGCATAAAACCAGAGTTTGATATAAGCACAGGTACCGTTCCAAAAACCAACTATGGAATAGACAAGACCTACACCTTCCTCAGTGAAAGGGACTCAAAACCCCATATTTCCCGCAGAGGAATATATCTGACTAGTAAGAATCTTAAAACTTATGTATTGATATGTCTCCGTAAGGGAATCAAGTGTGTCTAGACTGGCATAAACATGGCAGCGAGAATCAGCTCAAACCCACTATAAAAAGGAATTTCAAAACAAAACAAAAAAACTGGGAAATTCTTTACAATTCCTTCAGGGTCTCTGATGAAACCTGGAATGACCATATCTACAACGACAGCTGGATGTGGCATAAGGCTGGACACTTGGGACTGAGAGGATTGGTGAGTTTGGGTGAGCAAATGCAGACCCTTTAAAGCAATAATGCCTGGCACCCATTCCATGGGTCCCAACTCTCCAGGTTGAAGGGAATATTACTACAGTTATAACATGTACGGGAAACCTAGAGAACGGACACACTGTGAATACGAAAGGTTTCTAAAACTCAACGAATAGACCCTCCCATGGTGCTAAGGTTTGACTTTCCATCTGCTTTACCATCAATCTCCCAACTTGGAAGGACAGCCCCTTTAACCTCCTGGTTCGCACAGGCTTCCAGTTTGGCAGAGGATGAAAGGGAAGAGGGAGAACCAATGAGAGAGTAGCTGTTAGGCATTTGGACGGGCACATATCACTCTAACTTCCCGGCAGGAAGAAGAATTAACCAAAGTCTCAGCCCTGCACCGGGAACCAGCATATGTCCTGAACCAAAATTTTGGACTTGCGGTCAGCTCACCAAAAACGAGTTGAAAAATGGAGCTCAGGGGCACAGCAATTCACAAACTGGCCGAGTAATAAAGGACAACTATCGTCCAAAAATCTGTTGAGGGAAGGCAACGAGGCAGACTCGAAAGCGAGGCAGAATAGCAGGAAACAGATTTCAAGAGGTACGTTGGAATCGCCTTTAAAGCACAGGAAGAGGGGCACAACTAAGACAATGATGCACTGGGCCAAAAAGGGCGTATGCGTTTTCTCCTGAATATATTCAGGAGAAAACGCATACGCCCTTTTTGGCCAAGCAAGCAAGCGGGCAATGCAAATCTGCACTACAAAGAAGTATCACTTCCCACCGTTCAAAAGGGACATCCACAAAATGTGTAAAAACTAGAAAGGCAAGACAGGCCCTGGAGAACAGGGAGCCTTGTTATGCTGATGGGCGGGATGTAAATTGCCAACCGCCTCTCTAGAGGAGTACATTGTGTTCCCTAAAACAAGTAAAGAACAGAGCTACAGAGCCAAGGGCACTTCCAGTCTAGGGAATATACCTTGGGAAAACTGAAAATCAATAAGACAGAGCCACCCCAAAATTTAGGGCTGCACTGCTTACAAGGACCTCAACTTGGGTACACCTTAAATATCCCAGGAAATATAAAAATGGTTCAAAAAATTGCGGTACCTACGTACGATGGAATATCCCTCAGCCACGAAATCAAAGCCATAAGACCAGTAGCAGCCAAATGGGTGGATTCAGGTACGATGATTCTAAGTGAAATAAGTCACAGAGAAAAAGAAACTTATCATAAGATATCACTTATGAAGATCCTGTAAACATGGCTACACTTAAACTGAGTTAGGAAAGAGAACAGTGTCTCACATTTAGAAAACACTCTTATGCCTGCTTAAGGGGGAAGGAGAGGTGGGGTGATGCATAAAACCAGAGTTTGATATAAGCACAGGTACCGTTCCAAAAAACAACTATGGAATAGACAAGACCTACACCGTCCTCAGTGAAAGGGACTCAAAACCCCATATTTCCCGCAGAGGAATAGATCTGACCAGTAAGAATCTTAAAACCTATTTATTGATATGTCTCCGTAAGGGAATCAAGTGTGTCTAGACTGGCATAAACATGGCAGCGAGAATCAGCTCAAACCCACTATAAAAAGGAATTTCAAAATCAAAACAAAAAAAATGGGAAATTCTTTACAATTCCTTCAGGGTCTCTGATGAAAGCTGGAATGACCCTATCTACAACTACAGCTGGATGTGGCATAAGGAGGGACACTTGGGACTGAGACGATTGGTGAGACTGGGTGAGCAAATGCAGACCCTTTAAAGCAATAATGCATGGCACCCATTCCATGGGTCCGAACTCTCCAGGTTGAAGGGAATATTACTACAGCTATAACATGTGCGGGAAACCTAGAGAACGGACACACTGTGAATACGAAAGGTTTCTAAAACTCAACGAATAGTCCCTCTCCTGGTGCCCAGGTTTGACTTTCCATCTGCTTTACTATCAACCTCCCAACTGGAGAGACAGCCCCTTTAACCTCTTGGTTCGCACAGGTTGCCAATTTGGCAGAGGATGAAAGGGAAGAGGGAGAACCAATGAGAGAGTAGCTGTTAGGCATTTGGACGGGCACATATCACTGTAATTTCCCAGCAAGAAGAAGAATTAACCAAAGTCTCAGCAACCCACCGGGAACCAGTATAGGTCCTGAACCAAAATTTTGGACTTGCGGTCAGCTCACCAAAAACGAGTTGAAAAATGGAGCTCAGGGGCACAGCAATTCACAAACTGGCCGAGTAATAAAGGACAACTATAGTCCCAAAATCTGTTGAGGGAACACAACCAGTCAGACTTGAAAGTGAGGCAGAATAGCAGGAAACAGATTTCAAGACGTATGTTGGAATCGCCTTTAAAGCACAGGAAGAGGGGCACAATTTCGACAATGATGCACTTGGCCAAAAAGGGATTATGCATTTTCTCCTGAATATATTCAGGAGAAAACGCATACGCCCTTTTTGGCCAAGCAAGCAAGTGGGCAATGCAAATCTGCACTACAAAGAAGTATCACTTCCCACCGGTCAAAAGGGACATCCACAAAATGTGTAAAATCCAGAAAGGCAAGACAGGTCCTGGAGAACGGGGAGCCTTTTTATGCTGATGGGCGGGATGTAAATTGCCAACTGCCTCTCTGGAGGAGTACATTGTGTTCCCTAAAACAATTAAAGAACAGAGCTACAGAGCAAAGGGCACTTCCAGTATAGGGAATATACCTTGAGAAAACTGAAAATCAATAAGACAGAGCCACCCCAAAATTTAGGGCTGCACTGCTTACAAGGACCTCAACTTGGGTACACCTTAAATATCCCAGGAAATATAAAAATGGTTCAAAAAATTGTGGTACTTACGTACGATAGAATATCCCTCAGCCATGAAATCAATGTCATAAGACCAGTAGCAGCAAAATGGGTGGATTCAGGTACGATGATTCTAAGTGAAATAAGTCACACAGAAAAAGAAACTTATCATAAGATATCACTTATGAAGATCCTGTAAACATGGCTACACTTGAACTGAGTTAGGAAAGAGAACAGTGTCTCACATTTAGAAAACAGTCTTATGCCTACTTAAGGGGTAAATAGAGGTGGGGTAATGCATAAAACCAGAGTTTGATATAAGCACAGGTACCATTCCAAAAACCAACTATGGAATAGAAAAGACCTACACCTTCCTCAGTGAAAGGGACTCAAAATCCCATATATCCTGCAGAGGAATATATCTGACTAGTAAGAATCTTAAAACCTATGTATTGATATGTCTCCGTAAGGGAATCAAGTGTGTCTAGACTGGCATAAACATGGCAGCGAGAATCAGCTCAAACCCACTATAAAAAGGAATTTCAAAAACAAAACAAAAAAACTGGGAAATTCTTTACAATTCCTTCAGGGTCTCTGGTGAAACCTGGAATGACCCTATCTACAACGACAGCTGGAAGTGGCATAAAGCTGGACCCTTGGGACTGAGAGGATTGGTGAGATTGGGTGAGCAAATGCAGACCCTTTAAAGCACAAATGCCTGGCACCCATTCCATGGGTCCCAACTCTCCAGGTTGAAGGGAATATTACTACAGCTATAACATGTATGGGAAACCTAGAGAACGGACACACTGTGAATACGAAAGGTTTGTAAAACTCAACGAATTGTCCCTCTCCTGGTGCTCTGGTTTGTCTTTCCATCTGCTTTACTATCAACCTCCCAACTTGGAGAGACAGCCCCTTTAACCTCCTGGTTCACACAGGTTTCCAATTTGGCAGAGGATGAAATGGAAGAGGGAGAACCAATGAGAGAGTAGCTGTTAGGCATTTGGTCGGGCACATATCACTGTAATTTCCCGGCAGGAAAAAGAATTAACCAAAGTCTCAGCCCCCCACCGGGAACCAGTATAGGTCCTGAACCAAAATTTTGGACTTGCTGTCAGCTCACAAAAAACGAGTTGAAAAATGGAGCTCAGGGGCACAGCAATTCACAAACGGGCCTAGTAATAATGGACAACTATCGTCCTAAAAATCTGTTGAGGGAAGGCAACGACGCGGACTTGAATGCGAGGCAGAATAGCAGGAAACAGATTTCAAGAGGTATGTTGGAATCGCCTTTAAAGCACAGGAAGGGGGGCACAACTTCGACAATGATGCACTTGGCCAAAAAGGGCGTATGCGTTTTCTCCTGAATATATTCAGGAGAAAATGCATATGCCCTTTTTGGCCAAACAAGCAAGCGGGCAATGCAAATCTGCACTACAAAGAAGTATCACTTCCCACCGGTCAAAAGGGACATCCACAAAATGTGTAAAAACCAGAAAGGCAAGACAGGCCCTGGAGGACAGGGAGCCTTGTTATGCTGATGGGCGGGATGTAACTTGCCAACTGCCTCTCTGGAGGAGTGCATTGTGTTCCCTAAAACAAATAAAAAACAGAGCTACAGAGCCAAGGGCACTTCCAGTCTAGGGAATATACCTTTGGAAAACTGAAAATCAATAAGACAGAGCCACCCCAAAATTTAGGGCTGCAGTGCTTACAAGGACCTCTACTTGGGTACACCTTAAATATCCCAGGAAATATAAAAATGGTTCAAAAAATTGTGATACTTACGTACGATGGATTATCCCTCAGACATGAAATCAATGTCATAAGATCAGTGGTAGCGAAATGGGTGGATTCAGGTACGATGATTCTAAGTGAAATAAGTCACAGAGAAAAAGAAACTTATCATAAGATATCACTTATGAAGATCCTGTAAACATGGCTACACTTGAACTGAGTTAGGAAAGAGAACAGTGTCTCACATTTAGAAAACACTCTTATGCCTGCTTAAGGGGGAAGGAGAGGTGGGGTGATGCATAAAACCAGAGTTTGATATAAGCACAGGTACCGTTCCAAAAACCAACTATGGAATAGACAAGACCTACACCTTCCTCAGTGAAAGGGACTCAAAACCCCATATTTCCCGCAGAGGAATATATCTGACTAGTAAGAATCTTAAAACCTATGTATTGATATGTCTCCGTAAGGGAATCAAGTGTGTCTAGACTGGCATAAACATGGCAGCGAGAATCAGCTCAAACCCACTATAAAAAGGAATTTCAAAAACAAAACAAAAAAACTGGGAAATTCTTTACAATTCCTTCAGGGTCTCTGATGAAACCTGGAATGACCCTATCTACAACGACAGCTGGATGTGGCATAAGGCTGGACACTTGGGACAGAGAGGATTGGTGACATTGGGTGAGCAAATGCAGACCCTTTAAAGCAATAATGCATGGCACCCATTCCATGGGTCCCAACTCTCCAGGTTGAAGGGAATATTACTACAGTTATAACATGTACGGGAAACCTAGAGAACGGACACACTGTGTAAATGAAAGGTTTCTAAAACTCAACAAATAGTCCCTCTCCTGGTGCTCCGGTATGACTTTCCATCTGCTTTACTATCAACCTCCCAACTTGGAGAGACAGCCCCTTTAACCTCCTGGTTCGCACAGGTTGCCAATTTGGCAAAGGAAGAAAGGGAAGTGGGAGAACCACTGAGAGAGTAGCTGTTAGGCATGTGAACGGGCATATATCACTGTAATTTCCCGGTAGGAAGAAGAATTAACCAAAGTCTCAGCCCCCCACCGGGAACCAGCATAGGTCCTGAACCAAAATTTTGTACTTGCGGTCAGCTCACCAAAAACGAGTTGAAATATGGAGCTCAGGGGCACAGCAATTCACAAACTGGCCGAGTAATAAAGGACAACTATCGTCCAAAAATCTGTTGAGGGAAGGCAACGAGGCGGACTTGAAAGCGAGGCAGAATAGCAGGAAACAGATTTCAAGAGGTACGTTGGAATCGCCTTTAAAGCACAGGAAGAGGGGCACAACTTCGACAATGATGCACTTGGCCAAAAAGGGCGTATGCATTTTCTCCTGAATATATTCAGGATAAAATGCATACGCCCTTTTTGGCCAAGCAAGCAAGCGGGCAATGCAAATCTGAACTACAAAGAAGTATCACTTCCCACCAGTCAAAAGGGACATCCACGAAATGTGTAAAAACCAGAAAAGCAAGACAGGCCCTGGAGAACAGGGAGCCTTGTTATGCTGATGGGCGGGATGTAAATTGCCAACTGCCTCTCTGGAGGAGTACATTGTGTTCCCTAAAAAAGTAAAGAACAGAGCTACAGAGCCAAGGGCACTTCCAGTCTAGGGAATATACCTTGGGAAAACTGAAAATCAATAAGACAGAGCCACCCCCAAAATTTAGGGCTGCACTGCTTACAAGGACCTCAACTTGGGTACACCTTAAATATCCCAGGAAATATAAAAATGGTTCAAAAAATTGTGGTACTTACATACGATGGAATATCCCTCAGCCATGAAATCAATGTCATAAGACCAGTAGCAGCAAAATGGGTGGATGCAGGTACGATGATTCTAAGTGAAATAAGTCACACAGAAAAATAAACTTATCATAAGATATCACTTATGAAGATCCTGTAAACATGGCTACACTTGAACTGAGTTAAGAAAGAGAACAGTGTCTCACATTTATTAAACACTCTTATGCCTGCTTAAGGGGGAAGGAGAGGTGGGGTGATGCATAAAACCAGAGTTTGATATAAGCACAGGTACCGTTCCAAAAACCAACTATGGAATAGACAAGACCTACACCTTCCTCAGTGAAAGGGACTCAAAACCCCATATTTCCCGCAGAGGAATATATCTGACTAGTAAGAATCTTAAAACCTATGTATTGATATGTCTCCGTAAGGGAATCAAGTGTGTCTAGACTGGCATAAACATGGCAGCGAGAATCAGCTCAAACCAACTATAAAAAGGAATTTCAAAAACAAAACAAAAAAAACTGTGAAATTCTTTACAATTCCTTCAGCGTCTCTGATGAAACCTGTAATGACCCTATCTACAATGACAGCTAGATGTGGCATTTGGCTGGACATTTGGGAGTGAGAGGACTGGTGAGATTCGGTGAGCAATTGCAGACCCTTTAAAGCAATAATGCATGGCACCCATTCCATGGGTCCCAACTCTCGAGGTTGAAGGGAATATTACTACAGTTATAACATGTACGGGAAACCTAGAGAACGGACACACTGTGAATACGAAAGGTTTCTAAAACTCAACGAATAGTCCCTCTCCTAGTGCTCCGGTTTGACTTTCCATCTATTTTACTATCAACCTCCCAACTTGGAGAGACAGCCCCTTTAACCTCCTGGTTCTCACAGGTTGCCAATTTGGCAGAGGATGAAAGGGAAGAGGGAGAACCAATGAGAGAGTAGCTGTCAGGCATTTGAACGGGCACATATCACTGTAATTTCCCGGCAGGAAGAAGAATTAACCAAAGTCTCAGCCCCCCACCGGGAACCAGCATAGGTCCTGTACCAAAATTTTGGACTTGCGGTCAGCTCACCAAAAACGAGTTGAAAAATGGAGCTCAGGGGTACAGCAATTCACAAACTGGCCGAGTAATAAAGGACAACTATCGTCCAAAAATCTGTTGAGGGAAGGCAACTAGGCGGACTTGAAAGCGAGGCAGAATAGCAGGAAACAGATTTCAAGAGGTACGTTGGAATCGCCTTTAAAGCACAAGAGGAGGGGCACAACTTCGACAATGATGCACTTGGCCAAAAAGGGCGTATGCGTTTTCTCCTGAATATATTCAGAAGAAAACGCATACGCCCTTTTTGGCCAAGCAAGCAAGCGGGCAATGCAAATCTGCACTACAAAGAAGTATCACTTCCCACCGGTCAAAAGGGACATCCACAAAATGTGTAAAAACCAGAAAGGCAAGACAGGCCCTGGAGAACTGGGAGCCTTGTTATGCTGATGGGCGGGATGTAAACTGCCAACTGCCTCTCTGGAGGAGTACATTGTGTTCCCTAAAACAAGTAAAGAACAGAGCTACAGAGCAAAGGGCACTTCCAGTCTAGGGAATATACCTTGGGAAAACTGAAAATCAATAAGACAGAGCCACCCCAAAATTTAGGGCTGCACTGCTTACAAGGACCTCAACTTGGGTACAACTTAAATATCCCAGGAAATATAAAAATGGTTCAAAAAATTGTGGTACTTACATACAATGGAATATCCCTCAGCCATGAAATCAATGTCATAAGACCAGTAGCAGCAAAATGGGTGGATTCAGGTACGATGATTCTAAGTGAAATAAGTCACACAGAAAAAGAAACTTATCATAAGATATCACTTATGAAGATCCTGTAAACATGGCTACACATGAACTGAGTTAGGAAAGAGAACAGTGTCTCACATTTAGAAAACACTCTTATGCCTGCTTAAGGGGGAAGGAGAGGTGGGGTGATGCATAAAACCAGAGTTTGATATAAGAACAGGTACCGTTTCATAAATCAACTATGGAATAGACAAGACCTACACCTTCCTCAGTGAAAGGGACTCAAAACCCCATATTTCCCGCAGAGGAATATATCTGACTAGTAAGAATCTTATAACCTATGTATTGATATGTCTCCGTAAGGGAATCAAGTGTGTCTAGACTGGGATAAATATGGCAGCGAGAATCAGCTCAAACCCACTATAAAAAGGAATTTCAAAAACAAAACAAAAAAACTGGGAAATTCTTTACAATTCCTTCAGGTTCTATGATAAAACCTGGAATGACCCTATCTACAACGACAGCTGGATGTGGCATAAGGAGGGCCACTTGGGACTGAGATGATTGGAGAGATTGGGTGAGCAAATGCAGACCCTTTAAAGCAATAATGCATGGCACCCATTCCATGGGTCCCAACTCTCCAGGTTGAAGGGAATATTACTACAGTTATAACATGTACGGGAAACCTTGAGAACGGACACACTGTGAATACAAACAATTATTAAAACTCAACGAATAGTCCCTCTCCTGGTGCTCCGGTTTGACTTTCCATCTGCTTTACTATCAACCTCCCAAGTTGGAGAGACAGCCCCTTTAACCTCCTGGTTCGCACAGGTTTCCAATTTGGCAGAGGATGAAAGGGAAGAGGGAGAACCAATGAGAGAGTAGCTGTTAGGCATTTGGACGGGCATATATCACTCTAATTTCCCGGCAGGAAAAGAATTAACCAAAGTCTCAGCCCCCCACTGGCAACCAGCATAGGTCCAGAACCAAAATTTTGGACATGTGGTCAGCTCACAAAAAACTAGTTGAGTAATGGAGCTCAAGGCCACAGCAATTCACAAACTGGCAGAGTAATAAAGGACAACTATCATCCAAAAATCTGTTAAGGGAAGGCAACGAGGCGGATTTGAAAGCGAGGCAGAATAGCAGGAAACAGATTTCAAGAGGTACGTTGGAATCGCCTTTAAACCACAGGAAGAGGGCCACAACTTGGACAATGAAACACTTGCCCAAAAAGTGCGTATGCGTTTTCTCCTGAATATATTCAGGAGAAAACGCATATGCCCTTTTTGGCCAAGCAAGCAAGCGGGCAATGCAAATCTGCACTACAAAGAAGTATCACTTCCCACAGGTCAAAAGGGACATCCACAAAATATGTAAAAACCAGAAAGGCAAGACAGGCCCTGGAGAACACTGAGCTTTGTTATGCAGATGGGCGGGATGTAAATTGCCAACTGCCTCTCTGGAGGAGTGCATTGTGTTCCCTAAAACAAGTAAAGAACAGAGCTACAGAGCCAAGGGCACTTCCAGTCTAGGGAATATACCTTGGGAAAACTGAAAATCAATAAGACAGAGCCACCCCAAAATTTAGGGCTGCACTGCTTACAAGGACCTCAACTTGGGTACACCTTAAATATCCCAGGAAATATAAAAATGGTTCAAAAATTGTGGTAGTTACATACGATGATATATCCCTCAGCCATGAAATCAATGTCATAAGACCAGTAGCAGCAAAATGGGTGGATTCAGGTACGATGATTCTAAGTGAAATAAGTCACACAGAAAAAGAAACTTATCATAAGATATCACTTATGAAGATCCTGTAAACATGGCTACATTTGAACTGAGTTAGGAAAGAGAACAGAGTCTCACATTTAGAAAACACTCTTATGCCTGCTTAAGGGGGAAGGAGAGGTGGGGTGATGCATAAAACCAGAGTTTGATAAAAGCACAGGTTCCGTTCCAAAACCCAACTATGGAATAGACAAGACCTACACCTTCCTCAGTGAAAGGGATTCAAAACCCCATATTTCCCGCAGAGGAATATATCTGACTAGTAAAAATCTTAAAACCTATGTATTGATATGTCTCCGTAAGGGAATCAAGTGTGTCTAGACTGACATAAACATGGCAGCGAGAATCACCTCAAACCCACTATAAAAAGGAATTTCAAAAACAAAACAAAAAAACTGGGATATTCTTTACAATTCCTTCAGGGTCTCTGATGAAACCTGGAATGACCCTATCTACAACGACAGCTGGATGTGGCATAAGGCTGGACACTTGGGACTGAGAGGATTGGTGACATTGGGTGAGCAAATGCAGACCCTTTAAAGCACAAATGCCTGGCACCAATTCCTTGGGTCCCAACTCTCCAGGTTGAAGGGAATATTACTACAGCTATAACATGTACGGGAAACCTAGAGAACGGACACACTGTGAATACGAAAGGTTTCTAAAACTCAACGAAGAGTCCCTCTCCTGGTGCTCCGGTTTGACTTTCCATGTGCTTTACTATCAACCTCCCAAATTGGAGAGACAACCCCTTTAACCTCCTGTTCGCACAGGTTGCCAATTAGGCAGAGGATGAAAGGGAAGAGGGAGAACCAATGAGAGAGTAGCTGTTAGGCATTTGGACGGGCGCATATCACTCTAAATTCCCGGCAGGAAGAAGAATTAACCAAAGTCTCAGCCACCCACCGGGAACCAGCATAGGTCCTTAAGCAAAATTTTGGACATGCGGTCAGCTCACAAAAAACGAGTTGAAAAATGGAGCTCAGGGGCTCAGCAATTCACAAACTGGCTGAGTAATAAAGGACAATTATCATCCAAAAATCTGTTGAGGGAAGGCAACGAGGCGGACTTGAAAGCGAGGCAGAATAGCAGGAAACAGATTTCAAGAGGTACCTTGGAATTGCCTTTAAAGCACAGGAAGAGGGGCACATCTTCGACACTGATGCACTTGGCCAAAAAGGGCGTATGCGTTTTCTCCTGAATATATTCAGGAGAAAACGCATACGCCCTTTTTGGCCAAGCAAGCAAGCGGGCAATGCTAATCTGCACTACAAAGAAGTATCACTTCCCACCGGTCAAAAGGGACATCCACAAAATGTGTAAAAACCAGAAAGGCAAGACAGGCCCTGGAGAACAGGGTGCCTTGTTATGCTGATGGGCGGGATGTAAATTGCCAACTGCCTCTCTGGAGGAGTACATTGTGTTCCCTAAAACAAGTAAAGAACAGAGCTACAGAGCCAAGGGCACTTCCAGTGTAGGGAATATACCTTGGGAAAACTGAAAATCAATAAGACAGAGCCACCCCAAAATTTAGGGCTGCACTGCTTACAAGGACCTCAACTTGGGTACACCTTAAATATCCCAGGAAATATAAAAATGGTTCAAAAAATTGTGGTACTTACGTACGATGGAATATCCCTCAGCCATGAAATCAATGTCATAAGACCAGTAGCAGCAAAATGGGTGGATTCAGGTACGATGATTCTAAGTGAAATAAGTCACAGAGAAAAAGAAACTTATCATAAGATATCACTTATGAAGATCCTGTAAACATGGCTACACTTGAACTGAGTTAGGAAAGAGAACAGTGTCTCACATTTAGAAAACACTCTTATGCCTGCTTAAGGGGGAAGGAGAGGTGGGGTGATGCATAAAACCAGAGTTTGATATAAGCACAGGTACCGTTCCAAAAACCAACTATGGAATAGACAAGACCAACACCTTCCTCAGTGAAAGGGACTCAAAACCCCATATTTCCCGCAGAGGAATATATCTGACTAGTAAGAATCTTAAAACCTATGTATTGATATGTCTCCGTAAGGGAATCAAGTGTGCCTAGACAGGCATAAACATGGCAGCGAGAATCAGCTCAAACCCACTATAAAAAGGAATTTCAAAAACAAAACAAAAAAACTGGGAAATTCTTTACAATTCCTTCAGGGTCTCTGATGAAACCTGGAATGACCCTATCTACAATGACAGCTGGATGTGGCATAAGGAGGGACACTTGAGACTGAGACGATTGGTGAGATTGAGTGAGAGAATGCAGACCCTTTAAAGCACAAATGCCAGGCACCCATTCCATGGGTCCCAACTCTCCAGGTTGAAGGGAATATTACTACAGCTATAACATGTATGGGAAACCTAGAGAACGGACCCACTGTGAATACGAAAGGATTCTAAAACTCAACGAATTGTCCCTCTCCTTGTGCTCTGGTTTGACTTTCCATCTGCTTTACTATCAACCTCCCAACTTGGAGAGACAGCCCCTTTAACCTCCTGGTTCGCACAGGTTGCCAATTTGGCAGAGGATGAAAGTGAAGAGGGAGAACCAATGAGAGAGTAGCTGTTAGGCATTTGGATGGGCACATATCACTCTAACTTCCCGGCAGGAAGAAGAATTAACCAAAGTCTCAGCCACCCACCGGGAAACAGCATAGGTCCTGAACCAAAATTTTTGACTTGCGGTCAGCTCACAAAAAACGAGTTGCAAAATGGATCTCAAGGGCACATCAATTCACAAACTGGCAGAGTAATAAAGGACAACTCTCGTCCAAAAATCTGTTTAGGGAAAGCAACGAAGAGGACTTTAAAGCGAGGCAGAATAGCAGGAAACAGATTTCAAGAAGTACGTTGGAATAACCTTTAAAGCACAGGAAGAGGGGCACAACTTCGACAATGATGCACTTGGCCAAAAGGGCGTATACGTTTTCTCCTGAATATATTCAGGAGAAAACGCATACGCCCTTTTTGGCCAAGCAAGCAAGCAGGCAATGCAAATCTGCACTACAAAGAAGTATCACTTCCTACCGGTCAAAGGGACATCCACAAAATGTGTAAAAACCAGAAAGGCAAGACAGGCCCTGGAGAACAGGGAGCCTTGTTATGCTGATGGGTGGGATGTAAATTGCCAACTGCCTCTTTTGAGGAGTGCATTGTGTTCCCTAAAACAAGTAAACAACAGAGCTACAGAGCCAAGGGCACTTCCAGTCTAGGGAATATACCTTGGGAAAACTGAAAATCAATAAGACAGAGCCACCCCAAAATTTTGGGCTGCACTGCTTACAAGGACCTCAACTTGGGTACACCTTAAATATCCCAGGAAATATAAAAATGCTTCAAAAAATTGTGGTACTTATGTACGAAGGAATATCCCTCAGCCATGAAATCAATGTCATCAGACCAGTAGCAGCAAAATGGGTGGATTCAGGTACGATGATTCTAAGTGAAATAAGTCACACAGAAAAAGAAACTTATCATAAGATATCACTTATGAAGATCCTGTAAACATGGCTACACTTGAACTGAGTTAGGAAAGAGAACAGTGACTCACATTTAGAAAACACTCTTATGCCTGCTTAAGGGGGAAGGAGAGGTGGGGTGATGCATAAAACCAGAGTTTGATATAAGCACAGGTACCGTTCCAAAAACCAACTATGGAATAGACAAGACCTACACCTTCCTCAGTGAAAGGGACACAAAACACCATATTTCCCGCAGAGGAATATATCTGACTAGTAAGAATCTTAAAACCTATGTATTGATATGTCTCCGTAAGGGAATCAAGTGTGTCTAGACTGGCAAAAACATGGCAGCGAGAATCAGCTCAAACCCACTATAAAAAGGAATTTCAAAAATAAAACAAAACAACTGGGAAACTCTTTACAATTCCTTCAGGTTCTCTGATGAAACCTGGAATGACCCTATCTACAACGAGAGCTGGATGTGGCATAAGGCTGGACACTTGGGACTGAGGGGATTGGTGAGATTGGGTGAGCAAATGCAGACCGTTTAAAGCAATAATGCATGGCACACATTCCATGGGTCCCAACTCTCCAGGTTGAAGGAATATTACTACTGTTATAACATGTACGGGAAACCTAGAGAACGGACACACTGTGAATACGAAAGGTTTCTAAAACTCAACGAATAGTCCCTCTCCTGGTGCTTCGGTTTGATTTTCCACCTGCTTTACTATCAACCTCCCAACTTGGAGAGACAGGCCCTTTAACCTCCTGTTTCGCACAGGTTGCCAATTTGGCAGAGGATGAAAGGGAAGAGGGAGAACCAATGAGATAGTAGCTGTTAGGCATTTGGACGGGCACATATCACTGTAATTTCCAAGCAGGAAGAAGAATTAACCAAAGTCTCAGCCACCCACCGGGAACCAGCATAGGTCCTGAACCAAAATTTTGGACTTGCGGTCAGCTCACCAAAAACGAGTTGAAAAATAGAGCTCAGGGGCACAGCAATGCACAAACTGGCCGAGTAATAAAGGACAACTATCGTCCAAAAATCTGTTGAGGGAAGGCAACTAGGCGGACTTGAAAGCGAGGCAGAATAGCAGGAAACAGATTTCAAGAGGTACGTTGGAATCGCCTTTAAAGCACAGGAAGAGGGGCACAACTTCGACAATGATGCACTTGGCCAAAAAGGGCGTATGCGTTTTCTCCTGAATATATTCAGTAGAAAACGCATACGCCCTTTTTGGCCAAGCAAGCAAGGGGGCAATGCAAATCTGCACTACAAAGAAGTATCACTTCCCACCGGTCAAAAGGGACATCCACAAAATATGTAAAAACCAGAAAGGCAAGACAGGCCCTGGAGAACAGGGATCCTTGTTATGCTGATGGGCGGCATGTAAATTGCCAACTGCCTCTCTGGAGGAGTGCATTGTGTTCCCTAAAACAAGTAAAGAACAGAGCTACAGAGCCAAGGGCACTTCCAGTCTAGGGAATATACTTTGGGAAAACTGAAAATCAATAAGACAGATCCACCCCAAAATTTAGGGCTGCACTGCTTACAAGCACCTCAACTTGGGTACACCTTAAATATCCCAGGAAATATAAAAATGCTTCAAAAAATTGTGGTACTTACGTACGATGGAATACCCCTCAGCCATGAAATCAAAGTCATTAGACCAGTAGCAGCAAAATGGGTGGATTCAGGTACGATGATTCTAAGTGAAATAAGTCACACAGAAAAAGAAACTTATCATGAGATATCACTTATGAAGATCCTGTAAACATGGCTACACTTGAACTGAGTTAAGAAAGAGAACAGTGTCTCACATTTAGAAAACACTCTTATACCTGCTTAAGGGGGAAGGAGAGGTGGGGTGATGCATAAAACCAGAGTTTGATATAAGCACAGGTACCGTTCCAAAAACCAACTATGGAATAGACAAGACCTACACCTTCCTCAGTGAAAGGGACTCAAAACACCATGTTTCCCGCAGAGGAATATATGTGACTAGTAAGAATCTTAAAACCTATGTATTGATATGTCTCCGTAAGGGAATCAAGTGTGTCTAGACTGGCATAAACATGGCAGCGAGAATCAGCTCAAACCCACTATAAAAAGGAATTTCAAAAACAAAACAAAAAAACTGGGAAATTCTTTACAATTCCTTCAGTGTCAATGATGAAACCTGGAATGAACCTATCTACAACGACAGCTGGATATGGCATAAGGCTGGACACTTGGGACTGAGGGGATTGGTGAGATTGGGTGAGCAAATGCAGACCCTTTAAAGCAATAATGCATGGCAACCATTCCATGGGTCCCAACTCTCCTGGTTGAAGGGAATATTATTACAGTTATAACATGTACGGGAAACCTAGAGAACGGACACACTGTGAATACGAAAGGTTTCTAAAACTCAACGAATAGTCCCTCTCCTGGTGCTTCGGTTTGACTTTCCACCTGCTTTACTATCAATCTCCCAACTTGGAGAGACAGCCCCTTTAACCTCCTTTTTCGCACAGGTTGCCAATTTGGCAGAGGATGAAAGGGAAGAGGGAGAACCAATGAGAGAGTAGCTGTTAGGCATTTGGACGGGCACATATCACTGTAATTTCCCGGCAGGAAGAAGAATTAACCAAAGTCTCAGCCCCCCACCGGGAACCAGCATAGGTCCTGAACCAAAATTTTGGACTTGCGGTCAGCTCACAAAAAACGAGTTGAAAAATGGAGCTCAGGGGCACAGCAATTCACAAACTGGCCGAGTAATAAAGGACAACTATCGTCCAAAAATCTGTTGAGGGAAGGCAACGAGGCGGACTTGAAAGCGAGGCAGAATAGCAGGAAACAGATTTCAAGAGGTACGCTGGAATCGCCTTTAAAGCACAGGAAGAGGGGCACAACTTCGACAATGATGCACTTGGCCAAAAAGGGCGTATGCGTTTTCTCCTGAATATATTCATGAGAAAACGCATACGCCCTTTTTGGCCAAGCAAGCAAGCGGGCAATGCAAATCTGCACTACAAAGAAGTATCACTTCCCACCGGTCAAAGGGGACATCCACAAAATGTGTAAAAACCAGACTGGCAAGACAGGCCCTGGAGAACAGGGAGCATTGTTATGCTGATGGGCGGGATGTAAATTGCCAACTGCCTCTCTGGAGGAGTGCATTGTGTTCCCTAAAACAAGTAAAGAACAGAGCTACAGAGCCAAGGGCACTTCCAGTCTAGGGAATATACCTTCGGAAAACTGAAAATCAATAAGACAGAGCCACCCCAAAATTTAGGGCTGCACTGCTTACAAGGACCTCAACTTGGGTACACCTTAAATATCCCAGGAAATATAAAATTGGTTCAAAAAATTGTGGTACTTACGTACGATGGAATATCCCTCAGCCATGAAATCAATGTCATAAGACCAGTAGCAGCAAAATGGGTGGATTCAGGTACGATGATTCTAAGTGAAATATGTCACACAGAAAAATAAACTTATCATAAGCTATCACTTATGAAGATCCTGTAAACATGGCTACACTTGAACTGAGTTAGGAAAGAGAACAGTGTCTCACATTTAGAAAACACTCTTATGCCTGCTTAAGGGGGAAGGAGAGGTGGGGTGATGCATAAAACCAGAGTTTGATATAAGCAGAGGTACCGTTCCAAAAACCAACTATGGAAAAGAAAAGACGTACACCTTCCTCAGTGAAAGGGACTCAAAACCCCATATTTCCCGCAGAGGAATATATCTGACTAGTAAGAATCTTAAAACCTATGTATTGATATGTCTCTGTAAGGGAATCAAGTGTGTCTAGACTGGCATAAACATGGCAGCGAGAATCAGCTCAAACCCACTATAAAAATGAATTTCAGAAACAAAACATAAAAACTGGGAAATTCTTTACAATTCCTTCAGGGTCTCTGATGAAACCTGGAATGACCCTATCTACAACGACAGCTGGATGTGGCATAAGGCTAGACACTTGGGACTGACAGGATTGGTGAGATTGGGTGAGCAAATGCAGACCCTTTAAAGCAATAATGCATGGCACCCATTCCATGGGTCCCAACTCTACAGGTTGAAGGGAATATTACTACAGTTATAACATGTACGGGAAACAGAGAACAGACAAACTGTGAATACGAAAGGTTTCTAAAACTCAACGAATAGTCCCTCTCCTGGTGCTCTGGTTTGACTTTCCATCTGCTTTACTATCAACCTCCCAACTTGGAGAGACAGCCCCTTTAACCTCCTGGTTCGCACAGGTTGCCAATTTGGCAGAGGATGAAAGGGAAGTGGGAGAACCAATGAGATAGTAGCTGTTAGGCATTTGGACGGGCACATATCACTCTAACTTCCCGGCAGGAAGAAGAATTAACCAAAGTCTCAGCCCCCCACCGGGAACCAGCACAGTTCCTGAACCAAAATTTTGGACTTGCGGTCAGCTCACCAAAAACGAGTTGAAAAATAGAGCTCAGGGGCACAGCAATTCACAAACTGGCCGAGTAATAAAGGACAACTATCGTCCAAAAATCTGTTGAGGGAAGGCAACTAGGCGGACTTGAAAGCGAGGCAGAATAGCAGGAAACAGATTTCAAGAGGTACGTTGGAATCGCCTTTAAAGCACAGGAAGAGGGGCACAACTTCGACAATGATGCACTTGGCCAAAAAGGGCGTATGCGTTTTCTCCTGAATATATTCAGTAGAAAACGCATACGCCCTTTTTGGCCAAGCAAGCAAGCGGGCAATGCAAATCAGCACTACAAAGAAGTATCACTTCCCACCGGTCAAAAGGGACATCCACAAAATATGTAAAAACCAGAAAGGCAAGACAGGCCCTGGAGAACAGGGATCCTTGTTATGCTGATGGGCGGCATGTAAATTGCCAACTGCCTCTCTGGAGGAGTGCATTGTGTTCCCTAAAACAAGTAAACAACAGAGCTACAGAGCCAAGGGCACTTCCAGTCTAGGGAATATACCTTCGGAAAACTGAAAATCAATAAGACAGAGCCACCCCAAAATTTAGGGCTGCACTGCTTACAAGGACCTCAACTTGGGTACACCTTAAATATCCCAGGAAATATAAAATTGGTTCAAAAAATTGTGGTACTTACGTACGATGGAATATCCCTCAGCCATGAAATCAATGTCATAAGACCAGTAGCAGCAAAATGGGTGGATTCAGGTACGATGATTCTAAGTGAAATAAGTCACACAGAAATAGAAACTTATCATAATATATCACTTATGAAGATCCTGTAAACATGGCTACACTTGAACTGAGTTAGGAAAGAGAACAGTGTCTCACATTTAGAAAACACTCTTATGCCTGCTTAAGGGGGAAGGAGAGGTGGGGTGATGCGTAAAACCAGAGTTTGATATAAGCACAGGTACCGTTCCAAAAACCAACTATGGAATAGACAATACCTACACCTTCCTCAGTGAAAGCGACTCAAAGCACCATATTTCCCGCAGAGGAGTATATCTGACTAGTAAGAATCTTAAAACCTATGTATTGATATGTCTCTGTAAGGAAATCAAGTGTGTCTAGACTGGCATAAACATGGCAGCGAGAATCAGCTCAAACCCACTATAAAAAGGAATTTCAAAAACAAAACAAAAAAACTGGGAAATTCTTTACAATTCCTTCAGGGTCTCTGATGAAACCTGGAATGACCCTATCTACAACGACAGCTGGATGTGGCATAAGGCTGGACACTTGGGACTGAGAGGATTGGTGAGATTGGGTGAGCAAATGCAGACCCTTTAAAGCAATAATGCATGGCACACATTCCATGGGTCCCAACTCTCCAGGTTTAAGGGAATATTACTACAGATATAACATGTACGGGAATCCTAGAGAACGGACACACTGTGAATACGAAAGGTTTCTAAAACTCAACGAATAATCCCTCTCCTGGTGCTCCAGTTTGACTTTCCATCTGCTTTACTATCAACCTCCCAACTTGGAGAGACTGCCCCTTTAACCTCCTGGTTCGCACAGGTTGCCAATTTGGCAGAGGATGAAAGGGAAGAGGGAGAACCAATGAGAGAGTAGCTGATAGGCATTTGGACGGGCACATATCACTGTAATTTCCCGGCAGGAAGAAGAATTAATCAAAGTCTCAGCCCCCCACAGGGAACCAGTATAGGTCCTGAACCAAAATTTTGGACTTGCGGTCAGCTCACCAAAAACGAGTTGAAAAATGGAGCTCAGGGGCACAGCAATTCACAAAATGGCCGAGTAATAAAGGACACCTATCGTCCAAAAATCGGTTGAGGGAAGGCAACGAGTCGGACTTGAAAGCGAGGCAGAATAGCAGGAAACAGATTTCAAGAGGTACGTTGGAATCGCCTTTAAAGCACAGGAAGAGGGGCACAACTTCGACAATAATGCACTTGGCCAAAAAGGGCGTATGCGTTTTCTCCTGAATATATTCAGGGGAAAACGCATACGCCCTTTTTGGCCATGCAAGGAAGTGGGCAATGCAAATCTGCACTACAAAGAAGTATCACTTCCCACCGGTCAAAAGGGACATCCACAAAATGTGTAAAAACCAGAAAGGCAAGACAGGCCCTGGAGAACAGGGAGCCTTGTTATGCTGATGGGCGGGATGTAAATTGCCAACTGCCTCTCTGGAGGAGTGCATTGTGTTCCCTAAAACAAGTAAACAACAGAGCTACAGAGCCAAGGGCACTTCCAGTCTAGGGAATATACCTTGGGAAAACTGAAGATCAATAAGACAGAGCCACCCCAAAATTTAGGGCTGCACTGCTTACAAGGACCTCAACTTGGGAACACCTTAAATATCCCAGGAAATATAAAAATGGTTCAAAAATTGTGGTACTTACGTACGATGGAATATCCCTCAGCCATGAAATCAATGTCATAAGACCAGTAGCAGCAAAATGGGTGGATTCAGGTACGATGATTCTAAGTGAAATAAGTCACAGAGAAAAAGAAACTTATCATAAGATATCACTTATGAAGATCCTGTAAACATGGCTACACTTGAACTGAGTTAGGAAAGAGAACAGTGTCTCACATTTAGAAAACACTCTTATGCCTGCTTAAGGGGGAAGGAGAGGTGGGGTGATGCATAAAACCAGAGTTTGATATAAGCACAGGTACCGTTCCAAAAAAAACTATGGAATAGACAAGACCTACACCTTCCTCAGTGAAAGGGACTCAAAACACCATATTTCCCGCAGAGGAATATATCTGACTAGAAAGAATCTTAAAACCTATGTATTGATATGTCTCCGTAAGGGAATCAAGTGTGTGTAGACAGGCATAAACATGGCAGTGAGAATCAGCTCAAACCCACTATAAAAAGGAATTTCAAAAACAAAACAAAACAACTGGGAAATTCTTTACAATTCCTTCAGCGTCTCTGATGAAACCTGGAATGACCCTATCTACAATGACAGCTGGATGTGGCATAAGGCTGGACACTTGGGACTGAGAGGATTGGTGAGATTGGGTGAACAAATGCAGACCCTTTAAAGCAATAATACATGGCACCCATTCCATGGGTCCCAACTCTCCAGGTTGAAGGGAATATTACTACAGTTATAACATGTATGGGAAACCTAGAGAACGGACACACTGTGAATACGAAAGGTTTCTAAAACTCAACGAATAGACTCTCTCGTGGTGCTCCGGTTTGACTTTCCATCTGCTTTACTATCAACCTCCCAACTTGGAGAGACAGTCCCTTTAACCTCCTGGTTCGCACAGGTTGCCAATTTGGCAGAGGATGAAAGGGAAGAGGGAGAACCAATGAGAGAGTAGCTGTTAGGCATTTGGACGGGCACATATCACTGTAATTTCCCGGCAGGAAGAAGAATTAACCAAAGTCTCAGCCACCCACCGGAACCAGTATAGGTCCTGAACCAAAATTTTGGACTTGCGGTCAGCTCACCAAAAACGAGTTGAAAAATGGAGCTCAGGGGCACAGCAATTCACAAACTGGCCAAGTAATAAACGACAACTATCGTCCAAAAATCTGTTGAGGGAAGGCAACGAGGCGGACTTGAAAGCGAGGCAGAATAGCAGGAAACAGATTTCAAGAGGTACGTTGGAATCACCTTTAAAGCACAGGAAGAGAGGCACAACTTCGACAATGATGCACTTGGCCAAAAAGGGCGTATGCGTTTTCTCCTGAATATATTCAGGAGAAAATGCATACGCCCTTTTTGGCCAAGCAAGCAAGCGGGCAATGCAAATCTGCACTACAAAGAAGTATCACTTCCCACCGGTCAAAAGGGACATCCACAAAATGTGTAAAAACCAGAAAGGCAAGACAGGCCCTGGAGAACAGGGAGCCTTGTTATACTGATGGGTGGGATGTAAATTGCCAACTGCCTCTCTGGAGCAGTGCATTGTGTTCCCTAAAACAAGTAAACAACAGAGCTACAGAGTCAAGGGCACTTCCAGTCTAGGGAATATACCTTGGGAAAACTGAAAATCAAAAAGACACAGCCACCCCAAAATTTAGGGCTGCACTGCTTACAAGGACCTCAAATTGGGTACACCATAAATATCCCAGGAAATATAAAAATGGTTCAAAAAATTATGGTACTTACGTACGATGGAATATCCCTCAGCCATGAAATCAATGTCATAAGACCAGTAGCAGCAAAATGGGTGGATTCAGGTACGATGATTCTAAGTGAAATAAGTAACAGAGAAAAAGAAACTTATCATAAGATATCACTTATGAAGATCCTGTAAACATGGCTACACTTGAACTGAGTTAGGAAAGAGAACAGTGTCTCACATTTAGAAAACACTCTTATGCCTGCTTAAGGGGGAAGGAGAGGTGGGGTGATGCATAAAACCAGAGTTTGATATAAGCACAGGTACCATTCCAAAAACCAACTATGGAATAGACAAGACCTACACCTTCCTCAGTAAAACGGACTCAAAACCCCATATTTCCCGCAGAGGAATATATCTGACTAGTAAGAATCTTAAAACCTATGTATTGATATGTCTCCGTAAGGGAATCAAGTGTGTCTAGACTGGCATAAATATGGCAGCGAGAATCAGCTCAAACCCACTATAAAAAGGAATTTCAAAAATAAAACAAAAAAACTGGGAAATTCTTTACAATTCCTTCAGGGTCTCTGATGATACCTGGAATGACCCTATCTACAATGACAGCTGGATGTGGCATAAGGCTGGACACTTGGGACTGAGAGGATTGGTGAGATTGGGTGAGCAAATGCAGACCCTTTAAAGCAATAATGCATGGCACACATACCATGGGTCCCAACTCTCCAGGTTGAAAGGAATATTAATACAGATATAACATGTACGGGAATACTAGAGAACGGACACACTGTGAATACGAAAGGTTTCTAAAACTCAACGAATAGTCCCTCTCCTGGTGCTCCGGTTTGACTTTCCATCTGCTTTACTATCAACCTCCCAACTTGGAGAGACAGCCCCTTTAACCTCCTGGTTCGCACAGGTTGCCAATTTGGCAGAGGATGAAAGGGAAGAGGGAGAACCAATGAGAGAGTAGCTGATAGGCATTTGGAAGGGCACATATCACTGTAATTTCCCGGCAGGAAGAAGAATTAACCAAAGTCTCAGACCCCCACAGGGAACCAGTATAGGTCCTGAACCAAAATTTTGGACTTGCGGTCAGCTCACCAAAAACGAGTTGAAAAATGGAGCTCAGGGACACAGCAATTCACAAACTGGCCAAGTAATAAAGGACAACTATCGTCCAAAAATCTGTTGAGGGCAGGCAACGAGGCGGACTTGAAAGCGAGGCAGAATAGCAGGAAACAGATTTCAAGAGGTAGGTTGGAATCCCCTTTAAAGCACAGGAAGAGAGGCACAACTTCGACAATGATGCTCTTGGCCAAAAAGGGCGTATGCGTTTTCTCCTGAATATATTCAGGAGAAAACACATACGCCCTTTTTGGCCAAGCAAGCAAGCGGGCAATGCAAATCTGCACTACAAAGAAGTATCACTTCCCACCGGTCAAAAGGGACATCCACAAAATGTGTAAAAACCAGAAAGGCAAGACAGGCCCTGGAGAACAGGGAGCCTTGTTATTCTGATGGGTGGGATGTAAATTGCCAACTGCCTCTCTGGAGGAGTACATTGTGTTCCCTAAAACAAGTAAAGAACAGAGCTACAGAGCCAAGGGCACTTCCAGTCTAGGGAATAAACCTTGGGAAAACTGAAGATCAATAAGACAGAGCCACCCCAAAATTTAGGGCTGCACTGCTTACAAGGACCTCAACTTGGGTACACCTTAAATATCCCAGGAAATATAAAAATGGTTCAAAAATTGTGGTACTTACGTACGATGGAATATCCCTCAGCCATGAAATCAATGTCATAAGACCAGTAGCAGCAAAATGGGTGGATTCAGGTACGATGATTCTAAGTGAAATAAGTCACAGAGAAAAAGAAACTTATCATAAGATATCACTTATGAAGATCCTGTAAACATGGCTACACTTGAACTGAGTTAGGAAAGAGAACAGTGTCTCACATTTAGAAAACACTCTTATGCCTGCTTAAGGGGGAAGGAGAGGTGGGGTGATGCATAAAACCAGAGTTTGATATAAGCACAGGTACCATTCCAAAAACCAACTATGGAATAGACAAGACCTACACCTTCCTCAGTAAAACGGACTGAAAACCCCATATTTCCCGCAGAGGAATATATCTGACTAGTAAGAATCTTAAAACCTATGTATTGATATGTCTCCGTAAGGGAATCAAGTGTGTCTAGACTGGCATAAATATGGCAGCGAGAATCAGCTCAAACCCACTATAAAAAGGAATTTCAAAAACAAAACAAAAAAACTGGGAAATTCTTTACAATTCCTTCAGGGTCTCTGATGATACCTGGAATGACCCTATCTACAATGACAGCTGGATGTGGCATAAGGCTGGACACTTGGGACTGAGAGGATTGGTGAGATTGGGTGAGCAAATGCAGACCCTTTAAAGCAATAATGCATGGCACACATACCATGGGTCCCAACTCTCCAGGTTGAAAGGAATATTAATACAGATATAACATGTACGGGAATCCTAGAGAACGGACACACTGTGAATACGAAAGGTTTCTAAAACTCAACGAATAGTCCCTCTCCTGGTGCTCCGGTTTGACTTTCCATCTGCTTTACTATCAACCTCCCAACTTGGAGAGACAGCCCCTTTAACCTCCTGGTTCGCACAGGTTGCCAATTTGGCAGAGGATGAAAGGGAAGAGGGAGAACCAATGAGAGAGTAGCTGATAGGCATTTGGAAGGGCACATATCACTGTAATTTCCCGGCAGGAAGAAGAATTAACCAAAGTCTCAGACCCCCACAGGGAACCAGTATAGGTCCTGAACCAAAATTTTGGACTTGCGGTCAGCTCACCAAAAACGAGTTGAAAAATGGAGCTCAGGGACACAGCAATTCACAAACTGGCCAAGTAATAAAGGACAACTATCGTCCAAAAATCTGTTGAGGGCAGGCAACGAGGCGGACTTGAAAGCGAGGCAGAATAGCAGGAAACAGATTTCAAGAGGTAGGTTGGAATCCCCTTTAAAGCACAGGAAGAGAGGAACAACTTCGACAATGATGCTCTTGGCCAAAAAGGGCGTATGCGTTTTCTCCTGAATATATTCAGGAGAAAACACATACGCCCTTTTTGGCCAAGCAAGCAAGCGGGCAATGCAAATCTGCACTACAAAGAAGTATCACTTCCCACCGGTCAAAAGGGACATCCACAAAATGTGTAAAAACCAGAAAGGCAAGACAGGCCCTGGAGAACAGGGAGCCTTGTTATTCTGATGGGTGGGATGTAAATTGCCAACTGCCTCTCTGGAGGAGTACATTGTGTTCCCTAAAACAAGTAAAGAACAGAGCTACAGAGCCAAGGGCACTTCCAGTCTAGGGAATAAACCTTGGGAAAACTGAAGATCAATAAGACAGAGCCACCCCAAAATTTAGGGCTGCACTGCTTACAAGGACCTCAACTTGGGAACACCTTAAATATCCCAGGAAATATAAAAATGGTTCAAAAATTGTGGTACTTACGTACGATGGAATATCCCTCAGCCATGAAATCAATGTCATAAGACCAGTAGCAGCAAAATGGGTGGATTCAGGTACGATGATTCTAAGTGAAATAAGTCACAGAGAAAAAGAAACTTATCATAAGATATCACTTATGAAGATCCTGTAAACATGGCTACACTTGAACTGAGTTAGGAAAGAGAACAGTGTCTCACATTTAGAAAACACTCTTATGCCTGCTTAAGGGGGAAGGAGAGGTGGGGTGATGCATAAAACCAGAGTTTGATATAAGCACAGGTACCATTCCAAAAACCAACTATGGAATAGACAAGACCTACACCTTCCTCAGTAAAACGGACTGAAAACCCCATATTTCCCGCAGAGGAATATATCTGACTAGTAAGAATCTTAAAACCTATGTATTGATATGTCTCCGTAAGGGAATCAAGTGTGTCTAGACTGGCATAAATATGGCAGCGAGAATCAGCTCAAACCCACTATAAAAAGGAATTTCAAAAACAAAACAAAAAAACTGGGAAATTCTTTACAATTCCTTCAGGGTCTCTGATGATACCTGGAATGACCCTATCTACAATGACAGCTGGATGTGGCATAAGGCTGGACACTTGGGACTGAGAGGATTGGTGAGATTGGGTGAGCAAATGCAGACCCTTTAAAGCAATAATGCATGGCACACATACCATGGGTCCCAACTCTCCAGGTTGAAAGGAATATTAATACAGATATAACATGTACGGGAATCCTAGAGAACGGACACACTGTGAATACGAAAGGTTTCTAAAACTCAACGAATAGTCCCTCTCCTGGTGCTCCGGTTTGACTTTCCATCTGCTTTACTATCAACCTCCCAACTTGGAGAGACAGCCCCTTTAACCTCCTGGTTCGCACAGGTTGCCAATTTGGCAGAGGATGAAAGGGAAGAGGGAGAACCAATGAGAGAGTAGCTGATAGGCATTTGGAAGGGCACATATCACTGTAATTTCCCGGCAGGAAGAAGAATTAACCAAAGTCTCAGACCTCCACAGGGAACCAGTATAGGTCCTGAACCAAAATTTTGGACTTGCGGTCAGCTCACCAAAAACGAGTTGAAAAATGGAGCTCAGGGACACAGCAATTCACAAACTGGCCAAGTAATAAAGGACAACTATCGTCCAAAAATCTGTTGAGGGCAGGCAACGAGGCGGACTTGAAAGCGAGGCAGAATAGCAGGAAACAGATTTCAAGAGGTAGGTTGGAATCCCCTTTAAAGCACAGGAAGAGAGGCACAACTTCGACAATGATGCACTTGGCCAAAAAGGGCGTATGCGTTTTCTCCTGAATATATTCAGGAGAAAACACATACGCCCTTTTTGGCCAAGCAAGCAAGCGGGCAATGCAAATCTGCACTACAAAGAAGTATCACTTCCTACCGGTCAAAAGGGACATCCACAAAATGTGTAAAACCAGAAAGGCAAGACAGGCCCTGGAGAACAGGGAGCCTTGTTATTCTGATGGGTGGGATGTAAATTGCCAACTGCCTCTCTGGAGGAGTACATTGTGTTCCCTAAAACAAGTAAAGAACAGAGCTACAGAGCCAAGGGCACTTCCAGTCTAGGGAATATACCTTGGGAAAACTGAAGATCAATAAGACAGAGCCACCCCAAAATTTAGGGCTGCACTGCTTACAAGGACCTCAACTTGGGAACACCTTAAATATCCCAGGAAATATAAAAATGGTTCAAAAATTGTGGTACTTACGTACGATGGAATATCCCTCAGCCATGAAATCAATGTCATAAGACCAGTAGCAGCAAAATGGGTGGATTCAGGTACGATGATTCTAAGTGAAATAAGTCACAGAGAAAAAGAAACTTATCATAAGATATCACTTATGAAGATCCTGTAAACATGGCTACACTTGAACTGAGTTAGGAAAGAGAACAGTGTCTCACATTTAGAAAACACTCTTATGCCTGCTTAAGGGGGAAGGAGAGGTGGGGTGATGCATAAAACCAGAGTTTGATATAAGCACAGGTACCGTTCCAAAAAAAACTATGGAATAGACAAGACCTACACCTTCCTCAGTGAAAGGGACTCAAAACACCATATTTCCCGCAGAGGAATATATCTGACTACTAAGAATCTTAAAACCTATGTATTGATATGTCTCTGTAAGGGAATCAAGTGTGTCTAGACTGGCATAAACATGGCAGAGAGAATCAGCTCAAACCCACTATAAAAAGGACTTTCAAAAACAAAACAAAAAAACTGGGAAATTCTTTACAATTCCTTCAGGGTCAATGATGAAACCTGGAATGACCCTATCTACAACGACAGCTGGATATGGCATAAGGCTGGACACTTGGGACTGAGGGGATTGTTGAGATTGGGTGAGCAAATGCAGACCCTTTAAAGCAATAATGCATGGCACCCATTCCATGGGTCCCAACTCTCCAGGTTGAAGGGAATATTACTACAGTTATAACATGTACGGGAAACCTAGAGAACGGACACACTGTGAATACGAAAGGTTTCTAAAACTCAACGAATAGTCCCTCTCCTGGTGCTCCGGTTTGACTTTCCACCTGCTTTACTATCAACCTCCCAACTTGGAGAGACAGCCCCTTTAACCTCCTGGTTCGCACAGGTTGCCAATTTGGCAGAGGATGAAAGGGAAGAGGGAGAACCAATGAGAGAGTAGCTGTTAGGCATTTGGACGGGAACATATCACTGTAATTTCCCAGCAGGAAGAAGAATTAACCAAAGTCTCAGCCACCCACCGGGAACCAGCATAGGTCCTGAACCAAAATTTTGGACTTGCGGTCAGCTCACCAAAAACGAGTTGAAAAATGGAGCTCAGGGGCACAGCAATTCACAAACTGGCCAAGTAATAAAGGACAACTATCGTCCAAAAATCTGTTAAGGGAAGGCAACGAGGCGGACTTGAAAGCGAGGCAGAATAGCAGGAAACAGATTTCAAGAGGTACGTTGGAATCACCTTTAAAGCACAGGAAGAGAGGCACAACTTCGACAATGATGCACTTGGCCAAAAAGGGCGTATGCGTTTTCTCCTGAGTATATTCAGGAGAAAACGCATATGCCCTTTTTGGCCAAGCAAGCAAGCGGGCAATGCAAATCTGCACTACAAAGAAGTATCGCTTCCCACCGGTCAAAAGGGACATCCACAAAATGTGTAAAAACCAGAAAGGCAAGACAGGCCCTGGAGAACAGGGAGCTTTGTTATGCTGATGGGCGGGATGTAAATTGCCAACTGCCTCTCTGGAGGAGTACATTGTGTTCCCTAAAACAAGTAAAGAACAGAGCTACAGAGCCAAGGGCACTTCCAGTCTAGGGAATATACCTTGGGAAAACTGAAAATCAATAAGACAGAGCCACCCCAAATTTCGGGCTGCACTGCTTACAAGGACCTCAACTTGGGTACACCTTAAATATCCCAGGAAATATAAAAATGGTTCAAAAAATTGTGGTACTTACGTACGATGGAATATCCCTCAGCCATGAAATCAATGTCATAAGAACAGTAGCAGCAAAATGGGTGGATTCAGGTACGATGATTCTAAGTGAAATAAGTCACACAGAAAAAGAAACTTATCATAAGATATCACTTATGAAGATCCTGTAAACATGGCTACACTTGAACTGAGTTAGGAAAGAGAACAGTGTCTCACATTTAGAAAACACTCTTATGCCTGCTTAAGGGGGAAGGAGAGGTGGGGTGATGCATAAAACCAGAGTTTCATATCAGCAGAAGTACCATTCCAAAAACCAACTATGGAATAGACAAGACCTACACCTTCCTCAGTGAAAGGGACTCAAAACCCCATATTTGCCGCAGAGGAATATATCTGACTAGTAAGAATCTTAAAACCTATGTATTGATATGTCTGCGTAAGGGAATCAAGTGTGTCTAGACTGGCATAAACATGGCAGCGAGAATCAGCTCAAACCCACTATAAAAAGGAATTTCAAAAATAAAACAAAAAAAACTGGGAAATTCTTTACAATTCCTTCAGGGTCTCTGATGATACCTGGAATGACCCTATCTACAATGACAGCTGGATGTGGCATAAGGCTGGACACTTGGGACTGAGAGGATTGGTGAGATTGGGTGAGCAAATGCAGACCCTTTAAAGCAATAATGCATGGCACACATTCCATGTGTCCCAACTCTCCAGGTTGAAGGGAATATTACTACAGTTATAACATGTACGGGAAACCTAGAGAACGGACACACTGTGAATACGAAAGGTTTCTAAAACTCAACGAATAGTCCCTCTCCTGGTGCTCGGGTTTGACTTTCCATCTGCTTTACTATCAACCTCCCAACTTGGAGAGACAGCCCCTTTAACCTCCTGGTTCGCACAGGTTGCCAATTTGGCAGAGGATGAAAGGGAAGAGGGAGAACCAATGAGAGAGTAGCTGTTAGGCATTTGGACGGGCACATATCACTGTAATTTCCCGGCAGGAAGAAGAATTAACCAAAGTCTCAGCCCCCCACCGGGAACCAGTATAGGTCCTGAACCAAAATTTTGGACTTGCGGTCAGCTCACCTAAAACGAGTTGAAAAATGGAGCTCAGGGGCACAGCAATTCACAAACTGGCCGAGTAATAAAGGACAAATATCGTCCAAAAATCTGTTAAGGGAAGGCAACGAGGCGGACTTGAAAGCGAGGCAGAATAGCAGGAAACAGATTTCAAGAGGTATGTTGGAATCGCCTTTAAAGCACAGGAAGAGGGGCACAACTTCGACAATGATGCACTTGGCCAAATGGGGCGTATGCGTTTTCTCCTGAATATATTCAGGAGAAAACGCATACGCCCCTTTTGGCCAAGCAAGCAAGTGGGCAATGCAAATCTGCACTACAAAGAAGTATCACTTCCCACCGGTCAAAAGGGACATCCACAAAATGTGTAAAAACCGGAAAGGCAAGACAGGCCCTGGAGAACAGGGAGCCTTGTTATGCTGATGGGCGGGATGTAAATTGCCAACTGCCTCTCTGGAGGAGTGCATTGTGTTCCCTAAAACAAGTAAACAACAGAGCTACAGAGCCAAGGGCACTTCCAGTCTAGGGAATATACCTTGGGAAAACTGAAAATCAAAAAGACACAGCCACCACAAAATTTAGGGCTGCACTGCTTACAAGGACCTCAACTTGGGTACACCATAAATATCCCAGGAAATATAAAAATGGTTCAAAAAATTGTGGTACTTACGTACGATGGAATATCCCTCAGCCATGAAATCAATGTCATAAGACCAGTAGCAGCAAAATGGGTGGATTCAGGTACGATGATTCTAAGTGAAATAAGTCACAGAGAAAAAGAAACTTATCATAAGATATCACTTATGAAGATCCTGTAAACATGGCTACACTTGAACTGAGTTAGGAAAGAGAACAGTGTCTCACATTTAGAAAACACTCTTATGCCTGCTTAAGGGGGAAGGAGAGGTGGGGTGATGCATAAAACCAGAGTTTGATATAAGCACAGGTACCGTTCCAAAAAAAACTATGGAATAGACAAGACCTACACCTTCCTCAGTGAAAGGGACTCAAAACACCATATTTCCCGCAGAGGAATATATCTGACTACTAAGAATCTTAAAACCTATGTATTGATATGTCTCTGTAAGGGAATCAAGTGTGTCTAGACTGGCATAAACATGGCAGAGAGAATCAGCTCAAACCCACTATAAAAAGGACTTTCAAAAACAAAACAAAAAAACTGGGAAATTCTTTACAATTCCTTCAGGGTCAATGATGAAACCTGGAATGACCCTATCTACAACGACAGCTGGATATGGCATAAGGCTGGACACTTGGGACTGAGGGGATTGTTGAGATTGGGTGAGCAAATGCAGACCCTTTAAAGCAATAATGCATGGCACCCATTCCATGGGTCCCAACTCTCCAGGTTGAAGGGAATATTACTACAGTTATAACATGTACGGGAAACCTAGAGAACGGACACACTGTGAATACGAAAGGTTTCTAAAACTCAACGAATAGTCCCTCTCCTGGTGCTCCGGTTTGACTTTCCACCTGCTTTACTATCAACCTCCCAACTTGGAGAGACAGCCCCTTTAACCTCCTGGTTCGCACAGGTTGCCAATTTGGCAGAGGATGAAAGGGAAGAGGGAGAACCAATGAGAGAGTAGCTGTTAGGCATTTGGACGGGAACATATCACTGTAATTTCCCAGCAGGAAGAAGAATTAACCAAAGTCTCAGCCACCCACCGGGAACCAGCATAGGTCCTGAACCAAAATTTTGGACTTGCGGTCAGCTCACCAAAAACGAGTTGAAAAATGGAGCTCAGGGGCACAGCAATTCACAAACTGGCCAAGTAATAAAGGACAACTATCGTCCAAAAATCTGTTAAGGGAAGGCAACGAGGCGGACTTGAAAGCGAGGCAGAATAGCAGGAAACAGATTTCAAGAGGTACGTTGGAATCACCTTTAAAGCACAGGAAGAGAGGCACAACTTCGACAATGATGCACTTGGCCAAAAAGGGCGTATGCGTTTTCTCCTGAGTATATTCAGGAGAAAACGCATATGCCCTTTTTGGCCAAGCAAGCAAGCGGGCAATGCAAATCTGCACTACAAAGAAGTATCGCTTCCCACCGGTCAAAAGGGACATCCACAAAATGTGTAAAAACCAGAAAGGCAAGACAGGCCCTGGAGAACAGGGAGCTTTGTTATGCTGATGGGCGGGATGTAAATTGCCAACTGCCTCTCTGGAGGAGTACATTGTGTTCCCTAAAACAAGTAAAGAACAGAGCTACAGAGCCAAGGGCACTTCCAGTCTAGGGAATATACCTTGGGAAAACTGAAAATCAATAAGACAGAGCCACCCCAAATTTCGGGCTGCACTGCTTACAAGGACCTCAACTTGGGTACACCTTAAATATCCCAGGAAATATAAAAATGGTTCAAAAAATTGTGGTACTTACGTACGATGGAATATCCCTCAGCCATGAAATCAATGTCATAAGAACAGTAGCAGCAAAATGGGTGGATTCAGGTACGATGATTCTAAGTGAAATAAGTCACACAGAAAAAGAAACTTATCATAAGATATCACTTATGAAGATCCTGTAAACATGGCTACACTTGAACTGAGTTAGGAAAGAGAACAGTGTCTCACATTTAGAAAACACTCTTATGCCTGCTTAAGGGGGAAGGAGAGGTGGGGTGATGCATAAAACCAGAGTTTCATATCAGCAGAAGTACCATTCCAAAAACCAACTATGGAATAGACAAGACCTACACCTTCCTCAGTGAAAGGGACTCAAAACCCCATATTTGCCGCAGAGGAATATATCTGACTAGTAAGAATCTTAAAACCTATGTATTGATATGTCTGCGTAAGGGAATCAAGTGTGTCTAGACTGGCATAAACATGGCAGCGAGAATCAGCTCAAACCCACTATAAAAAGGAATTTCAAAAATAAAACAAAAAAAACTGGGAAATTCTTTACAATTCCTTCAGGGTCTCTGATGATACCTGGAATGACCCTATCTACAATGACAGCTGGATGTGGCATAAGGCTGGACACTTGGGACTGAGAGGATTGGTGAGATTGGGTGAGCAAATGCAGACCCTTTAAAGCAATAATGCATGGCACACATTCCATGTGTCCCAACTCTCCAGGTTGAAGGGAATATTACTACAGTTATAACATGTACGGGAAACCTAGAGAACGGACACACTGTGAATACGAAAGGTTTCTAAAACTCAACGAATAGTCCCTCTCCTGGTGCTCGGGTTTGACTTTCCATCTGCTTTACTATCAACCTCCCAACTTGGAGAGACAGCCCCTTTAACCTCCTGGTTCGCACAGGTTGCCAATTTGGCAGAGGATGAAAGGGAAGAGGGAGAACCAATGAGAGAGTAGCTGTTAGGCATTTGGACGGGCACATATCACTGTAATTTCCCGGCAGGAAGAAGAATTAACCAAAGTCTCAGCCCCCCACCGGGAACCAGTATAGGTCCTGAACCAAAATTTTGGACTTGCGGTCAGCTCACCTAAAACGAGTTGAAAAATGGAGCTCAGGGGCACAGCAATTCACAAACTGGCCGAGTAATAAAGGACAAATATCGTCCAAAAATCTGTTAAGGGAAGGCAACGAGGCGGACTTGAAAGCGAGGCAGAATAGCAGGAAACAGATTTCAAGAGGTATGTTGGAATCGCCTTTAAAGCACAGGAAGAGGGGCACAACTTCGACAATGATGCACTTGGCCAAATGGGGCGTATGCGTTTTCTCCTGAATATATTCAGGAGAAAACGCATACGCCCCTTTTGGCCAAGCAAGCAAGTGGGCAATGCAAATCTGCACTACAAAGAAGTATCACTTCCCACCGGTCAAAAGGGACATCCACAAAATGTGTAAAAACCGGAAAGGCAAGACAGGCCCTGGAGAACAGGGAGCCTTGTTATGCTGATGGGCGGGATGTAAATTGCCAACTGCCTCTCTGGAGGAGTGCATTGTGTTCCCTAAAACAAGTAAACAACAGAGCTACAGAGCCAAGGGCACTTCCAGTCTAGGGAATATACCTTGGGAAAACTGAAAATCAAAAAGACACAGCCACCACAAAATTTAGGGCTGCACTGCTTACAAGGACCTCAACTTGGGTACACCATAAATATCCCAGGAAATATAAAAATGGTTCAAAAAATTGTGGTACTTACGTACGATGGAATATCCCTCAGCCATGAAATCAATGTCATAAGACCAGTAGCAGCAAAATGGGTGGATTCAGGTACGATGATTCTAAGTGAAATAAGTCACACAGAAAAAGAAACTTATCATAAGATATCACTTATGAAGATCCTGTAAACATGGCTACACTTGAACTGAGTTAGGAAAGAGAACAGTGTCTCACATTTAGAAAACACTCTTATGCCTGCTTAAGGGGGAAGGAGAGGTGGGGTGATGCATAAAACCAGAGTTTGATATAAGCACAGGTACCATTCCAAAAACCAACTATGGAATAGACAAGACCTACACCTTCCTCAGTGAAAGGGACTAAAACCCCATATTTCCCGCAGAGGAATATATCTGACTAGTAAGAATCTTAAATCCTATGTATTGATATGTCTCCGTAAGGGAATCAAGTGTGTCTAGACTGGCATAAATATGGCAGCGAGAATCAGCTCAAACCCACTATAAAAAGGAATTTCAAAAATAAAACAAAAAAAACTGGGAAATTCTTTACAATTCCTTCAGGGTCTCTGATGATACCTGGAATGACCCTATCTACAATGACAGCTGGATGTGGCATAAGGCTGCACACTTGGGACTGAGAGGATTGGTGAGATTGGGTGAGCAAATGCAGACACTTTAAAGCAATAATGCATGGCACACATTCCATGGGTCCCAACTCTCCAGGTTGAAGTGAATATTACTACAGATATAACATGTACGGGAATCCTAGAGAACGGACACACTGTGAATATGAAAGGTTTCTAAAACTCAACGAATAGTCCCTCTCCTGGTGCTCCAGTTTGACTTTCCATCTGCTTTACTATCAACCTCCCAACTTGGAGAGACAGCCCCTTTAACCTCCTGGTTCGCACAGGTTGCCAATTTGGCAGAGGATGAAAGTGAAGAGGGAGAACCAGTGAGAGAGTAGCTGATAGGCATTTGGACCGGCACATATCACTGTAATTTCCCGGCAGGAAGAAGAATTAACCAAAGTCTCAGCCACCCACCGGGAACCAGCATAGGTCCTGAACCAAAATTTTGGACTTGCGGTCAGCTCACCAAAAACGAGTTGAAAAATGGAGCTCAGGGGCACAGCAATTCACAAACTGGCGGAGTAATAAAGGACAACTATCGTCCAAAAATCTGTTGAGGGAAGGCAACAAGGCAGAATTGAATGCGAGGCAGAATAGCAGGAAACAGATTTCAAGAGGTACGTTGGAATCACCTTTAAAGCACAGGAAGAGGGGCACAACTTCGACAATGATGCACTTGGCCAAAAAGGGCGTATGCGTTTTCTCCTGAATATATTCAGGAGAAAACGCATACACCCTTTTTGGCCAAGCAAGGAAGCGGGCAATGCAAATCTGCACTACAAAGAAGTATCACATCCCACCGGTCAAAAGGGACATCCACAAAATGTGTAAAAACCAGAAAGGCAAGACAGGCCCTGGAGAACAGGGAGCCTTGTTATGCTGATGGGCGGGATGTAAATTGCCAACTGCCTCTCTGGAGGAGTACATTGTGTTCCCTAAAACAAGTAAAGAACAGAGCTACAGAGAAAAGGGCACTTCCAGTCTAGGGAATATACTTTGGGAAAACTGAAAATCAATAAGACAGAGCCACCCCAAAATTTAGGGCTGCACTGCTTACAAGGACCTCAACTTGGGTACAACTTAAATATCCCAGGAAATATAAAAATGGTTCAAAAAATTGTGGTACTTACGTACGATGGAATATCCCTCAGCCATGAAATCAATGTCATAAGACCAGTAGCAGCAAAATGGGTGGATTCAGCTACGATGATTCTAAGTGAAATAAGTCACACAGAAAAAGAAACTTATCATAAGATATCACTTATGAAGATCCTGTAAACATGGCTACACTTGAACTGAGTTAGGAAAGAGAACAGTGTCTCACATTTAGAAAACACTCTTATGCCTGCTTAAGGGGGAAGGAGAGGTGGGGTGATGCATAAAACCAGAGTTTGATATAAGCACAGGTACCGTTCCAAAAACCAACTATGGAATAGACAAGACCTACACCTTCCTCAGTGAAAGGGACTCAAAACACCATATTTCCCGCAGAGGAATATATCTGACTAGTAAGAATCTTAAAACCTATGTATTGATATGTCTCCGTAAGGGAATCAAGTGTGTCTAGACAGGCATAAACATGGCACCGAGAATCAGCTCAAACCCACTATAAAAAGGAATTTCAAAAACAAAACAAAAAAACTGGGAAATTCTTTACAATTCCTTCAGTGTCAATGATGAAACCTGGAATGACCCTATCTACAACGACAGCTGGATGTGGCATAAGGCTGGACACTTGGGACTGAGGGGATTGGTGATATTGGGTGAGCAAATGCAGACCCTTTAAAGCAATAATGCATGGCACCCATTCCATGGGTCCCAACTCTCCAGGTTGAAGGGAATATTACTACAGTTATAACATGTACGGGAAACCTAGAGAACGGACACACTGTGAATACGAAAGGTTTCTAAAACTCAACGAATAGTCCCTCTCCTGGTGCTCCGGTTTGACTTTCCATCTGCTTTATTATCAACCTCCCAACTTGGAGAGACAGCCCCTTTAACCTCCTGGTTCGCACAGGTTGCCAATTTGGCAGAGGATGAAAGGGAAGAGGGAGAACCAATGAGAGAGTAGCTGTTAGGCATTTGGACGGGCACATATCACTGTAAATTCCCGGCAGGAAGAAGAATTAACCAAAGTCTCAGCCACCCACCGGGAATCAGTATAGATCCTGAACCAAAATTTTGGACTTGCGGTCAGCTCACCAAAAACGAGTTGAAAAATGGAGCTCAGGGGCACAGCAATTCACAAACTGGCCGAGTAATAAAGGACAACTATCGTCCAAAAATCTGTTGAGGGAAGGCAACGAGGCGGACTTGAAAGCGAGGCAGAATAGCAGGAAACAGATTTCAAGAGGTACGTTGGAATCGCCTTTAAAGCACAGGAAGAGGGGCACAACTTCGACAATGATGCACTTGGCCAAAAAGGGCGTATGCATTTTCTCCTGAATATATTCAGGAGAAAACGCATTCGCCCTTTTTGGCCAAGCAAGCAAGCGGGCAATGCAAATCTCCACTACAAAGAAGTATCACTTCCCACCGGTCAAAAGGGACATCCACAAAATGTGTAAAAACCAGAAAGGCAAGACTGGTCTTGGAGAACAGGGAGCCTTGTTATGCTGATGGACGGGATGTAAATTGCCAACTGCCTATCTGGAGGAGTGCATTTTGTTCCCTAAAACGAGTAAACAACAGAGCTACAGAGCCAAGGGCACTTCCAGTCTAGGGAATATACCTGGGAAAAACTGAAAATCAATAAGACAGAGCCACCCCAAAATTTTGGGCTGCACTGCTTACAAGGACCTCAACTTGGGTACACCTTAAATATCCCAGGAAATATAAAAATGGTTCAAAAAATTGTGGTACTTACGTACGATGGAATATCCCTCAGCCATGAAATCAATGTCATAACACCAGTAGCAGCAAAATGGGTGGATTCAGGTACGATGATTCTAAGTGAAATAAGTCACAGAGAAAAAGAAACTTATCATAAGTTATCACTTATGAAGTTCCTGTAAACATGGCTACACTTGAACTGAGTTAGGAAAGAGAACAGTGTCTCACATTTAGAAAACACTCTTATGCCTGCTTAAGGGGGAAGGAGAGGTGGGGTGATGCATAAAACCAGAGTTTGATATAAGCACAGGTACCGTTCCAAAAACCAACTATGGAATAGACAAGACCTACACCTTCCTCAGTGAAAGGGACTCAAAACCCCATATTTCCCGCAGAGGAATATATCTGACTAGTAAGAATCTTAAAACCTATGTATTGATATGTCTCCGTAAGGGAATCAAGTGTGTCTAGAATGGCATAAACATGGCAGCGAGAATCAGCTCAAACCCACTATAAAAAGGAATTTCAAAAACAAAACAAAAAAACTGGGAAATTCTTTACAATTCCTTCAGGGTCTCTGATGAAACCTGGAATGACCCTATCTACAACGACAGCTGGATGTGGCATAGGGCTGGACACTTTGGACTGAGAGGATTGGTGAGATTGGGTGAACAAATGCAGACCATTTAAAGCAATAATGCATGGCACACATTCCATGGGTCCCAACTCTCCAGGTTGAAGGGAATATTACTACAGTTATAACATGTACGGGAAACCTTGAGAACGGACACACTGTGAATACGAAAGGTTTCTAAAACTCAACGAATAGTCCCTCTCCTGGTGCTCCGGTTTGACTTTCCATCTGCTTTACTATCAACCTCCCAACTTGGAGAGACAGCCCCTTTAACCTCCTGGTTCGCACAGGTTTCCAATTTGGTAGAGGATGAAAGGGAAGAGGGAGAACCAATGAGAGAGTAGCTGTTAGGCATTTGGACGGGCACATATCACTGTAATTTCCCGGCAGGAAGAAGAATTAACCAAAGTCTCAGCCACCCACCGGGAACCAGTATAGGTCCTGAACCAAAATTTTGGACTTGCGGTCAGCTCACCTAAAACGAGTTGAAAAATGGAGCTCAGGGGCACAGCAATTCACAAACTGGCCGAGTAATAAAGGACAACTATCGTCCAAATATCTGTTGAGGGAAGGCCACGAGGCGGACTTGAAAGCGAGGCAGAATAGCAGGAAACAGATTTCAAGAGGTACGTTGGAATCGCCTTTAAAGCACAGGAAGAGGGGCACAACTTCGACAATGATGCACTTGGCCAAAAAGGGCGTATGCGTTTTCTCCTGAATATATTCAGGAGAAAATGCATACGCCCTTTTTGGCCAAGCAAGCAAGCAGGCAATGCAAATCTGCACTACAAAGAAGTATCACTTCCCACCGGTCAAAAGGGACATCCACAAAATGTGTAAAAACCAGAAAGGCAAGACAGGCCCTGGAGAACAGGGAGCCTTGTTATGCTGATGGGCGGGATGTAAATTGCCAACTGCCTCTCTGGAGGAGTGCATTGTGTTCCCTAAAACAAGTAAACAACAGAGCTACAGAGCCAAGGGCACTTCCAGTCTAGGGAATATACCTTGGGAAAACTGAAAATCAAAAAGACACAGCCACCGCAAAATTTAGGGCTGCACTGCTTACAAGGACCTCAACTTGGGTACACCTTAAATATCCCAGGAAATATAAAAATGGTTCAAAAAATTGTGGTACTTACGTACGATGGAATATCCCTCAGCCATGAAATCAATGTCATAAGACCAGTAGCAGCAAAATGGTTGGATTCAGGTACGTTGATTCTAAGTGAAATAAGTCACACAGAAAAAGAAACTTATCATAAGATATCACTTATGAAGATCCTGTAAACATGGCTACACTTGAACTGAGTTAGGAGAGAGAACAGTGTCTCACATTTAGAAAAAACTCTTATGCCTGCTTAAGGGGGAAGGAGAGGTGGGGTGATGCATAAAACCAGAGATTGATATAAGCACAGGTACCGTTCCAAAAACCAACTATGGAATAGACAGGACCTACAACTTCCTCAGTGAAAGGGACTCAAAACCCCATATTTCCCGCAGAGGAATATATCTGACTAGTAAGAATCTTAAAACCTATGTATTGATATGTCTCCGTAAGGGAATCAAGTGTGTCTAGACTGGGATAAATATGGCAGCGAGAATCAGCTCAAACCCACTATAAAAAGGAATTTCAAAAATAAAACAAAAAAACTGGGAAATTCTTTACAATTCCTTCAGGGTCTCTGATGAAACCTGAAATGACCCTATCTACAATGACAGCTGGATGTGGCATAAGGCTGGACACTTGGGACTGAGAGGATTGGTGAGATTGGGTGAGCAAATGCAGACCCTTTAAAGCAATAATGCATGGCACACATTCCATGGGTCCCAACTCTCCAGGTTGAAGGGAATATTACTACAGATATAACATGTACGGGAATCCTAGAGAACGGACACACTGTGAATACGAAAGGTTTCTAAAACTCAACGAATAGTCCCTCTCCTGGTGCTCCGGTTTGACTTTCCATCTGCTTTATTATCAACCTCCCAACTTGGAGAGACAGCCCCTTTAACCTCCTGGTTCGCACAGGTTGCCAATTTGGCAGAGGATGAAAGGGAAGAGGGAGAACCAATGAGAGAGTAGCTGTTAGGCATTTGGACGGGCACATATCACTGTAATTTCCCGGCAGGAAGAAGAATTAACCAAAGTCTCAGCCACCCACCGGGAATCAGTATAGATCCTGAACCAAAATTTCGGACTTGCGGTCAGCTCACCAAAAACGAGTTGAAAAATGGAGCTCAGGGGCACAGCAATTCACAAACTGGCCGAGTAATAAAGGACAACTATCGTCCAAAAATCTGTTGAGGGAAGGCAACGAGGCGGACTTGAAAGCGAGGCAGAATAGCAGGAAACAGATTTCAAGAGGTACGTTGGAATCGCCTTTAAAGCACAGGAAGAGGGGCACAACTTCGACAATGATGCACTTGGCCAAAAAGGGCGTATGCGTTTTCTCCTGAATATATTCAGGAGAAAACGCATACGCCCTTTTTGGCCAAGCAAGCAAGCTGGCAATGCAAATCTGCACTACAAAGAAGTATCACTTCCGACCGGTCAAAAGGGACATCCACAAAATGTGTAAAAACCAGAAAGGCTAGACAGGCCCTGGAGAACAGGGAGCCTTGTTATGCCGATGGGCGGGATGTAAATTGCCAACTGCCTCTCTGGAGGAGTGCATTGTGTTCCCTAAAACAAGTAAAGAACAGAGCTACAGAGCCAAGGGCACTTCCAGTCTAGGGAATATACCTTGGGAAAACTGAAAATCAAAAAGACACAGCCACCCCAAAATTTAGGGCTGCACTGCTTACAAGGACCTCAACTTGGGTACACCTTAAATATCCCAGGAAATATAAAAATGGTTCAAAAAATTGTGGTACTTACGTACGATGGAATATCCCTCAGCCATGAAATCAATGTCATAAGACCAGTAGCAGCAAAATGGGTGGATTCAGGTACGATGATTCTAAGTGAAATAAGTCACACAGAAAAAGAAACTTATCATAAGATATCACTTATGAAGATCCTGTAAACATGGCTATACTTGAACTGAGTTAGGAAAGAGAACAGTGTCTCACATTTAGAAAACACTCTTATGCCTGCTTAAGGGGGAAGGAGAGGTGGGGTGATGCATAAAACCAGAGTTTGATATAAGCACAGGTACCGTTCCAAAAACCAACTATGGAATAGACAAGACCTACACCTTCCTCAGTGAAAGGGACTCAAAACCCCATATTTCCGGCTGAGGAATATATCTGACTAATAAGAATCTTAAAAACTATGTATTGATATGTCTCCGTAAGGGAATCAAGTGTGTCTAGACTGGCATAAACATGGCAGCGAGAATCAGCTCAAACCCACTATAAAAAGGAATTTCAAAACCAAAACAAAAAAACTGGGAAATTCTTTACAATTCCTTCAGGGTCTCTGATGAAACCTGGAATGACTCTATCTACAACGACAGCTGGATGTGGCATAAGGCTGGACACTTGGGACTGAAAGGATTGGTGAGATTGGGTGAGCAAATGCAGACCCTTTAAAGCAATAATGCATGGCACACATTCCATGGGTCCCAACTCTCCAGGTTGAAGGGAATATTACTACAGCTATAACATGTACGGGAAACCTAGAGAACGGACACACTGTGAATACGAAAGGTTTCTAAAACTCAACGAATAGTCCCTCTCCTGGTGCTCCGGTTTGACTTTCCATCTGCTTTACTATCAACCTCCCAACTTGGAGAGACAGACCCTTTAACCTCCTGGTTCACACAGGTTGCCAATTTGGCAGAGGATGAAAGGGAAGAGGGAGAACCAATGAGAGAGTAGCTGTTAGGCATTTGGACGGGCACATATCACTGTAATTTCCCGGCAGGAAGAAGAATTAACCAAAGTCTCAGCCACCCACCGGGAACCAGTATAGGTCCTGAACCAAAATTTTGGACTTGCAGTCAGCTCACCAAAAACGAGTTGAAAAATGGAGCTCAGGGGCACAGCAATTCACAAACTGGCCGAGTAAAAAGGACAACTATCGTCCAAAAATCTGTTGAGGGAAGGCAACGAGGCGGACTTGAAAGCGAGGCAGAATAGCAGGAAACAGATTTCAAGAGGTACGTTGGATTCGCCTTTAAAGCACAGGAAGAGGGGCACAACTTCGACAATGATGCACTTGGCCAAAAAGGGCGTATGCGTTTTCTCCTGAATATATTCAGGAGAAAACGCATACGCCCTTTTTGGCCAAGCAAGCAAGCGGGCAATGCAAATCTGCACTACAAAGAAGTATCACTTCCCACCGGTCAAAAGGGACATCCACAAAATGTGTAAAAACCAGAAAGGCAAGACAGGCCCTGGAGAACAGGGAGCCTTGTTATGCTGATGGGCGGGATGTAAATTGCCAACTGCCTCTCTGGAGGAGTGCATTGTGTTCCCTAAAACAAGTAAACAACAGAGCTACAGAGCCAAGGGCACTTCCAGTCTAGGGAATATACCTTGGGAAAACTGAAAATCAAAAAAACACAGACACCCGAAAATTTAGGGCTGCACTGCTTACAAGGACCTCAACTTGGGTACACCTTAAATATCCCAGGAAATATAAAAATGGTTCAAAAAATTGTGGTACTTACGTACGATGGAATATCCCTCAGCCATGAAATCAATGTCATAAGACCAGTAGCAGCAAAATGGGTGGATTCAGGTACGATGATTCTAAGTGAAATAAGTCACACAGAAAAAGAAACTTATCATAAGATATCACTTATGAAGATCCTGTAAACATGGCTACACTTGAACTGAGTTAGGAAAGAGAACAGTGTCTCACATTTAGAAAACACTCTTATGCCTGCTTAAGGGGGAAGGAGAGGTGGGGTGATGCATAAAACCAGAGTTTGATATAAGCACAGGTACCGTTCCAAAACCAACTATGGAATAGACAAGACCTACACCTTCCTCAGTGAAAGGGACTCAAAACCCCATATTTCCCGCAGAGGAATATATCTGACTAGTAAGAATCTTAAAACCTATGTATTGATATGTCTCCGTAAGGGAATCAAGTGTGTCTAGACTGGGATAAATATGGCAGCGAGAATCAGCTCAAACCCACTATAAAAAGGAATTTCAAAAATAAAACAAAAAAACTGGGAAATTCTTTACAATTCCTTCAGGGTCTCTGATGAAACCTGAAATGACCCTATCTACAATGACAGCTGGATGTGGCATAAGGCTGGACACTTGGGACTGAGAGGATTGGTGAGATTGGGTGAGCAAATGCAGACCCTTTAAAGCAATAATGCATGGCACACATTCCTTGGGTCCCAACTCTCCAGGTTGAAGGGAATATTACTACAGATATAACATGTACGGGAATCCTAGAGAACGGACACACTGTGAATACGAAAGGTTTCTAAAACTCAACGAATAGGCCCTCTCCTGGTTCTCCGGTTTGACTTTCCATCTGCTTTATTATCAACCTCCCAACTTAGGAGAGGCAGCCCCTTTAACCTCCTGGTTCGCACAGGTTGCCAATTTGGCAGAGGATGAAAGGGAAGAGGGAGAACCAATGAGAGAGTAGCTGTTAGGCATTTGGACGGGCACATATCACTGTAATTTCCCGGCAGGAAGAAGAATTAACCAAAGTCTCAGCCACCCACCGGGAATCAGTATAGATCCTGAACCAAAATTTCGGACTTGCGGTCAGCTCACCAAAAACGAGTTGAAAAATGGAGTTCAGGGGCACAGCAATTCACAAACGGGCCGAGTAATAAAGGACAACTATCGTCCAAAAATCTGTTGAGGGAAGGCAACGAGGCGGACTTGAAAGCGAGGCAGAATAGCAGGAAACAGATTTCAAGAGGTACGTTGGAATCGCCTTTAAAGCACAGGAAGAGGGGCACAACTTCGACAATGATGCACTTGGCCAAAAAGGGCGTATGCGTTTTCTCCTGAATATATTCAGGAGAAAACGCATACGCCCTTTTTGGCCAAGCAAGCAAGCGGGCAATGCAAATCTGCACTACAAAGAAGTATCACTTCCCACCGGTCAAAAGGGACATCCACAAAATGTGTAAGAACAAGAAAGGCAAGACAGGCCCTGGAGAACAGGGAGCCTTGTTATGCCGATGGGCGGGATGTAAATTGCCAACTGCCTCTCTGGAGGAGTGCATTGTGTTCCCTAAAACAAGTAAACAACAGAGCTACAGACCCAAGGGCACTTCCAGTCTAGGGAATATACCTTGGGAAAACTGAAAATCAAAAAGACACAGCCACCCCAAAATTTAGGGCTGCACTGCTTACAAGGACCTCAACTTGGGTACACCTTAAATATCCCAGGAAATATAAAAATGGTTCAAAAAATTGTGGTACTTACGTACGATGGAATATCCCTCAGCCATGAAATCAATGTCATAAGACCAGTAGCAGCAAAATGGTGGATTCAGGTACGATGATTCTAAGTGAAATAAGTCACACAGAAAAAGAAACTTATCATAAGATATCACTTATGAAGATCCTGTAAACATGGCTATACTTGAACTGAGTTAGGAAAGAGAACAGTGTCTCACATTTAGAAAACACTCTTATGCCTGCTTAAGGGGGAAGGAGAGGTGGGGTGATGCATAAAACCAGAGTTTGATATAAGCACAGGTACCGTTCCAAAAACCAACTATGGAATAGGCAAGACCTACACCTTCCTCAGTGAACGGGACTCAAAACCCCATATTTCCGGCAGAGGAATATATCTGACTAGTAAGAATCTTAAAACCTATGTATTGATATGTCTCCGTAAGGGAATCAAGTGTGTCTAGACTGGCATAAACATGGCAGCGAGAATCAGCTCAAACCCACTATAAAAAGGAATTTCAAAAATAAAACAAAACAACTGGGAAATTCTTTACAATTCCTTCAGGGTCTCTGATGAAACCTGGAATGACCCTATCTACAACGACAGCTGGATGTGGCATAAGGCTGGACACTTGGGACTGAGAGGATTCGTGAGATTGGGTGAGCAAATGCAGACCCTTTAAAGCAATATTGCATGGCACACATTCCTTGGGTCCCAACTCCCCAGGTTGAAGGGAATATTACTACAGCTATAACATGTACGGGAAACCTAGAGAACGGACACACTGTGAATACGAAAGGTTTCTAAAACTCAACGAATAGTCCCTCTCCTGGTGCTCCGGTTTGACTTTCCATCTGCTTTACTATCAACCTCCCAACTTGGAGAGACAGCCCCTTTAACCTCCTGGTTCACACAGGTTGCCAATTTGGCAGAGGATGAAAGGGAAGAGGGAGAACCAATGAGACAGTGGCTGTTAGGCATTTGGACGGGCACATATCACTGTAATTTCCCGGCAGGAAGAAGAATTAACCAAAGTCTCAGCCACTCACCGGGAACCAGCATAGGTCCTGAACCAAAATTTTGGACCTGCGGTCAGCTCACCAAAAACGAGTTGAAAAATGGAGCTCAGGGGCACAGCAATTCACAAACTGGCCGAGTAATAAAGGACAACTATCGTCCAAAAATCTGTTGAGGGAAGGCAACGAGGCGGACTTGAAAGCGAGGCAGAATAGCAGGAAACAGATTTCAAGAGGTACGTTGGAATCGCCTTTAAAGCACAGGAAGAGGGGCACAACTTCGACAATGATGCACTTGGCCAAAAAGGGCGTATGCATTTTCTCCTGAATATATTCAGGAGAACACGCATACGCCCTTTTTGGCCAAGCAAGCAAGCGGGCAATGCAAATCTGCACTACAAAGAAGTATCACTTCCCACCGGTCAAAAGGGACATCCACAAAATGTGTAAAAACCAGAAAGGCAAGACAGGCCCTGGAGAACAGGGAGCCTTGTTATGCTGATGGGCGGGATGTAAATTGCCAACTGCCTCTCTGGAGGAGTGCATTGTGTTCCCTAAAACAAGTAAACAACAGAGCTACAGAGCCAAGGGCACTTCCAGTCTATGGAATATACCTTGGGAAAACTGAAAATCAGTAAGACAGAGCCACCCCAAAATTTAGGGCTGCACTGCTTACAAGGACCTCAACTTGGGTACACCTTAAATATCCCAGGAAATATAAAAATGGTTCAAAAAATTGTGGTACTTACGTACGATGGAATATACCTCAGCCATGAAATCAATGACATAAGACCAGTAGCAGCAAAATGGGTAGATTAAGGTACGATGATTCTAAGTGAAATAAGTCACACAGAAAAAGAAACTTATCATAAGATATCACTTATGAAGATCCTGTAAATATGGCTACACTTGAACTGAGTTAGGAAAGAGAACAGTGTCTCACATTTAGAAAACACTCTTATGCGTGCTTAAGGGGAAAGAGAGGTGGGGTGATGCATAAAACCAGAGTTTGATATAAGCACAGGTACCGTTCCAAAAACCAACTATGGAATAGACAAGACCTACACCTTCCTCAGTGAAAGGGACTCAAAACATCATATTTCCCGCAGAGGAATATATCTGACTAGTAAGAATCTTAAAACCTATGTATTGATATGTCTCCATAAGGGAATCAAGTGTGTCTAGACAGGCATAAACATCGCAGCGAGAATCAGCTCAAACCCACTATAAAAAGGAATTTCAAAAACAAAACAAAAAAACTGGGAAATTCTTTACAATTCCTTCAGAATCTCTGATGAAACCTGGAATGACCCTATCTACAACGACAGCTGGATGTGGCATAAGGCTGGACACTTGGGACTGAGAGGATTGGTGAGATTGGGTGAGCAATTGCAGACCCTTTAAAGCAATAATGCATGGCGCCCATTCCATGGGTCCGAACTCTCCAGGTTGAAGGGAATATTACTACAGTTATAACATGTACGGGAAACCTAGAGAACGGACACACTGTGAATACGAAAGGTTTCTAAAACTCAACGAATAGTCCCTCTCCTGGTGCTCCGGTTTGACTTTCCACCTGCTTTACTATCAACCTCCCAACTTGGAGAGACAGCCCCTTTAACCTCCTGGTTCGCACAGGTTGCCAATTTGGCAGAGGATGAAAGGGAAGAGGGAGAACCAATGAGAGAGTAGCTGTTAGGCATTTGGACGGGCACATATCACTGTAATTTCCCGGCAGGAAGAAGAATTAACCAAAGTCTCAGCCCCCCACCGGGAACCAGCATAGTTCCTGAACCAAAATTTTGGACTTGCGGTCAGCTCACCAAAAACGAGTTGAAAAATGGAGCTCAGGGGTACAGCAATTCACAAACTGGCCGAGTAATAAAGGACAACTATCGTCCAAAAATCTGTTGAGGGAAGGCAACGAGGCGGACTTGAAAGCGAGGCAGAATAGCAGGAAACAGATTTCAAGAGGTACGTTGGAATCGCCTTTAAAGCACAGGAAGAGGGGCACAACTTCGACAATGATGCACTTGGCCAAAAAGGGCGTATGCGTTTTCTCCTGAATATATTCAGGAGAAAACGCATACGCCCTTTTTGGCCAAGCAAGCAAGTGGGCAATGCAAATCTGCATTACAAAGAAGTATCACTTCCCACCGGTCAAAAGGGACATCCAAAAAATGTGTAAAAACCAGAAAGGCAAGACAGGCCCTGGAGAACAGGGAGCCTTGTTATGCTGATGGGCGGGATGTAAATTGCCAACTGCCTCTCTGGAGGAGTGCATTGTGTTCCCTAAACAATTAAACAACAGAGCTACAGAGCCAAGGGCACTTCCACTCTAGGGAATATACCTTGGGAAAACTGAAAATCAAAAAGACACAGCCACGCCAAAATTTAGGGCTGCACTGCTTACAAGGACCTCAACTTGGGTACACCTTAAATATCCCAGGAAATATAAAAATGCTTCAAAAAATTATGGTACTTATGTACGATGGAATATCCCTCAGCCATGAAATCAATGTCATAAGACCAGTAGCAGCAAAATGGGTGGATTCAGGTACGATGATTCTAAGTGAAATAAGTCACAGAGAAAAAGAAACTTATCATAAGATATCACTTATGAAGATCCTGTAAACATGGCTACACTTGAACTGAGTTAGGAAAGAGAACAGTGTCTCACATTTAGAAAACACTCTTATGCCTGCTTAAGGGGGAAGGAGAGGTGCGGTGATGCATAAAACCAGAGTTTGATATAAGCACAGGTACCGTTCCAAAAACCAACTATAGAATAGACAAGACCTACACCTTCCTCAGTGAAAGGGACTCAAAACACCATATTTCCCGCAGAGGAATATATCTGACTAGTAAGAATCTTAAAACCTATGTATTGATATGTCTCTGTAAGGGAATCAAGTGTGTCTAGACTGGCATAAACATGGCAGCGAGAATCAGCTCAAACCCACTATAAAAAGGAATTTCAAAAACAAAACAAAAAAACTGGGAAATTCTTTACAATTCCTTCAGAATCTCTGATGAAACCTGGAATGACCCTATCTACAACGACAGCTGGATGTGGCATAAGGCTGGACACTTGGGACTGAGAGGATTGGTGAGATTGGGTGAGCAATTGCAGACCCTTTAAAGCAATAATGCATGGCGCCCATTCCATGGGTCCGAACTCTCCAGGTTGAAGGGAATATTACTACAGTTATAACATGTACGGGAAACCTAGAGAACGGACACACTGTGAATACGAAAGGTTTCTAAAACTCAACGAATAGTCCCTCTCCTGGTGCTCCGGTTTGACTTTCCACCTGCTTTACTATCAACCTCCCAACTTGGAGAGACAGCCCCTTTAACCTCCTGGTTCGCACAGGTTGCCAATTTGGCAGAGGATGAAAGGGAAGAGGGAGAACCAATGAGAGAGTAGCTGTTAGGCATTTGGACGGGCACATATCACTGTAATTTCCCGGCAGGAAGAAGAATTAACCAAAGTCTCAGCCCCCCACCGGGAACCAGCATAGTTCCTGAACCAAAATTTTGGACTTGCGGTCAGCTCACCAAAAACGAGTTGAAAAATGGAGCTCAGGGGTACAGCAATTCACAAACTGGCCGAGTAATAAAGGACAACTATCGTCCAAAAATCTGTTGAGGGAAGGCAACGAGGCGGACTTGAAAGCGAGGCAGAATAGCAGGAAACAGATTTCAAGAGGTACGTTGGAATCGCCTTTAAAGCACAGGAAGAGGGGCACAACTTCGACAATGATGCACTTGGCCAAAAAGGGCGTATGCGTTTTCTCCTGAATATATTCAGGAGAAAACGCATACGCCCTTTTTGGCCAAGCAAGCAAGTGGGCAATGCAAATCTGCATTACAAAGAAGTATCACTTCCCACCGGTCAAAAGGGACATCCACAAAATGTGTAAAAACCAGAAAGGCAAGACAGGCCCTGGAGAACAGGGAGCCTTGTTATGCTGATGGGCGGGATGTAAATTGCCAACTGCCTCTCTGGAGGAGTGCATTGTGTTCCCTAAACAATTAAACAACAGAGCTACAGAGCCAAGGGCACTTCCACTCTAGGGAATATACCTTGGGAAAACTGAAAATCAAAAAGACACAGCCACGCCAAAATTTAGGGCTGCACTGCTTACAAGGACCTCAACTTGGGTACACCTTAAATATCCCAGGAAATATAAAAATGCTTCAAAAAATTATGGTACTTATGTACGATGGAATATCCCTCAGCCATGAAATCAATGTCATAAGACCAGTAGCAGCAAAATGGGTGGATTCAGGTACGATGATTCTAAGTGAAATAAGTCACAGAGAAAAAGAAACTTATCATAAGATATCACTTATGAAGATCCTGTAAACATGGCTACACTTGAACTGAGTTAGGAAAGAGAACAGTGTCTCACATTTAGAAAACACTCTTATGCCTGCTTAAGGGGGAAGGAGAGGTGCGGTGATGCATAAAACCAGAGTTTGATATAAGCACAGGTACCGTTCCAAAAACCAACTATAGAATAGACAAGACCTACACCTTCCTCAGTGAAAGGGACTCAAAACACCATATTTCCCGCAGAGGAATATATCTGACTAGTAAGAATCTTAAAACCTATGTATTGATATGTCTCTGTAAGGGAATCAAGTGTGTCTAGACTGGCATAAATATGGCAGCGAGAATCAGCTCAAACCCACTATAAAAAGGAATTTCAAAACCAAAACAAAAAAACTGGGAAATTCTTTACAATTCCTTCAGGGTCTCTGATGAAACCTGGAATGACTCTATCTACAACGACAGCTGGATGTGGCATAAGGCTGGACACTTGGGACTGAGAGGATTGGTGAGATTGGGTGAGCAAATGCAGACCCTTTAAAGCAATAATGCATGGCACACATTCCATGGGTCCCAACTCTCCAGGTTGAAGGGAATATTACTACAGCTATAACATGTACGGGAAACCTAGAGAACGGACACACTGTGAATACGAAAGGTTTCTAAAACTCAACGAATAGTCCCTCTCCTGGTGCTCCGGTTTGACTTTCCATCTGCTTTACTATCAACCTCCCAACTTGGAGAGGCAGACCCTTTAACCTCCTGGTTCGCACAGGTTGCCAATTTGGCAGAGGATGAAAGGGAAGAGGGAGAACCAATGAGAGAGTAGCTGTTAGGCATTTGGACGGGCACATATCACTGTAATTTCCCGGCAGGAAGAAGAATTAACCAAAGTCTCAGCCACCCACCGGGAATCAGTATAGATCCTGAACCAAAATTTCGGACTTGCGGTCAGCTCACCAAAAACGAGTTGAAAAATGGAGCTCAGGGGCACAGCAATTCACAAACGGGCCGAGTAATAAAGGACAACTATCGTCCAAAAATCTGTTGAGGGAAGGCAACGAGGCGGACTTGAAAGCGAGGCAGAATAGCAGGAAACAGATTTCAAGAGGTACGTTGGAATCGCCTTTAAAGCACAGGAAGAGGGGCACAACTTCGACAATGATGCACTTGGCCAAAAAGGGCGTATGCGTTTTCTCCTGAATATATTCAGGAGAAAACGCATACGCCCTTTTTGGCCAAGCAAGCAAGTTGGCAATGCAAATCTGCACTACAAAGAAGTATCACTTCCCACCGGTCAAAAGGGACATCCACAAAATGTGTAAAAACCAGAAAGGCTAGACAGGCCCTGGAGAACAGGGAGCCTTGTTATGCCGATGGGCGGGATGTAAATTGCCAACTGCCTCTCTGGAGGAGTGCATTGTGTTCCCTAAAACAAGTAAACAACAGAGCTACAGACCCAAGGGCACTTCCAGTCTAGGGAATATACCTTGGGAAAACTGAAAATCAAAAAGACACAGCCACCCCAAAATTTAGGGCTGCACTGCTTACAAGGACCTCAACTTGGGTACACCTTAAATATCCCAGGAAATATAAAAATGGTTCAAAAAATTGTGGTACTTACGTACGATGGAATATCCCTCAGCCATGAAATCAATGTCATAAGACCAGTAGCAGCAAAATGGGTGGATTCAGGTACGATGATTCTAAGTGAAATAAGTCACACAGAAAAAGAAACTTATCATAAGATATCACTTATGAAGATCCTGTAAACATGGCTATACTTGAACTGAGTTAGGAAAGAGAACAGTGTCTCACATTTAGAAAACACTCTTATGCCTGCTTAAGGGGGAAGGAGAGGTGGGGTGATGCATAAAACCAGAGTTTGATATAAGCACAGGTACCGTTCCAAAAACCAACTATGGAATAGACAAGACCTACACCTTCCTCAGTGAACGGGACTCAAAACCCCATATTTCCGGCAGAGGAATATATCTGACTAGTAAGAATCTTAAAACCTATGTATTGATATGTCTCCGTAAGGGAATCAAGTGTGTCTAGACTGGCATAAACATGGCAGCGAGAATCAGCTCAAACCCACTATAAAAAGGAATTTCAAAAATAAAACAAAACAACTGGGAAATTCTTTACAATTCCTTCAGGGTCTCTGATGAAACCTGGAATGACCCTATCTACAACGACAGCTGGATGTGGCATAAGGCTGGACACCTGGGACTGAGAGGATTCGTGAGATTGGGTGAGCAAATGCAGACCCTTTAAAGCAATATTGCATGGCACACATTCCTTGGGTCCCAACTCCCCAGGTTGAAAGGAATATTACTACAGCTATAACATGTACGGGAAACCTAGAGAACGGACACACTGTGAATACGAAAGGTTTCTAAAACTCAACGAATAGTCCCTCTCCTGGTGCTCCGGTTTGACTTTCCATCTGCTTTACTATCAACCTCCCAACTTGGAGAGACAGCCCCTTTAACCTCCTGGTTCACACAGGTTGCCAATTTGGCAGAGGATGAAAGGGAAGAGGGAGAACCAATGAGACAGTGGCTGTTAGGCATTTGGACGGGCACATATCACTGTAATTTCCCGGCAGGAAGAAGAATTAACCAAAGTCTCAGCCACTCACCGGGAACCAGCATAGGTCCTGAACCAAAATTTTGGACCTGCGGTCAGCTCACCAAAAACGAGTTGAAAAATGGAGCTCAGGGGCACAGCAATTCACAAACTGGCCGAGTAATAAAGGACAACTATCGTCCAAAAATCTGTTGAGGGAAGGCAACGAGGCGGACTTGAAAGCGAGGCAGAATAGCAGGAAACAGATTTCAAGAGGTACGTTGGAATCGCCTTTAAAGCACAGGAAGAGGGGCACAACTTCGACAATGATGCACTTGGCCAAAAAGGGCGTATGCATTTTCTCCTGAATATATTCAGGAGAACACGCATACGCCCTTTTTGGCCAAGCAAGCAAGCGGGCAATGCAAATCTGCACTACAAAGAAGTATCACTTCCCACCGGTCAAAAGGGACATCCACAAAATGTGTAAAAACCAGAAAGGCAAGACAGGCCCTGGAGAACAGGGAGCCTTGTTATGCTGATGGGCGGGATGTAAATTGCCAACTGCCTCTCTGGAGGAGTGCATTGTGTTCCCTAAAACAAGTAAACAACAGAGCTACAGAGCCAAGGGCACTTCCAGTCTATGGAATATACCTTGGGAAAACTGAAAATCAGTAAGACAGAGCCACCCCAAAATTTAGGGCTGCACTGCTTACAAGGACCTCAACTTGGGTACACCTTAAATATCCCAGGAAATATAAAAATGGTTCAAAAAATTGTGGTACTTACGTACGATGGAATATACCTCAGCCATGAAATCAATGACATAAGACCAGTAGCAGCAAAATGGGTAGATTAAGGTACGATGATTCTAAGTGAAATAAGTCACACAGAAAAAGAAACTTATCATAAGATATCACTTATGAAGATCCTGTAAATATGGCTACACTTGAACTGAGTTAGGAAAGAGAACAGTGTCTCACATTTAGAAAACACTCTTATGCGTGCTTAAGGGGAAAGAGAGGTGGGGTGATGCATAAAACCAGAGTTTGATATAAGCACAGGTACCGTTCCAAAAACCAACTATGGAATAGACAAGACCTACACCTTCCTCAGTGAAAGGGACTCAAAACATCATATTTCCCGCAGAGGAATATATCTGACTAGTAAGAATCATAAAACCTATGTATTGATATGTCTCCGTAAGGGAATCAAGTGTGTCTAGACAGGCATAAACATCGCAGCGAGAATCAGCTCAAACCCACTATAAAAAGGAATTTCAAAAACAAAACAAAAAAACTGGGAAATTCTTTACAATTCCTTCAGAATCTCTGATGAAACCTGGAATGACCCTATCTACAACGACAGCTGGATGTGGCATAAGGCTGGACACTTGGGACTGAGAGGATTGGTGAGATTGGGTGAGCAATTGCAGACCCTTTAAAGCAATAATGCATGGCGCCCATTCCATGGGTCCGAACTCTCCAGGTTGAAGGGAATATTACTACAGTTATAACATGTACGGGAAACCTAGAGAACGGACACACTGTGAATACGAAAGGTTTCTAAAACTCAACGAATAGTCCCTCTCCTGGTGCTCCGGTTTGACTTTCCACCTGCTTTACTATCAACCTCCCAACTTGGAGAGACAGCCCCTTTAACCTCCTGGTTCGCACAGGTTGCCAATTTGGCAGAGGATGAAAGGGAAGAGGGAGAACCAATGAGAGAGTAGCTGTTAGGCATTTGGACGGGCACATATCACTGTAATTTCCCGGCAGGAAGAAGAATTAACCAAAGTCTCAGCCCCCCACCGGGAACCAGCATAGTTCCTGAACCAAAATTTTGGACTTGCGGTCAGCTCACCAAAAACGAGTTGAAAAATGGAGCTCAGGGGTACAGCAATTCACAAACTGGCTGAGTAATAAAGGACAACTATCGTCCAAAAATCTGTTGAGGGAAGGCAACGAGGCGGACTTGAAAGCGAGGCAGAATAGCAGGAAACAGATTTCAAGAGGTACGTTGGAATCGCCTTTAAAGCACAGGAAGAGGGGCACAACTTCGACAATGATGCACTTGGCCAAAAAGGGCGTATGCGTTTTCTCCTGAATATATTCAGGAGAAAACGCATACGCCCTTTTTGGCCAAGCAAGCAAGTGGGCAATGCAAATCTGCATTACAAAGAAGTATCACTTCCCACCGGTCAAAAGGGACATCCACAAAATGTGTAAAAACCAGAAAGGCAAGACAGGCCCTGGAGAACAGGGAGCCTTGTTATGCTGATGGGCGGGATGTAAATTGCCAACTGCCTCTCTGGAGGAGTGCATTGTGTTCCCTAAACAATTAAACAACAGAGCTACAGAGCCAAGGGCACTTCCACTCTAGGGAATATACCTTGGGAAAACTGAAAATCAAAAAGACACAGCCACCCCAAAATTTAGGGCTGCACTGCTTACAAGGACCTCAACTTGGGTACACCTTAAATATCCCAGGAAATATAAAAATGCTTCAAAAAATTATGGTACTTATGTACGATGGAATATCCCTCAGCCATGAAATCAATGTCATAAGACCAGTAGCAGCAAAATGGGTGGATTCAGGTACGATGATTCTAAGTGAAATAAGTCACAGAGAAAAAGAAACTTATCATAAGATATCACTTATGAAGATCCTGTAAACATGGCTACACTTGAACTGAGTTAGGAAAGAGAACAGTGTCTCACATTTAGAAAACACTCTTATGCCTGCTTAAGGGGGAAGGAGAGGTGCGGTGATGCATAAAACCAGAGTTTGATATAAGCACAGGTACCGTTCCAAAAACCAACTATAGAATAGACAAGACCTACACCTTCCTCAGTGAAAGGGACTCAAAACACCATATTTCCCGCAGAGGAATATATCTGACTAGTAAGAATCTTAAAACCTATGTATTGATATGTCTCTGTAAGGGAATCAAGTGTGTCTAGACTGGCATAAACATGGCAGCGAGAATCAGCTCAAACCCACTATAAAAAGGAATTTCAAAACCAAAACAAAAAAACTGGGAAATTCTTTACAATTCCTTCAGGGTCTCTGATGAAACCTGGAATGACTCTATCTACAACGACAGCTGGAAGTGGCATAAGGCTGGACACTTGGGACTGAAAGGATTGGTGAGATTGGGTGAGCAAATGCAGACCCTTTAAAGCAATAATGCATGGCACACATTCCATGGGTCCCAACTCTCCAGGTTGAAGGGAATATTACTACAGCTATAACATGTACGGGAAACCTAGAGAACGGACACACTGTGAATACGAAAGGTTTCTAAAACTCAACGAATAGTCCCTCTCCTGGTGCTCCGGTTTGACTTTCCATCTGCTTTACTATCAACCTCCCAACTTGGAGAGACAGACCCTTTAACCTCCTGGTTCACACAGGTTGCCAATTTGGCAGAGGATGAAAGGGAAGAGGGAGAACCAATGAGAGAGTAGCTGTTAGGCATTTGGACGGGCACATATCACTGTAATTTCCCGGCAGGAAGAAGAATTAACCAAAGTCTCAGCCACCCACCGGGAACCAGTATAGGTCCTGAACCAAAATTTTGGACTTGCAGTCAGCTCACCAAAAACGAGTTGAAAAATGGAGCTCAGGGGCACAGCAATTCACAAACTGGCCGAGTAAAAAGGACAACTATCGTCCAAAAATCTGTTGAGGGAAGGCAACGAGGCGGACTTGAAAGCGAGGCAGAATAGCAGGAAACAGATTTCAAGAGGTACGTTGGATTCGCCTTTAAAGCACAGGAAGAGGGGCACAACTTCGACAATGATGCACTTGGCCAAAAAGGGCGTATGCGTTTTCTCCTGAATATATTCAGGAGAAAACGCATACGCCCTTTTTGGCCAAGCAAGCAAGCGGGCAATGCAAATCTGCACTACAAAGAAGTATCACTTCCCACCGGTCAAAAGGGACATCCACAAAATGTGTAAAAACCAGAAAGGCAAGACAGGCCCTGGAGAACAGGGAGCCTTGTTATGCTGATGGGCGGGATGTAAATTGCCAACTGCCTCTCTGGAGGAGTGCATTGTGTTCCCTAAAACAAGTAAACAACAGAGCTACAGAGCCAAGGGCACTTCCAGTCTAGGGAATATACCTTGGGAAAACTGAAAATCAAAAAAACACAGACACCCCAAAATTTAGGGCTGCACTGCTTACAAGGACCTCAACTTGGGTACACCTTAAATATCCCAGGAAATATAAAAATGGTTCAAAAAATTGTGGTACTTACGTACGATGGAATATCCCTCAGCCATGAAATCAATGTCATAAGACCAGTAGCAGCAAAATGGGTAGATTCAGGTACGATGATTCTAAGTGAAATAAGTCACACAGAAAAAGAAACTTATCATAAGATATCACTTATGAAGATCCTGTAAACATGGCTACACTTGAACTGAGTTAGGAAAGAGAACAGTGTCTCACATTTAGAAAACACTCTTATGCCTGCTTAAGGGGGAAGGAGAGGTGGGGTGATGCATAAAACCAGAGTTTGATATAAGCACAGGTACCGTTCCAAAACCAACTATGGAATAGACAAGACCTACACCTTCCTCAGTGAAAGGGACTCAAAACCCCATATTTCCCGCAGAGGAATATATCTGACTAGTAAGAATCTTAAAACCTATGTATTGATATGTCTCCGTAAGGGAATCAAGTGTGTCTATACTGGGATAAATATGGCAGCGAGAATCAGCTCAAACCCACTATAAAAAGGAATTTCAAAAATAAAACAAAAAAACTGGGAAATTCTTTACAATTCCTTCAGGGTCTCTGATGAAACCTGAAATGACCCTATCTACAATGACAGCTGGATGTGGCATAAGGCTGGACACTTGGGACTGAGAGGATTGGTGAGATTGGGTGAGCAAATGCAGACCCTTTAAAGCAATAATGCATGGCACACATTCCATGGGTCCCAACTCTCCAGGTTGAAGGGAATATTACTACAGATATAACATGTACGGGAATCCTAGAGAACGGACACACTGTGAATACGAAAGGTTTCTAAAACTCAACGAATAGGCCCTCTCCTGGTGCTCCGGTTTGACTTTCCATCTGCTTTATTATCAACCTCCCAACTTGGAGAGGCAGCCCCTTTAACCTCCTGGTTCGCACAGGTTGCCAATTTGGCAGAGGATGAAAGGAAAGAGGGAGAACCAATGAGAGAGTAGCTGTTAGGCATTTGGACGGGCACATATCACTGTAATTTCCCGGCAGGAAGAAGAATTAACCAAAGTCTCAGCCACCCACCGGGAATCAGTATAGATCCTGAACCAAAATTTCGGACTTGCGGTCAGCTCACCAAAAACGAGTTGAAAAATGGAGCTCAGGGGCACAGCAATTCACAAACGGGCCGAGTAATAAAGGACAACTATCGTCCAAAAATCTGTTGAGGGAAGGCAACGAGGCGGACTTGAAAGCGAGGCAGAATAGCAGGAAACAGATTTCAAGAGGTACGTTGGAATCGCCTTTAAAGCACAGGAAGAGGGGCACAACTTCGACAATGATGCACTTGGCCAAAAAGGGCGTATGCGTTTTCTCCTGAATATATTCAGGAGAAAACGCATACGCCCTTTTTGGCCAAGCAAGCAAGCTGGCAATGCAAATCTGCACTACAAAGAAGTATCACTTCCCACCGGTCAAAAGGGACATCCACAAAATGTGTAAAAACCAGAAAGGCTAGACAGGCCCTGGAGAACAGGGAGCCTTGTTATGCCGATGGGCGGGATGTAAATTGCCAACTGCCTCTCTGGAGGAGTGCATTGTGTTCCCTAAAACAAGTAAACAACAGAGCTACAGACCCAAGGGCACTTCCAGTCTAGGGAATATACCTTGGGAAAACTGAAAATCAAAAAGACACAGCCACCCCAAAATTTAGGGCTGCACTGCTTACAAGGACCTCAACTTGGGTACACCTTAAATATCCCAGGAAATATAAAAATGGTTCAAAAAATTGTGGTACTTACGTACGATGGAATATCCCTCAGCCATAAAATCAATGTCATAAGACCAGTAGCAGCAAAATGGGTGGATTCAGGTACGATGATTCTAAGTGAAATAAGTCACACAGAAAAAGAAACTTATCATAAGATATCACTTATGAAGATCCTGTAAACATGGCTATACTTGAACTGAGTTAGGAAAGAGAACAGTGTCTCACATTTAGAAAACACTCTTATGCCTGCTTAAGGGGGAAGGAGAGGTGGGGTGATGCATAAAACCAGAGTTTGATATAAGCACAGGTACCGTTCCAAAAACCAACTATGGAATAGACAAGACCTACACCTTCCTCAGTGAACGGGACTCAAAACCCCATATTTCCGGCAGAGGAATATATCTGACTAGTAAGAATCTTAAAACCTATGTATTGATATGTCTCCGTAAGGGAATCAAGTGTGTCTAGACTGGCATAAACATGGCAGCGAGAATCAGCTCAAACCCACTATAAAAAGGAATTTCAAAAATAAAACAAAACAACTGGGAAATTCTTTACAATTCCTTCAGGGTCTCTGATGAAACCTGGAATGACCCTATCTACAACGACAGCTGGATGTGGCATAAGGCTGGACACTTGGGACTGAGAGGATTCGTGAGATTGGGTGAGCAAATGCAGACCCTTTAAAGCAATATTGCATGGCACACATTCCTTGGGTCCCAACTCCCCAGGTTGAAAGGAATATTACTACAGCTATAACATGTACGGGAAACCTAGAGAACGGACACACTGTGAATACGAAAGGTTTCTAAAACTCAACGAATAGTCCCTCTCCTGGTGCTCCGGTTTGACTTTCCATCTGCTTTACTATCAACCTCCCAACTTGGAGAGACAGCCCCTTTAACCTCCTGGTTCACACAGGTTGCCAATTTGGCAGAGGATGAAAGGGAAGAGGGAGAACCAATGAGACAGTGGCTGTTAGGCATTTGGACGGGCACATATCACTGTAATTTCCCGGCAGGAAGAAGAATTAACCAAAGTCTCAGCCACTCACCGGGAACCAGCATAGGTCCTGAACCAAAATTTTGGACCTGCGGTCAGCTCACCAAAAACGAGTTGAAAAATGGAGCTCAGGGGCACAGCAATTCACAAACTGGCCGAGTAATAAAGGACAACTATCGTCCAAAAATCTGTTGAGGGAAGGCAACGAGGCGGACTTGAAAGCGAGGCAGAATAGCAGGAAACAGATTTCAAGAGGTACGTTGGAATCGCCTTTAAAGCACAGGAAGAGGGGCACAACTTCGACAATGATGCACTTGGCCAAAAAGGGCGTATGCATTTTCTCCTGAATATATTCAGGAGAACACGCATACGCCCTTTTTGGCCAAGCAAGCAAGCGGGCAATGCAAATCTGCACTACAAAGAAGTATCACTTCCCACCGGTCAAAAGGGACATCCACAAAATGTGTAAAAACCAGAAAGGCAAGACAGGCCCTGGAGAACAGGGAGCCTTGTTATGCTGATGGGCGGGATGTAAATTGCCAACTGCCTCTCTGGAGGAGTGCATTGTGTTCCCTAAAACAAGTAAACAACAGAGCTACAGAGCCAAGGGCACTTCCAGTCTATGGAATATACCTTGGGAAAACTGAAAATCAGTAAGACAGAGCCACCCCAAAATTTAGGGCTGCACTGCTTACAAGGACCTCAACTTGGGTACACCTTAAATATCCCAGGAAATATAAAAATGGTTCAAAAAATTGTGGTACTTACGTACGATGGAATATACCTCAGCCATGAAATCAATGACATAAGACCAGTAGCAGCAAAATGGGTAGATTAAGGTACGATGATTCTAAGTGAAATAAGTCACACAGAAAAAGAAACTTATCATAAGATATCACTTATGAAGATCCTGTAAATATGGCTACACTTGAACTGAGTTAGGAAAGAGAACAGTGTCTCACATTTAGAAAACACTCTTATGCGTGCTTAAGGGGAAAGAGAGGTGGGGTGATGCATAAAACCAGAGTTTGATATAAGCACAGGTACCGTTCCAAAAACCAACTATGGAATAGACAAGACCTACACCTTCCTCAGTGAAAGGGACTCAAAACATCATATTTCCCGCAGAGGAATATATCTGACTAGTAAGAATCTTAAAACCTATGTATTGATATGTCTCCGTAAGGGAATCAAGTGTGTCTAGACAGGCATAAACATCGCAGCGAGAATCAGCTCAAACCCACTATAAAAAGGAATTTCAAAAACAAAACAAAAAAACTGGGAAATTCTTTACAATTCCTTCAGAATCTCTGATGAAACCTGGAATGACCCTATCTACAACGACAGCTGGATGTGGCATAAGGCTGGACACTTGGGACTGAGAGGATTGGTGAGATTGGGTGAGCAATTGCAGACCCTTTAAAGCAATAATGCATGGCGCCCATTCCATGGGTCCGAACTCTCCAGGTTGAAGGGAATATTACTACAGTTATAACATGTACGGGAAACCTAGAGAACGGACACACTGTGAATACGAAAGGTTTCTAAAACTCAACGAATAGTCCCTCTCCTGGTGCTCCGGTTTGACTTTCCACCTGCTTTACTATCAACCTCCCAACTTGGAGAGACAGCCCCTTTAACCTCCTGGTTCGCACAGGTTGCCAATTTGGCAGAGGATGAAAGGGAAGAGGGAGAACCAATGAGAGAGTAGCTGTTAGGCATTTGGACGGGCACATATCACTGTAATTTCCCGGCAGGAAGAAGAATTAACCAAAGTCTCAGCCCCCCACCGGGAACCAGCATAGTTCCTGAACCAAAATTTTGGACTTGCGGTCAGCTCACCAAAAACGAGTTGAAAAATGGAGCTCAGGGGTACAGCAATTCACAAACTGGCCGAGTAATAAAGGACAACTATCGTCCAAAAATCTGTTGAGGGAAGGCAACGAGGCGGACTTGAAAGCGAGGCAGAATAGCAGGAAACAGATTTCAAGAGGTACGTTGGAATCGCCTTTAAAGCACAGGAAGAGGGGCACAACTTCGACAATGATGCCCTTGGCCAAAAAGGGCGTATGCGTTTTCTCCTGAATATATTCAGGAGAAAACGCATACGCCCTTTTTGGCCAAGCAAGCAAGCGGGCAATGCAAATCTGCACAACAAAGAAGTATCACTTCCCACCGGTCAAAAGGGACATCCACAAAATGTGTAAAAACCAGAAAGGCAAGACAGGCCCTGGAGAACAGGGAGCCTTGTTATGCTGATGGGCGGGATGTAAATTGCCAACTGCCTCTCTGGAGGAGTGCATTGTGTTCCCTAAAACAAGTAAACAACAGAGCTACAGAGCCAAGGGCACTTCCAGTCTATGGAATATACCTTGGGAAAACTGAAAATCAATAAGACACAGCCACCCCAAAATTTAGGGCTGCACTGCTTACAAGGACCACAACTTGGGTATACATTAAATATCCCAGGAAATATAAAAATGGTTCAAAAAATTGTGGTACTTACGTACGATGGAATATCCCTCAGCCATGAAATTAATGACATAAGACCAGTAGGAGCAAAATGGGTGGATTCAGGTACGATGATTCTAAGTGAAATAAGTCACAGAGAAAAAGAAACTTATCATAAGATATCACTTATGAAGATCCTGTAAACATGGCTACACTTGAACTGAGTTAGGAAAGAGATCAGTGTCTCACATTTAGAAAACACTCTTATGCCTGCTTAAGGGAGAAGGAGAGGTGGGGTGATGCATAAAACCAGAGTTTGATATAAGCACAGGTACCGTTCCAAAAACCAACTATGGAATAGACAAGACCTACACCTTCCTCAGTGAAAGGGACTCAAAACCCCATATTTCCCGCAGAGGAATATATCTGACTAGTAAGAATCTTAAAACCTATGTATTGATATGTCTCCGTAAGGGAATCAAGTGTGTCTAGACTGGCATAAACATGGCAGCGAGAATCAGCTCAAACCCACTATAAAAAGGAATTTCAAAAACAAAACAAAAAAACTGGGAAATTCTTTACAATTCCTTCAGGGTCTCTGATGAAACCTGGAATGACCCTATCTAAAACGACAGCTGGATGTGGCATTAGGCTGGACCCTTGGGACTGAGAAGATTGGTGAGATTGGGTGAACAAATGCAGACCCTTTAAAGCAATAATGCATGGCACCCATTCCATGGGTCCCAACTCTCCAGGTTGAAGGGAATATTACTACAGTTATAACATGTACGGGAAACCTAGAGAACGGACACACTGTGAATACGAAAGGTTTCTAAAACTCAACGAATAGTCCCTCTCCTGGTGCTCCGGTTTGACTTTCCATCTGCTTTACTATCAACCTCCCAACTTGGAGAGACAGACCCTTTAACCTCCTGGTTCGCACAGGTTGCCAATTTGGCAGAGGATGAAAGGGAAGAGGGAGAACCAATGAGAGAGTACCTGATAGGCATTTCGACGGGCACATATCACTGTAATTTCCCGGCAGGAAGAAGAATTAACCAAAGTCTCAGCCACCTACCGGGAACCAGTATAGATCCTGAACCAAAATTTTGGACCTGCGGTCAGATCACCAAAAACGAGTTGAAAAATGGAGCTCAGGGGCACAGCAATTCACAAACTGGCCGAGTAATAAAGGACAACTATCGTCCAAAAATCTGTTGAGGGAAGGCAACGAGGCGGACTTGGAAGCGAGGCAGAATAGCAGGAAACAGATTTCAAGAGGTACGTTGGAATCGCCTTTAAAGCACAGGAAGAGGGGCACAACTTCGACAATGATGCCCTTGGCCAAAAAGGGCGTATGCGTTTCCTCCTGCATATATACAAGAGAAAACGCATACGCCCTTTTTGGCCAAGCAAGCAATAGTGCAATGCAAATCTGCACTACAAAGAAGTATCACTTCCCACTGGTCAAAAGGGACATCCACAAAATGTGTAAAAACCAGAAAGGCAAGACAGGCCCTGGAGAACAGGGAGCCTTGTTATGCTGATGGGCGGGATGTAAATTATCAACTGCCTCTCTGGAGGAGTACATTGTGTTCCCTAAAACAAGTAAAGAACAGAGCTACAGAGCCAAGGGCACTTCCAGTCTAGGGAATATACCTTGGGAAAACTGAAAATCAAAAAGACACAGCCACCCCAAAATTTAGGGCTGCACTGCTTACAAGGACCTCAACTTGGGTACACCTTAAATATCCCAGGAAATATAAAAATGGTTCAAAAAATTGTGGTACTTACCTACGATGGAATATCCCTCAGCCATGAAATCAATGTCATAAGACCAGGAGCAGCAAAATGGGTGGATTCAGGTACGATGATTCTAAGTGAAATAAGTCACAGAGAAAAAGAAACTTATCATAAGATATCACTTATGAAGATCCTGTAAACATGGCTACACTTGAACTGAGTTAGGAAAGAGAACAGTGTCTCACATTTAGAAAACACTCTTATGCCTGCTTAAGGGGGAAGGAGAGGTGGGGTGATGCATAAAACCAGAGTTTGATATAAGCACAGGTACCGTTCCAAAAACCAACTATGGAATAGACAAGACCTACACCTTCCTCAGTGAAAGGGACTCAAAACACCATATTTCCCGCAGAGGAATATATCTGACTAGTAAGAATCTTAAAACCTATGTATTGATATGTCTCTGTAAGGGAATCAAGTGTGTCTAGACTGGCATAAACATGGCAGCGAGAATCAGCTCAAACCCACTATAAAAAGGAATTTCAAAACCAAAACAAAAAAACTGGGAAATTCTTTACAATTCCTTCAGGGTCTCTGATGAAACCTGGAATGACTCTAACTACAACGACAGCTGGATGTGGCATAAGGCTGGACACTTGGGACTGAAAGGATTGGTGAGATTGGGTGAGCAAATGCAGACCCTTTAAAGCAATAATGCATGGCACACATTCCATGGGTCCCAACTCTCCAGGTTGAAGGGAATATTACTACAGCTATAACATGTACGGGAAACCTAGAGAACGGACACACTGTGAATACGAAAGGTTTCTAAAACTCAACGAATAGTCCCTCTCCTGGTGCTCCGGTTTGACTTTCCATCTGCTTTACTATCAACCTCCCAACTTGGAGAGACAGACCCTTTAACCTCCTGGTTCACACAGGTTGCCAATTTGGCAGAGGATGAAAGGGAAAAGGGAGAACCAATGAGAGAGTAGCTGTTAGGCATTTGGACGGGCACATATCACTGTAATTTCCCGGCAGGAAGAAGAATTAAACAAAGTCTCAGCCACCCACCGGGAACCAGTATAGGTCCTGAACCAAAATTTTGGACTTGCAGTCAGCTCACCAAAAACGAGTTGAAAAATGGAGCTCAGGGGCACAGCAATTCACAAACTGGCCGAGTAAAAAGGAAAACTATCGTCCAAAAATCTGTTGAGGGAAGGCAACGAGGCGGACTTGAAAGCGAGGCAGAATAGCAGGAAACAGATTTCAAGAGGTACGTTGGATTCGCCTTTAAAGCACAGGAAGAGGGGCACAACTTCGACAATGATGCCCTTGGCCAAAAAGGGCGTATGCGTTTTCTCCTGAATATATTCAGGAGAAAACGCATACGCCCTTTTTGGCCAAGCAAGCAAGCGGGCAATGCAAATCTGCACTACAAAGAAGTATCACTTCCCACCGGTCAAAAGGGACATCCACAAAATGTGTAAAAACCAGAAAGGCAAGACAGGCCCTGGAGAACAGGGAGCCTTGTTATGCTGATGGGCGGGATGTAAATTGCCAACTGCCTCTCTGGAGGAGTGCATTGTGTTCCCTAAAACAAGTAAACAACAGAGCTACAAAGCCAAGGGCACTTCCAGTCTATGGAATATACCTTGGGAAAACTGAAAATCAATAAGACACAGCCACCCCAAAATTTAGGGCTGCACTGCTTACAAGGACCTCAACTTGGGTACACATTAAATATCCCAGGAAATATAAAAATGGTTCAAAAAATTGTGGTACTTACGTACGATGGAATATCCCTCAGCCATGAAATCAATGACATAAGACCAGTAGGAGCAAAATGGGTGGATTCAGGTACGATGATTCTAAGTGAAATAAGTCACACAGAAAAAGAAACTTATCATAAGATATCACTTATGAAGATCCTGTAAACATGGCTACACTTGAACTGAGTTAGGAAAGAGATCAGTGTCTCACATTTAGAAAACCCTATTATGCCTGCTTAAGGGAGAAGGAGAGGTGGGGTGATGCATAAAACCAGAGTTTGATATAAGCACAGGTACCGTTCCAAAAACCAACTATGGAATAGACAAGACCTACACCTTCCTCAGTGAAAGGGACTCAAAACCCCATATTTCCCGCAGAGGAATATATCTGACTAGTAAGAATCTTAAAACCTATGTATTGATATGTCTCCGTAAGGGAATCAAGTGTGTCTAGACTGGCATAAACCTGGCAGCGAGAATCAGCTCAAACCCACTATAAAAAGGAATTTCAAAAACAAAACAAAAAAACTGGGAAATTCTTTACAATTCCTTCAGGGTCTCTGATGAAACCTGGAATGACCCTATCTACAACGACAGCTGGATGTGGCATTAGGCTGGACCCTTGGGACTGAGAAGATTGGTGAGATTGGGTGAACAAATGCAGACCCTTTAAAGCAATAATGCATGGCACCCATTCCATGGGTCCCAACTCTCCAGGTTGAAGGGAATATTACTACAGTTATAACATGTACGGGAAACCTAGAGAACGGACACACTGTGAATACGAAAGGTTTCTAAAACTCAACGAATAGTCCCTCTCCTGGTGCTCCGGTTTGACTTTCCATCTGCTTTACTATCAACCTCCCAACTTGGAGAGACAGACCCTTTAACCTCCTGGTTCGCACAGGTTGCCAATTTGGCAGAGGATGAAAGGGAAGAGGGAGAACCAATGAGAGAGTACCTGATAGGCATTTCGACGGGCACATATCACTGTAATTTCCCGGCAGGAAGAAGAATTAACCAAAGTCTCAGCCACCTACCGGGAACCAGTATAGATCCTGAACCAAAATTTTGGACCTGCGGTCAGATCACCAAAAACGAGTGGAAAAATGGAGCTCAGGGGCACAGCAATTCACAAACTGGCCGAGTAATAAAGGACAACTATCGTCCAAAAATCTGTTGAGGGAAGGCAACGAGGCGGACTTGGAAGCGAGGCAGAATAGCAGGAAACAGATTTCAAGAGGTACGTTGGAATCGCCTTTAAAGCACAGGAAGAGGGGCACAACTTCGACAATGATGCACGTGGCCATAAAGGGCGTAAGCGTTTCCTCCTGCATATATACAAGAGAAAACGCATACGCCCTTTTTGGCCAAGCAAGCAATAGTGCAATGCAAATCTGCACTACAAAGAAGTATCACTTCCCACTGGTCAAAAGGGACATCCACAAAATGTGTAAAAACCAGAAAGGCAAGACAGGCCCTGGAGAACAGGGAGCCTTGTTATGCTGATGGGCGGGATGTAAATTATCAACTGCCTCTCTGGAGGAGTACATTGTGTTCCCTAAAACAAGTAAAGAACAGAGCTACAGAGCCAAGGGCACTTCCAGTCTAGGGAATATACCTTGGGAAAACTGAAAATCAAAAAGACACAGCCACCCCAAAATTTAGGGCTGCACTGCTTACAAGGACCTCAACTTGGGTACACCTTAAATATCCCAGGAAATATAAAAATGGTTCAAAAAATTGTGGTACTTACCTACGATGGAATATCCCTCAGCCATGAAATCAATGTCATAAGACCAGGAGCAGCAAAATGGGTGGATTCAGGTACGATGATTCTAAGTGAAATAAGTCACAGAGAAAAAGAAACTTATCATAAGATATCACTTATGAAGATCCTGTAAACATGGCTACACTTGAACTGAGTTAGGAAAGAGAACAGTGTCTCACATTTAGAAAACACTCTTATGCCTGCTTAAGGGGGAAGGAGAGGTGGGGTGATGCATAAAACCAGAGTTTGATATAAGCACAGGTACCGTTCCAAAAACCAACTATGGAATAGACAAGACCTACACCTTCCTCAGTGAAAGGGACTCAAAACCCCATATTTCCCGCAGAGGAATATATCTGACTAGTAAAAATCTTAAAACCTATGTATTGATATGTCTGCGTAAGGGAATCAAGTGTGTCTAGACTGGCATAAACATGGCAGCGAGAATCAGCTCAAACCCACTATAAAAAGGAATTTCAAAAACAAAACCAAAAAACTGGGAAATTCTTTACATTTCCTTCAGGGTCAATGATGAAACCTGGAATGACCCTATCTACAACGACAGCTGGATGTGGCATAAGGCTGGACACTTGGGACTGAGAGGATTGGTGAGATTGGGTGAACAAATGCAGACCATTTAAAGCAATAATGCATGGCACACATTCCATGGGTCCCAACTCTCCAGGTTGAATGGAATATTCCTACAGTTATAACATGTACGGGAAACCTAGAGAACGGACACACTGTGAATACGAAAGGTTTCTAAAACTCAACGAATAGTCCCTCTCCTGGTGCTCCGGTTTGACTTTCCATCTGCTTTACTATCAACCTCCCAACTTGGAGAGACAGCCCCTTTAACCTCCTGGTTCGCACAGGTTGCCAATTTGGCAGAGGATGAAAGGGAACAGGGAGAACCAATGAGAGAGTAGCTGTTAGGCATTTGGACGGGCACATATCACTGTAATTTCCCGGCAGGAAGAAGAATGAACCAAAGTCTCAGCCACCCACCGGGAACCAGTATAGGTCCTGAACCAAAATTTTGGACTTGCGGTCAGCTCACCTAAAACGAGTTGAAAAATGGAGCTCAGGGGCACAGCAATTCACAAACTGGCCGAGTAATAAAGGACAACTATCGTCCAAAAATCTGTTGAGGGAAGGCAACGAGGCGGACTTGAAAGCGAGGCAGAATAGCAGGAAACAGATTTCAAGAGGTACGTTGGAATCGCCTTTAAAGCACAGGAAGAGGGGCACAACTTCGACAATGATGCACTTGGCCAAAAAGGGCGTATGCGTTTTCTCCTGAATATATTCAGGAGAAAACGCATACGCCCTTTTTGGCCAAGCAAGCAAGCGGGCAATGCAAATCTGCACTATAAAGAAGTATCACTTCCCACCGGTCAAAAGGGACATCCACAAAATGTGTAAAAACCAGAAAGGCAAGACAGGCCCTGGAGAACAGGGAGCCTTGATATGCTGATGGGCGGGATGTAAATTGCCAACTGCCTCTCTGGAGGAGTGCATTGTGTTCCTTAAAACAAGTAAACAACAGAGCTACAGAGCCAAGGGCACTTCCAGTCTCTGGAATATACCTTGAGAAAACTGAAAATCAAAAAGACACAGCCACCCCAAAATTTAGGGCTGCACTGCTTACAAGGACCTCAACTTGGGTACACCTTAAATATCCCAGGAAATATAAAAATGGTTCAAAAAATTGTGGTGCTTACATACGATGGAATATCCCTCAGCCATGAAATTAATGTCATAAGACCAGTAGCAGCAAAATGGGTGTATTCAGGTATGATGATTCTAAGTGAAATAAGTCACAGAGAAAAAGAAACTTATCATAAGATATCACTTATGAAGATCCTGTAAACATGGCTACACTTGAACTGAGTTAGGAAAGAGAACAGTGTCTCACATTTAGAAAACACTCTTATGCCTGCTTAAGGGGGAAGGAGAGGTGGGGTGGTGCATAAAACCAGAGTTTGATATAAGCATAGGTACCGTTCCAAAACCAACTATGGAATAGAAAAGACCTACACCTTCCTCAGTGAAAGGGACTCAAAACCCCATATTTCCCGCAGAGGAATATATCTGACTAGTAAGAATCTTAAACCCTATGTATTGATATGTCTCCGTAAGGGAATCAAGTGTGTCTAGACAGGTATAAACATGGCAGCGAGAATCAGCTCAAATCCACTATAAAAAGGAATTTCAAAAACAAAACAAAAAAACTGGGAAATTCTTTAGAATTCCTTCAGGGTCTCTGATGAACCCTGGAATGACCCTATCTACAACGACAGCTGGATGTGGCATAAGATTGGGCACTTTGGACTGAGAGGATTGGTGAGATTGGGTGAACAAATTCAGACCATTTAAAGCAATAGTGCATGGCACACATTCCATGGGTCCCAACTCTCCAGGTTGAAGGGAATATTACTACAGATATAACATGTACGGGAAACCTAGAGAACGGACACATTGTGAATACGAAAGGTTTCTAAAACTCAACGAATAGTCCCTCTCCTGGTGCTCCGGTTTGACTTTCCATCTGCTTTACTATCAACCTCCCAACTTGGAGAGACAGGCCCTTTAACCTCCTGGTTCGCACAGGTTGCCAATTTGGCAGAGGATGAAAGGGAAGAGGGAGAACCAATGAGAGAGTAGCTGTTAGGCATTTGGACGGGCACATATCACTCTAATTTCCCGGCAGGAAGAAGAATTAACCAAAGTCTCAGCCGCCCACCGGGAACCAGCATAGATCCTGAACCAAAATTTTGGTCCTGCGGTCAGCTCAACAAAAACGAGTTGAAAAATGGAGCTCAGTGGCACAGCAATTCACAAACTGGCCGAGTAATAAAGGACAACTATCGTCCAAAAATCTGTTGAGAGAAGGCAACGAGGTGGACTTGAAAGCGAGGCAGAATAGCAGGAAACAGATTTCAAGAGGTACGTTGGAATCGCCTTTAAAGCACAGGAAGAGGGGCACAACTTCGACAATGATGCACTTGGCAAAAAAGGGCGTATGCGTTTTATCCTGAATATATTCAGGAGAAAACGCATACGCCCTTTTTGGCCAAGCAAGCAAGCGGGCAATGCAAATCTCCACTACAAAGAAGTATCACTTCCCACCGGTCAAAAGGGACATCCACAAAATGTATAAAAACCAGAAAGGCAAGACTGGTCCTGGAGAACAGGGAGCCTTGTTATGCTGATGGACGGGATGTAAATTGCCAACTGCCTCTCTGGAGGAGTGCATTGTGTTCCCTAAAACAAGTAAACAACAGAGCTACAGAGCCAAGGGCACTTCCAGTCTAGGGAATATACCTGGGAAAACTGAAAATCAATAAGACAGAGCCACCCCAAAATTTTGGGCTGCACTGCTTACAAGGACCTCAACTTGGGTACACCTTAAATATCCCAGGAAATATAAAAATGGTTCAAAAAATTGTGGTACTTACGTACGATCGATTATCCCTCAGCTATGAAATCAATGTCATAAGACGAGTAGCAGCAAAAGGGGTGGATTCAGGTACGATGATTCTAAGTGAAATAAGTCACAGAGAAAAAGAAACTTATCATAAGATATCACTTATGAAGATCCTGTAAACATGGCTACACTTGATCTGAGTTAGGAAAGAGATCAGTGTCTCACATTTAGAAAGCACTCTTATGCCTGCTTAAGGGGGAAGGAGAGGTGGGGTGATGCATAAAAACAGAGTTTGATATAAGCACAGGTACCATTCCAAAAACCAACTATGGAATAGACAAGACCTACACCTTCCTCAGTGAAAGGGACTCAAAACCCCATATTTCCCGCAGAGGAATATATCTGACTAGTAAGAATCTTAAAACCTATGTATTGATATGTCTCCGTAAGGGAATCAAGTGTGTCTAGACTGGCATAAACATGGCAGCGAGAATCAGCTCAAACCCACTATAAAAAGGAATTTCAAAAACAAAACAAAAAGACTGGGAAATTCTTTACAATTCCTTCAGGGTCTCTGATGAAACCTGGAATGACCCTATCTACAACGACAGCTGGATGTGGCATAAGGCTGGACACTTGGGACTGAGAGGATTGGTGAGATTGGGTGAGCAAATGCAGACCCTTTAAAGCAATAATGCATGGCACCCATTCCATGTGTCCCAACTCTCCAGGTTGAAGGGAATATTACTACAGTTATAACATGTACGGGAAACCTAGAGAACGGACACACTGTGAATACGAAAGGTTTCTAAAACTCAACGAATAGTCCCTCTCCTGGTGCTCCGGTTTGACTTTCCATCTGCTTTACTATCAACCTCCCAACTTGGAGAGACAGCCCCTGTAACCTTCTGGTTCGCACAGGTTGCCAATTTGGCAGAGGATGAAAGGGAAGAGGTAGAACCAATGAGAGAGTAGCTGTTAGGCATTTGGACGGGCACATATCACTGTAATTTCCCGGGAGGAAGAAGAATTAACCAAAGTCTCAGCCACCCACCGGGAACCAGTATAGGTCCTGAACCAAAATTTTGGACTTGCGGTCAGGTCACAAAAAACGCGTTGAAAAATGGAGCTCAGGGGCACAGCAATTCACAAACTGGCCGAGTAATAAAGGACAACTATCGTCCAAAAATCTGTTGAGGGCAGGGAACGAGGCGGACTTGAAAGCGAGGCAGAATAGCAGGAAACAGATTTCAAGAGGTACGTTGGAATCGCCTTTAAAGCACAGGAAGAGGGGCACAACTTCGACAATGATGCACTTGGCCAAAAAGGGCGTATGCGTTTTCTCCTGAATATATTCAGGAGAAAACGCATACGCCCTTTTTGGCCAAGCAAGCAAGCGGGCAATGCAAATCTGCACTACAAAGAAGTATCACTTCCCACCGGTCAAAAGGGACATCCACAAAATGTGTAAAAACCAGAAAGGCAAGACAGGCCCTGGAGAACAGGGAGCCTTGTTATGCTGATGGGTGGGATGTAAATTGCCAACTGCCTCTCTGGAGGAGTGCATTGTGTTCCCTAAAACAAGTAAACAACAGAGCTACAGAGCCAAGGGCACTTCCAGTCTAGGGAATATACCTTGGGAAAACTGAAAATCAAAAAAACACAGCCACCCCAAAATTTAGGGCTGCACTGCTTACAAGGACCTCAACTTGGGTACACCTTAAATATCCCAGGAAATATAAAAATGGTTCAAAAAATTGTGGTACTTACATACGATGGCATATCCCTCAGCCATGAAATCAAGGTCATAAGACCAGTAGCAGCAAAATGGGTGGATTCAGGTACGATGATTCTAAGTGAAATAAGTCACAGAGAAAAAGAAACTTATCATAAGATATCACTTATGAAGATCCTGTAAACATGGCTACACTTGAACTGAGTTAGGAAAGAGAACAGTGTCTCACATTTAGAAAACACTCTTATGCCTGCTTAAGGGGGAAGGAGAGGTGGGGTGATGCATAAAACCAGAGTTTGATATAAGCACATGTACCGTTCCAAAAACCAACTATGGAATAGACAAGACCTACACCTTCCTCAGTGAAAGGGACTCAAAACCACATATTTCCCGCAGAGGAATATATCTGACTAGTAAGAATCTTAAAACCTATGTATTGATATGTCTCCATAAGGGAATCAAGTGTGTCTAGACTGGCATAAACATGGCAGCGAGAATCAGCTCAAACCCACTATAAAAAGGAATTTCAAAAACAAAACAAAAAAACTGGGAAATTCTTTACAATTCCTTCAGGGTCTCTGATGAAACCTGGAATGACCCTATCTACAGCGACAGCTGGATGTGGCATAAGGCTGCACACTTTGGACTGAGAGGATTGGTGAGATTGGGTGAACAAATGCAGACCATTTAAAGCAATAGTGCGTGGCACACATTCCATGGGTCCCAACTCTCCAGGTTGAAGGGAATATTACTACAGTTATAACATGTACGGGAAACCTAGAGAACGGACACACTGTGAATACGAAACGTTTCTAAAACTCAACGAATAGTCCCTCTCCTGGTGCTCCGGTTTGACTTTCCACCTGCTTTACTATCAACCTCCCAACTTGGAGAGACAGCCCCTTTAACCTCCGGGTTCGCACAGGTTGCCAATTTGGCAGAGGATGAAAGGGAAGAGGGAGAACCAATGAGAGAGTAGCTGTTAGGCATTTGGACAGGCACATATCACTCTAATTTCCCGGCAGGAAGAAGAATTAACCAAAGTCTCAGCCCCCCACCGGGAACCAGCATAGATCCTGAACCAAAATTTTGGACCTGCGGTCAGCTCACCAAAAACGAGTTGAAAAATGGAGCTCAGGGGCACAGCAATTCACAAACTGGCCGAGTAATAAAGGACAACTATCGTCCAAAAATCTGTTGAGGGAAGGCAACGAGGCGGACTTGAAAGCGAGGCAGAATAGCAGGAAACAGATTTCAAGAGGTACGTTGGAATCGCCTTTAAAGCACCGGATGAGGGGCACAACTTCGACAATGAAGCACATGGCCAAAAAGGGAGTATGCGTTTTCTCCTGAATATATTCAGGAGAAAACACATACGCCCTTTTTGGCCAAGCAAGCAATCGGGCAATTCAAATCTGCACTACAAAGAAGTATCACTTCCCACCGGTCAAAAGGGACATCCACAAAATGTGTAAAAACCAGAAAGGCAAGACAGGCCCTGGAGAACAGGGAGCCTTGTTATGCTGATGGGCGGGATGTAAATTGCCAACTGCTTCTCTGGAGGAGTACACTGTGTTCCCTAAAACAAGTAAAGAACAGAGCTACAGAGCCAAGGGCACTTCCAGTCTAGGGAATATACCTTGGGAAAACTGTAAATCAATAAGACAGAGCCACTCCAAAATTTAGGGCTGCACTGCTTATAAGGACCTCAACTTGGGTACACCTTAAATATCCCAGGAAATATAAAAATGGTTCAGAAAATTGCGGTACTTACGTACGATGGAATATCCCTCAGCCATGAAATCAATGTCATAAGACCAGTAGCAGCAAAATGGGTGGATTCAGGTACGATGATTCTAATTGAAATAAGTCACAGAGAAAAAGAAACTTATCATAAGATATCACTTATGAAGATCCTGTAAACATGGCTACACTTGAACTGAGTTAGGAAAGAGAACAGTGCCTCACATTTAGAAAACACTCTTATGCCTGCTTAAGGGGGAAGGAGAGGTGGGGTGATGCATAAAACCAGAGTTTGATATAAGCACAGGTACTGTTCCAAAAACCAACTATGGAATAGACAAGACCTACACCTTCCTCAGTGAAAGGGACTCAAAACCCCATATTTCCCACAGAGGAATATATCTGACTAGTAAGAATCTTAAAAACTATGTATTGATAAGTCTCCGTAAGGGAATCAAATGTGTGTCTAGAATGGCATAAACATGGCAGCGAGAATCAGCTCAAACCCACTATAAAAAGGAATTTCAAAAACAAAACAAAAAAACTGGGAAATTCTTTACAATTCCTTCAGGGTCTCTGATGAAACCTGGAATGACCCTATCTACAACGACAGCTGGATGTGGCATAAGGCTGGACACTTTGGACTGAGAGGATTGGTGAGATTGGGTGAACAAATGCAGACCATTTAAAGCAATAATGCATGGCACACATTCCATGGGTCCCAACTCTCCAGGTTGAAGGGAATATTCCTACAGTTATAACATGTACGGGAAACCTAGAGAACGGACACACTGTGAATACGAAAGGTTTCTAAAACTCAACGAATAGTCCCTCTCCTGGTGCTCCGGTTTGACTTTCCATCTGCTTTACTATCAACCTCCCAACTTGGAGAGACAGCCCCTTTAACCTCCTGGTTCGCACAGGTTGCCAATTTGGCAGAGGATGAAAGGGAAGAGGGAGAACCAATGAGAGAGTAGCTGTTAGGCATTTGGACGGGCACATATCACTGTAATTTCCCGGCAGGAAGAAGAATTAACCAAAGTCTCAGCCCCCCACCGGGAACCAGTATAGGTCCTGAACCAAAATTTTGGACTTGCGGTCAGCTCACCTAAAACGAGTTGAAAAATGGAGCTCAGGGGCACAGCAATTCACAAACTGGCCGAGTAATAAAGGACAACTATCGTCCAAATATCTGTTGAGGGAGGGCCACGAGGCGGACTTGAAAGCGAGGCAGAATAGCAGGAAACAGATTTCAAGAGGTACGTTGGAATCGCCTTTAAAGCACAGGAAGAGGGGCACAACTTCGACAATGATGCACTTGGCCAAAAAGGGCGTATGCGTTTTCTCCTGAATATATTCAGGAGAAAACGCATACGCCCATTTTGGGCAAGCAAGCAAGCAGGCAATGCAAATCTGCACTACAAAGAAGTATCACTTCCCACCGGTCAAAAGGGACATCCACAAAATATGTAAAAATCAGAAAGGCAAGACAGTCCCTGGAGAACAGGGAGCCTTGTTATGCTGATGGGCGGGATGTAAATTGCCAACTGCCTCTCTGGAGGAGTGCATTGTGTTCCCTAAAACAAGTAAACAACAGAGCTACAGAGCCAAGGGCACTTCCAGTCTAGGGAATATACCTTGGGAAAACTGAAAATCAAAAAGACACAGCCACCCCAAAATTTAGGGCTGCACTGCTTACAAGGACCTCAACTTGGGTACACCTTAAATATCCCAGGAAATATAAAAATGGTTCAAAAAATTGTGGTACTTACATACGATGGAATATCCCTCAGCCATGAAATCAATGTCATAAGACCAGTAGCAGCAAAATGGGTGGATTCAGGTACGATGATTCTAAGTGAAATAAGTCACAGAGAAAAAGAAACTTATCATAAGATATCACTTATGAAGATCCTGTAAACATGGCTACACTTGAACTGAGTTAGGAAAGAGAACAGTGTCTCACATTTAGAAAACACACTTATGCCTGCTTAAGGGGGAAGGAGAGGTGGGGTGATGCATAAAACCAGAGTTTGATATAAGCAGAGGTACCGTTCCAAAAACCAACTATGGAATAGACAAGACCTACACCTTCCTCAGTGAAAGGGACTCAAAACCCCATATTTCCCGCAGAGGAATATACCTGACTAGTAAGAATCTTAAAACCTATGTATTGATATGTCTCCGTAAGGGAACCAAGTGTGTCTAGACTGGCATAAACATGGCAGCGAGAATCAGCTCAAACCCACTATAAAAAGGAATTTCAAAAACAAAACAAAAACCTGGGAAATTCTTTACAATTCATTCAGAGTCTCTGATGAAACCTGGACTGACCCTATCTACAACGACAGCTGGATGTGGCATAAGGCGGGACACTTGGACTGAGAGGATTGGTGAGATTGGGTGAACAAATGCAGAACCTTTAAAGCATTAATGCATGGCACCCATTCCATGGGTCCCAACTCTCCAGGTTGAAGGGAATATTACTACAGTTATAACATGTACGGGAAACCTAGAGAACGGACACACTGTGAATACGAAAGGTTTCTAAAACTCAACGAATAGTCCCTCTCCTGGTGCTCCGGTTTGACTTTCCACCTGCTTTACTATCAACCTCCCAACTTGGAGAGACAGCCCCTTTAACCTCCTGGTTCGCACAGGTTGCCAATTTGGCAGAGGATGAAAGGGAAGAGGGAGAACAAATGAGAGAGTAGCTGTTAGGCATTTGGACGGGCACATATCACTCTAATTTCCCGGCAGGAAGAAGAATTAACCAAAGTCTCAGCCCCCCACCGGGAACCAGCATAGATCCTGAACCAAAATTTTGGACCTGCGGTCAGCTCACCAAAAACGAGTTGAAAAATGGAGCTCAGGGGCACAGCAATTCACAAACTGGCCGAGTAATAAAGGACAACTATCGTCCAAAAATCTGTTGAGGGAAGGCAACGAGGTGGACTTGAAAGCGAAGCAGAATAGCAGGAAACAGATTTCAAGAGGTACGTTTGAATCACCTTTAAAGCACCGGATGAGGGGCACAACTTCGGCAATGATGCACGTGGCCAAAAAGGGCGTATGCGTTTTCTCCTGAATATATTCAGGAGAAAACGCATACGCCCTTTTTGGCCAAGCAAGCAATCGGGCAATGCAAATCTGCATTACAAAGAAGTATCACTTCCCACCGGTCAAAAGGGACATCCACAAAATGTGTAAAAACCAGAAAGGCAAGACAGGCACTGGAGAACAGGGAGCCTTGTTATGCTGATGGGCGGATGTAAATTGCCAACTGCCTCTCTGGAGGAGTGCATTGTGTTCCCTAAAACAAGTAAACAACAGAGCTACAGAGCCAAGGGCACTTCCAGTCTAGGGAATATACCTTGGGAAAACTGAAAATCAAAAAGACACAGCCACCCCAAAATTTAGGGCTGCACTGCTTACAAGGACCTCAACTTGGGTACACCTTAAATATCCCAGGAAATATAAAAATGGTTCAAAAAATTGTGGTACTTACGTACGATGGAATATCCCTCAGCCATGAAATCAATGTCATAAGACCAGTAGCAGCAAAATGGGTGGATTCAGGTACGATGATTCTAAGTGAAATAAGTCACACAGAAAAAGAAACTTATCATAAGATATCACTTATGAAGATCCTGTAAACATGGCTACACTTGAACTGAGTTAGGAAAGAGAACAGTGTCTCACATTTAGAAAACACTCTTATGCCTGCTTAAGGGGGAAGGAGAGGTGGGGTGATGCATAAAACCAGAGTTTGATATAAGCACAGGTACCGTTCCAAAAACCAACTATGGAATAGACAAGACCTACACCTTCCTCAGTGAAAGGGACTCAAAACCCCATATTTCCCGCAGAGGAATATATCTGACTAGTAAGAATCTTAAAACCTATGTATTGATATGTCTCCGTAAGTGAATCAAGTGTGTCTAGACTGGGATAAATATGGCAGCGAGAATCAGCTCAAACCCACTATAAAAAGGAATTTCAAAAATAAAACAAAAAAACTGGGAAATTCTTTACAATTCCTTCAGGGTCTCTGATGAAACCTGAAATGACCCTATCTACAATGACAGCTGGATGTGGCATAAGGCTGGACACTTGGGACTGAGAGGATTGGTGAGATTGGGTGAGCAAATGCAGACCCTTTAAAGCAATAATGCATGGCACACATTCCATGGGTCCCAACTCTCCAGGTTGAAGGGAATATTACTACAGATATAACATGTACGGGAATCCTAGAGAACGGACACACTGTGAATACGAAAGGTTTCTAAAACTCAACGAATAGTCCCTCTCCTGGTGCTCCGGTTTGACTTTCCATCTGCTTTATTATCAACCTCCCAACTTGGAGAGACAGCCCCTTTAACCTCCTGGTTTGCACAGGTTGCCAATTTGGCAGAGAATGAAAGGGAAGAGGGAGAACCAATGAGAGAGTAGCTGTTAGGCATTTGGACGGGCACATATCACTGTAATTTCCCGGCAGGAAGAAGAATTAACCAAAGTCTCAGCCACCCACCGGGAATCAGTATAGATCCTGAACCAAAATTTTGAACTTGCGGTCAGCTCACCAAAAACGAGTTGAAAAATGGAGCTCAGGGGCACAGCAATTCACAAACTGGCCGAGTAATAAAGGACAACTATCGTCCAAAAATCTGTTGAGGGAAGGCAACGAGGCGGACTTGAAAGCGAGGCAGAATAGCAGGAAACAGATTTCAAGAGGTACATTGGAATCGCCTTTAAATCACAGGAAGAGGGGCACAGCTTCGACAATGATGCACTTGGCCAAAAAGGGCGTATGCGTTTTCTCCTGAATATATTCAGGAGAAAACGCATACGCCCTTTTTGGCCAAGCAAGCAAGCGGGCAATGCAAATCTCCACTATAAAGAAGTATCACTTCCCACCAGTCAAAAGGGACATCCACAAAATGTGTAAAAACCAGAAAGGCAAGACTTGTCCTGGAGAACAGGGAGCCTTGTTATGCTGATGGACGGGATGTAAATTGCCAACTGCCTCTCTGGAGGAGTACATTGTGTTCCCTAAAACAAGTAAAGAATAGAGATACAGAGCCAAGGGCACTTCCAGTCTAAGGAATATACCTTTGGAAAACTGAATATCAAAAAGACACAGCCACCCCAATATTTAGGGCTGCACTGCTTACAAGGACCTCAACTTGGGTACACCTTAAATATCCCAGGAAATATAAAAATGGTTCAAAAAATTGTGGTACTTACGTATGATGGAATATCCCTCAGCCATGAAGTCAATGTCATAAGACCAGTAGCAGCAAAATGGGTGGATTCAGGTACGATGATTCTAAGTGAAATAAGTCACAGAGAAAAAGAAACTTATCATAAGATATCACTTATGAAGATCCTGTAAATATGGCTATACTTGAACTGAGTTAGGAAAGAGAACAGTGTCTCACATTTAGAAAACACTCTTATGCCTGCTTAAGGGGGAAGGAGAGGTGGGGTGATGCATAAAACCAGAGTTTGATATAAGCACAGGTACCGTTCCAAAAACCAACTATGGAATAGACAAGACCTACACCTTCCTCAGTGAAAGGGACTCAAAACCCCATATTTCCCGCAGAGGAATATATCTGACTAGTAAGAATCTTAAAACCTATGTATTGATATGTCTCCGTAAGGGAATCAAGTGTGTCTAGACTGGCATAAACATGGCAGCGAGAATCAGCTCAAACCCACTATAAAAAGGAATTTCAAAAACAAAACAAAAAAACTGGGAAATTCTTTACAATTCCTTCAGGGTCTCTGATGAAACCTGGAATGACCCTATCTACAACGACAGCTGGATGTGGCATAAGGCTGGACACTTTGGACTGAGAGGATTGGTGAGATTGGGTGAACAAATGCAGACCATTTAAAGCAATAATGCATGGCACACATTCCATGGGTACCAACTCTCCAGGTTGAAGGGAATATTACTACAGGTATAACATGTACGGGAATCCTAGAGAACGGACACACTGTGAATACGAAAGGTTTCTAAAACTCAACGAATAGTCCCTCTCCTGGTGCTCCGGTTTGACTTTCCATCTGCTTTATTATCAACCTCCCAACTTGGAGAGACAGCCCCTTTAACCTCCTGGTTTGCACAGGTTGCCAATTTGGCAGAGAATGAAAGGGAAGAGGGAGAACCAATGAGAGAGTAGCTGTTAGGCATTTGGACGGGCACATATCACTGTAATTTCCCGGCAGGAAGAAGAATTAACCAAAGTCTCAGCCACCCACCGGGAATCAGTATAGATCCTGAACCAAAATTTTGGACTTGCGGTCAGCTCACCAAAAACGAGTTGAAAAATGGAGCTCAGGGGCACAGCAATTCACAAACTGGCCGAGTAATAAAGGACAACTATCGTCCAAAAATCTGTTGAGGGAAGACAATGAGGTGGAATTGAAAGCGAGGCAGAATAGCAGGAAACAGATTTCAAGAGGTACATTGGAATCGCCTTTAAAGCACAGGAAGAGGGGCACAACTTCGACAATGATGCACTTGGCCAAAAAGGGCGTATGCATTTTCTCCTGAATATATTCAGGAGAAAACGCATACGCCCTTTTTGGCCAAGCAAGCAAGCGGGCAATGCAAATCTGCACTACAAAGAAGTTTCACTTCCCACCGGTCAAAAGGGATATCCACAAAATGTGTAAAAACCAGAAAGGCAAGACAGGCCCGGGAGAACAGGGAGCCTTGTTATGCTGATGGGCGGGATGTAAATTGCCAACTGCCTCTCTGGAGGAGTGCATTGTGTTCCCTAAAACAAGTAAACAACAGAGCTACAGAGCCAAGGGCACTTCCAGTCTAGGGAATATACCTTGGGAAAACTGAAAATCAAAAAGACACAGCCACCCCAAAATTTAGGGCTGCACTGCTTACAAGGACCTCAACTTGGGTACACCTTAAATATCCCAGGAAATATAAAAATGGTTCAAAAAATTGTGGTACTTACGTACGATGGAATATCCCTCAGCCATGAAATCAATGTCATCAGACCAGTAGCAGCAAAATGGGTGGATTCAGGTACGAAGATTCTAAGTGAAATAAGTCACACAGAAAAAGAAACTTATCATAAGATATCACTTATGAAGATCCTGTAAACATGGCTACACTTGAACTGAGTTAGGAAAGAGAACAGTGTCTCACATTTAGAAAACACTCTTATGCCTGCTTAAGGGGGAAGGAGAGGTGGGGTGATGCATAAAACCAGAGTTTGATATAAGCACAGGTACCGTTCCAAAACCAACTATGGAATAGACAAGACCTACACCTTCCTCAGTGAAAGGGACTCAAAACCCCATATTTCCCGCAGAGGAATATATCTGACTAGTAAGAATCTTAAAACCTATGTATTGATATGTCTCCGTAAGGGAATCAAGTGTGTCTAGACTGGGATAAATATGGCAGCGAGAATCAGCTCAAACCCACTATAAAAAGGAATTTCAAAAATAAAACAAAAAAACTGGGAAATTCTTTACAATTCCTTCAGGGTCTCTGATGAAACCTGAAATGACCCTTTCTACAATGACAGCTGTATGTGGCATAAGGCTGGACACTTGGAACTGAGAGGATTGGTGAGATTGGGTGAGCAAATGCAGACCCTTTAAAGCAATAATGCATGGCACACATTCCATGGGTCCCAACTCACCAGGTTGAAGGGAATATTACTACAGATATAACATGTACGGGAATCCTAGAGAACGGACACACTGTGAATACGAAAGGTTTCTAAAACTCAACGAATAGTCCCTCTCCTGGTGCTCCGGTTTGACTTTCCATCTGCTTTATTATCAACCTCCCAACTTGGAGAGACAGCCCCTTTAACCTGCTGGTTCGCACAGGTTGCCAATATGGCAGAGGATGAAAGGGAAGAGGGAGAACCAAAGAGAGAGTAGCTGTTAGGCATTTGGACGGGCACATATCACTGTAATTTCCCGGCAGGAAGAAGAATTAACCAAAGTCTCAGCCACCCACCGGGAATCAGTATAGATCCTGAACCAAAATTTTGAACTTGCGGTCAGATCACCAAAAACGAGTTGAAAAATGGAGCTCAGGGGCACAGCAATTCACAAACTGGCCGAGTAATAAAGGACAACTATCGTCCAAAAATCTGTTGAGGGAAGGCAACGAGGCGGACTTGAAAGCGATGCAGAATAGCAGGAAACAGATTTCAAGAGGTACGTTGGAATCGCCTTTAAAGCACAGGAAGAGGGGCACAGCTTCGACAATGATGCACTTGGCCAAAAAGGGCGTATGCGTTTTCTCCTGAATATATTCAGGAGAAAACGCATACACCCTTTTTGGCCAAGCAAGCAAGCGGGCAATGCAAATCTCCACTACAAAGAAGTATCACTTCCCACCGGTCAAAAGGGACATCCACAAATGTGTAAAAACCAGAAAGGCAAGACTTGTCCTGGAGAACAGGGAGCCTTGTTATGCTGATGGACGGGATGTAAATTTCCAACTGCCTCTCTGGAGGAGTGCATTGTGTTCCCTAAAACAAGTAAACAACAGAGCTACAGAGCCAAGGGCACTTCCAGTCTAGGGAATATACCTGGGATAAGCTGAAAATCAATAAGACAGAGCCACCCCAAAATTTTGGGCTGCACTGCTTACAAGGACCTCAACTTGGGTACACCTTAAATATCCCAGGAAATATAAAAATGGTTCAAAAAATTGTGGTACTTACGTACGATGGAATATCCCTCAGCCATGAAATCAATGTCATAACACCAGTAGCAGCAAAATGGGTGGATTCAGGTACGATGATTCTAAGTGAAATAAGTCACAGAGAAAAAGAAACTTATCATAAGTTATCACTTATGAAGATCCTGTAAACATGGCTACACTTGAACTGAGTTAGGAAAGAGAACAGTGTCTCACATTTAGAAAACACTCTTATGCCTGCTTAAGGGGGAAGGAGAGGTGGGGTGATGCATAAAACCAGAGTTTGATATAAGCACAGGTACCGTTCCAAAAACCAACTATGGAATAGACAAGACCTACACCTTCCTCAGTGAAAGGGACTCAAAACCCCATATTTCCTGCAGAGGAATATATCTGACTAGTAAGAATCTTAAAACCTATGTATTGATATGTCTCCGTAAGGGAATCAAGTGTGTCTAGACTGGGATAAATATGGCAGCGAGAATCAGCTCAAACCCACTATAAAAAGGAATTTCAAAAATAAAACAAAAAAACTGGGAAATTCTTTACAATTCCTTCAGGGTCTCTGATGAAACCTGAAATGACCCTATCTACAATGACAGCTGGATGTGGCATAAGGCTGGACACTTTGGACTGAGAGGATTGGTGAGATTGGGTGAACAAATGCAGACCATTTAAAGCATTAATGCATGGCACCCATTCCATGGGTCCCAACTCTCCAGGTTGAAGTGAATATTACTACAGTTATAACATGTACGGGAAACCTAGAGAACGGACACACTGTGAATACAAAAGGTTTCTAAAACTCAACGAATAGTCCCTCTCCTGGTGCTCCGGTTTGACTTTCCACCTGCTTTACTATCAACCTCCCAACTTGGAGAGACAGCCCCTTTAACCTCCTGGTTCGCACAGGTTGCCAATTTGGCAGAGGATGAAAGGGAAGAGGGAGAACCAATGAGAGAGTAGCTGTTAGGCATTTGGACGGGCACATATCACTCTAATTTCCCGGCAGAAAGAAGAATTAACCAAAGTCTCAGCCCCCCACCGGGAACCAGCATAGATCCTGAACCAAAATTTTGGACCTGCGGTCAGCTCACCAAAAACGAGTTGAAAAATGGAGCTCAGGGGCACAGCAATTCACAAACTGGCCGAGTAATAAAGGACAACTATCGTCCAAAAATCTGTTGAGGGAAGGCAACGAGGTGGACTTGAAAGCGAAGCAGAATAGCAGGAAACAGATTTCAAGAGGTACGTTGGAATCACCTTTAAAGCACTGGATGAGGGGCACAACTTCGGCAATGATGCACGTGGCCAAAAAGGGTGTATGCGTTTTCTCCTGAATATATTCAGGAGAAAACGCATACGCCCTTTTTCGCCAAGCAAGCAATCGGGCAATGCAAATCTGCATTACAAAGAAGTATCATTAACCACCGGTCAAAAGGGACATCCACAAAATGTGTAAAAATCAGAAAGGCAAGACAGGCACTGGAGAACAGGGAGCCTTGTTATGCTGATGGGCGGATGTAAATTGCCAACTGCCTCTCTGGAGGAGTACATTGTGTTCCCTAAAACAAGTAAAGAACAGAGCTACAGAGCCAAGGGCACTTCCAGTCTAAGGAATATACCTTTGGAAAACTGAATATCAAAAAGACACAGCCACCCCAAAATTTAGGGCTGCACTGCTTACAAGGACCTCAACTTGGGTACACCTTAAATATCCCAGGAAATATAAAAATGGTTCAAAAAATTGTGGTACTTACGTACGATGGAATATCCCTCAGCCATGAAATCAATGTCATAAGACCAGTAGCAGCAAAATGGGTGGATTCAGGTACGATGATTCTAAGTGAAATAAGTCACACAGAAAAAGAAACTTATCATAAGATATCACTTATGAAGATCCTGTAAACATGGCTACACTTGAACTGAGTTAGGAAAGAGAACAGTGTCTCACATTTAGAAAACACTCTTATGCCTGCTTAAGGGGGAAGGAGAGGTGGGGTGATGCATAAAACCAGAGTTTGATATAAGCACAGGTACCGTTCCAAAAACCAACTATGGAATAGACAAGACCTACACCTTCCTCAGTGAAAGGGACTCAAAACCCCATATTTCCCGCAGAGGAATATATCTGACTAGTAAAGTAAGAATCTTAAAACCTATGTATTGATATGTCTCCGTAAGTGAATCAAGTGTGTCTAGACTGGGATAAATATGGCAGCGAGAATCAGCTCAAACCCACTATAAAAAGGAATTTCAAAAATAAAACAAAAAAACTGGGAAATTCTTTACAATTCCTTCAGGGTCTCTGATGAAACCTGAAATGACCCTATCTACAATGACAGCTGGATGTGGCATAAGGCTGGACACTTGGGACTGAGAGTATTGGTGAGATTGGGTGAGCAAATGCAGACCCTTTAAAGCAATAATGCATGGCACACATTCCATGGGTCCCAACTCTCCAGGTTGAAGGGAATATTACTACAGATATAACATGTACGGGAATCCTAGAGAACGGACACACTGTGAATACGAAAGGTTTCTAAAACTCAACGAATAGTCCCTCTCCTGGTGCTCCGGTTTGACTTTCCATCTGCTTTATTATCAACCTCCCAACTTGGAGAGACAGCCCCTTTAACCTCCTGGTTCGCACAGGTTGCCAATTTGGCAGAGGATGAAGGGAAGAGGGAGAACCAATGAGAGAGTAGCTGTTAGGCATTTGGACGGGCACATATCACTGTAATTTCCCGGCAGGAAGAAGAATTAACCAAAGTCTCAGCCACCCACCGGGAATCAGTATAGATCCTGAACCAAAATTTTGGACTTGCGGTCAGCTCACCAAAAACGAGTTGAAAAATGGAGCTCAGGGGCACAGCAATTCACAAACTGGCCGAGTAATAAAGGACAACTATCGTCCAAAAATCTGTTGAGGGAAGGCAACGAGGCGGACTTGAAAGCGAGGCAGAATAGCAGGAAACAGATTTCAAGAGGTACGTTGGAATCGCCTTTAAAGCACAGGAAGAGGGGCACAACTTCGACAATGATGAACTTGGCCCAAAAGGGCGTATGCGTTTTCTCCTGAATATATTCAGGAGAAAACGCATACACCCTTTTTGGCCAAGCAAGCAAGCGGGCAATGCAAATCTGCACTACAAAGAAGTATCACTTCCCACCGGTCAAAAGGGACATCCACAAAATGTGTAAAAACCAGAAAGGCAAGACAGGCCCTGGAGAACAGGGAGCCTTGTTATGCTGATGGGCGGGATGTAAATTGCCAACTGCCTCTCTGGAGGAGTGCATTGTGTTCCCTAAAACAAGTAAACAACAGAGCTACAGAGCCAAGGGCACTTCCAGTCTAGGGAATATACCTGGGAAAAACTGAAAATCAATAAGACAGAGTCACCCCAAAATTTAGGGCTGCACTGCTTACAAGGACCTCAACTTGGGTACACCTTAAATATCCCAGGAAATATAAAAATGGTTCAAAAAATTGTGGTACTTACGTACGATGGAATATCCCTCAGCCATGAAATCAATGTCATAAGACCAGTAGCAGCAAAATGGGTGGATTCAGGTACGATGATTCTAAGTAAAATAAGTCACAGAGAAAAAGAAACTTATCATAAGTTATCACTTATGAAGATCCTGTAAAAATGGCTACACTTGAACTGAGTTAGGAAAGAGAACAGTGTCTCACCTTTAGAAAACACTCTTTTGCCTGCTTAAGGGGGAAGGAGAGGAGGGGTGATGCATAAAACCAGAGTTTGATATAAGCACAGGTACCGTTCCAAAAACCAACTATGGAATAGACAAGACCTACACCTTCCTCAGTGAAAGGGACTCAAAACCCCATATTTCCCGCAGAGGAATATATCTGACTAGTAAGAATCTTAAAACCTATGTATTGATATGTCTCCGTAAGGGAATCAAGTGTGTCTAGACTGGGATAAATATGGCAGCGAGAATCAGCTCAAACCCACTATAAAAAGGAATTTCAAAAATAAAACAAAAAAAAACTGGGAAATTCTTTACAATTCCTTCAGGGTCTCTGATGAAACCTGAAATGACCCTATCTACAATGACAGCTGTATGTGGCATAAGGCTGGACACTTGGGACTGAGAGGATTGGTGAGATTGGGTGAGCAAATGCAGACCCTTTAAAGCAATAATGCATGGCACACATTCCATGGGTCCCAACTCTCCAGGTTGAAGGGAATATTACTACAGATATAACATGTACGGGAATCCTAGAGAACGGACACACTGTGAATACGAAAGGTTTCTAAAACTCAACGAATAGTCCCTCTCCTGGTGCTCCGGTTTGACTTTCCATCTGCTTTATTATCAACCTCCCAACTTGCAGAGACAGCCCCTTTAACCTCCTGGTTCGCACAGGTTGCCAATTTGGCAGAGGATGAAAGGGAAGAGGGAGAACCAATGAGAGAGTAGCTGTTAGGCATTTGGACGGGCACATATCACTGTAATTTCCCGGCAGGAAGAAGAATTAACCAAAGTCTCAGCCACCCACCGGGAATCAGTATAGATCCTGAACCAAAATTTGGACTTGCGGTCAGCTCACCAAAAACGAGTTGAAAAATGGAGCTCAGGGGCACAGCAATTCACAAACTGGCCGAGTAATAAAGGACAACTATCGTCCAAAAATCTGTTGAGGGAAGGCAATGAGGCGGACTTGAAAGCGTGGCAGAATAGCAGGAAACAGATTTCAAGAGGTACGTTGGAATCGCCTTTAAAGCACAGGAAGAGGGGCACAACTTCGACAATGATGCACTTGGCCAAAAAGGGCATATGTGTTTTCTCCTGAATATATTCAGGAGAAAACGCATATGCCCTTTTTGGCCAAGCAAGCAAGCGGGCAATGCAAATCTGCACTACAAAGAAGTATCACTTCCCACCAGTCAAAAGGGACATCCACAAAATGTGTAAAAACCAGAAAGGCAAGACAGGCCCTGGAGAACAGGGTGCCTTGTTATGCTGATGGGCGGGATGTAAATTGCCAACTGCCTCTCTGGAGGAGTGCATTGTGTTCCCTAAAACAAGTAAACAACAGAGCTACAGAGCCAAGGGCACTTCCAGTCTAGGGAATATACCTTGGGAAAACTGAAAATCAAAAAGACACAGCCACCCCAAAATTTAGGGCTGCACTGTTTACAAGGACCTCAACTTGGGTACACCTTAAATATCCCAGGAAATATAAAAATGGTTAAAAAATTGTGGTACTTACGTACGATGGAATATCCCTCAGCCATGAAATCAATGTCATAAGACCAGTAGCAGCAAATTGGGTGGATTCATGTACGATGATTCTAAGTGAAATAAGTCACACAGAAAAAGAAACTTATCATAAGATATCACTTATGAAGATCCTGTAAACATGGCTACACTTGAACTGAGTTAGGAAAGAGAACAGTGTCTCACATTTAGAAAACACTCTTATGCCTGCTTAAGGGGGAAGGAGAGGTGGGGTGATGCATAAAACCAGAGTTTGATATAAGCACAGGTACCGTTCCAAAAACCAACTATGGAATAGACAAGACCTACACCTTCCTCAGTGAAAGGGACTCAAAACCTCATATTTCCCGCAGAGGAATATATCTGACTAGTAAAGTAAGAATCTTAAAACCTATGTATTGATATGTCTCCGTAAGTGAATCAAGTGTGTCTAGACTGGGATAAATATGGCAGCGAGAATCAGCTCAAACCCACTATAAAAAGGAATTTCAAAAATAAAACAAAAAACTGGGAAATTCTTTACAATTCCTTCAGGGTCTCTGATGAAACCTGAAATGACCCTATCTACAATGACAGCTGGATGTGGCATAAGGCTGGACACTTGGGACTGAGAGGATTGGTGAGATTGGGTGAGCAAATGCAGACCCTTTAAAGCAATAATGCATGGCACACATTCCATGGGTCCCAACTCTCCAGGTTGAAGGGAATATTACTACAGATATAACATGTATGGGAATCCTAGAGAACGGACACACTGTGAATACGAAAGGTTTCTAAAACTCAACGAATAGTCCCTCTCCTGGTGCTCCGGTTTGACTTTCCATCTGCTTTATTATCAACCTCCCAACTTGGAGAGACAGCCCCTTTAACCTCCTGGTTCGCACAGGTTTCCAATTTGGCAGAGGATGAAAGGGAAGAGGGAGAACCAATGAGAGAGTAGCTGTTAGGCATTTGGACGGGCACATATCACTGTAATTTCCCGGCAGGAAGAAGAATTAACCAAAGTCTCAGCCACCCACCGGGAATCAGTATAGATCCTGAACCAAAATTTTGGACTTGCGGTCAGCTCACCAAAAACGAGTTGAAAAATGGAGCTCAGGGGCACAGCAATTCACAAACTGGCCGAGTAATAAAGGACAACTATCGTCCAAAAATCTGTTGAGGGAAGGCAACGAGGTGGACTTGAAAGCGAGGCAGAATAGCAGGAAACAGATTTCAAGAGGTACGTTGGAATCGCCTTTAAAGCACAGGAAGAGGGGCACAACTTCGACAATGATGCACTTGGACAAAAAGGGCGTATGCGTTTTCTCCTGAATATATTCAGGAGAAAACGCATACGCCCTTTTTGGCCAAGCAAGCAAGCGGGCAATGCAAATCTGCACTACAAAGAAGTATCACTTCCCACCGGTCAAAAGGGACATCCACAAAATGTGTAAAAACCAGAAAGGCAAGACAGGCCCTGGAGAACAGGGAGCCTTGTTATGCTGATGGGCGGGATGTAAATTGCCAACTGCCTCTCTGGAGGAGTGCATTGTGTTCCCTAAAACACGTAAACAACAGAGCTACAGAGCCAAGGGCACTTCCAGTCCAGGGAATATACCTTGGGAAAACTGAAAATCAAAAAGACACAGCCACCCCAAAATTTAGGGCTGCACTGCTTACAAGGACCTCAACTTGGGTACACCTTAAATATCCCAGGAAATATAAAAATGGTTCAAAAAATTGTGGTACTTACGTACGATGGAATATCCCTCAGCCATGAAATCAATGTCATAAGACCAGTAGCAGCAAAATGGGTGGATTCAGGTACGATGATTCTAAGTGAAATAAGTCACACAGAAAAAGAAACTTATCATAAGATATCACTTATGAAGATCCTGTAAACATGGCTACACTTGAACTGAGTTAGGAAAGAGAACAGTGTCTCACATTTAGAAAACACTCTTATGCCTGCTTAAGGGGGAAGGAGAGGTGGGGTGATGCATAAAACCAGAGTTTGATATAAGCACAGGTACCGTTCCAAAAACCAACTATGGAATAGACAAGACCTACACCTTCCTCAGTGAAAGGGACTCAAAACCCCATATTTCCCGCAGAGGAATATATCTGACTAGTAAGAATCTTAACACCTATGTATTGATATGTCTCCGTAAGGGAATCAAGTGTGTCTAGAATGGCATAAACATGGCAGCGAGAATCAGCTCAAACCCACTATAAAAAGGAATTTCAAAAACAAAACAAAAAAGCTGGGAAATTCTTTACAATTCCTTCAGGGTCTCTGATGAAACCTGGAATGACACTATCTACAACGACAGCTGGATGTGGCATAAGGCTGGACACTTTGGACTGAGAGGATTGGTGAGATTGGGTGAACAAATGCAGACCATTTAAAGCATTAATGCATGGCACCCATTCCATGGGTCCCAACTCTCCAGGTTGAAGGGAATATTACTACAGTTATAACATGTACGGGAAACCTAGAGAACGGACACACTGTGAATACAAAAGGTTTCTAAAACTCAACGAATAGTCCCTCTCCTGGTGCTCCGGTTTGACTTTCCACCTGCTTTACTATCAACCTCCCAACTTGGAGAGACAGCCCCTTTAACCTCCTGGTTCGCACAGGTTGCCAATTTGGCAGAGGATGAAAGGGAAGAGGGAGAACCAATGAGAGAGTAGCTGTTACGCATTTGGACGGGCACATATCACTCTAATTTCCCGGCAGAAAGAAGAATTAACCAAAGTCTCAGCCCCCCACCGGGAACCAGCATAGATCCTGAACCAAAATTTTGGACCTGCGGTCAGCTCACCAAAAACGAGTTGAAAAATGGAGCTCAGGGGCACAGCAATACACAAACTGGCCGAGTAATAAAGGACAACTATCGTCCAAAAATCTGTTGAGGGAAGGCAACGAGGTGGACTTGAAAGCGAAGCAGAATAGCAGGAAACAGATTTCAAGAGGTACGTTGGAATCACCTTTAAAGCACTGGATGAGGGGCACAACTTCGGCAATGATGCACGTGGCCAAAAAGGGGGTATGCGTTTTCTCCTGAATATATTCAGGAGAAAACGCATACGCCCTTTTTCGCCAAGCAAGCAATCGGGCAATGCAAATCTGCATTACAAAGAAGTATCACTTACCACCGGGCAAAAGGGACATCCACAAAATGTGTAAAAACCAGAAAGGCAAGACAGGCACTGGAGAACAGGGAGCCTTGTTATGCTGATGGGCGGATGTAAATTGCCAACTGCCTCTCTGGAGGAGTACATTGTGTTCCCTAAAACAAGTAAAGAACAGAGCTACAGAGCCAAGGGCACTTCCAGTCTAAGGAATATACCTTTGGAAAACTGAATATCAAAAAGACACAGCCACCCCAAAATTTAGGGCTGCACTTCTTACAAGGACCTCAACTTGGGTACACCTTAAATATCCCAGGAAATATAAAAATGGTTCAAAAAATTGTGGTACTTACGTACGATGGAATATCCCTCAGCCATGAAATCAATGTCATAAGACCAGTAGCAGCAAAATGGGTGGATTCAGGTACGATGATTTTAAGTGAAATAAGTCACAGAGAAAAAGAAACTTATCATAAGTAATCACTTATGAAGATCCTGTAAACATGGCTACACTTGAACTGAGTTAGGAAAGAGAACAGTGTCTCACATTTAGAAAACACTCTTATGCCTGCTTAAGGGGGAAGGAGAGGTGGGGTGATGCATAAAACCAGAGTTTGATATAAGCACAGGTACCGTTCCAAAAACCAACTATGGAATAGACAAGACCTGCACCTTCCTCAGTGAAAGGGACTCAAAACCCCATATTTCCAGGAGAAGAATATATCTTACTAGTAAGAATCTTAAAACCTATGTATTGATATGTCTCCGTAAGGGAATCAAGTGTGTCTAGACTGGCACAAACATGGCAGCAAGAATCAGCTCAAACCCACTATAAAAAGGAATTTCAAAAACAAAACAAAAAAAACTAGGAAATTCTTTACAATTCCTTCAGGGTCTCTGATGAAACCTGAAATGACCCTATCTACAATGACAGCTGGATGTGGCATAAGGCTGGACACTTGGGACTGAGAGGATTGGTGAGATTGGGTGAGCAAATGCAGACCCTTTAAAGCAATAATTCATGGCACACATTCCATGGGTCCCAACTCTCCAGGTTGAAGGGAATATTACTACAGATATAACATGTACGGGAATCCTAGAGAACGGACACACTGTGAATATGAAAGGTTTCTAAAACTCAACGAATAGTCCCTCTCCTGGTGCTCCAGTTTGACTTTCCATCTGCTTTATTATCAACCTCCCAACTTGGAGAGACAGCCCCTTTAACCTCCTGGTTCGCACAGGTTGCCAATTTGGCAGAGGATGAAAGGGAAGAGGGAGAACTAATGAGAGAGTAGCTGTTAGGCATTTGGACGGGCACATATCACTGTAATTTCCCGGCAGGAAGAAGAATTAACCAAAGTCTCAGCCACCCACCGGGAATCAGTATAGATCCGGAACCAAAATTTTGGACTTGCGGTCAGCTCACCAAAAACGAGGTGAAAAATGGAGCTCAGGGGCACAGCAATTCACAAACTGGCCGAGTAAAAAGGACAACTATCGTCCAAAAATCTGTTGAGGGAAGGCAACGAGGCGGACTTGAAAGCGTGGCAGAATAGCAGGAAACAGATTTCAAGAGGTACGTTGGAATCACCTTTAAAGCACAGGAAGAGGGGCACAACTTCGACAATGATGCACTTGGCCAAAAAGGGCGTATGCGTTTTCTCCTGAATATATTCAGGAGAAAACGCATACGCCCTTTTTGGCCAAGCAAGCAAGCAGGCAATGCAAATCTGCACTACAAAGAAGTATCACTTCCCACCGGTCAAAAGGGACATCCACAAAATGTGTAAAAACCAGAAAGGCAAGACAGGCCCTGGAGAACAGGGTGCCTTGTTATGCTGATGGGCGGGATGTAAATTGCCAACTGCCTCTCTGGAGGAGTGCATTGTGTTCCCTAAAACAAGTAAACAACAGAGCTACAGAGCCAAGGGCACTTCCAGTCTAGGGAATATACCTTGGGAAAATTGAAAATCAAAAAGACACAGCCACCCCAAAATTTAGGGCTGCATTGCTTACAAGGACCTCAACTTGGGTACACCTTAAATATCCCAGGAAATATAAAAATGGTTCAAAAAATTGTGGTACTTACGTACGATGGAATATCCCTCAGCCATGAAATCAATGTCATAAGACCAGTAGCAGCAAAATGGGTGGATTCAGGTACGATGATTCTAAGTGAAATAAGTCACACAGAAAAAGAAACTTATCATAAGATATCACTTATGAAGATCCTGTAAACATGGCTACACTTGAACTGAGTTAGGAAAGAGAACAGTGTCTCACATTTAGAAAACACTCTTATGCCTGCTTAAGGGGGAAGGAGAGGTGGGGTGATGCATAAAACCAGAGTTTGATATAAGCACAGGTACCGTTCCAAAAACCAACTATGGAATAGACAAGACCTACACCTTCCTCAGTGAAAGGGACTCAAAACCCCATATTTCCCGCAGAGGAATATATCTGACTAGTAAGAATCTTAAAACCTATGTATTGATATGTCTCCGTAAGGGAATCAAGTGTGTCTAGACTGGGATAAATATGGCAGCGAGAATCAGCTCAAACCCACTATAAAAAGGAATTTCAAAAATAAAACAAAAAAACTGGGAAATTCTTTACAATTCCTTCAGGATCTCTGATGAAATCTGAAATGACCCTATCTACAATGACAGCTGGATGTGGCATAAGGCTGGACACTTGGGACTGAGAGGATTGGTGAGATTGGGTGAGCAAATGCAGACCCTTTAAAGCAATAATGCATGGCACACATTCCATGGGTCCCAACTCTCCAGGTTGAAGGGAATATTACTACAGATATAACATGTACGGGAATCCTAGAGAACGGACACACTGTGAATACGAAAGGTTTCTAAAACTCAACGAATAGTCCCTCTCCTGGTGCTCCGGTTTGACTTTCCATCTGCTTTATTATCAACCTCCCAACTTGGAGAGACAGCCCCTTTAACCTCCTGGTTTGCACAGGTTGCCAATTTGGCAGAGGATGAAAGGGAAGAGGGAGAACCAATGAGAGAGTAGCTGTTAGGCATTTGGACGGGCACATATCACTGTAATTTCCCGGCAGGAAGAAGAATTAACCAAAGTCTCAGCCACCCACCGGGAATCAGTATAGATCCTGAACCAAAATTTTGGACTTGCGGTCAGCTCACCAAAAACGAGTTGAAAAATGGAGCTCAGGCGCACAGCAATTCACAAACTGGCCGAGTAATAAAGGACAACTATCGTCCAAAAATCTGTTGAGGGAAGGCAACGAGGCGGACTTGAAAGCGAGGCAGAATAGCAGGAAACAGATTTCAAGAGGTACGTTGGAATCGCCTTTAAAGCACAGGAAGAGGGGCACAACTTCGACAATGATGCACTTGGCCAAAAAGGGCGTATGCGTTTTCTCCTGAATATATTCAGGAGAAAACGCATACGCCCTTTTTGGCCAAGCAAGCAAGCGGGCAATGCAAATCTGCACTACAAAGAAGTATCACTTCCCACCGGTCAAAAGGGACATCCACAAAATGTGTAAAAACCAGAAAGGCAAGACAGGCCCTGGAGAACAGGGTGCCTTGTTATGCTGATGGGCGGGATGTAAATTGCCAACTGCCTCTCTGGAGGAGTGCATTGTGTTCCCTAAAACAAGTAAACAACAGAGCTACAGAGCCAAGGGCACTTCCAGTCTAGGGAATATACCTTGGGAAAACTGAAAATCAAAAAGACACAGCCACCCCAAAATTTAGGGCTGCACTGCTTACAAGGACCTCAACTTGGGTACACCTTAAATATCCCAGGAAATATAAAAATGGTTCAAAAAATTGTGGTACTTACGTACGATGGAATATCCCTCAGCCATGAAATCAATGTCATAAGACCAGTAGCAGCAAAATGGGTGGATTCAGGTACGATGATTCTAAGTGAAATAAGTCACACAGAAAAAGAAACTTATCATAAGATATCACTTATGAAGATCCTGTAAACATGGCTACACTTGAACTGAGTTAGGAAAGAGAACAGTGTCTCACATTTAGAAAACACTCTTATGCCTGCTTAAGGGGGAAGGAGAGGTGGGGTGATGCATAAAACCAGAGTTTGATATAAGCACAGGTACCGTTCCAAAAACCAACTATGGAATAGACAAGACCTACACCTTCCACAGTGAAAGGGACTCAAAACCCCATATTTCCCGCAGAAGAATATATCTGACTAGTAAGAATCTTAAAACCTATGTATTGATATGTCTCCGTAAGGGAATCAAGTGTGTCTAGACTGGGATAAATATGGCAGCGAGAATCAGCTCAAACCCACTATAAAAAGGAATTTCAAAAATAAAACAAAAAAACTGGGAAATTCTTTACAATTCCTTCAGGGTTTCTGATGAAACCTGAAATGACCCTATCTACAATGACAGCTGGATGTGGCATAAGGCTGGACACTTGGGACTGAGAGGATTGGTGAGATTGGGTGAGCAAATGCAGACCCTTTAAAGCAATAATGCATGGCACACATTCCATGGGTCCCAACTCTCCAGGTTGAAGGGAATATTACTACAGATATAACATGTACGGGAATCCTAGAGAACGGACACACTGTGAATACGAAAGGTTTCTAAAACTCAACGAATAGTCCCTCTCCTGGTGCTCCGGTTTGACTTTCCATCTGCTTTATTATCAACCTCCCAACTTGGAGAGACAGCCCCTTTAACCTCCTGGTTCGCACAGGTTGCCAATTTGGCAGAGGATGAAAGGGAAGAGGGAGAACCAATGAGAGAGTAGCTGTTAGGCATTTGGACGGGCACATATCACTGTAATTTCCCGGCAGGAAGAAGAATTAACCAAAGTCTCAGCCACCCACCGGGAATCAGTATAGATCCTGAACCAAAATTTTGGACTTGCGGTCAGCTCACCAAAAACTAGTTGAAAAATGGAGCTCAGGCGCACAGCAATTCACAAACTGGCCGAGTAATAAAGGACAACTATCGTCCAAAAATCTGTTGAGGGAAGGCAACGAGGAGGACTTGAAAGCGTGGCAGAATAGCAGGAAACAGATTTCAAGAGGTACGTTGGAATCGCCTTTAAAGCACAGGAAGAGGGGCACAACTTCGACAATGATGCACTTGGCCAAAAAGGGCATATGCGTTTTCTCCTGAATATATTCAGGAGAAAACGCATATGCCCTTTTTGGCCAAGCAAGCAAGCGGGCAATGCAAATCTGCACTACAAAGAAGTATCACTTCCCACCGGTCAAAAGGGACATCCACAAAATGTGTAAAAACCAGAAAGGCAAGACAGGCCCTGGAGAACAGGGTGCCTTGTTATGCTGATGGGCGGGATGTAAATTGCCAACTGCCTCTCTGGAGGAGTGCATTGTGTTCCCTAAAACAAGTAAACAACAGAGCTACAGAGCCAAGGGCACTTCCAGTCTAGGGAATATACCTTGGGAAAACTGAAAATCAAAAAGACACAGCCACCCCAAAATTTAGGGCTGCACTGCTTACAAGGACCTCAACTTGGGTACACCTTAAATATCCCAGGAAATATAAAAATGGTTCAAAAAATTGTGGTACTTACGTACGATGGAATATCCCTCAGCCATGAAATCAATGTCATAAGACCAGTAGCAGCAAAATGGGTGGATTCAGGTACGATGATTCTAAGTGAAATAAGTCACACAGAAAAAGAAACTTATCATAAGATATCACTTATGAAGATCCTGTAAACATGGCTACACTTGAACTGAGTTAGGAAAGAGAACAGTGTCTCACATTTAGAAAACACTCTTATGCCTGCTTAAGGGGGAAGGAGAGGTGGGGTGATGCATAAAACCAGAGTTTGATATAAGCACAGGTACCGTTCCAAAAACCAACTATGGAATAGACAAGACCTACACCTTCCTCAGTGAAAGGGACTCAAAACCCCATATTTCCCGCAGAAGAATATATCTGACTAGTAAGAATCTTAAAACCTATGTATTGATATGTCTCCGTAAGGGAATCAAGTGTGTCTAGACTGGGATAAATATGGCAGCTAGAATCAGCTCAAACCCACTATAAAAAGGAATTTCAAAAATAAAACAAAAAAACTGGGAAATTCTTTACAATTCCTTCAGGGTCTCTGATGAAACCTGAAATGACCCTATCTACAATGACAGCTGGATGTGGCATAAGGCTGGACACTTGGGACTGAGAGGATTGGTGAGATTGGGTGAGCAAATGCAGACCCTTTAAAGCAATAATGCATGGCACCCATTCCAAGGGTCCCAACTCTCCAGGTTGAAGGGAATATTACTACAGATATAACATGTACGGGAATCCTAGAGAACGGACACACTGTGAATACGAAAGGTTTCTAAAACTCAACGAATAGTCCCTCTCCTGGTGCTCCGGTTTGACTTTCCATCTGCTTTATTATCAACCTCCCAACTTGGAGAGACAGCCCCTTTAACCTCCTGGTTCGCACAGGTTGCCAATTTGGCAGAGGATGAAAGGGAAGAGGGAGAACCAATGAGAGAGTAGCTGTTAGGCATTTGGACGGGCACATATCACTGTAATTTACCGGCAGGAAGAAGAATTAACCAAAGTCTCAGCCACCCACCGGGAATCAGTATAGATCCTGAACCAAAATTTTGGACTTGCGGTCAGCTCACCAAAAACGAGTTGAAAAATGGAGCTCAGGCGCACAGCAATTCACAAACTGGCCGAGTAATAAAGGACAACTATCGTCCAAAAATCTGTTGAGGGAAGGCAACGAGGCGGACTTGAAAGCGAGGCAGAATAGCAGGAAACAGATTTCAAGAGGTACGTTGGAATCGCCTTTAAAGCACAGGAAGAGGGGCACAACTTCGACAATGATGCACTTGGCCAAAAAGGGCGTATGCGTTTTCTCCTGAATATATTCAGGAGAAAACGCATACGCCCTTTTTGGCCAAGCAAGCAAGCGGGCAATGCAAATCTGCACTACAAAGAAGTATCACTTCCCACCGGTCAAAAGGGACATCCACAAAATGTGTAAAAACCAGAAAGGCAAGACAGGCCCTGGAGAACAGGGTGCCTTGTTATGCTGATGGGCGGGATGTAAATTGCCAACTGCCTCTCTGGAGGAGTGCATTGTGTTCCCTAAAACAAGTAAACAACAGAGCTACAGAGCCAAGGGCACTTCCAGTCTAGGGAATATACCTTGGGAAAACTGAAAATCAAAAAGACACAGCCACCCCAAAATTTAGGGCTGCACTGCTTACAAGGACCTCAACTTGGGTACACCTTAAATATCCCAGGAAATATAAAAATGGTTCAAAAAATTGTGGTACTTACGTACGATGGAATATCCCTCAGCCATGAAATCAATGTCATAAGACCAGTAGCAGCAAAATGGGTGGATTCAGGTACGATGATTCTAAGTGAAATAAGTCACACAGAAAAAGAAACTTATCATAAGATATCACTTATGAAGATCCTGTAAACATGGCTACACTTGAACTGAGTTAGGAAAGAGAACAGTGTCTCACATTTAGAAAACACTCTTATGCCTGCTTAAGGGGGAAGGAGAGGTGGGGTGATGCATAAAACCAGAGTTTGATATAAGCAGAGGTACCGTTCCAAAAACCAACTATGGAATAGACAAGACCTACACCTTCCTCAGTGAAAGGGACTCAAAACCCCATATTTCCCGCAGAGGAATATATCTGACTAGTAAGAATCTTAAAACCTATGTATTGGTATGTCTCCGTAAGGGAATCAAGTGTGTCTAGACTGGGATAAATATGGCAGCGAGAATCAGCTCAAACCCACTATAAAAAGGAATTTCAAAAATAAAACAAAAAAACTGGGAAATTCTTTACAATTCCTTCAGGGTCTCTGATGAAACCTGAAATGACCCTATCTACAATGACAGCTGGATGTGGCATAAGGCTGGACACTTGGGACTGAGAGGATTGGTGAGATTGGGTGAGCAAATGCAGACCCTTTAAAGCAATAATGCATGGCACACATTCCATGGGTCCCAACTCTCCAGGTTGAAGGGAATATTACTACAGATATAACATGTACGGGAATCCTAGAGAACGGACACACTGTGAATACGAAAGGTTTCTAAAACTCAACGAATAGTCCCTCTCCTGGTGCTCCGGTTTGACTTTCCATCTGCTTTATTATCAACCTCCCAACTTGGAGAGACAGCCCCTTTAACCTCCTGGTTCGCACAGGTTGCCAATTTGGCAGAGGATGAAAGGGAAGAGGGAGAACCAATGAGAGAGTAGCTGTTAGGCATTTGGACGGGCACATATCACTGTAATTTCCCGGCAGGAAGAAGAATTAACCAAAGTCTCAGCCACCCACCGGGAATCAGTATAGATCCTGAACCAAAATTTTGGACTTGCGGTCAGCTCACCAAAAACTAGTTGAAAAATGGAGCTCAGGCGCACAGCAATTCACAAACTGGCCGAGTAATAAAGGACAACTATCGTCCAAAAATCTTTTGAGGGAAGGCAACGAGGCGGACTTGAAAGCGAGGCAGAATAGCAGGAAACAGATTTCAAGAGGTACGTTGGAATCGCCTTTAAAGCACAGGAAGAGGGGCACAACTTCGACAATGATGCACTTGGCCAAAAAGGGCGTATGCGTTTTCCCCTGAATATATTCAGGAGAAAACGCATACGCCCTTTTTGGCCAAGCAAGCAAGCGGGCAATGCAAATCTGCACTACAAAGAAGTATCACTTCCCACCGGTCAAAAGGGACATCCACAAAATGTGTAAAAACCAGAAAGGCAACACAGGCCCTGGAGAACAGGGTGCCTTGTTATTCTGATGGGCCGGATGTAAATTGCCAACTGCCTCTCTGGAGGAGTGCATTGTGTTCCCTAAAACAAGTAAACAACAGAGCTACAGAGCCAAGGGCACTTCCAGTCTAGGGAATATACCTTGGGAAAACTGAAAATCAAAAAGACACAGCCACCCCAAAATTTAGGGCTGCACTGCTTACAAGGACCTCAACTTGGGTACACCTTAAATATCCCAGGAAATATAAAAATGGTTCAAAAAATTGTGGTACTTACGTACGATGGAATATCCCTCAGCCATGAAATCAATGTCATAAGACCAGTAGCAGCAAAATGGGTGGATTCAGGTACGATGATTCTAAGTGAAATAAGTCACACAGAAAAAGAAACTTATCATAAGATATCACTTATGAAGATCCTGTAAACATGGTTACACTTGAACTGAGTTAGGAAAGAGAACAGTGTCTCACATTTAGAAAACACTCTTATGCCTGCTTAAGGGGGAAGGAGAGGTGGGGTGATGCATAAAACCAGAGTTTGATATAAGCACAGGTACCGTTCCAAAAACCAACTATGGAATAGACAAGACCTACACCTTCCTCAGTGAAAGGGACTCAAAACCCCATATTTCCCGCAGAGGAATATATCTGACTAGTAAGAATCTTAAAATCTATGTATTGATATGTCTCCGTAAGGGAATCAAGTGTGTCTAGACTGGGATAAATATGGCAGCGAGAATCAGCTCAAACCCACTATAAAACGGAATTTCAAAAATAAAACAAAAAAACTGGGAAATTCTTTACAATTCCTTCAGGGTCTCTGATGAAACCTGAAATGACCCTATCTACAATGACAGCTGGATGTGGCATAAGGCTGGACACTTGGGACTGAGAGGATTGGTGAGATTGGGTGAGCAAATGCAGACCCTTTAAAGCAATAATGCATGGCACACATTCCATGGGTCCCAACTCTCCAGGTTGAAGGGAATATTACTACAGATATAACATGTACGGGAATCCTAGAGAACGGACACACTGTGAATACGAAAGGTTTCTAAAACTCAACGAATAGTCCCTCTCCTGGTGCTCCGGTTTGACTTTCCATCTGCTTTATTATCAACCTCCCAACTTGGAGAGACAGCCCCTTTAACCTCCTGGTTCGCACAGGTTGCCAATTTGGCAGAGGATGAAAGGGAAGAGGGAGAACCAATGAGAGAGTAGCTGTTAGGCATTTGGACGGGCACATATCACTGTAATTTCCCGGCAGGAAGAAGAATTAACCAAAGTCTCAGCCACCCACCGGGAATCAGTATAGATCCTGAACCAAAATTTTGGACTTGCGGTCAGCTCACCAAAAACGAGTTGAAAAATGGAGCTCAGGGGCACAGCAATTCACAAACTGGCCGAGTAATAAAGGACAACTATCGTCCAAAAATCTGTTGAGGGAAGGCAACGAGGAGGACTTGAAAGCGTGGCAGAATAGCAGGAAACAGATTTCAAGAGGTACGCTGGAATCGCCTTTAAAGCACAGGAAGAGGGGCACAACTTCGACAATGATGCACTTGGCCAAAAAGGGCATATGCGTTTTCTCCTGAATATATTCAGGAGAAAACGCATACGCCCTTTTTGGCCAAGCAAGCAAGCGGACAATGCAAATCTGCACTACAAAGAAGTATCACTTCCCACCGGTCAAAAGGGACATCCACAAAATGTGTAAAAACCAGAAAGGCAAGACAGGCCCTGGAGAACAGGGTGCCTTGTTATGCTGATGGGCAGGATGTAAATTGCCAACTGCCTCTCTGGAGGAGTGCATTGTGTTCCCTAAAACAAGTAAACAACAGAGCTACAGAGCCAAGGGCACTTCCAGTCTAGGGAATATACCTTGGGAAAACTGAAAATCAAAAAGACACAGCCACCCCAAAATTTAGGGCTGCACTGCTTACAAGGACCTCAACTTGGGTACACCTTAAATATCCCAGGAAATATAAAAATGGTTCAAAAAATTGTGGTACTTACGTACGATGGAATATCCCTCAGCCATGAAATCAATGTCATAAGACCAGTAGCAGCAAAATGGGTGGATTCAGGTACGATGATTCTAAGTGAAATAAGTCACACAGAAAAAGAAACTTATCATAAGATATCACTTATGAAGATCCTGTAAACATGGCTACACTTGAACTGAGTTAGGAAAGAGAACAGTGTCTCACATTTAGAAAACACTCTTATGCCTGCTTAAGGGGGAAGGAGAGGTGGGGTGATGCATAAAACCAGAGTTTGATATAAGCACAGGTACCGTTCCAAAAACCAACTATGGAATAGACAAGACCTACACCTTCCTCAGTGAAAGGGACTCAAAACCCCATATTTCCCGCAGAAGAATATATCTGACTAGTAAGAATCTTAAAACCTATGTATTGATATGTCTCCGTAAGGGAATCAAGTGTGTCTAGACTGGGATAAATATGGCAGCGAGAATCAGCTCAAACCCACTATAAAAAGGAATTTCAAAAATAAAACAAAAAAACTGGGAAATTCTTTACAATTCCTTCAGGGTTTCTGATGAAACCTGAAATGACCCTATCTACAATGACAGCTGGATGTGGCATAAGGCTGGACACTTGGGACTGAGGGGATTGGTGAGATTGGGTGAGCAAATGCAGACCCTTTAAAGCAATAATGCATGGCACACATTCCATGGGTCCCAACTCTCCAGGTTGAAGGGAATATTACTACAGATATAACATGTACGGGAATCCTAGAGAACGGACACACTGTGAATACGAAAGGTTTCTAAAACTCAACGAATAGTCCCTCTCCTGGTGCTCCGGTTTGACTTTCCATCTGCTTTATTATCAACCTCCCAACTTGGAGAGACAGCCCCTTTAACCTCCTGGTTCGCACAGGTTGCCAATTTGGCAGAGGATGAAAGGGAAGAGGGAGAACCAATGAGAGAGTAGCTGTTAGGCATTTGGACGGGCACATATCACTGTAATTTCCCGGCAGGAAGAAGAATTAACCAAAGTCTCAGCCACCCACCGGGAATCAGTATAGATCCTGAACCAAAATTTTGGACTTGCGGTCAGCTCACCAAAAACTAGTTGAAAAATGGAGCTCAGGCGCACAGCAATTCACAAACTGGCCGAGTAATAAAGGACAACTATCGTCCAAAAATCTGTTGAGGGAAGGCAACGAGGCGGACTTGAAAGCGAGGCAGAATAGCAGGAAACAGATTTCAAGAGGTACGTTGGAATCGCCTTTAAAGCACAGGAAGAGGGGCACAACTTCGACAATGATGCACTTGGCCAAAAAGGGTGTATGCGTTTTCTCCTGAATATATTCAGGAGAAAACGCATACGCCCTTTTTGGCCAAGCAAGCAAGCGGGCAATGCAAATCTGCACTACAAAGAAGTATAACTTCCCACCGGTCAAAAGGGACATCCACAAAATGTGTAAAAACCAGAAAGGCAACACAGGCCCTGGAGAACAGGGTGCCTTGTTATGCTGATGGGCGGGATGTAAATTGCCAACTGCCTCTCTGGAGGAGTGCATTGTGTTCCCTAAAACAAGTAAACAACAGAGCTACAGAGCCAAGGGCACTTCCAGTCTAGGGAATATACCTTGGGAAAACTGAAAATCAAAAAGACACAGCCCCCCCAAAATTTAGGGCTGCACTGCTTACAAGGACCTCAACTTGGGTACACCTTAAATATCCCAGGAAATATAAAAATGGTTCAAAAAATTGTGGTACTTACGTACGATGGAATATCCCTCAGCCATGAAATCAATGTCATAAGACCAGTAGCAGCAAAATGGGTGGATTCAGGTACGATGATTCTAAGTGAAATAAGTCACACAGAAAAAGAAACTTATCATAAGATATCACTTATGAAGATCCTGTAAACATGGCTACACTTGAACTGAGTTAGGAAAGAGAACAGTGTCTCACATTTAGAAAACACTCTTATGCCTGCTTAAGGGGGAAGGAGAGGTGGGGTGATGCATAAAACCAGAGTTTGATATAAGCACAGGTACCGTTCCAAAAACCAACTATGGAATAGACAAGACCTACACCTTCCTCAGTGAAAGGGACTCAAAACCCCATATTTCCCGCAGAGGAATATATCTGACTAGTAAGAATCTTAAAACCTATGTATTGATATGTCTCCGTAAGGGAATCAAGTGTGTCTAGACTGGGATAAATATGGCAGCGAGAATCAGCTCAAACCCACTATAAAAAGGAATTTCAAAAATAAAACAAAAAAAAACTGGGAAATTCTTTACAATTCCTTCAGGGTCTCTGATGAAACCTGAAATGACCCTATCTACAATGACAGCTGGATGTGGCATAAGGCTGGACACTTGGGACTGAGAGGATTGGTGAGATTGGGTGAGCAAATGCAGACCCTTTAAAGCAATAATGCATGGCACACATTCCATGGGTCCCAACTCTCCAGGTTGAAGGGAATATTACTACAGATATAACATGTACGGGAATCCTAGAGAACGGACACACTGTGAATACGAAAGGTTTCTAAAACTCAACGAATAGTCCCTCTCCTGGTTCTCCGGTTTGACTTTCCATCTGCTTTATTATCAACCTCCCAACTTGGAGAGACAGCCCCTTTAACCTCCTGGTTCGCACAGGTTGCCAATTTGGCAGAGGATGAAAGGGAAGAGGGAGAAACAATGAGAGAGTAGCTGTTAGGCATTTGGATGGGCACATATCACTGTAATTTCCCGGCAGGAAGAAGAATTAACCAAAGTCTCAGCCACCCACCGGGAATCAGTATAGATCCTGAACCAAAATTTTGGACTTGCGGTCAGCTCACCAAAAACGAGTTGAAAAATGGAGCTCAGGGGCACAGCAATTCACAAACTGGCCGAGTAATAAAGGACAACTATCGTCCAAAAATCTGTTGAGGGAAGGCAACGAGGCGGACTTGAAAGCGAGGCAGAATAGCAGGAAACAGATTTCCAGAGGTACGTTGGAATCGCCTTTAAAGCACAGGAAGAGGGGCACAACTTCGACAATGATGCACTTGGCCAAAAAGGGCGTATGCGTTTTCTCCTGAATATATTCAGGAGAAAACGCATACGCCCTTTTTGGCCAAGCAAGCAAGCGGGCAATGCAAATCTGCACTACAAAGAAGTATCACTTCCCACCGGTCAAAAGGGACATCCACAAAATGTGTAAAAACCAGAAAGGCAAGACAGGCCCTGGAGAACAGGGAGCCTTGTTATGCTGATGGGCGGGATGTAAATTGCCAACTGCCTCTCTGGAGGAGTGCATTGTGTTCCCTAAAACAAGTAAACAACAGAGCTACAGAGCCAAGGGCACTTCCAGTCTAGGGAATATACCTTGGGAAAACTGAAAATCAAAAAGACACAGCCACCACAAAATTTAGGGCTGCACTGCTTACAAGGACCTCAACTTGGGTACACCTTAAATATCCCAGGAAATATAAAAATGGTTCAAAAAATTGTGGTACTTACGTACGATGGAATATCCCTCAGCCATGAAATCAATGTCATAAGACCAGTAGCAGCAAAATGGGTGGATTCAGGTACGATGATTCTAAGTGAAATAAGTCACACAGAAAAAGAAACTTATCATAAGATATCACTTATGAAGATCCTGTAAACATGGCTACACTTGAACTGAGTTAGGAAAGAGAACAGTGTCTCACATTTAGAAAACACTCTTATGCCTGCTTAAGGGGGAAGGAGAGGTGGGGTGATGCATAAAACCAGAGTTTGATATAAGCACAGGTACCGTTCCAAAAACCAACTATGGAATAGACAAGACCTACACCTTCCTCAGTGAAAGGGACTCAAAACCCCATATTTCCCGCAGAAGAATATATCTGACTAGTAAGAATCTTAAAACCTATGTATTGATATGTCTCCGTAAGGGAATCAAGTGTGTCTAGACTGGGATAAATATGGCAGCGAGAATCAGCTCAAACCCACTATAAAAAGGAATTTCAAAAATAAAACAAAAAAACTGGGAAATTCTTTACAATACCTTCAGGGTCTCTGATGAAACCTGAAATGACCCTATCTACAATGACAGCTGGATGTGGCATAAGGCTGGACACTTGGGACTGAGAGGATTGGTGAGATTGGCTGAGCAAATGCAGACCCTTTAAAGCAATAATGCATGGCACACATTCCATGGGTCCCAACTCTCCAGGTTGAAGGGAATATTACTACAGATATAACATGTACGGGAATCCTAGAGAACGGACACACTGTGAATACGAAAGGTTTCTAAAACTCAACGAATAGTCCCTCTCCTGGTGCTCCGGTTTGACTTTCCATCTGCTTTATTATCAACCTCCCATCTTGGAGAGACAGCCCCTTTAACCTCCTGGTTCGCACAGGTTGCCAATTTGGCAGAGGATGAAAGGGAAGAGGGAGAACCAATGAGAGAGTAGCTGTTAGGCATTTGGACGGGCACATATCACTGTAATTTCCCGGCAGGAAGAAGAATTAACCAAAGTCTCAGCCACCCACCGGGAATCAGTATAGATCCTGAACCAAAATTTTGGACTTGCGGTCAGCTCACCAAAAACGAGTTGAAAAATGGAGCTCAGGGGCACAGCAATTCACAAACTGGCCGAGTAATAAAGGACAACTATCGTCCAAAAATCTGTTGAGGGAAGGCAATGAGGCGGACTTGAAAGCGAGGCAGAATAGCAGGAAACAGATTTCAAGAGGTACGTTGGAATCGCCTTTAAAGCACAGGAAGAGGGGCACAACTTCGACAATGATGCACTTGGCCAAAAACGGCGTATGCATTTTCTCCTGAATATATTCAGGAGAAAACGCATACGCCCTTTTTGGCCAAGCAAGCAAGCGGGCAATGCAAATCTGCACTACAAAGAAGTATCACTTCCCACCGGTCAAAAGGGACATCCACAAAATGTGTAAAAACCAGAAAGGCAAGACAGGCCCTGGAGAACAGGGAGCCTTGTTATGCTGATGGGCGGGATGTAAATTGCCAACTGCCTCTCTGGAGGAGTGCATTGTGTTCCCTAAAACAAGTAAACAACAGAGTTACAGAGCCAAGGGCACTTCCAGTCTAGGGAATATACCTTGGGAAAACTGAAAATCAAAAAGACACAGCCACCCCAAAATTTAGGGCTGCACTGCTTACAAGGACCTCAACTTGGGTACACCTTAAATATCCCAGGAAATATAAAAATGGTTCAAAAAATTGTGGTACTTACGTACGATGGAATATCCCTCAGCCATGAAATCAATGTCATAAGACCAGTAGCAGCAAAATGGGTGGATTCAGGTACGATGATTCTAAGTGAAATAAGTCACACAGAAAAAGAAACTTATCATAAGATATCACTTATGAAGATCCTGTAAACATGGCTACACTTGAACTGAGTTAGGAAAGAGAACAGTGTCTCACATTTAGAAAACACTCTTATGCCTGCTTAAGGGGGAAGGAGAGGTGGGGTGATGCATAAAACCAGAGTTTGATATAAGCACAGGTACCGTTCCAAAAACCAACTATGGAATAGACAAGACCTACACCTTCCTCAGTGAAAGGGACTCAAAACCCCATATTTCCCGCAGAGGAATATATCTGACTAGTAAGAATCTTAAAACCTATGTATTGGTATGTCTCCGTAAGGGAATCAAGTGTGTCTAGACTGGGATAAATATGGCAGCGAGAATCAGCTCAAACCCACTATAAAAAGGAATTTCAAAAATAAAACAAAAAAACTGGGAAATTCTTTACAATTCCTTCAGGGTCTCTGATGAAACCTGAAATGACCCTATCTACAATGACAGCTGGATGTGGCATAAGGCTGGACACTTGGGACTGAGAGGATTGGTGAGATTGGGTGAGCAAATGCAGACCCTTTAAAGCAATAATGCATGGCACACATTCCATGGGTCCCAACTCTCCAGGTTGAAGGGAATATTACTACAGATATAACATGTACGGGAATCCTAGAGAACGGACACACTGTGAATACGAAAGGTTTCTAAAACTCAACGAATAGTCCCTCTCCTGGTGCTCCAGTTTGACTTTCCATCTGCTTTATTATCAACCTCCGATCTTGGAGAGACAGCCCCTTTAACCTCCTGGTTCGCACAGGTTGCCAATTTGGCAGAGGATGAAAGGGAAGAGGGAGAACCAATGAGAGAGTAGCTGTTATGCATTTGGATGGGCACATATCACTGTAATTTCCCGGCAGGAAGAAGAATTAACCAAAGTCTCAGCCACCCACCGGGAATCAGTATAGATCCTGAACCAAAATTTTGGACTTGCGGTCAGCTCACCAAAAACGAGTTGAAAACTGGAGCTCAGGGGCACAGCAATTCACAAACTGGCCGAGTAATAAAGGACAACTATCGTCCAAAAATCTGTTGAGGGAAGGCAACGAGGCGGACTTGAAAGCGAGGCAGAATAGCAGGAAACAGATTTCCAGAGGTACGTTGGAATCGCCTTTAAAGCACAGGAAGAGGGGCACAACTTCGACAATGATGCACTTGGCCAAAAAGGGCGTATGCGTTTTCTCCTGAATATATTCAGGAGAAAACGCATACGCCCTTTTTGGCCAAGCAAGCAAGCGGGCAATGCAAATCTGCACTACAAAGAAGTATCACTTCCCACCGGTCAAAAGGGACATCCACAAAATGTGTAAAAACCAGAAAGGCAAGACAGGCCCTGGAGAACAGGGAGCCTTGTTATGCTGATGGGCGGGATGTAAATTGCCAACTGCCTCTCTGGAGGAGTGCATTGTGTTCCCTAAAACAAGTAAACAACAGAGCTACAGAGCCAAGGGCACTTCCAGTCTAGGGAATATACCTTGGGAAAACTGAAAATCAAAAAGACACAGCCACCACAAAATTTAGGGCTGCACTGCTTACAAGGACCTCAACTTGGGTACACCTTAAATATCCCAGGAAATATAAAAATGGTTCAAAAAATTGTGGTACTTACGTACGATGGAATATCCCTCAGCCATGAAATCAATGTCATAAGACCAGTAGCAGCAAAATGGGTGGATTCAGGTACGATGATTCTAAGTGAAATAAGTCACACAGAAAAAGAAACTTATCATAAGATATCACTTATGAAGATCCTGTAAACATGGCTACACTTGAACTGAGTTAGGAAAGAGAACAGTGTCTCACATTTAGAAAACACTCTTATGCCTGCTTAAGGGGGAAGGAGAGGTGGGGTGATGCATAAAACCAGAGTTTGATATAAGCAGAGGTACCGTTCCAAAAACCAACTATGGAATAGACAAGACCTACACCTTCCTCAGTGAAAGGGACTCAAAACCCCATATTTCCCGCAGAGGAATATATCTGACTAGTAAGAATCTTAAAACCTATGTATTGGTATGTCTCCGTAAGGGAATCAAGTGTGTCTAGACTGGGATAAATATGGCAGCGAGAATCAGCTCAAACCCACTATAAAAAGGAATTTCAAAAATAAAACAAAAAAACTGGGAAATTCTTTACAATTCCTTCAGGGTCTCTGATGAAACCTGAAATGACCCTATCTACAATGACAGCTGGATGTGGCATAAGGCTGGACACTTGGGACTGAGAGGATTGGTGAGATTGGGTGAGCAAATGCAGACCCTTTAAAGCAATAATGCATGGCACACATTCCATGGGTCCCAACTCTCCAGGTTGAAGGGAATATTACTACAGATATAACATGTACGGGAATCCTAGAGAACGGACACACTGTGAATACGAAAGGTTTCTAAAACTCAACGAATAGTCCCTCTCCTGGTGCTCCAGTTTGACTTTCCATCTGCTTTATTATCAACCTCCCATCTTGGAGAGACAGCCCCTTTAACCTCCTGGTTCGCACAGGTTGCCAATTTGGCAGAGGATGAAAGGGAAGAGGGAGAACCAATGAGAGAGTAGCTGTTATGCATTTGGATGGGCACATATCACTGTAATTTCCCGGCAGGAAGAAGAATTAACCAAAGTCTCAGCCACCCACCGGGAATCAGTATAGATCCTGAACCAAAATTTTGGACTTGCGGTCAGCTCACCAAAAACGAGTTGAAAAATGGAGCTCAGGGGCACAGCAATTCACAAACTGGCCGAGTAATAAAGGACAACTATCGTCCAAAAATCTGTTGAGGGAAGGCAACGAGGCGGACTTGAAAGCGAGGCAGAATAGCAGGAAACAGATTTCCAGAGGTACGTTGGAATCGCCTTTAAAGCACAGGAAGAGGGGCACAACTTCGACAATGATGCACTTGGCCAAAAAGGGCGTATGCGTTTTCTCCTGAATATATTCAGGAGAAAACGCATACGCCCTTTTTGGCCAAGCAAGCAAGCGGGCAATGCAAATCTGCACTACAAAGAAGTATCACTTCCCACCGGTCAAAAGGGACATCCACAAAATGTGTAAAAACCAGAAAGGCAAGACAGGCCCTGGAGAACAGGGAGCCTTGTTATGCTGATGGGCGGGATGTAAATTGCCAACTGCCTCTCTGGAGGAGTGCATTGTGTTCCCTAAAACAAGTAAACAACAGAGCTACAGAGCCAAGGGCACTTCCAGTCTAGGGAATATACCTTGGGAAAACTGAAAATCAAAAAGACACAGCCACCACAAAATTTAGGGCTGCACTGCTTACAAGGACCTCAACTTGGGTACACCTTAAATATCCCAGGAAATATAAAAATGGTTCAAAAAATTGTGGTACTTACGTACGATGGAATATCCCTCAGCCATGAAATCAATGTCATAAGACCAGTAGCAGCAAAATGGGTGGATTCAGGTACGATGATTCTAAGTGAAATAAGTCACACAGAAAAAGAAACTTATCATAAGATATCACTTATGAAGATCCTGTAAACATGGCTACACTTGAACTGAGTTAGGAAAGAGAACAGTGTCTCACATTTAGAAAACACTCTTATGCCTGCTTAAGGCGGAAGGAGAGGTGGGGTGATGCATAAAACCAGAGTTTGATATAAGCACAGGTACCGTTCCAAAAACCAACTATGGAATAGACAAGACCTACACCTTCCTCAGTGAAAGGGACTCAAAACCCCATATTTCCCGCAGAGGAATATATCTGACTAGTAAGAATCTTAAAACCTATGTATTGATATGTCTCCGTAAGGGAATCAAGTGTGTCTAGACTGGGATAAATATGGCAGCGAGAATCAGCTCAAACCCACTATAAAAAGGAATTTCAAAAATAAAACAAAAAAACTGGGAAATTCTTTACAATTCCTTCAGGGTCTCTGATGAAACCTGAAATGACCCTATCTACAATGACAGCTGGATGTGGCATAAGGCTGGACACTTGGGACTGAGAGGATTGGTGAGATTGGGTGAGCAAATGCAGACCCTTTAAAGCAATAATGCATGGCACACATTCCATGGGTCCCAACTCTCCAGGTTGAAGGGAATATTACTACAGATATAACATGTACGGGAATCCTAGAGAACGGACACACTGTGAATACGAAAGGTTTCTAAAACTCAACGAATAGTCCCTCTCCTGGTGCTCCGGTTTGACTTTCCATCTGCTTTATTATCAACCTCCCAACTTGGAGAGACAGCCCCTTTAACCTCCTGGTTCGCACAGGTTGCCAATTTGGCAGAGGATGAAAGGGAAGAGGGAGAACCAATGAGAGAGTAGCTGTTAGGCATTTGGACGGGCACATATCACTGTAATTTCCCGGCAGGAAGAAGAATTAACCAAAGTCTCAGCCACCCACCGGGAATCAGTATAGATCCTGAACCAAAATTTTGGACTTGCGGTCAGCTCACCAAAAACGAGTTGAAAAATGGAGCTCAGGGGCACAGCAATTCACAAACTGGCCGAGTAATAAAGGACAACTATCGTCCAAAAATCTGTTGAGGGAAGGCAACGAGGCGGACTTGAAAGCGAGGCAGAATAGCAGGAAACAGATTTCCAGAGGTACGTTGGAATCGCCTTTAAAGCACAGGAAGAGGGGCACAACTTCGACAATGATGCACTTGGACAAAAAGGGCGTATGCGTTTTCTCCTGAATATATTCAGGAGAAAACGCATACGCCCTTTTTGGCCAAGCAAGCAAGCGGGCAATGCAAATCTGCACTACAAAGAAGTATCACTTCCCACCGGTCAAAAGGGACATCCACAAAATGTGTAAAAACCAGAAAGGCAAGACAGGCCCTGGAGAACAGGGAGCCTTGTTATGCTGATGGGCGGGATGTAAATTGCCAACTGCCTCTCTGGAGGAGTGCATTGTGTTCCCTAAAACAAGTAAACAACAGAGCTACAGAGCCAAGGGCACTTCCAGTCTAGGGAATATACCTTGGGAAAACTGAAAATCAAAAAGACACAGCCACCCCAAAATTTAGGGCTGCACTGCTTACAAGGACCTCAACTTGGGTACACCTTAAATATCCCAGGAAATATAAAAATGGTTCAAAAAATTGTGGTACTTACGTACGATGGAATATCCCTCAGCCATGAAATCAATGTCATAAGACCAGTAGCAGCAAAATGGGTGGATTCAGGTACGATGATTCTAAGTGAAATAAGTCACACAGAAAAAGAAACTTATCATAAGATATCACTTATGAAGATCCTGTAAACATGGCTACACTTGAACTGAGTTAGGAAAGAGAACAGTGTCTCACATTTAGAAAACACTCTTATGCCTGCTTAAGGGGGAAGGAGAGGTGGGGTGATGCATAAAACCAGAGTTTGATATAAGCAGAGGTACCGTTCCAAAAACCAACTATGGAATAGACAAGACCTACACCTTCCTCAGTGAAAGGGACTCAAAACCCCATATTTCCCGCAGAGGAATATATCTGACTAGTAAGAATCTTAAAACCTATGTATTGATATGTCTCCGTAAGGGAATCAAGTGTGTCTAGACTGGGATAAATATGGCAGCGAGAATCAGCTCAAACCCACTATAAAAAGGAATTTCAAAAATAAAACAAAAAAACTGGGAAATTCTTTACAATTCCTTCAGGGTCTCTGATGAAACCTGAAATGACCCTATCTACAATGACAGCTGGATGTGGCATAAGGCTGGACACTTGGGACTGAGAGGATTGGTGAGATTGGGTGAGCAAATGCAGACCCTTTAAAGCAATAATGCATGGCACACATTCCATGGGTCCCAACTCTCCAGGTTGAAGGGAATATTACTACAGATATAACATGTACGGGAATCCTAGAGAACGGACACGCTGTGAATACGAAAGGTTTCTAAAACTCAACGAATAGTCCCTCTCCTGGTGCTCCGGTTTGACTTTCCATCTGCTTTATTATCAACCTCCCAACTTGGAGAGACAGCCCCTTTAACCTCCTGGTTCGCACAGGTTGCCAATTTGGCAGAGGATGAAAGGGAAGAGGGAGAACCAATGAGAGAGTAGCTGTTAGGCATTTGGATGGGCACATATCACTGTAATTTCCCGGCAGGAAGAAGAATTAACCAAAGTCTCAGCCACCCACCGGGAATCAGTATAGATCCTGAACCAAAATTTTGGACTTGCGGTCAGCTCACCAAAAACGAGTTGAAAAATGGAGCTCAGGGGCACAGCAATTCACAAACTGGCCGAGTAATAAAGGACAACTATCGTCCAAAAATCTGTTGAGGGAAGGCAATGAGGCGGACTTGAAAGCGAGGCAGAATAGCAGGAAACAGATTTCAAGAGGTACGTTGGAATCGCCTTTAAAGCACAGGAAGAGGGGCACAACTTCGACAATGATGCACTTGGCCAAAAACGGCGTATGCATTTTCTCCTGAATATATTCAGGAGAAAACGCATACGCCCTTTTTGGCCAAGCAAGCAAGCGGGCAATGCAAATCTGCACTACAAAGAAGTATCACTTCCCACCGCTCAAAAGGGACATCCACAAAATGTGTAAAAACCAGAAAGGCAAGACAGGCCCTGGAGAACAGGGAGCCTTGTTATGCTGATGGGCGGGATGTAAATTGCCAACTGCCTCTCTGGAGGAGTGCATTGTGTTCCCTAAAACAAGTAAACAACAGAGCTACAGAGCCAAGGGCACTTCCAGTCTAGGGAATATACCTTGGGAAAACTGAAAATCAAAAAGACACAGCCACCCCAAAATTTAGGGCTGCACTGCTTACAAGGACCTCAACTTGGGTACACCTTAAATATCCCAGGAAATATAAAAATGGTTCAAAAAATTGTGGTACTTACGTACGATGGAATATCCCTCAGCCATGAAATCAATGTCATAAGACCAGTAGCAGCAAAATGGGTGGATTCAGGTACGATGATTCTAAGTGAAATAAGTCACACAGAAAAAGAAACTTATCATAAGATATCACTTATGAAGATCCTGTAAACATGGCTACACTTGAACTGAGTTAGGAAAGAGAACAGTGTCTCACATTTAGAAAACACTCTTATGCCTGCTTAAGGGGGAAGGAGAGGTGGGGTGATGCATAAAACCAGAGTTTGATATAAGCACAGGTACCGTTCCAAAAACCAACTATGGAATAGACAAGACCTACACCTTCCTCAGTGAAAGGGACTCAAAACCCCATATTTCCCGCAGAGGAATATATCTGACTAGTAAGAATCTTAAAACCTATGTATTGATATGTCTCCGTAAGGGAATCAAGTGTGTCTAGACTGGGATAAATATGGCAGCGAGAATCAGCTCAAACCCACTATAAAAAGGAATTTCAAAAATAAAACAAAAAAACTGGGAAATTCTTTACAATTCCTTCAGGGTCTCTGATGAAACCTGAAAAGACCCTATCTACAATGACAGCTGGATGTGGCATAAGGCTGGACACTTGGGACTGAGAGGATTGGTGAGATTGGGTGAGCAAATGCAGACCCTTTAAAGCAATAATGCATGGCACACATTCCATGGGTCCCAACTCTCCAGGTTGAAGGGAATATTACTACAGATATAACATGTACGGGAATCCTAGAGAACGGACACGCTGTGAATACGAAAGGTTTCTAAAACTCAACGAATAGTCCCTCTCCTGGTGCTCCGGTTTGACTTTCCATCTGCTTTATTATCAACCTCCCAACTTGGAGAGACAGCCCCTTTAACCTCCTGGTTCGCACAGGTTGCCAATTTGGCAGAGGATGAAAGGGAAGAGGGAGAACCAATGAGAGAGTAGCTGTTAGGCATTTGGATGGGCACATATCACTGTAATTTCCCGGCAGGAAGAAGAATTAACCAAAGTCTCAGCCACCCACCGGGAATCAGTATAGATCCTGAACCAAAATTTTGGACTTGCGGTCAGCTCACCAAAAACGAGTTGAAAAATGGAGCTCAGGGGCACAGCAATTCACAAACTGGCCGAGTAATAAAGGACAACTATCGTCCAAAAATCTGTTGAGGGAAGGCAATGAGGCGGACTTGAAAGCGAGGCAGAATAGCAGGAAACAGATTTCAAGAGGTACGTTGGAATCGCCTTTAAAGCACAGGAAGAGGGGCACAACTTCGACAATGATGCACTTGGCCAAAAAGGGCGTATGCGTTTTCACCTGAATATATTCAGGAGAAAACGCATACGCCCTTTTTGGCCAAGCAAGCAAGCGGGCAATTCAAATCTGCACTACAAAGAAGTATCACTTCCCACCGGTCAAAAGGGACATCCACAAAATGTGTACAAACCTGAAAGGAAAGACAGGCACTGGAGAACAGGGAGCCTTGTTATGCTGATGGGCGGGATGTAAATTGCCAACTGCCTCTCTGGAGGAGTACATTGTGTTCCCTAAAACAAGTAAAGAGCAGAGCTACAGCGCCAAGGGCACTTCCAGTCTACGGAATATACCTTGGGAAAACTGAAAATCAATAAGACAGAGCCACCCCAAACTTTAGGGCTGCACTGCTTACAAGGACCTCAACTTGGGTACACCTTAAATATCCCAGGAAATATAAAAATGGTTCAAAAAATTGTGGTACTTACGTACGATGGAATATCCCTCAGCCATGAAATCAATGTCATAAGACCAGTAGCAGCAAAATGGGTGGATTCAGGTACGATGATTCTAAGTGAAATAAGTCACACAGAAAAAGAAACTTATCATAAGATATCACTTATGAAGATCCTGTAAACATGGCTACACTTGAACTGAGTTAGGAAAGAGAACAGTGTCTCACATTTAGAAAACACTCTTATGCCTGCTTAAGGGGGAAGGAGAGGTGGGGTGATGCATAAAACCAGAGTTTGATATAAGCAGAGGTACCGTTCCAAAAACCAACTATGGAATAGACAAGACCTACACCTTCCTCAGTGAAAGGGACTCAAAACCCCATATTTCCCGCAGAGGAATATATCTGACTAGTAAGAATCTTAAAACCTATGTATTGGTATGTCTCCGTAAGGGAATCAAGTGTGTCTAGACTGGGATAAATATGGCAGCGAGAATCAGCTCAAACCCACTATAAAAAGGAATTTCAAAAATAAAACAAAAAAACTGGGAAATTCTTTACAATTCCTTCAGGGTCTCTGATGAAACCTGAAATGACCCTATCTACAATGACAGCTGGATGTGGCATAAGGCTGGACACTTGGGACTGAGAGGATTGGTGAGATTGGGTGAGCAAATGCAGACCCTTTAAAGCAATAATGCATGGCACACATTCCATGGGTCCCAACTCTCCAGGTTGAAGGGAATATTACTACAGATATAACATGTACGGGAATCCTAGAGAACGGACACACTGTGAATACGAAAGGTTTCTAAAACTCAACGAATAGTCCCTCTCCTGGTGCTCCAGTTTGACTTTCCATCTGCTTTATTATCAACCTCCGATCTTGGAGAGACAGCCCCTTTAACCTCCTGGTTCGCACAGGTTGCCAATTTGGCAGAGGATGAAAGGGAAGAGGGAGAACCAATGAGAGAGTAGCTGTTATGCATTTGGATGGGCACATATCACTGTAATTTCCCGGCAGGAAGAAGAATTAACCAAAGTCTCAGCCACCCACCGGGAATCAGTATAGATCCTGAACCAAAATTTTGGACTTGCGGTCAGCTCACCAAAAACGAGTTGAAAACTGGAGCTCAGGGGCACAGCAATTCACAAACTGGCCGAGTAATAAAGGACAACTATCGTCCAAAAATCTGTTGAGGGAAGGCAACGAGGCGGACTTGAAAGCGAGGCAGAATAGCAGGAAACAGATTTCCAGAGGTACGTTGGAATCGCCTTTAAAGCACAGGAAGAGGGGCACAACTTCGACAATGATGCACTTGGCCAAAAAGGGCGTATGCGTTTTCTCCTGAATATATTCAGGAGAAAACGCATACGCCCTTTTTGGCCAAGCAAGCAAGCGGGCAATGCAAATCTGCACTACAAAGAAGTATCACTTCCCACCGGTCAAAAGGGACATCCACAAAATGTGTAAAAACCAGAAAGGCAAGACAGGCCCTGGAGAACAGGGAGCCTTGTTATGCTGATGGGCGGGATGTAAATTGCCAACTGCCTCTCTGGAGGAGTGCATTGTGTTCCCTAAAACAAGTAAACAACAGAGCTACAGAGCCAAGGGCACTTCCAGTCTAGGGAATATACCTTGGGAAAACTGAAAATCAAAAAGACACAGCCACCACAAAATTTAGGGCTGCACTGCTTACAAGGACCTCAACTTGGGTACACCTTAAATATCCCAGGAAATATAAAAATGGTTCAAAAAATTGTGGTACTTACGTACGATGGAATATCCCTCAGCCATGAAATCAATGTCATAAGACCAGTAGCAGCAAAATGGGTGGATTCAGGTACGATGATTCTAAGTGAAATAAGTCACACAGAAAAAGAAACTTATCATAAGATATCACTTATGAAGATCCTGTAAACATGGCTACACTTGAACTGAGTTAGGAAAGAGAACAGTGTCTCACATTTAGAAAACACTCTTATGCCTGCTTAAGGGGGAAGGAGAGGTGGGGTGATGCATAAAACCAGAGTTTGATATAAGCACAGGTACCGTTCCAAAAACCAACTATGGAATAGACAAGACCTACACCTTCCTCAGTGAAAGGGACTCAAAACCCCATATTTCCCGCAGAGGAATATATCTGACTAGTAAGAATCTTAAAACCTATGTATTGGTATGTCTCCGTAAGGGAATCAAGTGTGTCTAGACTGGGATAAATATGGCAGCGAGAATCAGCTCAAACCCACTATAAAAAGGAATTTCAAAAATAAAACAAAAAAACTGGGAAATTCTTTACAATTCCTTCAGGGTCTCTGATGAAACCTGAAATGACCCTATCTACAATGACAGCTGGATGTGGCATAAGGCTGGACACTTGGGACTGAGAGGATTGGTGAGATTGGGTGAGCAAATGCAGACCCTTTAAAGCAATAATGCATGGCACACATTCCATGGGTCCCAACTCTCCAGGTTGAAGGGAATATTACTACAGATATAACATGTACGGGAATCCTAGAGAACGGACACACTGTGAATACGAAAGGTTTCTAAAACTCAACGAATAGTCCCTCTCCTGGTGCTCCAGTTTGACTTTCCATCTGCTTTATTATCAACCTCCCATCTTGGAGAGACAGCCCCTTTAACCTCCTGGTTCGCACAGGTTGCCAATTTGGCAGAGGATGAAAGGGAAGAGGGAGAACCAATGAGAGAGTAGCTGTTATGCATTTGGATGGGCACATATCACTGTAATTTCCCGGCAGGAAGAAGAATTAACCAAAGTCTCAGCCACCCACCGGGAATCAGTATAGATCCTGAACCAAAATTTTGGACTTGCGGTCAGCTCACCAAAAACGAGTTGAAAAATGGAGCTCAGGGGCACAGCAATTCACAAACTGGCCGAGTAATAAAGGACAACTATCGTCCAAAAATCTGTTGAGGGAAGGCAACGAGGCGGACTTGAAAGCGAGGCAGAATAGCAGGAAACAGATTTCCAGAGGTACGTTGGAATCGCCTTTAAAGCACAGGAAGAGGGGCACAACTTCGACAATGATGCACTTGGCCAAAAAGGGCGTATGCGTTTTCTCCTGAATATATTCAGGAGAAAACGCATACGCCCTTTTTGGCCAAGCAAGCAAGCGGGCAATGCAAATCTGCACTACAAAGAAGTATCACTTCCCACCGGTCAAAAGGGACATCCACAAAATGTGTAAAAACCAGAAAGGCAAGACAGGCCCTGGAGAACAGGGAGCCTTGTTATGCTGATGGGCGGGATGTAAATTGCCAACTGCCTCTCTGGAGGAGTGCATTGTGTTCCCTAAAACAAGTAAACAACAGAGCTACAGAGCCAAGGGCACTTCCAGTCTAGGGAATATACCTTGGGAAAACTGAAAATCAAAAAGACACAGCCACCACAAAATTTAGGGCTGCACTGCTTACAAGGACCTCAACTTGGGTACACCTTAAATATCCCAGGAAATATAAAAATGGTTCAAAAAATTGTGGTACTTACGTACGATGGAATATCCCTCAGCCATGAAATCAATGTCATAAGACCAGTAGCAGCAAAATGGGTGGATTCAGGTACGATGATTCTAAGTGAAATAAGTCACACAGAAAAAGAAACTTATCATAAGATATCACTTATGAAGATCCTGTAAACATGGCTACACTTGAACTGAGTTAGGAAAGAGAACAGTGTCTCACATTTAGAAAACACTCTTATGCCTGCTTAAGGCGGAAGGAGAGGTGGGGTGATGCATAAAACCAGAGTTTGATATAAGCACAGGTACCGTTCCAAAAACCAACTATGGAATAGACAAGACCTACACCTTCCTCAGTGAAAGGGACTCAAAACCCCATATTTCCCGCAGAGGAATATATCTGACTAGTAAGAATCTTAAAACCTATGTATTGATATGTCTCCGTAAGGGAATCAAGTGTGTCTAGACTGGGATAAATATGGCAGCGAGAATCAGCTCAAACCCACTATAAAAAGGAATTTCAAAAATAAAACAAAAAAACTGGGAAATTCTTTACAATTCCTTCAGGGTCTCTGATGAAACCTGAAATGACCCTATCTACAATGACAGCTGGATGTGGCATAAGGCTGGACACTTGGGACTGAGAGGATTGGTGAGATTGGGTGAGCAAATGCAGACCCTTTAAAGCAATAATGCATGGCACACATTCCATGGGTCCCAACTCTCCAGGTTGAAGGGAATATTACTACAGATATAACATGTACGGGAATCCTAGAGAACGGACACACTGTGAATACGAAAGGTTTCTAAAACTCAACGAATAGTCCCTCTCCTGGTGCTCCGGTTTGACTTTCCATCTGCTTTATTATCAACCTCCCAACTTGGAGAGAGAGCCCCTTTAACCTCCTGGTTCGCACAGGTTGCCAATTTGGCAGAGGATGAAAGGGAAGAGGGAGAACCAATGAGAGAGTAGCTGTTAGGCATTTGGACGGGCACATATCACTGTAATTTCCCGGCAGGAAGAAGAATTAACCAAAGTCTCAGCCACCCACCGGGAATCAGTATAGATCCTGAACCAAAATTTTGGACTTGCGGTCAGCTCACCAAAAACGAGTTGAAAAATGGAGCTCAGGGGCACAGCAATTCACAAACTGGCCGAGTAATAAAGGACAACTATCGTCCAAAAATCTGTTGAGGGAAGGCAACGAGGCGGACTTGAAAGCGAGGCAGAATAGCAGGAAACAGATTTCCAGAGGTACGTTGGAATCGCCTTTAAAGCACAGGAAGAGGGGCACAACTTCGACAATGATGCACTTGGACAAAAAGGGCGTATGCGTTTTCTCCTGAATATATTCAGGAGAAAACGCATACGCCCTTTTTGGCCAAGCAAGCAAGCGGGCAATGCAAATCTGCACTACAAAGAAGTATCACTTCCCACCGGTCAAAAGGGACATCCACAAAATGTGTAAAAACCAGAAAGGCAAGACAGGCCCTGGAGAACAGGGAGCCTTGTTATGCTGATGGGCGGGATGTAAATTGCCAACTGCCTCTCTGGAGGAGTGCATTGTGTTCCCTAAAACAAGTAAACAACAGAGCTACAGAGCCAAGGGCACTTCCAGTCTAGGGAATATACCTTGGGAAAACTGAAAATCAAAAAGACACAGCCACCACAAAATTTAGGGCTGCACTGCTTACAAGGACCTCAACTTGGGTACACCTTAAATATCCCAGGAAATATAAAAATGGTTCAAAAAATTGTGGTACTTACGTACGATGGAATATCCCTCAGCCATGAAATCAATGTCATAAGACCAGTAGCAGCAAAATGGGTGGATTCAGGTACGATGATTCTAAGTGAAATAAGTCACACAGAAAAAGAAACTTATCATAAGATATCACTTATGAAGATCCTGTAAACATGGCTACACTTGAACTGAGTTAGGAAAGAGAACAGTGTCTCACATTTAGAAAACACTCTTATGCCTGCTTAAGGGGGAAGGAGAGGTGGGGTGATGCATAAAACCAGAGTTTGATATAAGCAGAGGTACCGTTCCAAAAACCAACTATGGAATAGACAAGACCTACACCTTCCTCAGTGAAAGGGACTCAAAACCCCATATTTCCCGCAGAGGAATATATCTGACTAGTAAGAATCTTAAAACCTATGTATTGATATGTCTCCGTAAGGGAATCAAGTGTGTCTAGACTGGGATAAATATGGCAGCGAGAATCAGCTCAAACCCACTATAAAAAGGAATTTCAAAAATAAAACAAAAAAACTGGGAAATTCTTTACAATTCCTTCAGGGTCTCTGATGAAACCTGAAATGACCCTATCTACAATGACAGCTGGATGTGGCATAAGGCTGGACACTTGGGACTGAGAGGATTGGTGAGATTGGGTGAGCAAATGCAGACCCTTTAAAGCAATAATGCATGGCACACATTCCATGGGTCCCAACTCTCCAGGTTGAAGGGAATATTACTACAGATATAACATGTACGGGAATCCTAGAGAACGGACACGCTGTGAATACGAAAGGTTTCTAAAACTCAACGAATAGTCCCTCTCCTGGTGCTCCGGTTTGACTTTCCATCTGCTTTATTATCAACCTCCCAACTTGGAGAGACAGCCCCTTTAACCTCCTGGTTCGCACAGGTTGCCAATTTGGCAGAGGATGAAAGGGAAGAGGGAGAACCAATGAGAGAGTAGCTGTTAGGCATTTGGATGGGCACATATCACTGTAATTTCCCGGCAGGAAGAAGAATTAACCAAAGTCTCAGCCACCCACCGGGAATCAGTATAGATCCTGAACCAAAATTTTGGACTTGCGGTCAGCTCACCAAAAACGAGTTGAAAAATGGAGCTCAGGGGCACAGCAATTCACAAACTGGCCGAGTAATAAAGGACAACTATCGTCCAAAAATCTGTTGAGGGAAGGCAATGAGGCGGACTTGAAAGCGAGGCAGAATAGCAGGAAACAGATTTCAAGAGGTACGTTGGAATCGCCTTTAAAGCACAGGAAGAGGGGCACAACTTCGACAATGATGCACTTGGCCAAAAACGGCGTATGCATTTTCTCCTGAATATATTCAGGAGAAAACGCATACGCCCTTTTTGGCCAAGCAAGCAAGCGGGCAATGCAAATCTGCACTACAAAGAAGTATCACTTCCCACCGGTCAAAAGGGACATCCACAAAATGTGTAAAAACCAGAAAGGCAAGACAGGCCCTGGAGAACAGGGAGCCTTGTTATGCTGATGGGCGGGATGTAAATTGCCAACTGCCTCTCTGGAGGAGTGCATTGTGTTCCCTAAAACAAGTAAACAACAGAGCTACAGAGCCAAGGGCACTTCCAGTCTAGGGAATATACCTTGGGAAAACTGAAAATCAAAAAGACACAGCCACCCCAAAATTTAGGGCTGCACTGCTTACAAGGACCTCAACTTGGGTACACCTTAAATATCCCAGGAAATATAAAAATGGTTCAAAAAATTGTGGTACTTACGTACGATGGAATATCCCTCAGCCATGAAATCAATGTCATAAGACCAGTAGCAGCAAAATGGGTGGATTCAGGTACGATGATTCTAAGTGAAATAAGTCACACAGAAAAAGAAACTTATCATAAGATATCACTTATGAAGATCCTGTAAACATGGCTACACTTGAACTGAGTTAGGAAAGAGAACAGTGTCTCACATTTAGAAAACACTCTTATGCCTGCTTAAGGGGGAAGGAGAGGTGGGGTGATGCATAAAACCAGAGTTTGATATAAGCACAGGTACCGTTCCAAAAACCAACTATGGAATAGACAAGACCTACACCTTCCTCAGTGAAAGGGACTCAAAACCCCATATTTCCCGCAGAGGAATATATCTGACTAGTAAGAATCTTAAAACCTATGTATTGATATGTCTCCGTAAGGGAATCAAGTGTGTCTAGACTGGGATAAATATGGCAGCGAGAATCAGCTCAAACCCACTATAAAAAGGAATTTCAAAAATAAAACAAAAAAACTGGGAAATTCTTTACAATTCCTTCAGGGTCTCTGATGAAACCTGAAAAGACCCTATCTACAATGACAGCTGGATGTGGCATAAGGCTGGACACTTGGGACTGAGAGGATTGGTGAGATTGGGTGAGCAAATGCAGACCCTTTAAAGCAATAATGCATGTCACACATTCCATGGGTCCCAACTCTCCAGGTTGAAGGGAATATTACTACAGATATAACATGTACGGGAATCCTAGAGAACGGACACGCTGTGAATACGAAAGGTTTCTAAAACTCAACGAATAGTCCCTCTCCTGGTGCTCCGGTTTGACTTTCCATCTGCTTTATTATCAACCTCCCAACTTGGAGAGACAGCCCCTTTAACCTCCTGGTTCGCACAGGTTGCCAATTTGGCAGAGGATGAAAGGGAAGAGGGAGAACCAATGAGAGAGTAGCTGTTAGGCATTTGGATGGGCACATATCACTGTAATTTCCCGGCAGGAAGAAGAATTAACCAAAGTCTCAGCCACCCACCGGGAATCAGTATAGATCCTGAACCAAAATTTTGGACTTGCGGTCAGCTCACCAAAAACGAGTTGAAAAATGGAGCTCAGGGGCACAGCAATTCACAAACTGGCCGAGTAATAAAGGACAACTATCGTCCAAAAATCTGTTGAGGGAAGGCAATGAGGCGGACTTGAAAGCGAGGCAGAATAGCAGGAAACAGATTTCAAGAGGTACGTTGGAATCGCCTTTAAAGCACAGGAAGAGGGGCACAACTTCGACAATGATGCACTTGGCCAAAAACGGCGTATGCATTTTCTCCTGAATATATTCAGGAGAAAACGCATACGCCCTTTTTGGCCAAGCAAGCAAGCGGGCAATGCAAATCTGCACTACAAAGAAGTATCACTTCCCACCGGTCAAAAGGGACATCCACAAAATGTGTAAAAACCAGAAAGGCAAGACAGGCCCTGGAGAACAGGGAGCCTTGTTATGCTGATGGGCGGGATGTAAATTGCCAACTGCCTCTCTGGAGGAGTGCATTGTGTTCCCTAAAACAAGTAAACAACAGAGCTACAGAGCCAAGGGCACTTCCAGTCTAGGGAATATACCTTGGGAAAACTGAAAATCAAAAAGACACAGCCACCCCAAAATTTAGGGCTGCACTGCTTACAAGGACCTCAACTTGGGTACACCTTAAATATCCCAGGAAATATAAAAATGGTTCAAAAAATTGTGGTACTTACGTACGATGGAATATCCCTCAGCCATGAAATCAATGTCATAAGACCAGTAGCAGCAAAATGGGTGGATTCAGGTACGATGATTCTAAGTGAAATAAGTCACACAGAAAAAGAAACTTATCATAAGATATCACTTATGAAGATCCTGTAAACATGGCTACACTTGAACTGAGTTAGGAAAGAGAACAGTGTCTCACATTTAGAAAACACTCTTATGCCTGCTTAAGGGGGAAGGAGAGGTGGGGTGATGCATAAAACCAGAGTTTGATATAAGCACAGGTACCGTTCCAAAAACCAACTATGGAATAGACAAGACCTACACCTTCCTCAGTGAAAGGGACTCAAAACCCCATATTTCCCGCAGAGGAATATATCTGACTAGTAAGAATCTTAAAACCTATGTATTGATATGTCTCCGTAAGGGAATCAAGTGTGTCTAGACTGGGATAAATATGGCAGCGAGAATCAGCTCAAACCCACTATAAAAAGGAATTTCAAAAATAAAACAAAAAAACTGGGAAATTCTTTACAATTCCTTCAGGGTCTCTGATGAAACCTGAAAAGACCCTATCTACAATGACAGCTGGATGTGGCATAAGGCTGGACACTTGGGACTGAGAGGATTGGTGAGATTGGGTGAGCAAATGCAGACCCTTTAAAGCAATAATGCATGGCACACATTCCATGGGTCCCAACTCTCCAGGTTGAAGGGAATATTACTACAGATATAACATGTACGGGAATCCTAGAGAACGGACACACTGTGAATACGAAAGGTTTCTAAAACTCAACGAATAGTCCCTCTCCTGGTGCTCCGGTTTGACTTTCCATCTGCTTTATTATCAACCTCCCAACATGGAGAGACAGCCCCTTTAACCTCCTGGTTCGCACAGGTTGCCAATTTGGCAGAGGATGAAAGGGAAGAGGGAGAACCAATGAGAGAGTAGCTGTTAGGCATTTGGACGGGCACATATCACTGTAATTTCCCGGCAGGAAGAAGAATTAACCAAAGTCTCAGCCACCCACCGGGAATCAGTATAGATCCTGAACCAAAATTTTGGACTTGCGGTCAGCTCACCAAAAACGAGTTGAAAAATGGAGCTCAGGGGCACAGCAATTCACAAACTGGCCGAGTAATAAAGGACAACTATCGTCCAAAAATCTGTTGAGGGAAGGCAACGAGGCGGACTTGAAAGCGAGGCAGAATAGCAGGAAACAGATTTCCAGAGGTACGTTGGAATCGCCTTTAAAGCACAGGAAGAGGGGCACAACTTCGACAATGATGCACTTGGACAAAAAGGGCGTATGCGTTTTCTCCTGAATATATTCAGGAGAAAACGCATACGCCCTTTTTGGCCAAGCAAGCAAGCGGGCAATGCAAATCTGCACTACAAAGAAGTATCACTTCCCACCGGTCAAAAGGGACATCCACAAAATGTGTAAAAACCAGAAAGGCAAGACAGGCCCTGGAGAACAGGGAGCCTTGTTATGCTGATGGGCGGGATGTAAATTGCCAACTGCCTCTCTGGAGGAGTGCATTGTGTTCCCTAAAACAAGTAAACAACAGAGCTACAGAGCCAAGGGCACTTCCAGTCTAGGGAATATACCTTGGGAAAACTGAAAATCAAAAAGACACAGCCACCCCAAAATTTAGGGCTGCACTGCTTACAAGGACCTCAACTTGGGTACACCTTAAATATCCCAGGAAATATAAAAATGGTTCAAAAAATTGTGGTACTTACGTACGATGGAATATCCCTCAGCCATGAAATCAATGTCATAAGACCAGTAGCAGCAAAATGGGTGGATTCAGGTACGATGATTCTAAGTGAAATAAGTCACACAGAAAAAGAAACTTATCATAAGATATCACTTATGAAGATCCTGTAAACATGGCTACACTTGAACTGAGTTAGGAAAGAGAACAGTGTCTCACATTTAGAAAACACTCTTATGCCTGCTTAAGGGGGAAGGAGAGGTGGGGTGATGCATAAAACCAGAGTTTGATATAAGCAGAGGTACCGTTCCAAAAACCAACTATGGAATAGACAAGACCTACACCTTCCTCAGTGAAAGGGACTCAAAACCCCATATTTCCCGCAGAGGAATATATCTGACTAGTAAGAATCTTAAAACCTATGTATTGATATGTCTCCGTAAGGGAATCAAGTGTGTCTAGACTGGGATAAATATGGCAGCGAGAATCAGCTCAAACCCACTATAAAAAGGAATTTCAAAAATAAAACAAAAAAACTGGGAAATTCTTTACAATACCTTCAGGGTCTCTGATGAAACCTGAAATGACCCTATCTACAATGACAGCTGGATGTGGCATAAGGCTGGACACTTGGGACTGAGAGGATTGGTGAGATTGGGTGAGCAAATGCAGACCCTTTAAAGCAATAATGCATGGCACACATTCCATGGGTCCCAACTCTCCAGGTTGAAGGGAATATTACTACAGATATAACATGTACGGGAATCCTAGAGAACGGACACACTGTGAATACGAAAGGTTTCTAAAACTCAACGAATAGTCCCTCTCCTGGTGCTCCGGTTTGACTTTCCATCTGCTTTATTATCAACCTCCCAACTTGGAGAGACAGCCCCTTTAACCTCCTGGTCCGCACAGGTTGCCAATTTGGCAGAGGATGAAAGGGAAGAGGGAGAACCAATGAGAGAGTAGCTGTTAGGCATTTGGACGGGCACATATCACTGTAATTTCCCGGCAGGAAGAAGAATTAACCAAAGTCTCAGCCACCCACCGGGAATCAGTATAGATCCTGAACCAAAATTTTGGACTTGCGGTCAGCTCACCAAAAACGAGTTGAAAAATGGAGCTCAGGGGCACAGCAATTCACAAACTGGCCGAGTAATAAAGGACAACTATCGTCCAAAAATCTGTTGAGGGAAGGCAATGAGGCAGACTTGAAAGCGAGGCAGAATAGCAGGAAACAGATTTCAAGAGGTACGTTGGAATCGCCTTTAAAGCACAGGAAGAGGGGCACAACTTCGACAATGATGCACTTGGCCAAAAACGGCGTATGCATTTTCTCCTGAATATATTCAGGAGAAAACGCATATGCCCTTTTTGGCCAAGCAAGCAAGCGGGCAATGCAAATCTGCACTACAAAGAAGTATCACTTCCCACCGGTCAAAAGGGACATCCACAAAATGTGTAAAAACCAGAAAGGCAAGACAGGCCCTGGAGAACAGGGAGCCTTGTTATGCTGATGGGCGGGATGTAAATTGCCAACTGCCTCTCTGGAGGAGTGCATTGTGTTCCCTAAAACAAGTAAACAACAGAGCTACAGAGCCAAGGGCACTTCCAGTCTAGGGAATATACCTTGGGAAAACTGAAAATCAAAAAGACACAGCCACCCCAAAATTTAGGGCTGCACTGCTTACAAGGACCTCAACTTGGGTACACCTTAAATATCCCAGGAAATATAAAAATGGTTCAAAAAATTGTGGTACTTACGTACGATGGAATATCCCTCAGCCATGAAATCAATGTCATAAGACCAGTAGCAGCAAAATGGGTGGATTCAGGTACGATTATTCTAAGTGAAATAAGTCACACAGAAAAAGAAACTTATCATAAGATATCACTTATGAAGATCCTGTAAACATGGCTACACTTGAACTGAGTTAGGAAAGAGAACAGTGTCTCACATTTAGAAAACACTCTTATGCCTGCTTAAGGGGGAAGGAGAGGTGGGGTGATGCATAAAACCAGAGTTTGATATAAGCACAGGTACCGTTCCAAAAACCAACTATGGAATAGACAAGACCTACACCTTCCTCAGTGAAAGGGACTCAAAACCCCATATTTCCCGCAGAGGAATATATCTGACTAGTAAGAATGTTAAAACCTATGTATTGATATGTCTCCGTAAGGGAATCAAGTGTGTCTAGACTGGCATTAACATGGCAGCGAGAATCAGCTCAAACCCACTATAAAAAGGAATTTCAAAAACAAAACAAAAAAACTGGGAAATTCTTTACAATTCCTTCAGGGTCTCTGATGAAACCTGGAATGACCCTATCTACAACGACAGCTGGATGTGGCATAAGGAGGGACACTTGGGACTGAGATGATTGGTGAGATTGGGTGAGCAAATGCAGACCCTTTAAAGCACAAATGCCTGGCACCCATTCCATGGGTCCCAACTCTCCAGGTTGAAGGGAATATTACTACAGCTATAACATGTACGGGAAACCTACAGAACGGACACACTGTGAATACGAAAGGTTTCTAAACCTGAACGAATAGTCCCTCTCCTGGTGCTCCAGTTTGACTTTCCATCTGCTTTACTATCAACCTCCCAACTTGGAGAGACAGCCCCTTTAACCTCCTGGTTCGCACAGGTTGCCAATTTGGCAGAGGATGAAAGGGAAGAGGGAGAACCAATGAGAGAGTAGCTGTTAGGCATTTCGACGGGCACATATCACTGTAATTTCCCGGCAGGAAGAAGAATTAACCAAAGTCTCAGCCACCCACCGGGAATCAGTATAGATCCTGAACCAAAATTTTAGACTTGCGGTCAGCTCACCAAAAACGAGTTGAAAAATGGAGCTCAGGGGCACAGCAATTCACAAACTGGCCGAGTAATAAAGGACAACTATCGTCCAAAAATCTGTTGAGGGAAGGCAATGAGGCGGACTTGAAAGCGAGGCAGAATAGCAGGAAACAGATTTCAAGAGGTACGTTGGAATCGCCTTTAAAGCACAGGAAGAGGGGCACAACTTCGACAATGATGCACTTGGCCAAAAAGGGCGTATGCGTTTTCACCTGAATATATTCAGGAGAAAACGCATACGCCCTTTTTGGCCAAGCAAGCAAGCGGGCAATTCAAATCTGCACTACAAAGAAGTATCACTTCCCACCGGTCAAAAGGGACATCCACAAAATGTGTACAAACCTGAAAGGAAAGACAGGCACTGGAGAACAGGGAGCCTTGTTATGCTGATGGGCGGGATGTAAATTGCCAACTGCCTCTCTGGAGGAGTACATTGTGTTCCCTAAAACAAGTAAAGAGCAGAGCTACAGCGCCAAGGGCACTTCCAGTCTACGGAATATACCTTGGGAAAACTGAAAATCAAAAAGACACAGCCCCCCAAAAATTTAGGGCTGCACTGCTTACAAGGACCTCAACTTGGGTACACCTTAAATATCCCAGGAAATATAAAAATGGTTCAAAAAATTGTGGTACTTACGTACGATGGAATATCCCTCAGCCATGAAATCAATGTCATAAGACCAGTAGCAGCAAAATGGGTGGATTCAGGTACGATGATTCTAAGTGAAATAAGTCACACAGAAAAAGAAACTTATCATAAGATATCACTTATGAAGATCCTGTAAACATGGTTACACTTGAACTGAGTTAGGAAAGAGAACAGTGTCTCACATTTAGAAAACACTCTTATGCCTGCTTAAGGGGGAAGGAGAGGTGGGGTGATGCATAAAACCAGAGTTTGATATAAGCACAGGTACCGTTCCAAAAACCAACTATGGAATAGACAAGACCTACACCTTCCTCAGTGAAAGGGACTCAAAACCCCATATTTCCCGCAGAGGAATATATCTGACTAGTAAGAATCTTAAAATCTATGTATTGATATGTCTCCGTAAGGGAATCAAGTGTGTCTAGACTGGGATAAATATGGCAGCGAGAATCAGCTCAAACCCACTATAAAAAGGAATTTCAAAAATAAAACAAAAAAACTGGGAAATTCTTTACAATTCCTTCAGGGTCTCTGATGAAACCTGAAATGACCCTATCTACAATGACAGCTGGATGTGGCATAAGGCTGGACACTTGGGACTGAGAGGATTGGTGAGATTGGGTGAGCAAATGCAGACCCTTTAAAGCAATAATGCATGGCACACATTCCATGGGTCCCAACTCTCCAGGTTGAAGGGAATATTACTACAGATATAACATGTACGGGAATCCTAGAGAACGGACACACTGTGAATACGAAAGGTTTCTAAAACTCAACGAATAGTCCCTCTCCTGGTGCTCCGGTTTGACTTTCCATCTGCTTTATTATCAACCTCCCAACTTGGAGAGACAGCCCCTTTAACCTCCTGGTTCGCACAGGTTGCCAATTTGGCAGAGGATGAAAGGGAAGAGGGAGAACCAATGAGAGAGTAGCTGTTAGGCATTTGGACGGGCACATATCACTGTAATTTCCCGGCAGGAAGAAGAATTAACCAAAGTCTCAGCCACCCACCGGGAATCAGTATAGATCCTGAACCAAAATTTTGGACTTGCGGTCAGCTCACCAAAAACTAGTTGAAAAATGGAGCTCAGGGGCACAGCAATTCACAAACTGGCCGAGTAATAAAGGACAACTATCGTCCAAAAATCTGTTGAGGGAAGGCAACGAGGAGGACTTGAAAGCGTGGCAGAATAGCAGGAAACAGATTTCAAGAGGTACGCTGGAATCGCCTTTAAAGCACAGGAAGAGGGGCACAACTTCGACAATGATGCACTTGGCCAAAAAGGGCATATGCGTTTTCTCCTGAATATATTCAGGAGAAAACGCATATGCCCTTTTTGGCCAAGCAAGCAAGCGGACAATGCAAATCTGCACTACAAAGAAGTATCACTTCCCACCGGTCAAAAGGGACATCCACAAAATGTGTAAAAACCAGAAAGGCAAGACAGGCCCTGGAGAACAGGGTGCCTTGTTATGCTGATGGGCAGGATGTAAATTGCCAACTGCCTCTCTGGAGGAGTGCATTGTGTTCCCTAAAACAAGTAAACAACAGAGCTACAGAGCCAAGGGCACTTCCAGTCTAGGGAATATACCTTGGGAAAACTGAAAATCAAAAAGACACAGCCACCCCAAAATTTAGGGCTGCACTGCTTACAAGGACCTCAACTTGGGTACACCTTAAATATCCCAGGAAATATAAAAATGGTTCAAAAAATTGTGGTACTTACGTACGATGGAATATCCCTCAGCCATGAAATCAATGTCATAAGACCAGTAGCAGCAAAATGGGTGGATTCAGGTACGATGATTCTAAGTGAAATAAGTCACACAGAAAAAGAAACTTATCATAAGATATCACTTATGAAGATCCTGTAAACATGGCTACACTTGAACTGAGTTAGGAAAGAGAACAGTGTCTCACATTTAGAAAACACTCTTATGCCTGCTTAAGGGGGAAGGAGAGGTGGGGTGATGCATAAAACCAGAGTTTGATATAAGCACAGGTACCGTTCCAAAAACCAACTATGGAATAGACAAGACCTACACCTTCCTCAGTGAAAGGGACTCAAAACCCCATATTTCCCGCAGAAGAATATATCTGACTAGTAAGAATCTTAAAACCTATGTATTGATATGTCTCCGTAAGGGAATCAAGTGTGTCTAGACTGGGATAAATATGGCAGCGAGAATCAGCTCAAACCCACTATAAAAAGGAATTTCAAAAATAAAACAAAAAAACTGGGAAATTCTTTACAATTCCTTCAGGGTTTCTGATGAAACCTGAAATGACCCTATCTACAATGACAGCTGGATGTGGCATAAGGCTGGACACTTGGGACTGAGGGGATTGGTGAGATTGGGTGAGCAAATGCAGACCCTTTAAAGCAATAATGCATGGCACACATTCCATGGGTCCCAACTCTCCAGGTTGAAGGGAATATTACTACAGATATAACATGTACGGGAATCCTAGAGAACGGACACACTGTGAATACGAAAGGTTTCTAAAACTCAACGAATAGTCCCTCTCCTGGTGCTCCGGTTTGACTTTCCATCTGCTTTATTATCAACCTCCCAACTTGGAGAGACAGCCCCTTTAACCTCCTGGTTCGCACAGGTTGCCAATTTGGCAGAGGATGAAAGGGAAGAGGGAGAACCAATGAGAGAGTAGCTGTTAGGCATTTGGACGGGCACATATCACTGTAATTTCCCGGCAGGAAGAAGAATTAACCAAAGTCTCAGCCACCCACCGGGAATCAGTATAGATCCTGAACCAAAATTTTGGACTTGCGGTCAGCTCACCAAAAACTAGTTGAAAAATGGAGCTCAGGCGCACAGCAATTCACAAACTGGCCGAGTAATAAAGGACAACTATCGTCCAAAAATCTGTTGAGGGAAGGCAACGAGGCGGACTTGAAAGCGAGGCAGAATAGCAGGAAACAGATTTCAAGAGGTACGTTGGAATCGCCTTTAAAGCACAGGAAGAGGGGCACAACTTCGACAATGATGCACTTGGCCAAAAAGGGCGTATGCGTTTTCTCCTGAATATATTCAGGAGAAAACGCATACGCCCTTTTTGGCCAAGCAAGCAAGCGGGCAATGCAAATCTGCACTACAAAGAAGTATCACTTCCCACCGGTCAAAAGGGACATCCACAAAATGTGTAAAAACCAGAAAGGCAACACAGGCCCTGGAGAACAGGGTGCCTTGTTATGCTGATGGGCGGGATGTAAATTGCCAACTGCCTCTCTGGAGGAGTGCATTGTGTTCCCTAAAACAAGTAAACAACAGAGCTACAGAGCCAAGGGCACTTCCAGTCTAGGGAATATACCTTGGGAAAACTGAAAATCAAAAAGACACAGCCCCCCCAAAATTTAGGGCTGCACTGCTTACAAGGACCTCAACTTGGGTACACCTTAAATATCCCAGGAAATATAAAAATGGTTCAAAAAATTGTGGTACTTACGTACGATGGAATATCCCTCAGCCATGAAATCAATGTCATAAGACCAGTAGCAGCAAAATGGGTGGATTCAGGTACGATGATTCTAAGTGAAATAAGTCACACAGAAAAAGAAACTTATCATAAGATATCACTTATGAAGATCCTGTAAACATGGCTACACTTGAACTGAGTTAGGAAAGAGAACAGTGTCTCACATTTAGAAAACACTCTTATGCCTGCTTAAGGGGGAAGGAGAGGTGGGGTGATGCATAAAACCAGAGTTTGATATAAGCACAGGTACCGTTCCAAAAACCAACTATGGAATAGACAAGACCTACACCTTCCTCAGTGAAAGGGACTCAAAACCACATATTTCCCGCAGAGGAATATATCTGACTAGTAAGAATCTTAAAACCTATGTATTGATATGTCTCCGTAAGGGAATCAAGTGTGTCTAGACTGGGATAAATATGGCAGCGAGAATCAGCTCAAACCCACTATAAAAAGGAATTTCAAAAATAAAACAAAAAAAAACTGGGAAATTCTTTACAATTCCTTCAGGGTCTCTGATGAAACCTGAAATGACCCTATCTACAATGACAGCTGGATGTGGCATAAGGCTGGACACTTGGGACTGAGAGGATTGGTGAGATTGGGTGAGCAAATGCAGACCCTTTAAAGCAATAATGCATGGCACACATTCCATGGGTCCCAACTCTCCAGGTTGAAGGGAATATTACTACAGATATAACATGTACGGGAATCCTAGAGAACGGACACACTGTGAATACGAAAGGTTTCTAAAACTCAACGAATAGTCCCTCTCCTGGTGCTCCGGTTTGACTTTCCATCTGCTTTATTATCAACCTCCCAACTTGGAGAGACAGCCCCTTTAACCTCCTGGTTCGCACAGGTTGCCAATTTGGCAGAGGATGAAAGGGAAGAGGGAGAACCAATGAGAGAGTAGCTGTTAGGCATTTGGACGGGCACATATCACTGTAATTTCCCGGCAGGAAGAAGAATTAACCAAAGTCTCAGCCACCCACCGGGAATCAGTATAGATCCTGAACCAAAATTTTGGACTTGCGGTCAGCTCACCAAAAACGAGTTGAAAAATGGAGCTCAGGGGCACAGCAATTCACAAACTGGCCGAGTAATAAAGGACAACTATCGTCCAAAAATCTGTTGAGGGAAGGCAACGAGGAGGACTTGAAAGCGTGGCAGAATAGCAGGAAACAGATTTCAAGAGGTACGCTGGAATCGCCTTTAAAGCACAGGAAGAGGGGCACAACTTCGACAATGATGCACTTGGCCAAAAAGGGCGTATGCGTTTTCTCCTGAATATATTCAGGAGAAAACGCATACGCCCTTTTTGGCCAAGCAAGCAAGCGGACAATGCAAATCTGCACTACAAAGAAGTATCACTTCCCACCGGTCAAAAGGGACATCCACAAAATGTGTAAAAACCAGAAAGGCAAGACAGGCCCTGGAGAACAGGGTGCCTTGTTATGCTGATGGGCGGGATGTAAATTGCCAACTGCCTCTCTGGAGGAGTGCATTGTGTTCCCTAAAACAAGTAAACAACAGAGCTACAGAGCCAAGGGCACTTCCAGTCTAGGGAATATACCTTGGGAAAACTGAAAATCAAAAAGACACAGCCACCCCAAAATTTAGGGCTGCACTGCTTACAAGGACCTCAACTTGGGTACACCTTAAATATCCCAGGAAATATAAAAATGGTTCAAAAAATTGTGGTACTTACGTACGATGGAATATCCCTCAGCCATGAAATCAATGTCATAAGACCAGTAGCAGCAAAATGGGTGGATTCAGGTACGATGATTCTAAGTGAAATAAGTCACACAGAAAAAGAAACTTATCATAAGATATCACTTATGAAGATCCTGTAAACATGGCTACACTTGAACTGAGTTAGGAAAGAGAACAGTGTCTCACATTTAGAAAACACTCTTATGCCTGCTTAAGGGGGAAGGAGAGGTGGGGTGATGCATAAAACCAGAGTTTGATATAAGCACAGGTACCGTTCCAAAAACCAACTATGGAATAGACAAGACCTACACCTTCCTCAGTGAAAGGGACTCAAAACCCCATATTTCCCGCAGAAGAATATATCTGACTAGTAAGAATCTTAAAACCTATGTATTGATATGTCTCCGTAAGGGAATCAAGTGTGTCTAGACTGGGATAAATATGGCAGCGAGAATCAGCTCAAACCCACTATAAAAAGGAATTTCAAAAATAAAACAAAAAAACTGGGAAATTCTTTACAATTCCTTCAGGGTTTCTGATGAAACCTGAAATGACCCTATCTACAATGACAGCTGGATGTGGCATAAGGCTGGACACTTGGGACTGAGGGGATTGGTGAGATTGGGTGAGCAAATGCAGACCCTTTAAAGCAATAATGCATGGCACACATTCCATGGGTCCCAACTCTCCAGGTTGAAGGGAATATTACTACAGATATAACATGTACGGGAATCCTAGAGAACGGACACACTGTGAATACGAAAGGTTTCTAAAACTCAACGAATAGTCCCTCTCCTGGTGCTCCGGTTTGACTTTCCATCTGCTTTATTATCAACCTCCCAACTTGGAGAGACAGCCCCTTTAACCTCCTGGTTCGCACAGGTTGCCAATTTGGCAGAGGATGAAAGGGAAGAGGGAGAACCAATGAGAGAGTAGCTGTTAGGCATTTGGACGGGCACATATCACTGTAATTTCCCGGCAGGAAGAAGAATTAACCAAAGTCTCAGCCACCCACCGGGAATCAGTATAGATCCTGAACCAAAATTTTGGACTTGCGGTCAGCTCACCAAAAACTAGTTGAAAAATGGAGCTCAGGCGCACAGCAATTCACAAACTGGCCGAGTAATAAAGGACAACTATCGTCCAAAAATCTGTTGAGGGAAGGCAACGAGGCGGACTTGAAAGCGAGGCAGAATAGCAGGAAACAGATTTCAAGAGGTACGTTGGAATCGCCTTTAAAGCACAGGAAGAGGGGCACAACTTCGACAATGATGCACTTGGCCAAAAAGGGCGTATGCGTTTTCTCCTGAATATATTCAGGAGAAAACGCATACGCCCTTTTTGGCCAAGCAAGCAAGCGGGCAATGCAAATCTGCACTACAAAGAAGTATCACTTCCCACCGGTCAAAAGGGACATCCACAAAATGTGTAAAAACCAGAAAGGCAACACAGGCCCTGGAGAACAGGGAGCCTTGTTATGCTGATGGGCGGGATGTAAATTGCCAACTGCCTCTCTGGAGGAGTGCATTGTGTTCCCTAAAACAAGTAAACAACAGAGCTACAGAGCCAAGGGCACTTCCAGTCTAGGGAATATACCTTGGGAAAACTGAAAATCAAAAAGACACAGCCACCACAAAATTTAGGGCTGCACTGCTTACAAGGACCTCAACTTGGGTACACCTTAAATATCCCAGGAAATATAAAAATGGTTCAAAAAATTGTGGTACTTACGTACGATGGAATATCCCTCAGCCATGAAATCAATGTCATAAGACCAGTAGCAGCAAAATGGGTGGATTCAGGTACGATGATTCTAAGTGAAATAAGTCACACAGAAAAAGAAACTTATCATAAGATATCACTTATGAAGATCCTGTAAACATGGCTACACTTGAACTGAGTTAGGAAAGAGAACAGTGTCTCACATTTAGAAAACACTCTTATGCCTGCTTAAGGGGGAAGGAGAGGTGGGGTGATGCATAAAACCAGAGTTTGATATAAGCACAGGTACCGTTCCAAAAACCAACTATGGAATAGACAAGACCTACACCTTCCTCAGTGAAAGGGACTCAAAACCCCATATTTCCCGCAGAGGAATATATCTGACTAGTAAGAATCTTAAAACCTATGTATTGATATGTCTCCGTAAGGGAATCAAGTGTGTCTAGACTGGGATAAATATGGCAGCGAGAATCAGCTCAAACCCACTATAAAAAGGAATTTCAAAAATAAAACAAAAAAACTGGGAAATTCTTTACAATTCCTTCAGGGTCTCTGATGAAACCTGAAATGACCCTATCTACAATGACAGCTGGATGTGGCATAAGGCTGGACACTTGGGACTGAGAGGATTGGTGAGATTGGGTGAGCAAATGCAGACCCTTTAAAGCAATAATGCATGGCACACATTCCATGGGTCCCAACTCTCCAGGTTGAAGGGAATATTACTACAGATATAACATGTACGGGAATCCTAGAGAACGGACACACTGTGAATATGAAAGGTTTCTAAAACTCAACGAATAGTCCCTCTCCTGGTGCTCCGGTTTGACTTTCCATCTGCTTTATTATCAACCTCCCAACTTGGAGAGACAGCCCCTTTAACCTCCTGGTTCGCACAGGTTGCCAATTTGGCAGAGGATGAAAGGGAAGAGGGAGAACCAATGAGAGAGTAGCTGTTAGGCATTTGGACGGGCACATATCACTGTAATTTCCCGGCAGGAAGAAGAATTAACCAAAGTCTCAGCCACCCACCGGGAATCAGTATAGATCCTGAACCAAAATTTTGGACTTGCGGTCAGCTCACCAAAAACGAGTTGAAAAATGGAGCTCAGGGGCACAGCAATTCACAAACTGGCCGAGTAATAAAGGACAACTATCGTCCAAAAATCTGTTGAGGGAAGGCAACGAGGCGGACTTGAAAGCGAGGCAGAATAGCAGGAAACAGATTTCCAGAGGTACGTTGGAATCGCCTTTAAAGCACAGGAAGAGGGGCACAACTTCGACAATGATGCACTTGGCCAAAAAGGGCGTATGCGTTTTCTCCTGAATATATTCAGGAGAAAACGCATACGCCCTTTTTGGCCAAGCAAGCAAGCGGGCAATGCAAATCTGCACTACAAAGAAGTATCACTTCCCACCGGTCAAAAGGGACATCCACAAAATGTGTAAAAACCAGAAAGGCAAGACAGGCCCTGGAGAACAGGGAGCCTTGTTATGCTGATGGGCGGGATGTAAATTGCCAACTGCCTCTCTGGAGGAGTGCATTGTGTTCCCTAAAACAAGTAAACAACAGAGCTACAGAGCCAAGGGCACTTCCAGTCTAGGGAATATACCTTGGGAAAACTGAAAATCAAAAAGACACAGCCACCCCAAAATTTAGGGCTGCACTGCTTACAAGGACCTCAACTTGGGTACACCTTAAATATCCCAGGAAATATAAAAATGGTTCAAAAAATTGTGGTACTTACGTACGATGGAATATCCCTCAGCCATGAAATCAATGTCATAAGACCAGTAGCAGCAAAATGGGTGGATTCAGGTACGATGATTCTAAGTGAAATAAGTCACACAGAAAAAGAAACTTATCATAAGATATCACTTATGAAGATCCTGTAAACATGGCTACACTTGAACTGAGTTAGGAAAGAGAACAGTGTCTCACATTTAGAAAACACTCTTATGCCTGCTTAAGGGGGAAGGAGAGGTGGGGTGATGCATAAAACCAGAGTTTGATATAAGCAGAGGTACCGTTCCAAAAACCAACTATGGAATAGACAAGACCTACACCTTCCTCAGTGAAAGGGACTCAAAACCCCATATTTCCCGCAGAGGAATATATCTGACTAGTAAGAATCTTAAAACCTATGTATTGATATGTCTCCGTAAGGGAATCAAGTGTGTCTAGACTGGGATAAATATGGCAGCGAGAATCAGCTCAAACCCACTATAAAAAGGAATTTCAAAAATAAAACAAAAAAACTGGGAAATTCTTTACAATTCCTTCAGGGTCTCTGATGAAACCTGAAATGACCCTATCTACAATGACAGCTGGATGTGGCATAAGGCTGGACACTTGGGACTGAGAGGATTGGTGAGATTGGGTGAGCAAATGCAGACCCTTTAAAGCAATAATGCATGGCACACATTCCATGGGTCCCAACTCTCCAGGTTGAAGGGAATATTACTACAGATATAACATGTACGGGAATCCTAGAGAACGGACACGCTGTGAATACGAAAGGTTTCTAAAACTCAACGAATAGTCCCTCTCCTGGTGCTCCGGTTTGACTTTCCATCTGCTTTATTATCAACCTCCCAACTTGGAGAGACAGCCCCTTTAACCTCCTGGTTCGCACAGGTTGCCAATTTGGCAGAGGATGAAAGGGAAGAGGGAGAACCAATGAGAGAGTAGCTGTTAGGCATTTGGATGGGCACATATCACTGTAATTTCCCGGCAGGAAGAAGAATTAACCAAAGTCTCAGCCACCCACCGGGAATCAGTATAGATCCTGAACCAAAATTTTGGACTTGCGGTCAGCTCACCAAAAACGAGTTGAAAAATGGAGCTCAGGGGCACAGCAATTCACAAACTGGCCGAGTAATAAAGGACAACTATCGTCCAAAAATCTGTTGAGGGAAGGCAATGAGGCGGACTTGAAAGCGAGGCAGAATAGCAGGAAACAGATTTCAAGAGGTACGTTGGAATCGCCTTTAAAGCACAGGAAGAGGGGCACAACTTCGACAATGATGCACTTGGCCAAAAACGGCGTATGCATTTTCTCCTGAATATATTCAGGAGAAAACGCATACGCCCTTTTTGGCCAAGCAAGCAAGCGGGCAATGCAAATCTGCACTACAAAGAAGTATCACTTCCCACCGGTCAAAAGGGACATCCACAAAATGTGTAAAAACCAGAAAGGCAAGACAGGCCCTGGAGAACAGGGAGCCTTGTTATGCTGATGGGCGGGATGTAAATTGCCAACTGCCTCTCTGGAGGAGTGCATTGTGTTCCCTAAAACAAGTAAACAACAGAGCTACAGAGCCAAGGGCACTTCCAGTCTAGGGAATATACCTTGGGAAAACTGAAAATCAAAAAGACACAGCCACCCCAAAATTTAGGGCTGCACTGCTTACAAGGACCTCAACTTGGGTACACCTTAAATATCCCAGGAAATATAAAAATGGTTCAAAAAATTGTGGTACTTACGTACGATGGAATATCCCTCAGCCATGAAATCAATGTCATAAGACCAGTAGCAGCAAAATGGGTGGATTCAGGTACGATGATTCTAAGTGAAATAAGTCACACAGAAAAAGAAACTTATCATAAGATATCACTTATGAAGATCCTGTAAACATGGCTACACTTGAACTGAGTTAGGAAAGAGAACAGTGTCTCACATTTAGAAAACACTCTTATGCCTGCTTAAGGGGGAAGGAGAGGTGGGGTGATGCATAAAACCAGAGTTTGATATAAGCACAGGTACCGTTCCAAAAACCAACTATGGAATAGACAAGACCTACACCTTCCTCAGTGAAAGGGACTCAAAACCCCATATTTCCCGCAGAGGAATATATCTGACTAGTAAGAATCTTAAAACCTATGTATTGATATGTCTCCGTAAGGGAATCAAGTGTGTCTAGACTGGGATAAATATGGCAGCGAGAATCAGCTCAAACCCACTATAAAAAGGAATTTCAAAAATAAAACAAAAAAACTGGGAAATTCTTTACAATTCCTTCAGGGTCTCTGATGAAACCTGAAATGACCCTATCTACAATGACAGCTGGATGTGGCATAAGGCTGGACACTTGGGACTGAGAGGATTGGTGAGATTGGGTGAGCAAATGCAGACCCTTTAAAGCAATAATGCATGGCACACATTCCATGGGTCCCAACTCTCCAGGTTGAAGGGAATATTACTACAGATATAACATGTACGGGAATCCTAGAGAACGGACACACTGTGAATACGAAAGGTTTCTAAAACTCAACGAATAGTCCCTCTCCTGGTGCTCCGGTTTGACTTTCCATCTGCTTTATTATCAACCTCCCAACATTGAGAGACAGCCCCTTTAACCTCCTGGTTCGCACAGGTTGCCAATTTGGCAGAGGATGAAAGGGAAGAGGGAGAACCAATGAGAGAGTAGCTGTTAGGCATTTGGACGGGCACATATCACTGTAATTTCCCGGCAGGAAGAAGAATTAACCAAAGTCTCAGCCACCCACCGGGAATCAGTATAGATCCTGAACCAAAATTTTGGACTTGCGGTCAGCTCACCAAAAACGAGTTGAAAAATGGAGCTCAGGGGCACAGCAATTCACAAACTGGCCGAGTAATAAAGGACAACTATCGTCCAAAAATCTGTTGAGGGAAGGCAACGAGGCGGACTTGAAAGCGAGGCAGAATAGCAGGAAACAGATTTCCAGAGGTACGTTGGAATCGCCTTTAAAGCACAGGAAGAGGGGCACAACTTCGACAATGATGCACTTGGACAAAAAGGGCGTATGCGTTTTCTCCTGAATATATTCAGGAGAAAACGCATACGCCCTTTTTGGCCAAGCAAGCAAGCGGGCAATGCAAATCTGCACTACAAAGAAGTATCACTTCCCACCGGTCAAAAGGGACATCCACAAAATGTGTAAAAACCAGAAAGGCAAGACAGGCCCTGGAGAACAGGGAGCCTTGTTATGCTGATGGGCGGGATGTAAATTGCCAACTGCCTCTCTGGAGGAGTGCATTGTGTTCCCTAAAACAAGTAAACAACAGAGCTACAGAGCCAAGGGCACTTCCAGTCTAGGGAATATACCTTGGGAAAACTGAAAATCAAAAAGACACAGCCACCCCAAAATTTTGGGCTGCACTGCTTACAAGGACCTCAACTTGGGTACACCTTAAATATCCCAGGAAATATAAAAATGGTTCAAAAAATTGTGGTACTTACGTACGATGGAATATCCCTCAGCCATGAAATCAATGTCATAAGACCAGTAGCAGCAAAATGGGTGGATTCAGGTACGATGATTCTAAGTGAAATAAGTCACACAGAAAAAGAAACTTATCATAAGATATCACTTATGAAGATCCTGTAAACATGGCTACACTTGAACTGAGTTAGGAAAGAGAACAGTGTCTCACATTTAGAAAACACTCTTATGCCTGCTTAAGGGGGAAGGAGAGGTGGGGTGATGCATAAAACCAGAGTTTGATATAAGCAGAGGTACCGTTCCAAAAACCAACTATGGAATAGACAAGACCTACACCTTCCTCAGTGAAAGGGACTCAAAACCCCATATTTCCCGCAGAGGAATATATCTGACTAGTAAGAATCTTAAAACCTATGTATTGATATGTCTCCGTAAGGGAATCAAGTGTGTCTAGACTGGGATAAATATGGCAGCGAGAATCAGCTCAAACCCACTATAAAAAGGAATTTCAAAAATAAAACAAAAAAACTGGGAAATTCTTTACAATACCTTCAGGGTCTCTGATGAAACCTGAAATGACCCTATCTACAATGACAGCTGGATGTGGCATAAGGCTGGACACTTGGGACTGAGAGGATTGGTGAGATTGGGTGAGCAAATGCAGACCCTTTAAAGCAATAATGCATGGCACACATTCCATGGGTCCCAACTCTCCAGGTTGAAGGGAATATTACTACAGATATAACATGTACGGGAATCCTAGAGAACGGACACACTGTGAATACGAAAGGTTTCTAAAACTCAACGAATAGTCCCTCTCCTGGTGCTCCGGTTTGACTTTCCATCTGCTTTATTATCAACCTCCCAACTTGGAGAGACAGCCCCTTTAACCTCCTGGTCCGCACAGGTTGCCAATTTGGCAGAGGATGAAAGGGAAGAGGGAGAACCAATGAGAGAGTAGCTGTTAGGCATTTGGACGGGCACATATCACTGTAATTTCCCGGCAGGAAGAAGAATTAACCAAAGTCTCAGCCACCCACCGGGAATCAGTATAGATCCTGAACCAAAATTTTGGACTTGCGGTCAGCTCACCAAAAACGAGTTGAAAAATGGAGCTCAGGGGCACAGCAATTCACAAACTGGCCGAGTAATAAAGGACAACTATCGTCCAAAAATCTGTTGAGGGAAGGCAATGAGGCGGACTTGAAAGCGAGGCAGAATAGCAGGAAACAGATTTCAAGAGGTACGTTGGAATCGCCTTTAAAGCACAGGAAGAGGGGCACAACTTCGACAATGATGCACTTGGCCAAAAACGGCGTATGCATTTTCTCCTGAATATATTCAGGAGAAAACGCATATGCCCTTTTTGGCCAAGCAAGCAAGCGGGCAATGCAAATCTGCACTACAAAGAAGTATCACTTCCCACCGGTCAAAAGGGACATCCACAAAATGTGTAAAAACCAGAAAGGCAAGACAGGCCCTGGAGAACAGGGAGCCTTGTTATGCTGATGGGCGGGATGTAAATTGCCAACTGCCTCTCTGGAGGAGTGCATTGTGTTCCCTAAAACAAGTAAACAACAGAGCTACAGAGCCAAGGGCACTTCCAGTCTAGGGAATATACCTTGGGAAAACTGAAAATCAAAAAGACACAGCCACCCCAAAATTTAGGGCTGCACTGCTTACAAGGACCTCAACTTGGGTACACCTTAAATATCCCAGGAAATATAAAAATGGTTCAAAAAATTGTGGTACTTACGTACGATGGAATATCCCTCAGCCATGAAATCAATGTCATAAGACCAGTAGCAGCAAAATGGGTGGATTCAGGTACGATTATTCTAAGTGAAATAAGTCACACAGAAAAAGAAACTTATCATAAGATATCACTTATGAAGATCCTGTAAACATGGCTACACTTGAACTGAGTTAGGAAAGAGAACAGTGTCTCACATTTAGAAAACACTCTTATGCCTGCTTAAGGGGGAAGGAGAGGTGGGGTGATGCATAAAACCAGAGTTTGATATAAGCACAGGTACCGTTCCAAAAACCAACTATGGAATAGACAAGACCTACACCTTCCTCAGTGAAAGGGACTCAAAACCCCATATTTCCCGCAGAGGAATATATCTGACTACTAAGAATGTTAAAACCTATGTATTGATATGTCTCCGTAAGGGAATCAAGTGTGTCTAGACTGGCATTAACATGGCAGCGAGAATCAGCTCAAACCCACTATAAAAAGGAATTTCAAAAACAAAACAAAAAAACTGGGAAATTCTTTACAATTCCTTCAGGGTCTCTGATGAAACCTGGAATGACCCTATCTACAACGACAGCTGGATGTGGCATAAGGAGGGACACTTGGGACTGAGATGATTGGTGAGATTGGGTGAGCAAATGCAGACCCTTTAAAGCACAAATGCCTGGCACCCATTCCATGGGTCCCAACTCTCCAGGTTGAAAGGAATATTACTACAGCTATAACATGTACGGGAAACCTACAGAACGGACACACTGTGAATACGAAAGGTTTCTAAACCTGAACGAATAGTCCCTCTCCTGGTGCTCCAGTTTGACTTTCCATCTGCTTTACTATCAACCTCCCAACTTGGAGAGACAGCCCCTTTAACCTCCTGGTTCGCACAGGTTGCCAATTTGGCAGAGGATGAAAGGGAAGAGGGAGAACCAATGAGAGAGTAGCTGTTAGGCATTTCGACGGGCACATATCACTGTAATTTCCCGGCAGGAAGAAGAATTAACCAATGTCTCAGCCACCCACCGGGAATCAGTATAGATCCTGAACCAAAATTTTAGACTTGCGGTCAGCTCACCAAAAACGAGTTGAAAAATGGAGCTCAGGGGCACAGCAATTCACAAACTGGCCGAGTAATAAAGGACAACTATCGTCCAAAAATCTGTTGAGGGAAGGCAATGAGGCGGACTTGAAAGCGAGGCAGAATAGCAGGAAACAGATTTCAAGAGGTACGTTGGAATCGCCTTTAAAGCACAGGAAGAGGGGCACAACTTCGACAATGATGCACTTGGCCAAAAAGGGCGTATGCGTTTTCACCTGAATATATTCAGGAGAAAACGCATACGCCCTTTTTGGCCAAGCAAGCAAGCGGGCAATTCAAATCTGCACTACAAAGAAGTATCACTTCCCACCGGTCAAAAGGGACATCCACAAAATGTGTACAAACCTGAAAGGAAAGACAGGCACTGGAGAACAGGGAGCCTTGTTATGCTGATGGGCGGGATGTAAATTGCCAACTGCCTCTCTGGAGGAGTACATTGTGTTCCCTAAAACAAGTAAAGAGCAGAGCTACAGCGCCAAGGGCACTTCCAGTCTACGGAATATACCTTGGGAAAACTGAAAATCAATAAGACAGAGCCACCCCAAACTTTAGGGCTGCACTGCTTACAAGGACCTCAACTTGGGTACACCTTAAATATCCCAGGAAATATAAAAATGGTTCAAAAAATTGTGGTACTTACGTACGATGGAATATCCCTCAGCCATGAAATCAATGTCATAAGACCAGTAGCAGCAAAATGGGTGGATTCAGGTACGATGATTCTAAGTGAAATAAGTCACACAGAAAAAGAAACTTATCATAAGATATCACTTATGAAGATCCTGTAAACATGGCTACACTTGAACTGAGTTAGGAAAGAGAACAGTGTCTCACATTTAGAAAACACTCTTATGCCTGCTTAAGGGGGAAGGAGAGGTGGGGTGATGCATAAAACCAGAGTTTGATATAAGCACAGGTACCGTTCCAAAAACCAACTATGGAATAGACAAGACCAACACCTTCCTCAGTGAAAGGGACTCAAAACCCCATATTTCCCGAAGAGGAATATATCTGACTAGTAAGAATCTTAAAAGCTATGTATTGATATGTCTCCGTAAGGGAATCAAGTGTGTCTAGACTGGGATAAATATGGCAGCGAGAATCAGCTCAAACCCACTATAAAAAGGAATTTCAAAAATAAAACAAAAAAACTGGGAAAATCTTTACAATTCCTTCAGGGTCTCTGATGAAACCTGAAATGACCCTATCTACAATGACAGCTGGATGTGGCATAAGGCTGGACACTGGGACTGAGAGGATTGGTGAGATTGGGTGAGCAAATGCAGACCCTTTAAAGCAATAATGCATGGCACACATTCCATGGGTCCCAACTCTCCAGGTTGAAGGGAATATTACTACAGATATAACATGTACGGGAATCCTAGAGAACGGACACGCTGTGAATACGAAAGGTTTCTAAAACTCAACGAATAGTCCCTCTCCTGGTGCTCTGGTTTGACTTTCCATCTGCTTTATTATCAACCTCCCAACTTGGAGAGACAGCCCCTTTAACCTCCTGGTTCGCACAGGTTGCCAATTTGGCAGAGGATGAAAGGGAAGAGGGAGAACCAATGAGAGAGTAGCTGTTAGGCATTTGGACGGGCACATATCACTGTAATTTCCCGGCAGGAAGAAGAATTAACCAAAGTCTCAGCCACCCACCGGGAATCAGTATAGATCCTGAACCAAAATTTTAGACTTGCGGTCAGCTCAACAAAAACGAGTTGAAAAATGGTGCTCAGGGACACAGCAATTCACAAACTGGCCGAGTAATAAAGGACAACTATCGTCCAAAAATCTGTTGAGGGAAGGCAATGAGGCGGACTTGAAAGCGAGGCAGAATAGCAGGAAACAGATTTCAAGAGGTACGTTGGAATCGCCTTTAAAGCACAGGAAGAGGGGCACAACTTCGACAATGATGCACTTGGCCAAAAAGGGCGTATGCGTTTTCTCCTGAATATATTCAGGAGAAAACGCATACGCCCTTTTTGGCCAAGCAAGCAAGCGCGCAATGCAAATCTGCACTACAAAGAAGTATCACTTCCCACCGGTCAAAAGGGACATCCACAAAATGTGTAAAAACCAGAAAGGCAAGACAGGCCCTGGAGAACAGGGAGCCTTGTTATGCTGATGGGCGGGATGTAAATTGCCAACTGCCTCTCTGGAGGAGTGCATTGTGTTCCCTAAAACAAGTAAACAACAGAGCTACAGAGCCAAGGGCACTTCCAGTCTAGGGAATATACCTTGGGAAAACTGAAAATCAAAAAGACACAGCCACCACAAAATTAAGGGCTGCACTGCTTACAAGGACCTCAACTTGGGTACACCTTAAATATCCCAGGAAATATAAAAATGGTTCAAATAATTGTGGTACTTACGTACGATGGAATATCCCTCAGCCATGAAATCAATGTCATAAGACCAGTAGCAGCAAAATGGGTGGATTCAGGTACGATGATTCTAAGTGAAATAAGTCACACAGAAAAAGAAACTTATCATAAGATATCACTTATGAAGATCCTGTAAACATGGCTACACTTGAACTGAGTTAGGAAAGAGAACAGTGTCTCACATTTAGAAAACACTCTTATGCCTGCTTAAGGGGGAAGGAGAGGTGGGGTGATGCATAAAACCAGAGTTTGATATAAGCAGAGGTACCGTTCCAAAAACCAACTATGGAATAGACAAGACCTACACCTTCCTCAGTGAAAGGGACTCAAAACCCCATATTTCCCGCAGAGGAATATATCTGACTAGTAAGAATCTTAAAACCTATGTATTGGTATGTCTCCGTAAGGGAATCAAGTGTGTCTAGACTGGGATAAATATGGCAGCGAGAATCAGCTCAAACCCACTATAAAAAGGAATTTCAAAAATAAAACAAAAAAACTGGGAAATTCTTTACAATTCCTTCAGGGTCTCTGATGAAACCTGAAATGACCCTATCTACAATGACAGCTGGATGTGGCATAAGGCTGGACACTTGGGACTGAGAGGATTGGTGAGATTGGGTGAGCAAATGCAGACCCTTTAAAGCAATAATGCATGGCACACATTCCATGGGTCCCAACTCTCCAGGTTGAAGGGAATATTACTACAGATATAACATGTACGGGAATCCTAGAGAACGGACACACTGTGAATACGAAAGGTTTCTAAAACTCAACGAATAGTCCCTCTCCTGGTGCTCCAGTTTGACTTTCCATCTGCTTTATTATCAACCTCCCATCTTGGAGAGACAGCCCCTTTAACCTCCTGGTTCGCACAGGTTGCCAATTTGGCAGAGGATGAAAGGGAAGAGGGAGAACCAATGAGAGAGTAGCTGTTATGCATTTGGATGGGCACATATCACTGTAATTTCCCGGCAGGAAGAAGAATTAACCAAAGTCTCAGCCACCCACCGGGAATCAGTATAGATCCTGAACCAAAATTTTGGACTTGCGGTCAGCTCACCAAAAACGAGTTGAAAAATGGAGCTCAGGGGCACAGCAATTCACAAACTGGCCGAGTAATAAAGGACAACTATCGTCCAAAAATCTGTTGAGGGAAGGCAACGAGGCGGACTTGAAAGCGAGGCAGAATAGCAGGAAACAGATTTCCAGAGGTACGTTGGAATCGCCTTTAAAGCACAGGAAGAGGGGCACAACTTCGACAATGATGCACTTGGCCAAAAAGGGCGTATGCGTTTTCTCCTGAATATATTCAGGAGAAAACGCATACGCCCTTTTTGGCCAAGCAAGCAAGCGGGCAATGCAAATCTGCACTACAAAGAAGTATCACTTCCCACCGGTCAAAAGGGACATCCACAAAATGTGTAAAAACCAGAAAGGCAAGACAGGCCCTGGAGAACAGGGAGCCTTGTTATGGTGATGGGCGGGATGTAAATTGCCAACTGCCTCTCTGGAGGAGTGCATTGTGTTCCCTAAAACAAGTAAACAACAGAGCTACAGAGCGAAGGGCACTTCCAGTCTAGGGAATATACCTTGGGAAAACTGAAAATCAAAAAGACACAGCCACCACAAAATTTAGGGCTGCACTGCTTACAAGGACCTCAACTTGGGTACACCTTAAATATCCCAGGAAATATAAAAATGGTTCAAAAAATTGTGGTACTTACGTACGATGGAATATCCCTCAGCCATGAAATCAATGTCATAAGACCAGTAGCAGCAAAATGGGTGGATTCAGGTACGATGATTCTAAGTGAAATAAGTCACACAGAAAAAGAAACTTATCATAAGATATCACTTATGAAGATCCTGTAAACATGGCTACACTTGAACTGAGTTAGGAAAGAGAACAGTGTCTCACATTTAGAAAACACTCTTATGCCTGCTTAAGGCGGAAGGAGAGGTGGGGTGATGCATAAAACCAGAGTTTGATATAAGCACAGGTACCGTTCCAAAAACCAACTATGGAATAGACAAGACCTACACCTTCCTCAGTGAAAGGGACTCAAAACCCCATATTTCCCGCAGAGGAATATATCTGACTAGTAAGAATCTTAAAACCTATGTATTGATATGTCTCCGTAAGGGAATCAAGTGTGTCTAGACTGGGATAAATATGGCAGCGAGAATCAGCTCAAACCCACTATAAAAAGGAATTTCAAAAATAAAACAAAAAAACTGGGAAATTCTTTACAATACCTTCAGGGTCTCTGATGAAACCTGAAATGACCCTATCTACAATGACAGCTGGATGTGGCATAAGGCTGGACACTTGGGACTGAGAGGATTGGTGAGATTGGGTGAGCAAATGCAGACCCTTTAAAGCAATAATGCATGGCACACATTCCATGGGTCCCAACTCTCCAGGTTGAAGGGAATATTACTACAGATATAACATGTACGGGAATCCTAGAGAACGGACACACTGTGAATACGAAAGGTTTCTAAAACTCAACGAATAGTCCCTCTCCTGGTGCTCCGGTTTGACTTTCCATCTGCTTTATTATCAACCTCCCAACTTGGAGAGACAGCCCCTTTAACCTCCTGGTTCGCACAGGTTGCCAATTTGGCAGAGGATGAAAGGGAAGAGGGAGAACCAATGAGAGAGTAGCTGTTAGGCATTTGGACGGGCACATATCACTGTAATTTCCCGGCAGGAAGAAGAATTAACCAAAGTCTCAGCCACCCACCGGGAATCAGTATAGATCCTGAACCAAAATTTTGGACTTGCGGTCAGCTCACCAAAAACGAGTTGAAAAATGGAGCTCAGGGGCACAGCAATTCACAAACTGGCCGAGTAATAAAGGACAACTATCGTCCAAAAATCTGTTGAGGGAAGGCAATGAGGCAGACTTGAAAGCGAGGCAGAATAGCAGGAAACAGATTTCAAGAGGTACGTTGGAATCGCCTTTAAAGCACAGGAAGAGGGGCACAACTTCGACAATGATGCACTTGGCCAAAAACGGCGTATGCATTTTCTCCTGAATATATTCAGGAGAAAACGCATACGCCCTTTTTGGCCAAGCAAGCAAGCGGGCAATGCAAATCTGCACTACAAAGAAGTATCACTTCCCACCGGTCAAAAGGGACATCCACAAAATGTGTAAAAACCAGAAAGGCAAGACAGGCCCTGGAGAACAGGGAGCCTTGTTATGCTGATGGGCGGGATGTAAATTGCCAACTGCCTCTCTGGAGGAGTGCATTGTGTTCCCTAAAACAAGTAAACAACAGAGCTACAGAGCCAAGGGCACTTCCAGTCTAGGGAATATACCTTGGGAAAACTGAAAATCAAAAAGACACAGCCACCCCAAAATTTAGGGCTGCACTGCTTACAAGGACCTCAACTTGGGTACACCTTAAATATCCCAGGAAATATAAAAATGGTTCAAAAAATTGTGGTACTTACGTACGATGGAATATCCCTCAGCCATGAAATCAATGTCATAAGACCAGTAGCAGCAAAATGGGTGGATTCAGGTACGATGATTCTAAGTGAAATAAGTCACACAGAAAAAGAAACTTATCATAAGATATCACTTATGAAGATCCTGTAAACATGGCTACACTTGAACTGAGTTAGGAAAGAGAACAGTGTCTCACATTTAGAAAACACTCTTATGCCTGCTTAAGGGGGAAGGAGAGGTGGGGTGATGCATAAAACCAGAGTTTGATATAAGCACAGGTACCGTTCCAAAAACCAACTATGGAATAGACAAGACCTACACCTTCCTCAGTGAAAGGGACTCAAAACCCCATATTTCCCGCAGAGGAATATATCTGACTAGTAAGAATCTTAAAACCTATGTATTGATATGTCTCCGTAAGGGAATCAAGTGTGTCTAGACTGGGATAAATATGGCAGCGAGAATCAGCTCAAACCCACTATAAAAAGGAATTTCAAAAATAAAACAAAAAAACTGGGAAATTCTTTACAATTCCTTCAGGGTCTCTGATGAAACCTGAAATGACCCTATCTACAATGACAGCTGGATGTGGCATAAGGCTGGACACTTGGGACTGAGAGGATTGGTGAGATTGGGTGAGCAAATGCAGACCCTTTAAAGCAATAATGCATGGCACACATTCCATGGGTCCCAACTCTCCAGGTTGAAGGGAATATTACTACAGATATAACATGTACGGGAATCCTAGAGAACGGACACACTGTGAATACGAAAGGTTTCTAAAACTCAACGAATAGTCCCTCTCCTGGTTCTCCGGTTTGACTTTCCATCTGCTTTATTATCAACCTCCCAAATTGGAGAGACAGCCCCTTTAACCTCCTGGTTCGCACAGGTTGCCAATTTGGCAGAGGATGAAAGGGAAGAGGGAGAACCAATGAGAGAGTAGCTGTTAGGCATTTGGATGGGCACATATCACTGTAATTTCCCGGCAGGAAGAAGAATTAACCAAAGTCTCAGCCACCCACCGGGAATCAGTATAGATCCTGAACCAAAATTTTGGACTTGCGGTCAGCTCACCAAAAACGAGTTGAAAAATGGAGCTCAGGGGCACAGCAATTCACAAACTGGCCGAGTAATAAAGGACAACTATCGTCCAAAAATCTGTTGAGGGAAGGCAACGAGGCGGACTTGAAAGCGAGGCAGAATAGCAGGAAACAGATTTCCAGAGGTACGTTGGAATCGCCTTTAAAGCACAGGAAGAGGGGCACAAATTCGACAATGATGCACTTGGACAAAAAGGGCGTATGCGTTTTCTCCTGAATATATTCAGGAGAAAACGCATACGCCCTTTTTGGCCAAGCAAGCAAGCGGGCAATGCAAATCTGCACTACAAAGAAGTATCACTTCCCACCGGTCAAAAGGGACATCCACAAAATGTGTAAAAACCAGAAAGGCAAGACAGGCCCTGGAGAACAGGGAGCCTTGTTATGCTGATGGGCGGGATGTAAATTGCCAACTGCCTCTCTGGAGGAGTGCATTGTGTTCCCTAAAACAAGTAAACAACAGAGCTACAGAGCCAAGGGCACTTCCAGTCTAGGGAATATCCCTTGGGAAAACTGAAAATCAAAAAGACACAGCCACCACAAAATTTAGGGCTGCACTGCTTACAAGGACCTCAACTTGGGTACACCTTAAATATCCCAGGAAATATAAAAATGGTTCAAAAAATTGTGGTACTTACGTACGATGGAATATCCCTCAGCCATGAAATCAATGTCATAAGACCAGTAGCAGCAAAATGGGTGGATTCAGGTACGATGATTCTAAGTGAAATAAGTCACACAGAAAAAGAAACTTATCATAAGATATCACTTATGAAGATCCTGTAAACATGGCTACACTTGAACTGAGTTAGGAAAGAGAACAGTGTCTCACATTTAGAAAACACTCTTATGCCTGCTTAAGGGGGAAGGAGAGGTGGGGTGATGCATAAAACCAGAGTTTGATATAAGCAGAGGTACCGTTCCAAAAACCAACTATGGAATAGACAAGACCTACACCTTCCTCAGTGAAAGGGACTCAAAACCCCATATTTCCCGCAGAGGAATATATCTGACTAGTAAGAATCTTAAAACCTATGTATTGATATGTCTCCGTAAGGGAATCAAGTGTGTCTAGACTGGGATAAATATGGCAGCGAGAATCAGCTCAAACCCACTATAAAAAGGAATTTCAAAAATAAAACAAAAAAACTGGGAAATTCTTTACAATTCCTTCAGGGTCTCTGATGAAACCTGAAATGACCCTATCTACAATGACAGCTGGATGTGGCATAAGGCTGGACACTTGGGACTGAGAGGATTGGTGAGATTGGGTGAGCAAATGCAGACCCTTTAAAGCAATAATGCATGGCACACATTCCATGGGTCCCAACTCTCCAGGTTGAAGGGAATATTACTACAGATATAACATGTACGGGAATCCTAGAGAATGGACACGCTGTGAATACGAAAGGTTTCTAAAACTCAACGAATAGTCCCTCTCCTGGTGCTCCGGTTTGACTTTCCATCTGCTTTATTATCAACCTCCCAACTTGGAGAGACAGCCCCTTTAACCTCCTGGTTCGCACAGGTTGCCAATTTGGCAGAGGATGAAAGGGAAGAGGGAGAACCAATGAGAGAGTAGCTGTTAGGCATTTGGATGGGCACATATCACTGTAATTTCCCGGCAGGAAGAAGAATTAACCAAAGTCTCAGCCACCCACCGGGAATCAGTATAGATCCTGAACGAAAATTTTGGACTTGCGGTCAGCTCACCAAAAACGAGTTGAAAAATGGAGCTCAGGGGCACAGCAATTCACAAACTGGCCGAGTAATAAAGGACAACTATCGTCCAAAAATCTGTTGAGGGAAGGCAACGAGGCGGACTTGAAAGCGAGGCAGAATAGCAGGAAACAGATTTCCAGAGGTACGTTGGAATCGCCTTTAAAGCACAGGAAGAGGGGCACAACTTCGACAATGATGCACTTGGCCAAAAACGGCGTATGCATTTTCTCCTGAATATATTCAGGAGAAAACGCATACGCCCTTTTTGGCCAAGCAAGCAAGCGGGCAATGCAAATCTGCACTACAAAGAAGTATCACTTCCCACCGGTCAAAAGGGACATCCACAAAATGTGTAAAAACCAGAAAGGCAAGACAGGCCCTGGAGAACAGGGAGCCTTGTTATGGTGATGGGCGGGATGTAAATTGCCAACTGCCTCTCTGGAGGAGTGCATTGTGTTCCCTAAAACAAGTAAACAACAGAGCTACAGAGCCAAGGGCACTTCCAGTCTAGGGAATATACCTTGGGAAAACTGAAAATCAAAAAGACACAGCCACCACAAAATTTAGGGCTGCACTGCTTACAAGGACCTCAACTTGGGTACACCTTAAATATCCCAGGAAATATAAAAATGGTTCAAAAAATTGTGGTACTTACGTACGATGGAATATCCCTCAGCCATGAAATCAATGTCATAAGACCAGTAGCAGCAAAATGGGTGGATTCAGGTACGATGATTCTAAGTGAAATAAGTCACACAGAAAAAGAAACTTATCATAAGATATCACTTATGAAGATCCTGTAAACATGGCTACACTTGAACTGAGTTAGGAAAGAGAACAGTGTCTCACATTTAGAAAACACTCTTATGCCTGCTTAAGGCGGAAGGAGAGGTGTGGTGATGCATAAAACCAGAGTTTGATATAAGCACAGGTACCGTTCCAAAAACCAACTATGGAATAGACAAGACCTACACCTTCCTCAGTGAAAGGGACTCAAAACCCCATATTTCCCGCAGAGGAATATATCTGACTAGTAAGAATCTTAAAACCTATGTATTGATATGTCTCCGTAAGGGAATCAAGTGTGTCTAGACTGGGATAAATATGGCAGCGAGAATCAGCTCAAACCCACTATAAAAAGGAATTTCAAAAATAAAACAAAAAAACTGGGAAATTCTTTACAATTCCTTCAGGGTCTCTGATGAAACCTGAAATGACCCTATCTACAATGACAGCTGGATGTGGCATAAGGCTGGACACTTGGGACTGAGAGGATTGGTGAGATTGGGTGAGCAAATGCAGACCCTTTAAAGCAATAATGCATGGCACACATTCCATGGGTCCCAACTCTCCAGGTTGAAGGGAATATTACTACAGATATAACATGTACGGGAATCCTAGAGAACGGACACACTGTGAATACGAAAGGTTTCTAAAACTCAACGAATAGTCCCTCTCCTGGTGCTCCGGTTTGACTTTCCATCTGCTTTATTATCAACCTCCCAACTTGGAGAGACAGCCCCTTTAACCTCCTGGTTCGCACAGGTTGCCAATTTGGCAGAGGATGAAAGGGAAGAGGGAGAACCAATGAGAGAGTAGCTGTTAGGCATTTGGACGGGCACATATCACTGTAATTTCCCGGCAGGAAGAAGAATTAACCAAAGTCTCAGCCACCCACCGGGAATCAGTATAGATCCTGAACCAAAATTTTGGACTTGCGGTCAGCTCACCAAAAACGAGTTGAAAAATGGAGCTCAGGGGCACAGCAATTCACAAACTGGCCGAGTAATAAAGGACAACTATCGTCCAAAAATCTGTTGAGGGAAGGCAATGAGGCGGACTTGAAAGCGAGGCAGAATAGCAGGAAACAGATTTCAAGAGGTACGTTGGAATCGCCTTTAAAGCACAGGAAGAGGGGCACAACTTCGACAATGATGCACTTGGCCAAAAACGGCGTATGCATTTTCTCCTGAATATATTCAGGAGAAAACGCATACGCCCTTTTTGGCCAAGCAAGCAAGCGGGCAATGCAAATCTGCACTACAAAGAAGTATCACTTCCCACCGGTCAAAAGGGACATCCACAAAATGTGTAAAAACCAGAAAGGCAAGACAGGCCCTGGAGAACAGGGAGCCTTGTTATGCTGATGGGCGGGATGTAAATTGCCAACTGCCTCTCTGGAGGAGTGCATTGTGTTCCCTAAAACAAGTAAACAACAGAGCTACAGAGCCAAGGGCACTTCCAGTCTAGGGAATATACCTTGGGAAAACTGAAAATCAAAAAGACACAGCCACCCCAAAATTTAGGGCTGCACTGCTTACAAGGACCTCAACTTGGGTACACCTTAAATATCCCAGGAAATATAAAAATGGTTCAAATAATTGTAGTACTTACGTACGATGGAATATCCCTCAGCCATGAAATCAATGTCATAGGACCAGTAGCAGCAAAATGGGTGGATTCAGGTACGATTATTCTAAGTGAAATAAGTCACACAGAAAAAGAAACTTATCATAAGATATCACTTATGAAGATCCTGTAAACATGGCTACACTTGAACTGAGTTAGGAAAGAGAACAGTGTCTCACATTTAGAAAACACTCTTATGCCTGCTTAAGGGGGAAGGAGAGGTGGGGTGATGCATAAAACCAGAGTTTGATATAAGCACAGGTACCGTTCCAAAAACCAACTATGGAATAGACAAGACCTACACCTTCCTCAGTGAAAGGGACTCAAAACCCCATATTTCCCGCAGAGGAATATATCTGACTAGTAAGAATGTTAAAACCTATGTATTGATATGTCTCCGTAAGGGAATCAAGTGTGTCTAGACTGGCATTAACATGGCAGCGAGAATCAGCTCAAACCCACTATAAAAAGGAATTTCAAAAACAAAACAAAAAAACTGGGAAATTCTTTACAATTCCTTCAGGGTCTCTGATGAAACCTGGAATGACCCTATCTACAACGACAGCTGGATGTGGCATAAGGAGGGACACTTGGGACTGAGATGATTGGTGAGATTGGGTGAGCAAATGCAGACCCTTTAAAGCACAAATGCCTGGCACCCATTCCATGGGTCCCAACTCTCCAGGTTGAAGGGAATATTACTACAGCTATAACATGTACGGGAAACCTACAGAACGGACACACTGTGAATACGAAAGGTTTCTAAACCTGAACGAATAGTCCCTCTCCTGGTGCTCCAGTTTGACTTTCCATCTGCTTTACTATCAACCTCCCAACTTGGAGAGACAGCCCCTTTAACCTCCTGGTTCGCACAGGTTGCCAATTTGGCAGAGGATGAAAGGGAAGAGGGAGAACCAATGAGAGAGTAGCTGTTAGGCATTTGGACGGGCACATATCACTGTAATTTCCCGGCAGGAAGAAGAATTAACCAAAGTCTCAGCCACCCACCGGGAATCAGTATAGATCCTGAACCAAAATTTTAGACTTGCGGTCAGCTCACCAAAAACGAGTTGAAAAATGGAGCTCAGGGGCACAGCAATTCACAAACTGGCCGAGTAATAAAGGACAACTATCGTCCAAAAATCTGTTGAGGGAAGGCAATGAGGCGGACTTGAAAGCGAGGCAGAATAGCAGGAAACAGATTTCAAGAGGTACGTTGGAATCGCCTTTAAAGCACAGGAAGAGGGGCACAACTTCGACAATGATGCACTTGGCCAAAAAGGGCGTATGCGTTTTCACCTGAATATATTCAGGAGAAAACGCATACGCCCTTTTTGGCCAAGCAAGCAAGCGGGCAATTCAAATCTGCACTACAAAGAAGTATCACTTCCCACCGGTCAAAAGGGACATCCACAAAATGTGTACAAACCTGAAAGGAAAGACAGGCACTGGAGAACAGGGAGCCTTGTTATGCTGATGGGCGGGATGTAAATTGCCAACTGCCTCTCTGGAGGAGTACATTGTGTTCCCTAAAACAAGTAAAGAGCAGAGCTACAGCGCCAAGGGCACTTCCAGTCTACGGAATATACCTTGGGAAAACTGAAAATCAATAAGACAGAGCCACCCCAAACTTTAGGGCTGCACTGCTTACAAGGACCTCAACTTGGGTACACCTTAAATATCCCAGGAAATATAAAAATGGTTCAAAAAATTGTGGTACTTACGTACGATGGAATATCCCTCAGCCATGAAATCAATGTCATAAGACCAGTAGCAGCAAAATGGGTGGATTCAGGTACGATGATTCTAAGTGAAATAAGTCACACAGAAAAAGAAACTTATCATAAGATATCACTTATGAAGATCCTGTAAACATGGCTACACTTGAACTGAGTTAGGAAAGAGAACAGTGTCTCACATTTAGAAAACACTCTTATGCCTGCTTAAGGGGGAAGGAGAGGTGGGGTGATGCATAAAACCAGAGTTTGATATAAGCACAGGTACCGTTCCAAAAACCAACTATGGAATAGACAAGACCTACACCTTCCTCAGTGAAAGGGACTCAAAACCCCATATTTCCTGCAGAGGAATATATCTGACTAGTAAGAATCTTAAAAGCTATGTATTGATATGTCTCCGTAAGGGAATCAAGTGTGTCTAGACTGGGATAAATATGGCAGCGAGAATCAGCTCAAACCCACTATAAAAAGGAATTTCAAAAATAAAACAAAAAAACTGGGAAAATCTTTACAATTCCTTCAGGGTCTCTGATGAAACCTGAAATGACCCTATCTACAATGACAGCTGGATGTGGCATAAGGCTGGACACTTGGGACTGAGAGGATTGGTGAGATTGGGTGAGCAAATGCAGACCCTTTAAAGCAATAATGCATGGCACACATTCCATGGGTCCCAACTCTCCAGGTTGAAGGGAATATTACTACAGATATAACATGTACGGGAATCCTAGAGAACGGACACGCTGTGAATACGAAAGGTTTCTAAAACTCAACGAATAGTCCCTCTCCTGGTGCTCTGGTTTGACTTTCCATCTGCTTTATTATCAACCTCCCAACTTGGAGAGACAGCCCCTTTAACCTCCTGGTTCGCACAGGTTGCCAATTTGGCAGAGGATGAAAGGGAAGAGGGAGAACCAATGAGAGAGTAGCTGTTAGGCATTTGGACGGGCACATATCACTGTAATTTCCCGGCAGGAAGAAGAATTAACCAAAGTCTCAGCCACCCACCGGGAATCAGTATAGATCCTGAACCAAAATTTTAGACTTGCGGTCAGCTCAACAAAAACGAGTTGAAAAATGGAGCTCAGGGGCACAGCAATTCACAAACTGGCCGAGTAATAAAGGACAACTATCGTCCAAAAATCTGTTGAGGGAAGGCAACGAGGCGGACTTGAAAGCGAGGCAGAATAGCAGGAAACAGATTTCAAGAGGTACATTGGAATCGCCTTTAAAGCACAGGAAGAGGGGCACAACTTCGACAATGATGCACTTGACCAAAAAGGGCGTATGCGTTTTCTCCTGAATATATTCAGGAGAAAACGCATACGCCCTTTTTGGCCAAGCAAGCAAGCGGGCAATGCAAATCTGCACTACAAAGAAGTATCACTTCCCACCGGTCAAAAGGGACATCCACAAAATGTGTAAAAACCAGAAAGGCAAGACAGGCCCTGGAGAACAGGGAGCCTTGTTATGCTGATGGGCGGGATGTAAATTGCCAGCTGCCTCTCTGGAGGAGTGCATTGTGTTCCCTAAAACAAGTAAACAACAGAGCTACAGAGCCAAGGGCACTTCCAGTCTAGGGAATATACCTTGGGAAAACTGAAAATCAAAAAGACACAGCCACCCCAAAATTTAGGGCTGCACTGCTTACAAGGACCTCAACTTGGGTACACCTTAAATATCCCAGGAAATATAAAAATGGTTCAAAAAATTGTGGTACTTACGTACGATGGAATATCCCTCAGCCATGAAATCAATGTCATAAGACCAGTAGCAGCAAAATGGGTGGATTCAGGTACGATGATTCTAAGTGAAATAAGTCACACAGAAAAAGAAACTTATCATAAGATATCACTTATGAAGATCCTGTAAACATGGCTACACTTGAACTGAGTTAGGAAAGAGAACAGTGTCTCACATTTAGAAAACACTCTTATGCCTGCTTAAGGGGGAAGGAGAGGTGGGGTGATGCATAAAACCAGAGTTTGATATAAGCACAGGTACCGTTCCAAAAACCAACTATGGAATAGACAAGACCTACACCTTCCTCAGTGAAAGGGACTCAAAACCCCATATTTCCTGCAGAGGAATATATCTGACTAGTAAGAATCTTAAAACCTATGTATTGGTATGTCTCCGTAAGGGAATCAAGTGTGTCTAGACTGGGATAAATATGGCAGCGAGAATCAGCTCAAACCCACTATAAAAAGGAATTTCAAAAATAAAACAAAAAAACTGGGAAATTCTTTACAATTCCTTCAGGGTCTCTGATGAAACCTGAAATGACCCTATCTACAATGACAGCTGGATGTGGCATAAGGCTGGACACTTGGGACTGAGAGGATTGGTGAGATTGGGTGAGCAAATGCAGACCCTTTAAAGCAATAATGCATGGCACACATTCCATGGGTCCCAACTCTCCAGGTTGAAGGGAATATTACTACAGATATAACATGTACGGGAATCCTAGAGAACGGACACGCTGTGAATACGAAAGGTTTCTAAAACTCAACGAATAGTCCCTCTCCTGGTGCTCTGGTTTGACTTTCCATCTGCTTTATTATCAACCTCCCAACTTGGAGAGACAGCCCCTTTAACCTCCTGGTTCGCACAGGTTGCCAATTTGGCAGAGGATGAAAGGGAAGAGGGAGAACCAATGAGAGAATAGCTGTTAGGCATTTGGACGGGCACATATCACTGTAATTTCCCGGCAGGAAGAAGAATTAACCAAAGTCTCAGCCACCCACCGGGAATCAGTATAGATCCTGAACCAAAATTTTAGACTTGCGGTCAGCTCAACAAAAACGAGTTGAAAAATGGAGCTCAGGGGCACAGCAATTCACAAACTGGCCGAGTAATAAAGGACAACTATCGTCCAAAAATCTGTTGAGGGAAGGCAACGAGGCGGACTTGAAAGCGAGGCAGAATAGCAGGAAACAGATTTCAAGAGGTACATTGGAATCGCCTTTAAAGCACAGGAAGAGGGGCACAACTTCGACAATGATGCACTTGACCAAAAAGGGCGTATGCGTTTTCTCCTGAATATATTCAGGAGAAAACGCATACGCCCTTTTTGGCCAAGCAAGCAAGCGGGCAATGCAAATCTGCACTACAAAGAAGTATCACTTCCCACCGGTCAAAAGGGACATCCACAAAATGTGTAAAAACCAGAAAGGCAAGACAGGCCCTGGAGAACAGGGAGCCTTGTTATGCTGATGGGCGGGATGTAAATTGCCAGCTGCCTCTCTGGAGGAGTGCATTGTGTTCCCTAAAACAAGTAAACAACAGAGCTACAGAGCCAAGGGCACTTCCAGTCTAGGGAATATACCTTGGGAAAACTGAAAATCAAAAAGACACAGCCACCCCAAAATTTAGGGCTGCACTGCTTACAAGGACCTCAACTTGGGTACACCTTAAATATCCCAGGAAATATAAAAATGGTTCAAAAAATTGTGGTACTTACGTACGATGGAATATCCCTCAGCCATGAAATCAATGTCATAAGACCAGTAGCAGCAAAATGGGTGGATTCAGGTACGATGATTCTAAGTGAAATAAGTCACACAGAAAAAGAAACTTATCATAAGATATCACTTATGAAGATCCTGTAAACATGGCTACACTTGAACTGAGTTAGGAAAGAGAACAGTGTCTCACATTTAGAAAACACTCTTATGCCTGCTTAAGGGGGAAGGAGAGGTGGGGTGATGCATAAAACCAGAGTTTGATATAAGCACAGGTACCGTTCCAAAAACCAACTATGGAATAGACAAGACCTACACCTTCCTCAGTGAAAGGGACTCAAAACCCCATATTTCCTGCAGAGGAATATATCTGACTAGTAAGAATCTTAAAACCTATGTATTGGTATGTCTCCGTAAGGGAATCAAGTGTGTCTAGACTGGGATAAATATGGCAGCGAGAATCAGCTCAAACCCACTATAAAAAGGAATTTCAAAAATAAAACAAAAAAACTGGGAAATTCTTTACAATTCCTTCAGGGTCTCTGATGAAACCTGAAATGACCCTATCTACAATGACAGCTGGATGTGGCATAAGGCTGGACACTTGGGACTGAGAGGATTGGTGAGATTGGGTGAGCAAATGCAGACCCTTTAAAGCAATAATGCATGGCACACATTCCATGGGTCCCAACTCTCCAGGTTGAAGGGAATATTACTACAGATATAACATGTACGGGAATCCTAGAGAACGGACACACTGTGAATACGAAAGGTTTCTAAAACTCAACGAATAGTCCCTCTCCTGGTGCTCCAGTTTGACTTTCCATCTGCTTTATTATCAACCTCCCATCTTGGAGAGACAGCCCCTTTAACCTCCTGGTTCGCACAGGTTGCCAATTTGGCAGAGGATGAAAGGGAAGAGGGAGAACCAATGAGAGAGTAGCTGTTAGGCATTTGGACGGGCACATATCACTCTAATTTCCCAGCAGGAAGAAGAATTAACCAAAGTCTCAGCCACCCACCGGGAATCAGTATAGATCCTGAACCAAAATTTTGGACTTGCGGTCAGCTCACCAAAAACGAGTTGAAAAATGGAGCTCAGGGGCACAGCAATTCACAAACTGGCCGAGTAATAAAGGACAACTATCGTCCAAAAATCTGTTGAGGGAAGGCAAAGAGGCGGACTTGAAAGCGAGGCAGAATAGCAGGAAACAGATTTCAAGAGGTACGTAGGAATCGCCTTTAAAGCACAGGAAGAGGGGCACAACTTCGACAATGATGCACTTGGCCAAAAAGGGCGTATGTGTTTTCTCCTGAATATATTCAGGAGAAAACACATACGCCCATTTTGGCCAAGCAAGCAAGCGGGCAATGCAAATCTGCACTACAAAGAAGTATCACTTCCCACCGGTCAAAAGGGACATCCACAAAATGTGTACAAACCTGAAAGGAAAGACAGGCCCTGGAGAACAGGGAGCCTTGTTATGCTGATGGGCGGGATGTAAATTGCCAACTGCCTCTCTGGAGGAGTACATTGTGTTCCCTAAAACAAGTAAAGAGCAGAGCTACAGCGCCAAGGGCACTTCCATTCTACGGAATATACCTTGGGAAAACTGAAAATCAATAAGACAGAGCCACCCCAAACTTTAGGGCTGCACTGCTTACAAGGACTTCAACTTGGGTACACCTTAAATATCCCAGGAAATATAAAATGGTTCAAAAAATTGTGGTACTTACGTACGATGGAATATCCCTCAGCCATGAAATCAATGTCATAAGACCAGTAGCAGCAAAATGGGTGGATTCAGGTACGATGATTCTAAGTGAAATAAGTCACACAGAAAAAGAAACTTATCATAAGATATCACTTATGAAGATCCTGTAAACATGGCTACACTTGAACTGAGTTAGGAAAGAGAACAGTGTCTCACATTTAGAAAACACTCTTATGCCTGCTTAAGGGGGAAGGAGAGGTGGGGTGATGCATAAAACCAGAGTTTGATATAAGCACAGGTACCGTTCCAAAAACCAACTATGGAATAGACAAGACCTACACCTTCCTCAGTGAAAGGGACTCAAAACCCCATATTTCCCGCAGAGGAATATATCTGACTAGTAAGAATATTAAAACATATGTATTGATATGTCTCCGTAAGTCAATCAAGTGTGTCTAGACTGGCATAAACAGGGGAGCGAGAATCAGCTCACACCCACTATAAAAAGGAATTTCAAAAACAAAACAAAAAAAATGGGAAATTCTGTTCAATTCCTTCAGTGTCTCTGATGAAACCTGGAATGACCCTATCTACTACGACAGCTGGATGTGGCATAATTCTGGACTCTTGGGACTGAGAGGATTGGTGAGATTGGGTGAGCAAATGCAGACCCTTTAAAGCAATAATGCATGGCACCCATTCCATGGGTCACAACACTCAAGGTTGCAGGGAATATTACTACAGCTATAACATAAAAAGGAAACCTAGAGAACGGACCCACTGTGAATACGAAAGGTTTCAAAAACTCAACGAATAGTCCCTCTCCTGGTGCTCCGGTTTGACTTTCCACCTGCTTTACTATCAACCTCCCAACTTGGAGAGACAGCCCCTTTAACCTCCTGATTCGCACAGGTTGCCAATTTGGCAGAGGATGAAAGGGAAGAGGGAGAACCAATGAGAGAGTAGTTGTTAGGCATTTGGACGGGCACATATCACTCTAACTTCCCGGCATGAAGAAGAATTAACCAAAGTCTCAGCCCCCAACCGGGAACCAGTGTAGATCCTGAACCAAAATTTTGGACTTGCGCTCAGCTCACAAAATAACGAGTTGAAAAATGGAGAACAGGTGCAAAGCAATTCACAAACTGGCAGGGTGATAAAGGACAACTATCGTCAAAAAATCTGTTAAGGGAAGGCAACGAGGCAGACTTGAAAGCGACGCAGAATAGCAGGAAACAGATTTCAAGAGGTACGTTGGAATCGCCTTTAAAGCACAGGAAGAGGGACACAACTTCGACAATGATGCACTTGGCCAAAAAGGGTGTATGTTTTTCTCCTGAATATATTCAGGAGAAAACGCATACACCCTTTTTGGCTAAGCAAGCAAGCAGGGAATGCAAATCTGCACTACAAAGATGTATCACTTCCCACCGGTCAAAAGGGACATCCACAAAATGTGTAAAAACCAGAAAGGCAAGACAGGCCCTGGAGAACAGGCAGCCTTGTTATGCTGATGGGCGGGATGTAAATTGCCAGTTGCCTCTCTGGAGGAGTGCACTGTGTTCCCTAAAACAAGTAAACAACAGAGCTACAGAGCCAATGGCACTTCCAGTCTAGGGAATATACCTTGGGAAAACTGAAAATCAATAAGACAGAGCCACCCCAAAATTTAGGGCTGCACTGCTTACAAGGACCTCAACTTGTGTACAACTTAAATATCCCAGGAAATATAAAAACGGTTCAAAAAATTGTGGTACTTACGTACGATGGAATATCCCTCAGCCATGAAGTCAATGTCATAAGACCAGTAGCAGCAAAATGGGTGGATTCAGGTACGATGATTCTAAGTGAAATAAGTCACACAGAAAAAGAAACTTATCATAAGATATCACTTATGAAGATCCTGTAAACATGGCTACACTTGAACTGAGTTAGGAAAGAGAACAGAGTCTCACATTTAGAAAACACTCTTATACCTGCTTAAGGGGGAAGGAGAGGTGGGGTGATGCATAAAACCAGAGTTTGATATAAGCACAGGTACCGTTCCAAAAACCATCTATGGAATAGTCAAGACCTACACCTTCCTCAGTGAAAGGGACTCAAAACCCCATAGTTCCCGCAGAGGAATATATCTGACTAGTAAGAATCTTAAAACCTATGTATTGATATGATTCCGTAAGGGAATCAAGTGTGTCTAGACTGGCATAAACATGGCAGCGAGAATCAGCTCAAACCCACTATAAAAAGGAATTTCAAAAACAAACAAAAAAACTGGGAAATTCTTTACAATTCCTTCAGGGTCTCTGATGAAACCTGGAATAGCCCTATCTACAATACACCTGGATGTGGCATAAGGCTGGACACTTGGGACTGAGAGGATTGGTGAGATTGGGTGAGCAAATGCAGACCCTTTAAAGCACAAATGCCTGGCACCCATTCCATGGGTCCCAACTCTCCAGGTTGAAGGGAATATTACTACAGCTATAACATGTATGGGAAATCTAGAGAACAGACACACTGTGAATACTAAAGGTTTCTAAAACTCAACGAATAGTCCCCCTCCTGGTCCTCTGGTTTGACTTTCTATCTGCTTTACTATCAATCTCCCAACTTGGAGAGACAGCCGCTTTAACCTCCTGGTTCGCACAGGTTTTCAATTTGGCAGTGGATGAAAGGGAAGAGGGAGAACCAATGAGAGAGTAGCTGTAAGGCATTTGGACGGGCACATATCTCTCTAACTTCCCGGCAGGAAGAAGAAGTAACCAAAGTCTCAGCCCCCCACCTGGAACCAGCATAGTTCCTGAACCAAAATTTTGGACTTGCGGTCAGCTCACAAAAAACGAGTTGAAAAATGGAGCTCAGGGGCACAGCAATTCACAAACTGGCAGAGTAATTAAGGACAACTATCGTCCAAAAATCTGTGAAGGCTAGGCAACGAGGCGGACTTGAAAGCGAGGCAGAATAGCAGGAAACAGATTTCAAGAGGTACGTTGGAATCGCCTGTAAAGCAGAGGAAGAGAGGCACAACTTCGAAAATGATGCACTTGGCCAAAAAAGGCGTATGCGTTTTCCTCTGAATATATTCAGGAGAAAACTCATATGCCTTTTTTGGCCAAGCAAGCAAGCGGGCAATTCAAATCTGCACTACAAAGAAGTATCACTTCCCACCTGTCAAAAGGGACTTCCAGAAAATGTGTAAAAACCAGAAAGGAAAGAGAGGCCCTGTAGAACAGGGAGCCTTGATATGCTGATGGGCGGGATGTAAATTGCCAACTGCCTCTCTGGAGGAGTGCATTGTGTTCCCTAAAAGAAGTAAACAACAGAGCTACAGAGCCAAGGGCACTTCCAGTCTAGGGAATATACCTTGGGAAAACTGAAACTCAAAAAGACACAGCCAGCCCAAAATTTAGGGCTGCACTGCTTAGAGAAACCTCACCTTGGGTACAACATAAATATCCCAGGAAATATAAAAACGGTTCAAAAAATTGTGGTACTTACGTAAGGTGGAATATCCCTCAGCCATTAAATCAATGTCATAAGACCAGTAGCAGCAAAATGGGTGGATTCAGGTACGATGATTCTAAGTGAAATAAGTCACAGAGAAAAAGAAACTTATCATAAGATATCACTTATGAAGATCCTGTAAACATGGCTACACGTGAACTGAGTTAGGAAAGAGAACAGTGTCTCACATTTAGAAAACACTCTTATGCCTGCTTAAGGGGGAAGGAGAGGTGGGGTGATGCATAAAACCAGAGTTTGATATAAGCACAGGTACCGTTCCAAAAACCAACTATGGAATAGACAAGACCTACACCTTCCTCAGTGAAAGGGACTCAAAACCCCATATTTCCCGCAGAGGAATATATCTGACTAGTAAGAATCTTAAAACATATGTATTGATATGTCTCCGTAAGGGAATCAAGTGTGTCTAGACTGGCATAAACATGGCAGCGAGAATCAGCTCAAACCCACTATAAAAGGAATTTCAAAAACAAAAGAAAAAAACTGGGAAATTCTTTACAATTCCTTCAGGGTCTCTGATGAAACCTGGAATGACCCTATGTACAACGACAGCTGGATGAGGCATAAGGCTGGACACATGGAACTTAGAGGATTGGTGAGATTGGGTGAGCAAATGCAGACCCTTTAAAGCACAAATGCCTGGCACCCATTCCATGGGTCCCAACTCTCCAGGTTGAAGGGAATATTACTACAGATATAACATGTACAGGAAACCTAGAGAATGGACCCTCTGTGAAAACGAAATGTTTCTAAAACTCAACGAATAGTCCCTCTCCTGGTGCTCCGGTTTGACTTTCCATCTGCTTTACTATCAATCTCCCACCTTGGAGAGACAGCCCCTTTAACCTCCTGGTTCGCACAGGTTTCCAAATTGGCAGAGGATGAAAGGGAAGAGGGAAAACCAATGAGAGAAGAGCTGTTATGCATTAGGATGGGCACATATCACTCTAACTTCCCGGCAGGAAAAAGAATTAACCAAAGTCTCAGCCCCCAACCGGGAACCAGCATAGGTCCTGAACCAAAATTTTGGACTTGCGGTCAGCTCACAAAAAACGGCTTGCAAAATGGAGCTCAAGGGCACAGCAATTCACAAACTGGCCGAGTAATAAAGGACAACTATCGTCCAAAAATCTGTTAAGGGAAGGCAACGAGGCAGACTTGAATGCGAGGCAGAATAGCAGGAAACAGATTTCAACAGGTACGTTGGAATCGCCTTTAAAGCACAGGAAGAGGGGCACAACTTCGACAATGATGCACTTGTCCAAAAAGGGCGTATGCGTTTTCTCCTGAATCCGGAGAAAATGCATACACCCTTTTTGGCCAAGCAAGCAAGCGGGAAATGCAAATCTGCACTACAAAGAAGTATCACTTCGCACCGGTCAAAAGGGACATCCACAAAATGTGTAAAAACCAGAAAGGCAAGACATGCCCTGGAGAACAGGGAGCCTTGTTATGCTGATGGGCGGGATATAAATTGACAACTGCCTCACTGGAGGAGTGCATTGTGTTCCCTAAAAGAATTAAACAACAGAGGTACAGAGCCAAGGGCACTTCCAGTCTAGGGAATATACCTTGGGAAAACTGTAAATCAATAAGACAGACCCACCCCAAAATTTAAGGCTGCACTGCTTACAAGGACCTCAACTTGGGTACACGTTAAATATCCCAGGAAATATAAATATGGTTCAAAAAATTGTGGTACTTACATACGATGGAATATCCCTCGGCCATGAAATCAATGTCATAAGACCAGTAGCAGCAAAATGGGTGGATTCATGTACGATGATTGTAAGTGAAATAAGTCACACAGAAAAAGAATCTTATCATAAGATATCACTTATGAAGATCCTGTAAACATGTCTACACTTGAACTGAGATAGGAAAGAGAGCAGTGTCTCACATATAGAAAACACTCTTATGCCTGCTTAAGGGGGAAGGAGAGGTGGGGTGATGCATAAAACCAGAGTTTGATATAAGCACAGGTACTGTTCCAAAAACCAACTATAGAATAGACAAGACCTAGACCTTTCTCAGTGAAAGGGACTCAAAACCCCATAGTTCCCGCAGAGGAATATATCTGACTAGTAAGAATCTTAAAACCTATGTATTGATATGTCTCCATAAGGGAATCAAGTGTGTCTAGACTGGCATAAACTTGGCAGCGAGAATCAGCTCAAACCCACTATAAAAAGGAATTTCAAAAACAAAAGAAAAAAACTGGGAAATTCTTTACAATTCCTTCAGGGTCTCTGATGAAACCTGGAATGACCCTATCTACAACGACAGCTGGATGTGGCATAAGGCTGGACACTTGGGTCTGAGACGATTGGTGAGATTGGGTGAGAAAATTCAGACCCTTTGAGTCACAAATGCCTGGCAGACATTCCATGGGTCCCAACTCTCCAGGTTGAAGGGAATATTACTACAGATATAACATGTAAGGTAAAAATAGAGAATGGACAAACTGTGAATATATAAGGTTTCTAAAACTCAACGAATAGTCCCTCTCCTGTTGCTCCGGTTTGATTTTCCAACTGCTTTTCTATCAATCTCCCAACTTGGAGAAACAGCCCCTTTAACCTCCTGGTTCGCACAGGTTGCCAATTTGGCAGAGGATGAAAGGGAAGAAGGAGAACCAGTGAGAGAGTAGCTCTAAGGCATTTGGACGGGCACATGTCACTCTAGTTTCCCAGCAGGAAGAAGAATTTACCAAAGTCTCAGCCCCCCACCGGGAACCAGTATAGGTCCTGAACCACAATTTTGGACTTTCGGTGAGCTCACAAAAAACAAGTTGAAAAATGGAGCTAAGGGGCACAGCAATTCACAAACTGGCAGAGTAATAAAGACAACTATTGTCCAAAAATCTGTTGAGGGAAGGCAACGAGGTGGACTTGAAAGCTAGGCAGAATAGCAGGAAACAGATTTAAAGTGGTACATTGTAATTGACTTTAAAGCACAGGATGAGGGGCACAACTTCAACAATGTTGCACTTGAGCAAAAAGGGCATATGCATTTTCTCCTGAATATATTCAGGAGAAAATGCATACGCCCTTTTTGGCCAAGCAATCAAGCGGGAAATGCAAATCTGCACTACAAAGAAGTATCACTTCCGACTGTTCAAAAGGGACATCCACAAAATGTGTAAAATCCAGAAAGGCAAGACAGGCCCCGGAGAACAGGGAGGCTTGTTTTGCTGATGGGCGGGTTGTAAACTGCCAACTGCATCTCTGGAGGAGTGCATTGTGTTCCCTAAAACAAGAAAACAACAGAGCTACAGAGCCAAGGGCACTTCCAGTCTAGGGAATATACCTTGGGAAACCTGAAAATCAATAAGACAGATCCACCCCAAAATTTAGGGGTGCACTGCTTACAAGAACCTCAACTTGGGTACACCTTAAATATCCCAGGAAATATAAAAATGGTTCCAAAATTTGTGGTACTTCCGTACGATGGAATATCCCTCAGCCATGCAATCAATGGCATAAGACCAGTAGCAGCAAAATGAGTGGATTGAGGTATGAGGCTTCTAAGTGAAATAAGTCACACAGAAAAAGAAACTTATATTAAGATATCACTTATGAAGATCCTATAAACATTGCTACACTTGAACTCAGTTAAGAAAGAGAACAGAGTCTCACCTTTGGAAAACAATCTGATGCCTGCTTAAGGGGGAATGAGAGGTGGTGTGATGCATAAAACCAGAGTTTGATATAAGCACAGGTACCGTTCAAAACACAAACTATGGAATAGACAAGACCTACTCCTTCGTCAGTGAAAGGGACCCGAGGCATCTGTGAGTAACCGTGAGCTGAGCCCCAGGCCAGCTGCTGTTGAACTTTTCCCACCCTTCCCAGGTAAAACACCTGAATATGTACAAGGGCTTGAAAGCCTAGAGGAAGGGCCGTGGAGCCACACCAGCGACAGCACGCAGGCCAACTTGGTGCCTGCAGGCCAGTCAGGATGGTCCTGGCCCTGGGTGATCTTCTGGAAGCTTTCCATTGCCCTGCCTAAGATACCCCTCCTGTCCCGGCCCCCACTGCTTTTTTCCTTCCTCACCTCTGTCCGGAGAGAAATTCCAGCGGAAGGTATGGTTGACACATCCTCTTCATTACAGGTGGAAGCCTGGCAACTCCTGCAGAAAGTCCAGCAGAGACCCACGCACACCGGGCCACCCACAAAGCCGTGGCCCCTCACTCCCTCCCACCAGCACAGCCCCGACACTGCTGACGGGGCAGAGAATATGGAGTCAGGCACAGCTTCAGGGGCTATTGCTGCCTGCAGCGCTGTTTATATTGACCTCAACCCAGGCACACCTGGGGAGGGCCGGCCGGCAGGGTCAGGCTACCCAGGTCAGCTAATCCTCAGCCCTCAGGGAATCACATTGTTGAAAATGGACCTCGCTAAGGCAGAATAGAAGCCAAGGAATAAAAGGACACAATGCCATTTGTAGCACCGTAGGTGTGTCTAGAGGTAAGCACGTGAGTTGTTGTAAGTCAGAAAGTGAAAGACACATATCATATCATATCTCTTATAGGTGTGACCGAAAAATGGATACCAGGGCAGATATTTCCACGGAGAAGGGCAATCAGAGATTCATTCAACAAACTTATGGTTCACCAATGGAAAGGTGTGAGGATTGGTTTCATTATGATATTGGGGTTAACAGACATATACAAACACAGGTGACATATATAATCACCAAAGACCTACAGAATACCAAGAGAAGACTACTCAACATTCTGTCATAAGGTACATGGGAAAAGGATCCCAGGAAGAACAGACATATGTGTATGTGTAAAAGAACCACATCTTCCACACCTACAACAAGCCAAACATTGTAATCAAATTTGCTGTAATAAAAAATAAAAAATTAAATTAAAAACACGAACAAGAAGTAGTGAGACAAACTTGAGGGGCTTTCTCCTGGCACATTCCATTCTAAATTCCAATCTAGAACACGACTTCCATTGAGGCTCTGTTGCCCCAGTAACCAGATTTGGTAAGGGAGACCTGCTGCCACCTTGTGGCCGTTTCACACAACAGCAGCTTTAATCCCAGCGCTAATGGTCAGTTGATATTCAAAATCATTGCAGGCCTGTAAATGACACCTGCCCTGAAAACAAATCCTGGGTTCATATATCGACCAAAAAATTCAAAGGACGTCCATATTTCAAAACGACAGTTTCAAAAGGCATATTTTACACACATTAGTGTTCTGCTTCTTTTCCTTTCTTTCTTTTTTTGTTAAAAAAACGGGAATGGCAAAAAGCATCCCTCAGAATGGGCGAAAATATTTTCAAACGAATCAATGGACAAAAGTTTAATCTCCAATATATATAAAGAGCTCATGCAGCTTAATATTAAAAAAACAAACAACCCAATACAAAAATGGGCAGAAGATCTAAAGAGACGTTTCTTCAAAGAAGACACAGAGATGGCAAAGACGCACATGAAAAGCTGCTCAATATCACTAATTATTAGAGAAATGCAAATCAAAACTACAATGAGGTATCACCTCACACCTGTTACAATTGGCATCATCAGAAAATCTACAAACAACGAATTCTGGGGAGGGTGTGGACAAAAGGATCCCTCTTCCACTAGTGGTGGAAATGTAAATTGATACAGTCACGATGGAGAACAGTATGGAGTTTCCTTAAAAAAACTAGAAATAGAATTACCATATGATCCAGCAATCCCACTTCTGGGCATATACCCAGAGAAAACCATAAATCAAAAAGGCACATTCACCACAATGCTCATTTCAGCACTATTTACGATAGCCAGGTAATGGAAGCAACCTAAATACCCACAGACAGACGAATGGATAAAGATGTGGTACATATATAAAATGGAATATTACTCAGCCATAAGAAGGAATGAAACTGGGTCATTTGTAGAGACGTCGATGGATCTAGAGACTGTCATACAGAATGAAGTAAGTCAGAAAGAGACAAACAAATATTGTATATTAATGCATATATGTGGAACCTAGAAAAATGGTACAGATGAACTGGTTTGCAGGGAAGAAATAGAGACACAGAGGTAGAGAACACACGTATGGACACCAAGTGTGGGAAGCCATGGGGAGGTGGTGTTGGGGTGAGTTGGGAGATTGGGATTGACCTGTATACATGTATATGCATAAAATACATAACTAATAATAACCTGCTGTATAAAAAATAAATAAAATTAAACTTCAAAATTTTAAAAAATAAAATTTAAAAATAAAACAGAAAAAAGTTCTTCCCTTCACACAGATGTATTTATATGAATGAATTATTCCCATGCTTATATCTATAAATACATAAAAGAGGAATAAAATCTAACTTGAACCAAAAAAGAAAAAAAAAACCTGAACCCACGAGTTAGACAGAGGAAAACACAATCAGGGCACTTGCTCCATCAGTAAACACTTCTGAAATTGGTCAGAGGTGGGGAATCATCTCCCATAGAGCCAGCAGCCCACTCCTACGCAAGGAGCGTCCTCATTGCAAAGCGGGGGGCCATGCCGAGGCATCTGTGAGTAACCGTGAGCTGAGCCCCAGGCCAGCTGCTGTTGAACTTTTCCCACCCTTCCCAGGTAAAACACCTGAATATGTACAAGGGCTTGAAAGCCTAGAGGAAGGGCCGTGGAGCCACACCAGCGACAGCACGCAGGCCAACTTGGTGCCTGCAGGCCAGCCAGGATGGTTCTGGCCCTGGGCGCTCTTCTGGAAGCTTTCCATTGCCCTGCCTGAGATACCCCTCCTGTCCCGGCCCCCACTGCTTTTTTCCTTCCTCACCTCTGTAGGGAGAGAAATTCCAGCGGAAGGTATGGTTGACACATCCTCTTCATTACAGGTGGAAGCCTGGCAACTCCTGCAGAAAGTCCAGCAGAGACCCACTCACACCGGGCCACCCACAAAGCCGTGGCCCCTCACTCCCTCCCACCAGCACAGCCCCGACACTGCTGACGGGGCAGAGAATATGGAGTCAGGCACAGCTTCAGGGGCTATTGCTGCCTGCAGCGCTGTTTATATTGACCTCAACCCAGGCACACCTGGGGAGGGCCGGCCGGCAGGGTCAGGCTACCCAGGTCAGCTAATCCTCAGCCCTCAGGGAATCACATTGTTGAAAATGGACCTCGCTAAGGCAGAATAGAAGCCAAGGAATAAAAGGACACAATGCCATTTGTAGCACCGTAGGTGTGTCTAGAGGTAAGCACGTGAGTTGTTGTAAGTCAGAAAGTGAAAGACACATATCATATCATATCTCTTATAGGTGTGACCGAAAAATGGATACCAGGGCAGATATTTCCACGGAGAAGGGCAATCACAGATTCATTCAACAAACTTATGGTTCACCAATGGAAAGGTGTGAGGATTGGTTTCATTATGATATTGGGGTTAACAGACATATACAAACACAGGTGACATATATAATCACCAAAGACCTACAGAATACCAAGAGAAGACTACTCAACATTCTGTCATAAGGTACATGGGAAAAGGATCCCAGGAAGAACAGACATATGTGTATGTGTAAAAGAACCACATCTTCCACACCTACAACAAGCCAAACATTGTAATCAAATTTGCTGTAATAAAAAATAAAAAATTAAATTAAAAACACGAACAAGAAGTAGTGAGACAAACTTGAGGGGCTTTCTCCTGGCACATTCCATTCTAAATTCCAATCTAGAACACGACTTCCATTGAGGCTCTGTTGCCCCAGTAACCAGATTTGGTAAGGGAGACCTGCTGCCACCTTGTGGCCGTTTCACACAACAGCAGCTTTAATCCCAGCGCTAATGGTCAGTTGATATTCAAAATCATTGCAGGCCTGTAAATGACACCTGCCCTGAAAACAAATCCTGGGTTCATATATCGACCAAAAAATTCAAAGGACGTCCATATTTCAAAACGACAGTTTCAAAAGCTATATTTTACTCACATTAGTGTTCTGCTTCTTTTTCTTTCTTTCTTTTTTTGTTAAAAAAACGGGAATGGCAAAAAGCATCCCTCAGAATGGGCGAAAATATTTTCAAACGAATCAATGGACAAAAGTTTAATCTCCAATATATATAAAGAGCTCATGCAGCTTAATATTAAAAAAACAAACAACCCAATACAAAAATGGGCAGAAGATCTAAAGAGACGTTTCTTCAAAGAAGACACAGAGATGGCCAAGACGCACATGGAAAGCTGCTCAACATCACTAATTATTAGAGAAATGCAAATCAAAACTACAATGAGGTATCACCTCACACCTGTTACAATTGGCATCATCAGAAAATCTACAAACAACGAATTCTGGGGAGGGTGTGGACAAAAGGATCCCTCTTCCACTAGTGGTGGAAATGTAAATTGATACAGTCACGATGGAGAACAGTATGGAGTTTCCTTAAAAAAACTAGAAATAGAATTACCATATGATCCAGCAATCCCACTTCTGGGCATATACCCAGAGAAAACCATAAATCAAAAAGGCACATTCACCACAATGCTCATTTCAGCACTATTTACGATAGCCAGGTAATGGAAGCAACCTAAATACCCACAGACAGACGAATGGATAAAGATGTGGTACATATATAAAATGGAATATTACTCAGCCATAAGAAGGAATGAAACTGGGTCATTTGTAGAGACGTCGATGGATCTAGAGACTGTCATACAGAATGAAGTAAGTCAGAAAGAGACAAACAAATATTGTATATTAATGCATATATGTGGAACCTAGAAAAATGGTACAGATGAACTGGTTTGCAGGGAAGAAATAGAGACACAGAGGTAGAGAACACACGTATGGACACCAAGTGTGGGAAGCCATGGGGAGGTGGTGTTGGGGTGAGTTGGGAGATTGGGATTGACCTGTATACATGTATATGCATAAAATACATAACTAATAATAACCTGCTGTATAAAAAATAAATAAAATTAAATTTCAAAATTTTAAAAAATAAAATTTAAAAATAAAACAGAAAAAAGTTCTTCCCTTCACACAGATGTATTTATATGAATGAATTATTCCCATGCTTATATCTATAAATACATAAAAGAGGAATAAAATCTAACTTGAACCAAAAAAGAAAAAAAAAACCTGAACCCACGAGTTAGACAGAGGAAAACACAATCAGGGCACTTGCTCCATCGGTAAACACTTCTGAAATTGGTCAGAGGTGGGGAATCATCTCCCATAGAGCCAGCAGCCCACTCCTACGCAAGGAGCGTCCTCATTGCAAAGCGGGGGGCCATGCCGAGGCATCTGTGAGTAACCGTGAGCTGAGCCCCAGGCCAGCTGCTGTTGAACTTTTCCCACCCTTCCCAGGTAAAACACCTGAATATGTACAAGGGCTTGAAAGCCTAGAGGAAGGGCCGTGGAGCCACACCAGCGACAGCACGCAGGCCAACTTGGTGCCTGCAGGCCAGTCAGGATGGTCCTGGCCCTGGGCGCTCTTCTGGAAGCTTTCCATTGCCCTGCCTGAGATACCCCTCCTGTCCCGGCCCCCACTGCTTTTTTCCTTCCTCACCTCTGTCCGGAGAGAAATTCCAGCGGAAGGTATGGTTGACACATCCTCTTCATTACAGGTGGAAGCCTGGCAACTCCTGCAGAAAGTCCAGCAGAGACCCACTCGCACCGGGCCACCCACAAAGCCGTGGCCCCTCACTCCCTCCCACCATCACGGCCCCGACACTGCTGACGGGGCAGAGAATATGGAGTCAGGCACAGCTTCAGGGGCTATTGCTGCCTGCAGCGCTGTTTATATTGACCTCAACCCAGGCACACCTGGGGAGGGCCGGCCGGCAGGGTCAGGCTACCCAGGTCAGCTAATCCTCAGCCCTCAGGGAATCACATTGTTGAAAATGGACCTCGCTAAGGCAGAATAGAAGCCAAGGAATAAAAGGACACAATGCCATTTGTAGCACCGTAGGTGTGTCTAGAGGTAAGCACGTGAGTTGTTGTAAGTCAGAAAGTGAAAGACACATATCATATCATATCTCTTATAGGTGTGACCGAAAAATGGATACCAGGGCAGATATTTCCACGGAGAAGGGCAATCAGAGATTCATTCAACAAACTTATGGTTCACCAATGGAAAGGTGTGAGGATTGGTTTCATTATGATATTGGGGTTAACAGACATATACAAACACAGGTGACATATATAATCACCAAAGACCTACAGAATACCAAGAGAAGACTACTCAACATTCTGTCATAAGGTACATGGGAAAAGGATCCCAGGAAGAACAGACATATGTGTAAGTGTAAAAGAACCACATCTTCCACACCTACAACAAGCCAAACACTGTAATCAAATTTGCTGTAATAAAAAATAAAAAATTAAATTAAAAACACGAACAAGAAGTAGTGAGACAAACTTGAGGGGCTTTCTCCTGGCACATTCCATTCTAAATTCCAATCTAGAACACGACTTCCATTGAGGCTCTGTTGCCCCAGTAACCAGATTTGGTAAGGGAGACCTGCTGCCACCTTGTGGCCGTTTCACACAACAGCAGCTTTAATCCCAGCGCTAATGGTCAATTGATATTCAAAATCATTGCAGGCCTGTAAATGACACCTGCCCTGAAAACAAATCCTGGGTTCATATATCGACCAAAAAATTCAAAGGACGTCCATATTTCAAAACGACAGTTTCAAAAGGTATATTTTACTCACATTAGTGTTCTGCTTCTTTTTCTTTCTTTCTTTTTTTGTTAAAAAAACGGGAATGGCAAAAAGCATCCCTCAGAATGGGCGAAAATATTTTCAAACGAATCAATGGACAAAAGTTTAATCTCCAATATATATAAAGAGCTCATGCAGCTTAATATTAAAAAAACAAACAACCCAATACAAAAATGGGCAGAAGATCTAAAGAGACGTTTCTTCAAAGAAGACACAGAGATGGCCAAGACGCACATGGAAAGCTGCTCAACATCACTAATTATTAGAGAAATGCAAATCAAAACTACAATGAGGTATCACCTCACACCTGTTACAATTGGCATCATCAGAAAATCTACAAACAACGAATTCTGGGGAGGGTGTGGACAAAAGGATCCCTCTTCCACTAGTGGTGGAAATGTAAATTGATACAGTCACGATGGAGAACAGTATGGAGTTTCCTTAAAAAAACTAGTAATAGAATTACCATATGATCCAGCAATCCCACTTCTGGGCATATACCCAGATAAAACCATAAATCAAAAAGGCACATTCACCACAATGCTCATTTCAGCACTATTTACGATAGCCAGGTAATGGAAGCAACCTAAATACCCACAGACAGACGAATGGATAAAGATGTGGTACATATATAAAATGGAATATTACTCAGCCATAAGAAGGAATGAAACTGGGTCATTTGTAGAGACGTCGATGGATCTAGAGACTGTCATACAGAATGAAGTAAGTCAGAAAGAGAAAAACAAATATTGTATATAAATGCATATATGTGGAACCTAGAAAAATGGTACAGATGAACTGGTTTGCAGGGAAGAAATAGAGACACAGAGGTAGAGAACACACGTATGGACACCAAGTGTGGGAAGCCATGGGGAGGTGGTGTTGGGGTGAGTTGGGAGATTGGGATTGACCTGTATACATGTATATGCATAAAATACATAACTAATAATAACCTGCTGTATAAAAAATAAATAAAATTAAATTTCAAAATTTTAAAAAATAAAATTTAAAAATAAAACAGAAAAAAGTTCTTCCCTTCACACAGATGTATTTATATGAATGAATTATTCCCATGCTTATATCTATAAATACATAAAAGAGGAATAAAATCTAACTTGAACCAAAAAAGAAAAAAAAAACCTGAACCCACGAGTTAGACAGAGGAAAACACAATCAGGGCACTTGCTCCATCAGTAAACAATTCTGAAATTGGTCAGAGGTGGGGAATCATCTCCCATAGAGCCAGCAGCCCACTCCTACGCAGGGATCGTCCTCATTGCAAAGCGGGGGGCCATGCTGAGGCATCTGTGAGTAACCGTGAGCTGAGCCCCAGGCCAGCTGCTGTTGATCTTTTCCCACCCTTCCCAGGTAAAACACCTGAATATGTACAAGGGCTTGAAAGCCTAGAGGAAGGGCCGTGGAGCCACACCAGCGACAGCACGCAGGCCAACTTGGTGCCTGCAGGCCAGTCAGGATGGTCCTGGCCCTGGGCACTCTTCTGGAAGCTTTCCATTGTCCTGCCTGAGATACCCCTCCTGTCCCGGCCCCCACTGCTTTTTTCCTTCCTCACCTCTGTAGGGAGAGAAATTCCAGCAGAAGGTATGGGTGACACATCCTCTTCTTTACAGGTGGCAGCCTGGCAACTCCTGCAGAATGTCCAGCAGAGACCCACTCACACCCGGCCACCCACAAATCCATGGGCCCTCACTCCCTCCCACCAGCACAGCCCCGACACTGCTGACGGGGCCGAGAATATGGAGTCAGGCACAGCTTCAGGGGCTATTGCTGCCTGCAGCGCTGTTTATATTGACCTCAACCCAGGCACACCTGGGGAGGGCCGGCCGGCAGGGTCAGGCTACCCAGGTCAGCTAATCCTCAGCCCTCAGGGAATCACATTGTTGAAAATGGACCTCGCTAAGGCAGAATAGAAGGCAAGGAATAAAAGGACACAATGCCATTTGTAGCACCGTAGGTGTGTCTAGAGGTAAGCACGTGAGTTGTTGTAAGTCAGAAAGTGAAAGACACATATCATATCATATCTCTTATAGGTGTGACCGAAAAATGGATACCAGGGCAGATATTTCCACGGAGAAGGGCAATCACAGATTCATTCAACAAACTTATGGTTCACCAATGGAAAGGTGTGAGGATTGGTTTCATTATGATATTGGGGTTAACAGACATATACAAACACAGGTGACATATATAACCACCAAAGACCTACAGAATACCAAGAGAAGACTACTCAACATTCTGTCATAAGGTACATGGGAAAAGGATCCCAGGAAGAGTAGACATATGTGTATGTGTAAAAGAACCACATCTTCCACACCTACAACAAGCCAAACATTGTAATCAAATTTGCTGTAATAAAAAATAAAAAATTAAATTAAAAACACGAACAAGAAGTAGTGAGACAAACTTGAGGGGCTTTCTCCTGGCACATTCCATTCTAAATTCCAATCTAGAACACGACTTCCATTGAGGCTCTGTTGCCCCAGTAACCAGATTTGGTAAGGGAGACCTGCTGCCACCTTGTGGCCGTTTCACACAACAGCAGCTTTAATCCCAGCGCTAATGGTCAGTTGATATTCAAAATCATTGCAGGCCTGTAAATGACACCTGCCCTGAAAACAAATCCTGGGTTCATATATCGACCAAAAAATTCAAAGGACGTCCATATTTCAAAACGACAGTTTCAAAAGACATATTTTACACACATTAGTGTTCTGCTTCTTTTCCTTTCTTTCTTTTTTTGTTAAAAAAACGGGAATGGCAAAAAGCATCCCTCAGAATGGGCGAAAATATTTGCAAACGAATCAATGGACAAAAGTTTAATCTCCAATATATATAAAGAGCTCATGCAGCTTAATATTAAAAAAACAAACAACCCAATACAAAAATGGGCAGAAGATCTAAAGAGACGTTTCTTCAAAGAAGACACAGAGATGGCCAAGACGCACATGAAAAGCTGCTCAACATCACTAATTATTAGAGAAATGCAAATCAAAACTACAATGAGGTATCACCTCACACCTGTTAGAATCGGCATCATCAGAAAATCTACAAACAACGAATTCTGGGGAGGGTGTGGACAAAAGGATCCCTCTTCCACTAGTGGTGGAAATGTAAATTGATACAGTCACGATGGAGAACAGTATGGAGTTTCCTTTAAAAAACTAGAAATAGAATTACCATATGATCCAGCAATCCCACTTCCTGGCATATACCCAGATAAAACCATAAATCAAAAAGGCACATTCACCACAATGCTCATTTCAGCACTATTTACGATAGCCAGGTAATGGAAGCAACCTAAATACCCACAGACAGACGAATGGATAAAGATGTGGTACATATATAAAATGGAATATTACTCAGCCATAAGAAGGAATGAAACTGGGTCATTTGTAGAGACGTCGATGGATCTAGAGACTGTCATACAGAATGAAGTAAGTCAGAAAGAGACAAACAAATATTGTATATTAATGCATATATGTGGAACCTAGAAAATGGTACAGATGAACTGGTTTGCAGGGAAGAAATAGAGACATAGAGATAGAGAACACTCGTATGGACACCAAGTGTGGGAAGCCATGGTGAGGTGGTGTTGGGGTGAGTTGGGAGATTGGGATTGACCTGTATACATGTATATGCATAAAATACATAACTAATAATAACCTGCTGTATAAAAAATAAATAAAATTAAATTTCAAAATTTTAAACAATAAAATTTAAAAATAAAACAGAAAAAAGTTCTTCCCTTCACACAGATGTATTTATATGAATGAATTATTTCCATGCTTATATCTATAAATACATAAAAGAGGAATAAAATCTAACTTGAACCAGAAAAGAAAAAAAAAAAACCTGAACACACGAGTTAGACAGAGGAAAACACAATCAGGGCACTTGCTCCATCGGTAAACAATTCTGAAATTGGTCAGAGGTGGGGAATCATCTCCCATAGAGCCAGCAGCCCACTCCTACGCAAGGATCGTCCTCATTGCAAAGCGGGGGGCCATGCCGAGGCATCTGTGAGTAACCGTGAGCTGAGCCCCAGGCCAGCTGCTGTTGAACTTTTCCCACCCTTCCCAGGTAAAACACCTGAATATGTACAAGGGCTTGAAAGCCTAGAGGAAGGGCCGTGGAGCCACACCAGCGACAGCACGCAGGCCAACTTGGTGCCTGCAGGCCAGTCAGGATGCTCCTGGCCCTGGGCGCTCTTCTGGAAGCTTTCCATTGTCCTGCCTGAGATACCCCTCCTGTCCCGGCCCCCACTGCTTTTTTCCTTCCTCACCTCTGTCCGGAGAGAAATTCCAGCGGAAGGTATGGGTGACACATCCTCTTCATTACAGGTGGAAGCCTGGCAACTCCTGCAGAAAGTCCAGCAGAGACCCACTTGCACCGGGCCACCCACAAAGCCGTGGCCCCTCACTCCCTCCCACCAGCACAGCCCCGACACTGCTGACGGGGCAGAGAATATGGAGTCAGGCACAACTTCAGGGGCTATTGCTGCCTGCAGCGCTGTTTATATTGACCTCAACCCAGGCACACCTGGGGAGGGCCGACTGGCAGGGTCAGGCTACCCAGGTCAGCTAATCCTCAGCCCTCAGGGAATCACATTGTTGAAAATGGACCTCGCTAAGGCAGAATAGAAGCCAAGGAATAAAAGGACACAATGCCATTTGTAGCACCGTAGGTGTGTCTAGAGGTAAGCACGTGAGTTGTTGTAAGTCAGAAAGTGAAAGACACATATCATATCATATCTCTTATAGGTGTGACCGAAAAATGGATACCAGGGCAGATATTTCCACGGAGAAGGGCAATCAGAGATTCATTCAACAAACTTATGGTTCACCAATGGAAAGGTGTGAGGATTGGTTTCATTATGATATTGGGGTTAACAGACATATACAAACACAGGTGACATATATAATCACCAAAGACCTACAGAATACCAAGAGAAGACTACTCAACATTCTGTCATAAGGTACATGGGAAAAGGATCCCAGGAAGAACAGACATATGTGTAAGTGTAAAAGAACCACATCTTCCACACCTACAACAAGCCAAACACTGTAATCAAATTTGCTGTAATAAAAAATAAAAAATTAAATTAAAAACACGAACAAGAAGTAATGAGACAAACTTGAGGGGCTTTCTCCTGGCACATTCCATTCTAAATTCCAATCTAGAACACGACTTCCATTGAGGCTCTGTTGCCCCAGTAACCAGATTTGGTAAGGGAGACCTGCTGCCACCTTGTGGCCGTTTCACACAACAGCAGCTTTAATCCCAGCGCTAATGGTCAGTTGATATTCAAAATCATTGCAGGCCTGTAAATGACACCTGCCCTGAAAACAAATCCTGGGTTCATATATCGACCAAAAAATTCAAAGGACGTCCATATTTCAAAACGACAGTTTCAAAAGGCATATTTTACACACATTAGTGTTCTGCTTCTTTTTCTTTCTTTCTTTTTTTGTTAAATAAACGGGAATGGCAAAAAGCATCCCTCAGAATGGGCGAAAATATTTGCAAACGAATCAATGGACAAAGGTTTAATCTCCAATATATATAAAGAGCTCATGCAGCTTAATATTAAAAAAACAAACAATCCAATACAAAACTGGGCAGAAGATCTAAAGAGACGTTTCTTCAAAGAAGACACAGAGATGGCCAAGACGCACATGAAAAGCTGCTCAACATCACTAATTATTAGAGAAATGCAAATCAAAACTACAATGAGGTATCACCTCACACCTGTTACAATCGGCATCATCAGAAAATCTACAAACAACGAATTCTGGGGAGGGTGTGGACAAAAGGATCCCTCTTCCACTAGTGGTGGAAATGTAAATTGATACAGTCACGATGGAGAACTGTATGGAGTTTCCTTAAAAAAAGCAGAAATAGAATTACCATATGATCCAGCAATCCCACTTCTGGGCATATACCCAGAGAAAACCATAAATCAAAAAGGCACATTCACCACAATGCTCATTTCAGCACTATTTACGATAGCCAGGTAATGGAAGCAACCTAAATACCCACAGACAGACGAATGGATAAAGATGTGGTACATATATAAAATGGAATATTACTCAGCCATAAGAAGGAATGAAACTGGGTCATTTGTAGAGACGTCGATGGATCTAGAGACTGTCATACAGAATGAAGTAAGTCAGAAAGAGACAAACAAATATTGAATATTAATGCATATATGTGGAACCTAGAAAAATGGTACAGATGAACTGGTTTGCAGAGAAGAAATAGAGACACAGAGGTAGACAACACACGTATGGACACCAAGTGTGGGAAGCCATGGGGAGGTGGTGTTGGGGTGAGTTGGGAGATTGGGATTGACCTGTATACATGTATATGCATAAAATACATAACTAATAATAACCTGCTGTATAAAAAAATAAATAAAATTAAATTTCAAAATTTTAAAAAATAAAATTTAAAAATAAAACAGAAAAAAGTTCTTCCCTTCACACAGATGTATTTATATGAATGAATTATTTCCATGCTTATATCTATAAATACATAAAAGAGGAATAAAATCTAACTTGAACCAAAAAAGAAAAATAAAACCTGAACACACGAGTTAGACAGAGGAAAACACAATCAGGGCACTTGCTCCATCGGTAAACAATTCTGAAATTGGTCAGAGGTGGGGAATCATCTCCCATAGAGCCAGAAGCCCACTCCTACGCAAGGAGCGTACTCATTGCAAAGCGGGGGGCCATGCCGAGGCATCTGTGAGTAACCGTGAGCTGAGCCCCAGGCCAGCTGCTGTTGAACTTTTCCCACCCTTCCCTGGTAAAACACGTGAATATGCACAAGGGCTTGAAAGCCTAGAGGAAGGGCCGTGGAGCCACACCAGCGACAGCACGCAGGCCAACTTGGTGCCTGCAGGCCAGTCAGGATGGTCCTGGCCCTGGGCGCTCTTCTGGAAGCTTTCCATTGCCCTGCCTGAGATACCCCTCCTGTCCCGGCACCCTCTGCTTCTTTCCTTCCTCACCTCTGTCCGGAGAGAAATTCCAGCGGAAGGTATGGGTGCCACATCCTCTTCTTTACAGGTGGGAGCCTGGCAACTCCTGCAGAAAGTCCAGCAGAGGCCCACTCACACCGGGCCACCCACAAAGCCGTGGCCCCTCACTCCCTCCCACCAGCACAGCCCCGACACTGCTGACGGGGCAGAGAATATGGAGTCAGGCACAGCTTCAGGGGCTATTGCTGCCTGCAGCGCTGTTTATATTGACCTCAACCCAGGCACACCTGGGGAGGGCCGGACGGCAGGGTCAGGCTACCCAGGTCAGCTAATCCTCAGCCCTCAGGGAATCACATTGTTGAAAATGGACCTCGCTAAGGCAGAATAGAAGCCAAGGAATAAAAGGACACAATGCCATTTGCAGCACCGTAGGTGTGTCTAGAGGTAAGCACGTGACTTTTAGTAAGTCAGAAAGTGAAAGACACATATCATATCATATCTCTTATAGGTGTGACCGAAAAATGGATACCAGGGCAGATATTACCATGGAGAAGGGCAATCAGAGATTCATTCAAAAAACTTATGGTTCACCAATGGAAAGGTGTGAGGATTGGTTTCATTATGATATTGGGGTTAACAGACATATACAAACACAGGTGACATATATAATCACCAAAGTCCTACAGAATGCCAAGAGAAGACTACTCAACATTCTGTCATAAGGTACATGGGAAAAGGATCCCAGGAAGAACAGACATATGTGTATGTGTAAAAGAACCACATCTTCCACACCTACAACAAGCCAAACATTGTAATCAAATTTGCTGTAATAAAAAATAAAAAAATAAATTAAAAACACGAACAAGAAGTAGTGAGGCAAACTTGAGGGGCTTTCTCCTGGCACCTTCCATTCTAAATTCCAATCTAGAACACGACTTCCATTGAGGCTCTGTTGCCCCAGTAACCAGATTTGGTAAGGGAGCCCTGCTGCCACCTTGTGGCCGTTTCACACAACAGCAGCTTTAATCCCCGCGCTAATGGTCAGTTGATATTCAAAATCATTGCAGGACTGTAAATGACACCTGCCCTGAAAACAAATCCTGGGTTCATATATCGACCAAAAAATTCAAAGGACGTCCATATTTCAAAACGACAGTTTCAAGAGGCATATTTTACACACATTAGTGTTCTGCTTCTTTTTCTTTCTTTCTTTTTTTGTTAATAAAACGGGTATGGCAAAAAGCATCCCTCAGAATGGGCGAAAATATTTGCAAACGAATCAATGGACAAAAGTTTAATCTCCAATATATATAAAGAGCTCATGCAGCTTAATATTAAAAAAACAAACAACCCAATACAAAAATGGGCAGAAGATCTAAAGAGACGTTTCTTAAAAGAAGACACAGAGATGGCCAAGACGCACATGAAAAGCTGCTCAACATCACTAATTATTAGAGAAATGCAAATCAAAACTACAATGAGGTATCACCTCACACCTGTTAGAATCGGCATCATCAGAAAATCTACAAACAACGAATTCTGGGGAGGGTGTTGGCAAAAGGATCTCTCTTCCACTAGTGGTCGAAATGTAAATTGATACAGTCACGGTGGAGAACAGTATGGAGTTTCCTTAAAAAAACTAGAAATAGAATTACCATATGATCCAGCAATCCCACTTCTGGGCATATACCCAGATAAAACCATAAATCAAAAAGGCACATTCACCACAATGCTCATTTCAGCACTATTTGCGATAGCCAGGTAATAGAAGCAACCTAAATACCCACAGACAGACGAATGGATAAAGATGTGGTACATATATAAAGTGGAATATTACTCAGCCATAAGAAGGAATGAAACTGGGTCATTTGTAGAGACGTCGATGGATATAGAGACTGTCATACAGAATGAAGTAAGTCAGAAAGAGAAAAACAAATATTGTATATTAATGCATATATGTGGAACCTAGAAAAATGGTACAGATGAACTAGTTTGCAGGGAAGAAATAGAGACACAGAGGTAGAGAACACACGTATGGACACCAAGTGTGGGAAGCCATGGGGAGGTGATGTTGGGATGAGTTGGGAGATTGGGATTGACCTGCATACATATATATGCATAAAATACATAACTAATAATAACCTGCTGTATAAAAAAATAAATAAAATTAAATTTCAAAATTTTAAAAAATAAAATTTAAAAACAAAACAGAAAAAAGTCCTTCCCTTCACACAGATGTATTTATATGAATGAATTATTTCCATGCTTATATCTATAAATACATAAAAGAGGAATAAAATCTAACTTGAACCAAAAAAGAAAAAAAAAAAAACCTGAACCCTCCAGTTATACAGAGGAAAACCCTATCAGGGCACTTGCTCCAGCGGTAAACAATTCTGAAACTGGTCAGAGGTGGCGAGTCATCTCCCATACAGCCAGCAGCCCACTCCTATGCAAAGAGCGTCCTCATTGCAATGGAGGGGGCCATTCAGAGGCATCTGTGAGTAACCGTGACCTGAGACACAGGCCAGATGCCTTTGAACTTTTCCCACCCTTCCGAGGTAAAACACCTGAATATGTACAAGGGCTTGAAAGCCTAGAGGAAGGGGCGTGGAGCCACACCAGCGACAGCACACAGGCCAACTTGGTGCCAGCAGGCCAGCCAGGATGGTTCTGGCCCTGGGCGCTCTTCTGGAAACTTTCCATTGCCCTGCCTGAGATACCCCTCCTGTCCCGGCACCCACTGTTTTTTTCCTTCCTCACCTCTGTCCGGAGAGAAATTCCAGCGGAAGGTATGTGTGCCACATCCTCTTCTTTACAGGTGGAAGCCTGGCAACTACTGCAGAAAGTCCAGCAGAGACCCACTCACACCGGGCCACCAACAAAGCCGTGGCCCCTCACTCCCTCCCACCAGCACAGCCCCGACACTGCTGACGGGGCAGAGAATATGGAGTCAGGCACAGCTTCAGGGGCTATTGCTGCCTACAGCGCTGTTTATATTGACCTCAACCCAGGCACACCTGGGGAGGGCGGGCCGGCAGGGTCAGGCTACCCAGGTCAGCTAATCCTCAGCCCTCAGGAAATCACATTGTTGAAAATGGACCTCGCTAAGGCAGAATAGAAGCCAAGGAATAAAAGGACACAATGCCATTTGCAGCACCGTAGGTGTGTCTAGACGTAATCACGTGACTTTTAGTAAGTCAGAAAGTGAAAGACACATATCATATCATATCTCTTATAGGTGTGACCGAAAAATGGATACCAGGGCAGATATTTCCACGGAGAAGGGCAATCAGAGATTCATTCAACAAACTTATGGTTCACCAATGGAAAGGTGTGAGGATTGGTTTCATTATGATATTGGGGTTAACAGACATATACAAACACAGGTGATATATATAATCACCAAAGACCTACAGAATACCAAGAGAAGACTACTCAACATTCTGTCATAAGGTACATGGGAAAAGGATCCTAGGAAGAACAGACATATGTGTATGGGTAAAAGAACCACATCTTCCACACCTACAACAAGCCAAACATTGTAATCAAATTTGCTGTAATAAAAAATAAAAAATTAAATTAAAAACACGAACAAGAAGTAGTGAGACAAACTTGAGGGGCTTTCTCCTGGCACATTCCATTCTAAATTCCAATCTAGAACAAGACTTCCATTGAGGCTCTGTTGCCCCAGTAACCAGATTTGGTAAGGGAGACCTGCTGCCACCTTGTGGCCGTTTCACACAACAGCAGCTTTAATCCCAGCGCTAATGGTCAGTTGATATTCAAAATCATTGCAGGCCTGTAAATGACACCTGCCCTGAAAACAAATCCTGGGTTCATATATCGACCAAAAAATTCAAAGGACGTCCATATTTCAAAACGACAGTTTCAAAAGCTATATTTTACTCACATTAGTGTTCTGCTTCTTTTTCTTTCTTTCTTTTTTTGTTAAAAAAACGGGAATGGCAAAAAGCATCCCTCAGAATGGGCGAAAATATTTTCAAACGAATCAATGGACAAAAGTTTAATCTCCAATATATATAAAGAGCTCATGCAGCTTAATATTAAAAAAACAAACAACCCAATACAAAAATGGGCAGAAGATCTAAAGAGACGTTTCTTCAAAGAAGACACAGAGATGGCCAAGACGCACATGGAAAGCTGCTCAACATCACTAATTATTAGAGAAATGCAAATCAAAACTACAATGAGGTATCACCTCACACCTGTTACAATTGGCATCATCAGAAAATCTACAAACAACGAATTCTGGGGAGGGTGTGGACAAAAGGATCCCTCTTCCACTAGTGGTGGAAATGTAAATTGATACAGTCACGATGGAGAACAGTATGGAGTTTCCTTAAAAAAACTAGAAATAGAATTACCATATGATCCAGCAATCCCACTTCTGGGCATATACCCAGAGAAAACCATAAATCAAAAAGGCACATTCACCACAATGCTCATTTCAGCACTATTTACGATAGCCAGGTAATGGAAGCAACCTAAATACCCACAGACAGACGAATGGATAAAGATGTGGTACATATATAAAATGGAATATTACTCAGCCATAAGAAGGAATGAAACTGGGTCATTTGTAGAGACGTCGATGGATCTAGAGACTGTCATACAGAATGAAGTAAGTCAGAAAGAGAAAAACAAATATTGTATATAAATGCATATATGTGGAACCTAGAAAAATGGTACAGATGAACTGGTTTGCAGGGAAGAAATAGAGACACAGAGGTAGAGAACACACGTATGGACACCAAGTGTGGGAAGCCATGGGGAGGTGGTGTTGGGGTGAGTTGGGAGATTGGGATTGACCTGTATACATGTATATGCATAAAATACATAACTAATTATAACCTGCTGTATAAAAAATAAATAAAATTAAATTTCAAAATTTTAAAAAATAAAATTTAAAAATAAAACAGAAAAAAGTTCTTCCCTTCACACAGATGTATTTATATGAATGAATTATTCCCATGCTTATATCTATAAATACATAAAAGAGGAATAAAATCTAACTTGAACCAAAAAAGAAAAAAAAAAACCTGAACCCACGAGTTAGACAGAGGAAAACACAATCAGGGCACTTGCTCCATCGGTAAACAATTCTGAAATTGGTCAGAGGTGGGGAATCATCTCCCATAGAGCCAGCAGCCCACTCCTACGCAAGGATCGTCCTCATTGCAAAGCGGGGGGCCATGCTGAGGCATCTGTGAGTAACCGTGAGCTGAGCCCCAGGCCAGCTGCTGTTGAACTTTTCCCACCCTTCCCAGGTAAAACACCTGAATATGTACAAGGGCTTGAAAGCCTAGAGGAAGGGCCGTGGAGCCACACCAGCGACAGCACGCAGGCCAACTTGGTGCCTGCAGGCCAGTCAGGATGGTCCTGGCCCTGGGCGCTCTTCTGGAAGCTTTCCATTGTCCTGCCTGAGATACCCCTCCTGTCCCGGCCCCCACTGCTTTTTTCCTTCCTCACCTCTGTCCGGAGAGAAATTCCAGCAGAGGTATGGGTGACACATCCTCTTCTTTACAGGTGGCAGCCTGGCAACTCCTGCAGAAAGTCCAGCAGAGACCCACTCACACCGGGCCACCCACAAAGCCGTGGCCCCTCACTCCCTCCCACCAGCACAGCCCCGACACTGCTGACGGGGCAGAGAATATGGAGTCAGGCACAGCTTCAGGGGCTATTGCTGCCTGCAGCGCTGTTTATATTGACCTCAACCCAGGCACACCTGGGGAGGGCCGGCCGGCAGGGTCAGGCTACCCAGGTCAGCTAATCCTCAGCCCTCAGGGAATCACATTGTTGAAAATGGACCTCGCTAAGGCAGAATAGAAGGCAAGGAATAAAAGGACACAATGCCATTTGTAGCACCGTAGGTGTGTCTAGAGGTAAGCACGTGAGTTGTTGTAAGTCAGAAAGTGAAAGACACATATCATATCATATCTCTTATAGGTGTGACCGAAAAATGGATACCAGGGCAGATATTTCCACGGAGAAGGGCAATCACAGATTCATTCAACAAACTTATGGTTCACCAATGGAAAGGTGTGAGGATTGGTTTCATTATGATATTGGGGTTAACAGACATATACAAACACAGGTGACATATATAACCACCAAAGACCTACAGAATACCAAGAGAAGACTACTCAACATTCTGTCATAAGGTACATGGGAAAAGGATCCCAGGAAGAGTAGACATATGTGTATGTGTAAAAGAACCACATCTTCCACACCTACAACAAGCCAAACATTGTAATCAAATTTGCTGTAATAAAAAATAAAAAATTAAATTAAAAACACGAACAAGAAGTAGTGAGACAAACTTGAGGGGCTTTCTCCTGGCACATTCCATTCTAAATTCCAATCTAGAACACGACTTCCATTGAGGCTCTGTTGCCCCAGTAACCAGATTTGGTAAGGGAGACCTGCTGCCACCTTGTGGCCGTTTCACACAACAGCAGCTTTAATCCCAGCGCTAATGGTCAGTTGATATTCAAAATCATTGCAGGCCTGTAAATGACACCTGCCCTGAAAACAAATCCTGGGTTCATATATCGACCAAAAAATTCAAAGGACGTCCATATTTCAAAACGACAGTTTCAAAAGACATATTTTACACACATTAGTGTTCTGCTTCTTTTCCTTTCTTTCTTTTTTTGTTAAAAAAACGGGAATGGCAAAAAGCATCCCTCAGAATGGGCGAAAATATTTGCAAACGAATCAATGGACAAAAGTTTAATCTCCAATATATATAAAGAGCTCATGCAGCTTAATATTAAAAAAACAAACAACCCAATACAAAAATGGGCAGAAGATCTAAAGAGACGTTTCTTCAAAGAAGACACAGAGATGGCCAAGACGCACATGAAAAGCTGCTCAACATCACTAATTATTAGAGAAATGCAAATCAAAACTACAATGAGGTATCACCTCACACCTGTTAGAATCGGCATCATCAGAAAATCTACAAACAACGAATTCTGGGGAGGGTGTGGACAAAAGGATCCCTCTTCCACTAGTGGTGGAAATGTAAATTGATACAGTCACGATGGAGAACAGTATGGAGTTTCCTTTAAAAAACTAGAAATAGAATTACCATATGATCCAGCAATCCCACTTCCGGGCATATACCCAGATAAAACCATAAATCAAAAAGGCACATTCACCACAATGCTCATTTCAGCACTATTTACGATAGCCAGGTAATGGAAGCAACCTAAATACCCACAGACAGACGAATGGATAAAGATGTGGTACATATATAAAATGGAATATTACTCAGCCATAAGAAGGAATGAAACTGGGTCATTTGTAGAGACGTCGATGGATCTAGAGACTGTCATACAGAATGAAGTAAGTCAGAAAGAGACAAACAAATATTGTATATTAATGCATATATGCGGAACCTAGAAAAATGGTACAGATGAACTGGTTTGCAGGGAAGAAATAGAGACATAGAGGTAGAGAACACTCGTATGGACACCAAGTGTGGGAAGCCATGGTGAGGTGGTGTTGGGGTGAGTTGGGAGATTGGGATTGACCTGTATACATGTATATGCATAAAATACATAACTAATAATAACCTGCTGTATAAAAAATAAATAAAATTAAATTTCAAAATTTTAAACAATAAAATTTAAAAATAAAACAGAAAAAAGTTCTTCCCTTCACACAGATGTATTTATATGAATGAATTATTTCCATGCTTATATCTATAAATACATAAAAGAGGAATAAAATCTAACTTGAACCAGAAAAGAAAAAAAAAAAACCTGAACACACGAGTTAGACAGAGGAAAACACAATCAGGGCACTTGCTCCATCGGTAAACAATTCTGAAATTGGTCAGAGGTGGGGAATCATCTCCCATAGAGCCAGCAGCCCACTCCTACGCAAGGATCGTCCTCATTGCAAAGCGGGGGGCCATGCCGAGGCATCTGTGAGTAACCGTGAGCTGAGCCCCAGGCCAGCTGCTGTTGAACTTTTCCCACCCTTCCCAGGTAAAACACCTGAATATGTACAAGGGCTTGAAAGCCTAGAGGAAGGGCCGTGGAGCCACACCAGCGACAGCACGCAGGCCAACTTGGTGCCTGCAGGCCAGTCAGGATGCTCCTGGCCCTGGGCGCTCTTCTGGAAGCTTTCCATTGTCCTGCCTGAGATACCCCTCCTGTCCCGGCCCCCACTGCTTTTTTCCTTCCTCACCTCTGTCCGGAGAGAAATTCCAGCGGAAGGTATGGGTGACACATCCTCTTCATTACAGGTGGAAGCCTGGCAACTCCTGCAGAAAGTCCAGCAGAGACCCACTTGCACCGGGCCACCCACAAAGCCGTGGCCCCTCACTCCCTCCCACCAGCACAGCCCCGACACTGCTGACGGGGCAGAGAATATGGAGTCAGGCACAACTTCAGGGGCTATTGCTGCCTGCAGCGCTGTTTATATTGACCTCAACCCAGGCACACCTGGGGAGGGCCGACTGGCAGGGTCAGGCTACCCAGGTCAGCTAATCCTCAGCCCTCAGGGAATCACATTGTTGAAAATGGACCTCGCTAAGGCAGAATAGAAGCCAAGGAATAAAAGGACACAATGCCATTTGTAGCACCGTAGGTGTGTCTAGAGGTAAGCACGTGAGTTGTTGTAAGTCAGAAAGTGAAAGACACATATCATATCATATCTCTTATAGGTGTGACCGAAAAATGGATACCAGGGCAGATATTTCCACGGAGAAGGGCAATCAGAGATTCTTTCAACAAACTTATGGTTCACCAATGGAAAGGTGTGAGGATTGGTTTCATTATGATATTGGGGTTAACAGACATATACAAACACAGGTGACATATATAATCACCAAAGACCTACAGAATACCAAGAGAAGACTACTCAACATTCTGTCATAAGGTACATGGGAAAAGGATCCCAGGAAGAACAGACATATGTGTAAGTGTAAAAGAACCACATCTTCCACACCTACAACAAGCCAAACATTGTAATCAAATTTGCTGTAATAAAAAATAAAAAATTAAATTAAAAACACGAACAAGAAGTAATGAGACAAACTTGAGGGGCTTTCTCCTGGCACATTCCATTCTAAATTCCAATCTAGAACACGACTTCCATTGAGGCTCTGTTGCCCCAGTAACCAGATTTGGTAAGGGAGACCTGCTGCCACCTTGTGGCCGTTTCACACAACAGCAGCTTTAATCCCAGCGCTAATGGTCAGTTGATATTCAAAATCATTGCAGGCCTGTAAATGACACCTGCACTGAAAACAAATCCTGGGTTCATATATCGACCAAAAAATTCAAAGGACGTCCATATTTCAAAACGACAGTTTCAAAAGGCATATTTTACACACATTAGTGTTCTGCTTCTTTTTCTTTCTTTCTTTTTTTGTTAAATAAACGGGAATGGCAAAAAGCATCCCTCAGAATGGGCGAAAATATTTGCAAACGAATCAATGGACAAAGGTTTAATCTCCAATATATATAAAGAGCTCATGCAGCTTAATATTAAAAAAACAAACAATCCAATACAAAAATGGGCAGAAGATCTAAAGAGACGTTTCTTCAAAGAAGACACAGAGATGGCCAAGACGCACATGAAAAGCTGCTCAACATCACTAATTATTAGAGAAATGCAAATCAAAACTACAATGAGGTATCACCTCACACCTGTTACAATCGGCATCATCAGAAAATCTACAAACAACGAATACTGGGGAGGGTGTGGACAAAAGGATCCCTCTTCCACTAGTGGTGGAAATGTAAATTGTTACAGTCACGATGGAGAACTGTATGGAGTTTCCTTAAAAAAACCAGAAATACAATTACCATATGATCCAGCAATCCCACTTCTGGGCATATACCCATAGAAAACCATAAATCAAAAAGGCACATTCACCACAATGCTCATTTCAGCACTATTTACGATAGCCAGGTAATGGAAGCAACCTAAATACCCACAGACAGACGAATGGATAAAGATGTGGTACATATATAAAATGGAATATTACTCAGCCATAAGAAGGAATGAAACTGGGTCATTTGTAGAGACGTCGATGGATCTAGAGACTGTCATACAGAATGAAGTAAGTCAGAAAGAGAAAAACAAATATTGTATATTAATGCATATATGTGGAACCTAGAAAAATGGTACAGATGAACTGGTTTGCAGAGAAGAAATAGAGACACAGAGGTAGAGAACACACGTATGGACACCAAGTGTGGGAAGCCATGGGGAGGTGGTGTTGGGGTGAGTTGGGAGATTGGGATTGACCTGTATACATGTATATGCATAAAATACATAACTAATAATAACCTGCTGTATAAAAAAATAAATAAAATTAAATTTCAAAATTTTAAAAAATAAAATTTAAAAATAAAACAGAAAAAAGTTCTTCCCTTCACACAGATGTATTTATATGAATGAATTATTTCCATGCTTATATCTATAAATACATAAAAGAGGAATAAAATCTAACTTGAACCAAAAAAGAAAAAAAAAAACCTGAACACACGAGTTAGACAGAGGAAAACACAATCAGGGCACTTGCTCCATCGGTAAACAATTCTGAAATTGGTCAGAGGTGGGGAATCATCTCCCATAGAGCCAGAAGCCCACTCCTACGCAAGGAGCGTACTCATTGCAAAGCGGGGGGCCATGCCGAGGCATCTGTGAGTAACCGTGAGCTGAGCCCCAGGCCAGCTGCTGTTGAACTTTTCCCACCCTTCCCTGGTAAAACACGTGAATATGCACAAGGGCTTGAAAGCCTAGAGGAAGGGCCGTGGAGCCACACCAGCGACAGCACGCAGGCCAACTTGGTGCCTGCAGGCCAGTCAGGATGGTCCTGGCCCTGGGCGCTCTTCTGGAAGCTTTCCATTGCCCTGCCTGAGATACCCCTCCTGTCCCGGCACCCTCTGCTTCTTTCCTTCCTCACCTCTGTCCGGAGAGAAATTCCAGCGGAAAGTATGGGTGCCACATCCTCTTCTTTACAGGTGGAAGCCTGGCAACTCCTGCAGAAAGTCCAGCAGAGACCCACTCACACCGGGCCACCCACAAAGCCGTGGCCCCTCACTCCCTCCCACCAGCACAGCCCCGACACTGCTGACGGGGCAGAGAATATGGAGTCAGGCACAGCTTCAGGGGCTATTGCTGCCTGCAGCGCTGTTTATATTGACCTCAACCCAGGCACACCTGGGGAGGGCCGGACGGCAGGGTCAGGCTACCCAGGTCAGCTAATCCTCAGCCCTCAGGGAATCACATTGTTGAAAATGGACCTCGCTAAGGCAGAATAGAAGCCAAGGAATAAAAGGACACAATGCCATTTGCAGCACCGTAGGTGTGTCTAGAGGTAAGCACGTGACTTTTAGTAAGTCAGAAAGTGAAAGACACATATCATATCATATCTCTTATAGGTGTGACCGAAAAATGGATACCAGGGCAGATATTACCATGGAGAAGGGCAATCACAGATTCATTCAACAAACTTATGGTTCACCAATGGAAAGGTGTGAGGATTGGTTTCATTATGATATTGGGGTTAACAGACATATACAAACACAGGTGACATATATAATCACCAAAGTCCTACAGAATACCAAGAGAAGACTACTCAACATTCTGTCATAAGGTACATGGGAAAAGGATCCCAGGAAGAACAGACATATGTGTATGTGTAAAAGAACCACATCTTCCACACCTACAACAAGCCAAACATTGTAATCAAATTTGCTGTAATAAAAAATAAAAAAATAAATTAAAAACACGAACAAGAAGTAGTGAGGCAAACTTGAGGGGCTTTCTCCTGGCACCTTCCATTCTAAATTCCAATCTAGAACACGACTTCCATTGAGGCTCTGTTGCCCCAGTAACCAGATTTGGTAAGGGAGCCCTGCTGCCACCTTGTGGCCGTTTCACACAACAGCAGCTTTAATCCCAGCGCTAATGGTCAGTTGATATTCAAAATCATTGCAGGACTGTAAATGACACCTGCCCTGAAAACAAATCCTGGGTTCATATATCGACCAAAAAATTCAAAGGACGTCCATATTTCAAAACGACAGTTTCAAGAGGCATATTTTACACACATTAGTGTTCTGCTTCTTTTTCTTTCTTTCTTTTTTTGTTAATAAAACGGGTATGGCAAAAAGCATCCCTCAGAATGGGCGAAAATATTTGCAAACGAATCAATGGACAAAAGTTTAATCTCCAATATATATAAAGAGCTCATGCAGCTTAATATTAAAAAAACAAACAACCCAATACAAAAATGGGCAGAAGATCTAAAGAGACGTTTCTTCAAAGAAGACACAGAGATGGCCAAGACGCACATGAAAAGCTGCTCAACATCACTAATTATTAGAGAAATGCAAATCAAAACTACAATGAGGTATCACCTCACACCTGTTAGAATCGGCATCATCAGAAAATCTACAAACAACGAATTCTGGGGAGGGTGTTGGCAAAAGGATCTCTCTTCCACTAGTGGTCGAAATGTAAATTGATACAGTCACGGTGGAGAACAGTATGGAGTTTCCTTAAAAAAACTAGAAATAGAATTACCATATGATCCAGCAATCCCACTTCTGGGCATATACCCAGATAAAACCATAAATCAAAAAGGCACATTCACCACAATGCTCATTTCAGCACTATTTGCGATAGCCAGGTAATAGAAGCAACCTAAATACCCACAGACAGACGAATGGATAAAGATGTGGTACATATATAAAGTGGAATATTACTCAGCCATAAGAAGGAATGAAACTGGGTCATTTGTAGAGACGTCGATGGATATAGAGACTGTCATACAGAATGAAGTAAGTCAGAAAGAGAAAAACAAATATTGTATATTAATGCATATATGTGGAACCTAGAAAAATGGTACAGATGAACTAGTTTGCAGGGAAGAAATAGAGACAGAGGTAGAGAACACACGTATGGACACCAAGTGTGGGAAGCCATGGGGAGGTGATGTTGGGATGAGTTGGGAGATTGGGATTGACCTGCATACATATATATGCATAAAATACATAACTAATAATAACCTGCTGTATAAAAAAATAAATAAAATTAAATTTCAAAATTTTAAAAAATAAAATTTAAAAACAAAACAGAAAAAAGTCCTTCCCTTCACACAGATGTATTTATATGAATGAATTATTTCCATGCTTATATCTATAAATACATAAAAGAGGAATAAAATCTAACTTGAACCAAAAAAGAAAAAAAAAAAACCTGAACCCTCCAGTTATACAGAGGAAAACCCTATCAGGGCACTTGCTCCAGCGGTAAACAATTCTGAAACTGGTCAGAGGTGGCGAGTCATCTCCCATACAGCCAGCAGCCCACTCCTATGCAAAGAGCGTCCTCATTGCAATGGAGGGGGCCATTCAGAGGCATCTGTGAGTAACCGTGACCTGAGACACAGGCCAGATGCCTTTGAACTTTTCCCACCCTTCCGAGGTAAAACACCTGAATATGTACAAGGGCTTGAAAGCCTAGAGGAAGGGGCGTGGAGCCACACCAGCGACAGCACACAGGCCAACTTGGTGCCAGCAGGCCAGCCAGGATGGTTCTGGCCCTGGGCGCTCTTCTGGAAACTTTCCATTGGCCTGCCTGAGATACCCCTCCTGTCCCGGCACCCACTGTTTTTTTCCTTCCTCACCTCTGTCCGGAGAGAAATTCCAGCGGAAGGTATGTGTGCCACATCCTCTTCTTTACAGGTGGAAGCCTGGCAACTCCTGCAGAAAGTCCAGCAGAGACCCACTCACACCGGGCCACCCACAAAGCCGTGGCCCCTCACTCCCTCCCACCAGCACAGCCCCGACACTGCTGACGGGGCAGAGAATATGGAGTCAGGCACAGCTTCAGGGGCTATTGCTGCCTGCAGCGCTGTTTATATTGACCTCAACCCAGGCACACCTGGGGAGGGCGGGCCGGCAGGGTCAGGCTACCCAGGTCAGCTAATCCTCAGCCCTCAGGAAATCACATTGTTGAAAATGGACCTCGCTAAGGCAGAATAGAAGCCAAGGAATAAAAGGACACAATGCCATTTGCAGCACCGTAGGTGTGTCTAGACGTAATCACGTGACTTTTAGTAAGTCAGAAAGTGAAAGACACATATCATATCATATCTCTTATAGGTGTGACCGAAAAATGGATACCAGGGCAGATATTTCCACGGAGAAGGGCAATCAGAGATTCATTCAACAAACTTATGGTTCACCAATGGAAAGGTGTGAGGATTGGTTTCATTATGATATTGGGGTTAACAGACATATACAAACACAGGTGATATATATAATCACCAAAGACCTACAGAATACCAAGAGAAGACTACTCAACATTCTGTCATAAGGTACATGGGAAAAGGATCCCAGGAAGAACAGACATATGTGTATGTGTAAAAGAACCACATCTTCCACACCTACAACAAGCCAAACATTGTAATCAAATTTGCTGTAATAAAAAATAAAAAAATAAATTAAAAACACGAACAAGAAGTAGTGAGGCAAACTTGAGGGGCTTTCTCCTGGCACCTTCCATTCTAAATTCCAATCTAGAACACGACTTCCATTGAGGCTCTGTTGCCCCAGTAACCAGATTTGGTAAGGGAGCCCTGCTGCCACCTTGTGGCCGTTTCACACAACAGCAGCTTTAATCCCAGCGCTAATGGTCAGTTGATATTCAAAATCATTGCAGGACTGTAAATGACACCTGCCCTGAAAACAAATCCTGGGTTCATATATCGACCAAAAAATTCAAAGGACGTCCATATTTCAAAACGACAGTTTCAAGAGGCATATTTTACACACATTAGTGTTCTGCTTCTTTTTCTTTCTTTCTTTTTTTGTTAATAAAACGGGTATGGCAAAAAGCATCCCTCAGAATGGGCGAAAATATTTGCAAACGAATCAATGGACAAAAGTTTAATCTCCAATATATATAAAGAGCTCATGCAGCTTAATATTAAAAAAACAAACAACCCAATACAAAAATGGGCAGAAGATCTAAAGAGACGTTTCTTCAAAGAAGACACAGAGATGGCCAAGACGCACATGAAAAGCTGCTCAACATCACTAATTATTAGAGAAATGCAAATCAAAACTACAATGAGGTATCACCTCACACCTGTTAGAATCGGCATCATCAGAAAATCTACAAACAACGAATTCTGGGGAGGGTGTTGGCAAAAGGATCTCTCTTCCACTAGTGGTCGAAATGTAAATTGATACAGTCACGGTGGAGAACAGTATGGAGTTTCCTTAAAAAAACTAGAAATAGAATTACCATATGATCCAGCAATCCCACTTCTGGGCATATACCCAGATAAAACCATAAATCAAAAAGGCACATTCACCACAATGCTCATTTCAGCACTATTTGCGATAGCCAGGTAATAGAAGCAACCTAAATACCCACAGACAGACGAATGGATAAAGATGTGGTACATATATAAAGTGGAATATTACTCAGCCATAAGAAGGAATGAAACTGGGTCATTTGTAGAGACGTCGATGGATATAGAGACTGTCATACAGAATGAAGTAAGTCAGAAAGAGAAAAACAAATATTGTATATTAATGCATATATGTGGAACCTAGAAAAATGGTACAGATGAACTAGTTTGCAGGGAAGAAATAGAGACAGAGGTAGAGAACACACGTATGGACACCAAGTGTGGGAAGCCATGGGGAGGTGATGTTGGGATGAGTTGGGAGATTGGGATTGACCTGCATACATATATATGCATAAAATACATAACTAATAATAACCTGCTGTATAAAAAAATAAATAAAATTAAATTTCAAAATTTTAAAAAATAAAATTTAAAAACAAAACAGAAAAAAGTCCTTCCCTTCACACAGATGTATTTATATGAATGAATTATTTCCATGCTTATATCTATAAATACATAAAAGAGGAATAAAATCTAACTTGAACCAAAAAAGAAAAAAAAAAAACCTGAACCCTCCAGTTATACAGAGGAAAACCCTATCAGGGCACTTGCTCCAGCGGTAAACAATTCTGAAACTGGTCAGAGGTGGCGAGTCATCTCCCATACAGCCAGCAGCCCACTCCTATGCAAAGAGCGTCCTCATTGCAATGGAGGGGGCCATTCAGAGGCATCTGTGAGTAACCGTGACCTGAGACACAGGCCAGATGCCTTTGAACTTTTCCCACCCTTCCGAGGTAAAACACCTGAATATGTACAAGGGCTTGAAAGCCTAGAGGAAGGGGCGTGGAGCCACACCAGCGACAGCACACAGGCCAACTTGGTGCCAGCAGGCCAGCCAGGATGGTTCTGGCCCTGGGCGCTCTTCTGGAAACTTTCCATTGGCCTGCCTGAGATACCCCTCCTGTCCCGGCACCCACTGTTTTTTTCCTTCCTCACCTCTGTCCGGAGAGAAATTCCAGCGGAAGGTATGTGTGCCACATCCTCTTCTTTACAGGTGGAAGCCTGGCAACTCCTGCAGAAAGTCCAGCAGAGACCCACTCACACCGGGCCACCCACAAAGCCGTGGCCCCTCACTCCCTCCCACCAGCACAGCCCCGACACTGCTGACGGGGCAGAGAATATGGAGTCAGGCACAGCTTCAGGGGCTATTGCTGCCTGCAGCGCTGTTTATATTGACCTCAACCCAGGCACACCTGGGGAGGGCGGGCCGGCAGGGTCAGGCTACCCAGGTCAGCTAATCCTCAGCCCTCAGGAAATCACATTGTTGAAAATGGACCTCGCTAAGGCAGAATAGAAGCCAAGGAATAAAAGGACACAATGCCGTTTGCAGCACCGTAGGTGTGTCTAGACGTAATCACGTGACTTTTAGTAAGTCAGAAAGTGAAAGACACATATCATATCATATCTCTTATAGGTGTGACCGAAAAATGGATACCAGGGCAGATATTTCCACGGAGAAGGGCAATCAGAGATTCATTCAACAAACTTATGGTTCACCAATGGAAAGGTGTGAGGATTGGTTTCATTATGATATTGGGGTTAACAGACATATACAAACACAGGTGATATATATAATCACCAAAGACCTACAGAATACCAAGAGAAGACTACTCAACATTCTGTCATAAGGTACATGGGAAAAGGATCCTAGGAAGAACAGACATATGTGTATGTGTAAAAGAACCACATCGTCCACACCTACAACAAGCCAAACATTGTAATCAAATTTGCTGTACTAAAAAATAAAAAAATTAAATTAAAAACACGAACAAGAAGTAGTGAGACAAACTTGAGGGGCTTTCTCCTGGCACATTCCATTCTAAATTCCAATCTAGAACACGACTTCCATTGAGGCTCTGTTGCCCCAGTAACCAGATTTGGAAAGGGAGACCTGCTGCCACCTTGTGGCCATTTCACACAACAGCTGCTTTAATCCCAGCACTAATGGTCAGTTGATATTCAAAATCATTGCAGGCCTGTAAATGACACCTGCCCTGAAAACAAATCCTGGGTTCATATATCGACCAAAAAATTCAAAGGACGTCCATATTTCAAAACGACAGTTTCAAAAGGCATATTTTACTCACATTAGTGTTCTGCTTCTTTTTCTTTCTTTCTTTTTTTGTTAAAAAAACGGGAATGGCAAAAAGCATCCCTCAGAATGGGCGAAAATATTTGCAAACGAATCAATGGACAAAGGTTTAATATCCAATATATATAAAGAGCTCATACAGCTTAATATTAAAAAAACAAACAACGCAATACAAAAATGGGCAGAAGATCTAAAGAGACGTTTCTTCAAAGAAGACACAGAGATGGCCAAGACGCACATGAAAAGCTGCTCAACATCACTAATTATTAGAGAAATGCAAATCAAAACTACAATGAGGTATCACCTCACACCTGTTACAATTGACATCATCAGAATATCTTCAAACAACGAATTCTGGGGAGGGTGTGGACAAAAGGATCCCTCTTCCACTAGTGGTGGAAATGTAAATTGATACAGTCACGATGGAGAACAGTATGGAGTTTCCTTAGAAAAACTAGAAATAGAATTACCATATGATCCAGCAATCCCACTTCTGGGCATATACCCAGAGAAAACCATAAATCAAAAAGGCACATTCACCACAATGCTCATTTCAGCACTATTTACGATAGCCAGGTAATGGAAGCAACCTAAATACCCACAGACAGACGAATGGATAAAGATGTGGTACATATATAAAATGGAATATTACTCAGCCATAAGAAGGAATGAAACTGGGTCATTTGTAGAGACGTCGATGGATCTAGAGACTGTCATACAGAATGAAGTAAGTCAGAAAGAGAAAAACAAATATTGTATATTAATGCATATATGTGGAACCTAGAAAAATGGTATAGATGAACTGGTTTGCAGGGAAGAAATAGAGACACAGAGGTAGAGAACACACGTATGGACACCAAGTGTGGGAAGCCATGGGGTGGTGTTGGTGGCATATGTTGGGAGATTGGGATTGACCTGTATACATGTATATGCATAAAATACATAACTAATAATAACCTGCTGTATAAAAACATAAATAAAATTAAATTTTAAAATTTTAAAAAATAAAATTTAAAAATAAAACCGAAAAAAGTTCTTCCCTTCACACAGATGTATTTATATGAATGAATTATTTCCATGCTTATATCAATAAATACATAAAAGAGGAATAAAATCTAACTTGAACCAAAAAAGGAAAAAAAAACCTGAACCCACCAGTTATACAGAGGAAAACCCTATCAGGGCACTTGTTCCAGCGGTAAACAATTCTGAAATTGGTCAAAGGTGGGGAATCATCTCCCATACAACCAGCAGGCCACCCCCCAAGCAAGGAGGGTCCTCATTGCAAAGCTGGGGTACCAAGCCAAGGCATCTGTGAGTAAACGTGAGCTAAGCCCCAGTCCTGCTGCAGCTGAACTCTTCCCACCCTTTCCAGTTAAAACACCTGAATATGTACAAGAACTTGCAAGCTTAGAGGAAGGGCTGTGGAGCCACACCAGCGACAGCACACAGGCCGACTTGGTGCCTGCAGGCCAGTCAGGATGGTCCTGGCCCCAGATGCTCTTCTGGAAGCTTTCCATTTCCCTGCCTGAGATACCCCTCCTGCCACGGCCCCCACTGCTTTTTTACTTCCTCACCTCTGCCTGGGGAGAAATTCCAGCGGCAGGTATCGGTGACACATCCTCTTCTTTAGCAGGTGGCAGCCTGGCATCTCCTGCAGAAAGTCCAGGAGAGCCCCACTCACACTGGGCCACCCACAAAACCGTGGCCCCTCACTCCCTCCCACCAGCACAGCCCCGGCACTGCCTACGGGGCAGAGAATATGGCGTCAGTCACAGCTACAAGGGCTGTCGCTCACTGGAGAGCTGTTTATATTGCCCTCAACTCAGGCACACCTGTGGAGGGCTGGCAGGCAGTTTCAGGCTGCAAAAATCAGCCAATCCTCACCCCTCAGGGGCTCACAGTTGTAGAAAATGAAACTTGCTAAACGGGCCAGGCCCTAGGAACAGGTGTGGGCTCTTGAGAGTCAGGATAGACAAGGGGCTGCAGCTGCGGCTTGTTTTCTTATCATTTTATCTGGTCCATGAGTGGATAACAACTTCAAGAAGACCCTATCCTAATGAGAGGAACCCAGGAGTCAGGGAGAGGAGTGATGGTGGGTGGAGACAGAGGCCTGGTGCCCTGGCTGCAGTGGAAGTGTCTGGAAGACCAGGCAGAAAGAGCCTGCAGAGAGTGATAGCCATGGTCACAGACCTGTCAGAACTGCTGTTTGTTAGTTCAAGTCCTGCTCTGAGGTATTCTGTGTCAGCTGTGAGCGACAGGTGAGCAGGGGGTTCTCTGCAAGGTGGGCTATGTGCACAGTTCCTGTGTGTCCAGCCCTGCTGCGGTTCCTTCCCAGGGGAGCTCCGTATCCTGGGAAGGGCCTGAGTAGGAGAGCCCCATGGGCTGCTGGGTAGCTGCAGAGGTGAGCTCCATGCCCTGGGAGGGACTTGACCACGAGAGCCCCGTGGGCTGTGGGGTAGGGGTGCAGCCCAGGTGAGCTCCATATCCTGAGATTGGCCTGACCACGAGAGCCCCATGGGCTGCTGGAGACCTGGTAAAGGATATCAGGACAGTCAGTGAAGCCACCGAGGATATACATCCAGTAGCTCCTATTTCCTACTCCCTGCTGGTCATTCTACCTTCCACCAGGCCATGGCATTCTGTATTAGACTTCAATGATGCCTTCTTCTGTATTCCATTCATCTCAGAGTCACAAGAATTTTTGGCTTGTGAGTGGCAGGACACAACATGCAACAAAAGCAATAATGCTGGGCCGTCCTGCCCCAATGGTTCAAAAATCCCCACACCATCATTGGGGAAATGTCCTCTAAAGACCTAAAAGTTCAACCTCTGTAAAAGGGAACCCTCCTTCAATATGCAGATGACATTCTGATCGCCAGGCCTACTAAAGACGCCTCTGAACTACCTAGCCAAGAAAGGATAGAAGGTGTCCAAGAAAAACGCTCAAATATCCCAGGCTAAGGTGACATGCCTGGGCTTCATTCTCACAGATATTCGGAGAAACGCATCCCAGGATAGGGAAGAAGCCATTTGCAGCCTTACCTCTTCTACAACTAGAAGACAGCTTAGGGGTTCTTGGGGAGGCCAAGGTTTTCTGCATCTGGATCCCTAACTACAGTGTCATAGCTGGGCCTCTACATGAAACACTGACACGAAAAGATGATGATCCTTTTGAATAGAATCCAGAAGCAGCCTTTCAAGAATGGAAAGAGCAGTCAATACAGACCCTTGCCCAGGAACTCCCTAATTTAGCTAAACCCTTTGACCTTTACATACCCGGTCAAAGGTTAATCGCCCTTGGAGCCTTAGTGCAAAAACTGGGACCACTTGAAATGGAGCAACACAAGAATGCCCTTCAGGTATGATAAACTATGGTCACCAAGGGCTTTGCCCACCGACTCATCAGGCCAGGATACTGGGGTATCTAAAAAGCTGGAAATCAGCAGCCCGCAAGGCCAGCTCCCTCCTAAGGGAAAAGGACCCCACGTGGTGATCCTAACCACCCATCATGCCCTGAAGTTGCAGGGGTCGCTCTGTGGACACACTGACCTCGAGTGAGGAGGCCCTCCAACTCCAACCTCCAGAGAGATAAACGGGGGCAACGGGCCCCCAAGATGACTCGTGTGACCATCACTTGACCTGGAGTTTCTCTCAGAAAACGACAAGACTGTGCCCCGAAAGAGCAGACTACTGCTTGCAGGACTTACTGCACCCAGAGGGGAGCTAATAAGCTTGGCGGGGGAAACGTATATCACGCTTTCACCATAGAAAACCCTACAGACACCGCGGTGATGGTGGCCAATATGACCGGCTGGACTGCTGGCTACTTCTAAAGGCCGTTGACTCAGTGGACGTCATGGTCCTGGATCACCACTGACCCAGGACTGTCTGGGAGTTGCGCGGGCAGGGCTCTGACACATGGTGCTGTTTGTACATTAATTCAGGGACCTAATTAAAGAAAGCACAGTCTACTGGTCAGAGCATCTAGTCTGGCAAAAACTGTCAGCCTAAGGTCGCCGAACATATGTGGGGTGGGGTGAAACCTGCCACCGCAGCATCTCTGCGCCTCTCTTTCCTGGACCCTTAAAGGTCATTAGAATCTGTAACACTTCCAATGGTGGTGCTCAGGCGGACGAGAAGTGAGGCAGGAGGCCTTGGGACAATCAACCTCACCAGGAGGCTGGTGGGGAGACGTTTTGCCCCTCCCCCCATGTATCAGGGCTCCCACCACAGCATGAAGCAGTTACAAAAGAGGGGTCTGCACCCTCAACACCCCAAGAATAAGGAACGGAACAAAAAGCAGAGGAGGTGTTCGTCTCCGGCAACGTTCATTAAAAATTCCTGGGAGATAAAAAGAGAATCTGGGCAATTAAATAAAGTCGAACCTGTTTTTCCTTTGTGCTTTGTCTAATTTCACGTGCTCCTAGGGTTCCGCATGCAGAGGTCCCACACCCGGCACTTCAGACCCGATTTCCTAGTGCAGAATGGCTGGGTCGACACCTCAGCTAGCGGGGTCCCATGCAGACTCCGCGGCATAGAGCCTGAGCTGCAGCCAACGCAGCCCTCGAGAGCTCCATCCCCTCCCTCCCACTGACGCTGCCGGGGACCCTACACAGCAGCCCATCCCACAGCCCATGGGGGAGTGCACGATCTCACCTCTCCATTCTGTTTTCAAAATAATGTTTCCTTTGCTTCTGAACCAAACTCAGTCTTGATCTGTTGGCTCCAATGACACTGGGCACGGGGACTCCTGTTGGGGTCCACTCTGGAGGATCAGTAACAGAAATTGAGAACATTGTAACTTCAATGAACAGATGTGTGAGCCAAACTGTAGTTAACATAGAGCAGTGTATAATGCTCGGGTAAAATAAGATGTTTCTAAGACTTACATTTGATATTTCCATCACTTTCCTATAAGCAAGTTCAGTGAAGACGTCTGTCTTATTTGTCAGGTCAACATTAGAGAAATGAAGTGATTTATTTCCATGGATGTACATCGAATACTCTTGGCTGAAGCTTCAATCTTGTTTTGAATGCTTTTCCACTGTAAATGATACCTCTCTTTCAGCTCCCCCATTTCTGAGAAGTATAAAATCTTATAATTTATTATTACCAAAGGGGAAAGGTAGGAGAAGGGATAAATTAACAGTTTGGGATTAACACATACACACTGCTATGTATAAAATAGATCATCAACAAGGAACTACTGTATAGCACAGGGAACTACACTGAATATTTTGCAATAACCTACAAGGGGAAATAATCTGAAAATGAATAGATATTTTTATTGACATCATCTATCAATGACAGATAAAATGTAACCTAAGCAAGGCCGATGGTGAGCGCTTCTGACCCTGAAGATTTCAGTCATCTAAAGTTTGGGCTCTGCCTATTTCCCAAGGCCCTTAAAGGACATACGTGTAGCCGTAGCTTAAAAATTCCCCAGTTTGGGGTTCGGGGAGGCACTGATTTGGAAAAATCCCTGGTGTTCTCCTTACATGCACGGGACCCTTCCTACAGCTAAAACATGCCTGTCACACCTAGAGGATGGTACACCGTTTGATCGGAAAGAGTTTGGAAAAGGCACCTCATCTCCTCATCGCCTGGTGCTCGGGTTCAACCCTCCAGCATCTTTCCTAACAATCTCCTCACTTGGGGATATCAGCACCGTCAACATCCTGTTGCACACAGTTTGGAATTTGTCCAGAGGATGAAGCGGAAGGATGAGAAAAATTTAGAGACAAGTCTTAGGTGTTCGGACAGGCACATGCCACTCTAATTTCCAATCCAGAAGACAAATTCATCAAAGGCTAGAATTGCCCACGGAAACAGAATAGGGCTAGAGGAAATCCCGCTGTTTTGTGTCCAGTTTCCAAAAACACAAGTTGAAAAATGGAACTCAGGGGCACTAAAATTCATGAAACTGCAGAGTTGAAAATATCTATCGTCGAAAAATGTCTTGAGGTAAGTCCCAGAAAAGGACTTGTAAGCAAGGGAGAGTGGCAGGAAACAGATTTGAAGAGGTAGAAAGGACTCCCCATTAAAGCACAAGAAAAGGGGCTGAACATCGCCAATGATGCAGTTGGCCAAAAAGGGTGTATGCATTTTTTCTGAATATATTCAAGTAAAGGCCATACACACTTTTTATCCAACCCAACAGGTGGGCACTGGAAATCAATATCACAAAATGTATCACTTCACATCAGTCAGAAGGGCCATCCACATAAAGTGTAAACACCAGAAATGCAGGACAGGGCGAGGAGAAAAGGGAGCCCTGTGAGGCTGATAGTGGAAATGTAATTTGCCAACGGCCACTCTGGAGAAGTGTATTGTGTTTGCTAAAACATCTAAAAAATGAGCTACAGAGCATAGGGCACTTGCACTCATGGGCGTGTACCTTGGGAAAAACAAAAATCGACAGAAAACAGGCACCTGAACGTTTACCACCTCTCTGTTAAAAAGGGCCTCAACTTGCATATATCCTAAATGTTCCTGGAAGGATAAAATGGATAAAAGAGATGGGGTACTTATGTAGAGTGGAATATTACTCATCCAGAAATCAATGAAATAAGGCCAGTTGTAACAACTCTGGAGGAGTTACATACGATCATTCTAAGTGACATATGTCAGAAAGAAAAAGACACAGATCATAAGATGTCACTTAAAGGTGGAATCAAAAATGGCTACACATGAAATAAATTACAAAACAGAAACATAGTCAAATATGTAGAAAATAGACATAAGGCTGCTAAATGGGAAAGGTGGGGAATGGTGAGGTATTATCCAGGAGGTTGAAATTAGCAAAGATACCATTCCAAGTACCAAATTGAATAACTGACAAGGCCTACACGGTACCTCAAAGAACTGCACTCAGCCCACTCAAGTCACTGGAAAATAATACATATGACTGGTAAGCATATGAAAAAGAAGTTATTGTTGTCTCTCAGTACATGAATCAAGTGGATGTACAGCAGCAAAAAACAGAGCTTTGAAAATCAGCTGTAACCAATATAAAAATAAATTTAAAACTATTTATAAAAACAGTGAGACAGACAAAAATTCTTACAACTTTTGTTGAAGGGCTACGATGTAACATGGATTGAACACATGTAGACCCACAGCAGGATGATTATATAAGGCTGGAAGCTATGCACGCTAAGAGATGTTAGAGAGGCTGGGTGAGGAAATGCAGACCTTTTAAAGTAATACTGCCTGGTACCCATTCCATGGGTCCCAAATCTGCAGGTTCAAGGGAATCTTCTGACAGCGAAAACATGCCTGGGAAACCGAGATGAATGTACACCGTGTGCTCAGGGAAGGTGTCTAAAATGCACCTCATTTTTGATCTCCTGGTGCTGGGGTTCGCCATTCCAGCCACATTACTAACAATCTCCCCACTTGGAGAATCAGCACCTTTAACCTCCTGTTTCACACAGTTTGCAATTTGTGCAGAGGATAAATGGGAAGAGGGGGAACCAATGAGAGATTAGCTGTAGGACTTTTGACAGGCACATGTCACTCTAATTTCCCATTAGGAAGAAGAATTAACCAAAGGCTCAGCCTGCCTCCCCAGAACCAGAATAGGGCCAGAAGTAATCCAATGGTTTGGCGGCCAGCTCACAAAAAAAGCGAGTTGCAAAATGGAGCTCAGGAGCAGACAATTCAAAGACCTGCAAAGATATAAATGATAACCAACGTCCAAAAATATATTCAGGTAAGGTAACGAAGAGGATCTGAATGAGAGGCAGAATTGCAGGAAACAGATTTCAAAAGGTAGATTGTACTCACATTTAAAGCATATGAAAAGCAGCAGAATTTCTAAAATGATGCGGTTGGGCAAAAGTGTGTATGCGTTTTTTTCGTGAATATCTTCAGGAAAAAAACACATGCAGAGGTTTTGGCCAACCAAGCAAGAGGGAAATGCAAATCCACACAACAAAGAAGTCTCAATTTCCACTGCTCAGAAAGGCCATCCAAAAAATGTGTACAAACCAGAAATGCAGGAGAGGCCATGGAAAACAGGGAGCCTAGTCACGCTGATGGGTGGGGTATAAATATCCAAGAGCCACTCTGAAGAAGTGTATGCTGTTTTTAAAACATCTAAAATACAAAGCCCCAGAGCAAGGGGATTTCAACTCATGGACATATAACTTGGGAAGACTAAATGTCAATAAGACACAGGCACCCCAAAGTTTAGGGCTGCTCTGCATACAAGAACCTCAACTTTGGTACACCTAAAATATCCCAGGAAAAAGAGAAATGCATAAAGAACTTGTGGTAATTTTGCACAACGGAATATCACTCAGACGTGAAATCAATGTATATAAGGCCAGTAGCAGCATAATGAGTGGATTTACGTATGATGATTTTAAGGGAAATTAGTCACACAGAAAAAGAATCTTATCATAAGATATCACTTATAGAGGGAATGTCAATATCACAACACATGAACTGAATTAGGAAAGAGAACAGAGTCTCACATTTAGCAAAAATCTCTTATGCCTGCTTCAGGGGAAAGGAGAGGTGGGGTGATGCATAAAACCAGAGTTTGATATTAGCACAGGTACCATTCCATAAACCAAATACAGAATAGACAAGACCTACACCTTCCTCAGTGAACGGGACTCAACACCCCTATGCCGCACAGAGGAATATATCTGACTACTAAGAATCTTACAACTTATGTATTGATATGTCTCCGTAAGGGAATCAATTGTGTCTAGACTGGCATAAACACGTCAGTGAAAATCAGCTCAACCCCATTATAAAAATGAATTTCAAAAAAAACCCCAAAAAACAGCGAAATTCTTACACAATTCCTTCAGGGGTTCTGATGAAACCTGGAATGACCCTATCTGCAAAGACATCTGGATGAGACATAAGGCTGGACACTTGGGACTGAGAGGACTGGTGAGATTGGGAGAGAAAATGCAGACCTTTTAAAGTAGTAATGCATGCCACCATTCCATGTGTCTCAAATCTCCAGGTAGAAGGGAATATCACTACAATTATAACATGTATGGGAAACCTAGAAAATGGACACCCTGTGATGGCGAAAGGTTTCTAAAACTCTCCTAATTTTTCCTCTCCTTGTGCTCCACTTTGGCATTCCAACTGCTTTACTATCAATCTCCCAACTTAGGAGAGTCAGCCCCTATAACCTCCTGGTTCGCACAGTTTGCTAATTGTGCAGAGGATGAAAGGGAAGAGGGAGAACCAATCAGAGAGTAGATGTAGGCATTTGGACGGGCACATGTCACTCTAATTTCCCGGCAGGAAGAAGAATTAACCAAAGCCTCAGCCACCCACAGGGAACCAATATAGCCACCCCTGGAACCAGTATAGGTCCTGAAGCAAAATTGTGGATTTGCGGCCAGCTCACAAAGATGGGATTTGAAAATTGGAGCTCAGGGGCACAGCAATTCACAAACCTGCAGACTTATAAAGTACTACTCTCTTCCAAAAATCTGTTGACGGAAGGCAATGAAGCGGCCTTGAAAATGAGGCAGAATTGCACAAAATATATTTCAAGAGGTAAATTGGAATCGCCTTTAAAGCACAGGAAAAGCATCCCAACTTGGACAGAGATGCACTTGGCCAAAAAGGGCGTATGCCTTTTCTCCTGAATATATTCAGAAGAAAACGCATACACCCTTTTTGGCCAATCAAGCAAGCGCGCAATACAAATCCACGCTACAAAGAATTGTCACTTACCACTGGTCAAAAGGGACATCCGAATATCTGTAAAAACCAGAAAGGTTGGGCTTCCCTGGTGGCGCAGTGGTTGCGAGTCTGCCTGCCGATGCAGGGACACGGGTTCGTGCCCCGGTCTGGGAGGATCCCACGTGCCGCGGAGCGGCTGGTCCCGTGAGCCATGGCAACTGGGCCTGCGCGTCCGGAGCCTGTGCCCCGCAATGGGAGAGGCCACAGCAGTGAGAGGCCCGCATACAGCAAAAAAAAAAAAAAAAAAAAAAAAAAAAAAAACAGAAAGGCAAGAGAGAGATGGCAAGGGCATGAAGCAATGTGATCCCAATGGTCATGGAGGATTGTGATGACAAGCGCATGGAGAATTGTGATGACAAGGTTATGTACCATTTTGTTGACAAAGGCAAGGAGCATTATGATGACAAGGTTCATGGAGCACTGTGATGACAAGCATCACGGAGCATAGTGATTACAGGGGTCATGGAGCATTGGGATGACAAGCGCATGGATCATTGTGATGACAATGGTCATGGAGCATTTTAATGACAAGAGTCCCGGATCATTGTGTTGTCAGGGTTCATGCAGCGTTGTGATGACAGTGGTCATGGAGCATTGTGATGACAGGGGTCATGGCGCATTGTGATGAGAAGGTCATGGAGCATTGGGCTGAAAATGTCCATGGAGTACCGTGATGACAGGGGTAATGGAGCATTGTGATGACAAGGTACTGGAGCACTGTGATGAGAAGACCATGGAGCCTTGTGATGACAAGTCTCATGGAGCATTCTGATGAAAAGTGCCATGGAGCATTGTGATTACAGGGGTCTTGGAGCATTGTGATGACAAGGGCATGGAGCATTGGGATGAGAAGGCCATGGAGCGTTCTGATGACATGCATCATGGAGCTTTGTGATGACAAGGGCATGGAGCATTGTGATTACAGCGGTCTTGGAGCACTGTGATGAAAAGGGCATGGATCATTGTGATGAAAAAGGTATGGAGCCTTGTCATGACAGGGTTCAAGGAGCAAACTGACAACAAGTGTCAGGGAGCATTGTGATGACAATGGTATTGAGTATTGTGATGACAAAGGTCATGGAGCACTGTGATGAGAAGACCATGGATAATTGTGATGACGAGCGTCATGGGGCGTTGTGATGATAAGTGTTATGGAACATATTGATCACAAGGATTTGGAGCATTTTGATGACAGAGGTCATGGAGCATTTTGGTTTCATTGTGATGACAATAGCGTGAAGCATTATGATGATGGGCATGGTGCATTGTGATGACAGGGTTCATGGAGCATTGAGATGAAAAGGGGCATGGAGCATTGCGATTACAGGAGTCTTGGAGCATTGTGATGACAAAGGCATGGAACATCGTGAATGAGAAGGCCATGGAGCATTCTGTTGACATGCGTCATGGAGCTTTGTGATGACAAGGGCATGGAGCATTGTGATTACAGGGGTCTTGGAGCATTGTGATGACAAGGGTCATGGAGCCTTGTGATGACAAGGCTGTGGAACATTGTGATGGCAGGGGTCATGGAGCATTGTTATGACAGGGGTAATGGAGCATTGTGATGACAAGGGCATGGAGCATTGGTCTGAAAAGTTTCATGGATTATTGTGATGAGAGGGGGCAAGGAGCATTGTGATGACAAGCGCATGGAACACTGTGATACATGGGTCATGGAGGATTGTAATGAGAAGCGCATGGAGCATTGTGATAAGAATGGCATCGAGCATTGTGATGAAAAGCATCATGGAGCCTGTGATGACAAGGGCATGGAACAATGTGATGAGAGGGTTCATGGAGCATTGTGATGACAATGGCATGCAGCATTGTGATGACAAGGGTCATTGAGCTTTGTAATGACAAAGGTCATGGAGCATTTTGATGACAAGGGTGTGGTGCATTCTGTTGTGAAGGGCAGGGAGCATTGTGATGACAGGGGTTATGGAACATTGTGATGTCAGGGGAATGGAGCATTGTGATGATAAAGGCATGTAGCATTGTTGTGACAAGGGTCATGGAATATTGTGATGACAGGGGTGAGGGAGTATTGTGTTGACTAGTGATTGAACATTGTGATATCAGTGGTGAGAGAGCATTTTGATGAGAACTGCATGGAGCAGTGTGATGACAAGGTTTATGGAGCATTGTGATGACAAAGATGTGGAGCATTGTGATGACAAGTGCATGGCACATTGTGATGCCATGGGTCATGGAGTATTGTGCTAACAAAGGCATTGATCATTGGGAGGACAAGGGTCACCAAGCATTGTGATGAAATGTTCATGGAGCTCTGTGGTGACAAAGATCACAGAGCATTGTGATGACGAGGGCATGGACCATTGTAATGACAAAGGTCATGAAGCATTGTGATGACTGGAGTCATGGAGCATTGTGATGACAGGGGTCATAGAGCATTGTGATGAAAGGGCATGGAGCATTGTGATGACAGGGGCATGTTGCATTAGTTTGAAAAGTTTCAGGGATTATTGTGATGACAGTGGGCATGGCGCATTGTGATGACAAGGGCATGGAGCATTGTGATGAGAAGGTCATGGAGTATTGTGAAGAAGGGTGTCAGGGAGCATTGTGATGACATATGTCGTGGTCCATTGCGATGACAATGGAATGGAGCATTGTGATGCCAAGTGTCATGGAGGATTGTGATGACAAAGGTAATGGAGCATTTTGATGACAAGCGCTTGGGGCATTGTGATGACAAGGGTCATGGAGCATTGTGATAACAAGGGCCATTGAGAATTTTGATGACATGTTCATGAAGCATTGTGATGACAATCACATGGAGCTTGCTGTGACAGGGATCATGGAGCAGTGCGATGAAAAGTGCATAGAGAATTGTGATGACAAAGCATGTAACACTGTGATGAAAAGCATCATGGAGCACAGTGATGCCAAGAACGTGGAGAATTGTTATGACAGGGGACATGGAGCATTGTGATGACCAGGGCATGGAGTATTGTGATGGCAAGACCGTGGAGCATTGTGATGAGAAGACCATGGATAATTGTGATGATGAGCGTCATGGAGCACTGTAATGACAAGGGGTATGGAGCATTGTGATGACAGGGGTCATGGAGCATTGTGATGACAAGGTTCATGGAGCATTCTGATGAAAAGCTTGTGGAGTATTTTGATGACAATGACATGGAGCATTTTGATGAAAATGGCATGGGGCATTGTGATGAAAAAGACATGGAGCCTTTTCATGACAGTTTTCAGGGAGCATTCTGACGACAAGTGTCAGGGAGCATTGTGATGACAAAGGTCATGGAGAATTGTGACGACAAGGGCATGGAGTATTGTGATGACAAGCACATGGAGCTTGCTATGACGGGGTCATGGAGCATTGTGATGACAAGTGCATAGAGAATTGTGATGACAAAGCATGTAACACTGTGATGAGAAGTGTCATGGAGCATAGTGATGTCAAGATCGTGGAGAATTGTGATGACAGGGGACATGGAGCATTGTGATGACCAGGGCATGGAGCATTGCGATGGCAAGATCGTGGAGCACTGTGATGAGAAGACCATGGATAATTGTAATGACGAAGGTCATGGAGCACTGTAATGACAAGGGGTATAGAGCATTGTGATGACAGTGGTCATGGAGCATTGTGATGACCGGGGACATGGAGCATTGTGATGCCCAAGGCATGGAGCACTGTGATGGCAAGACCGTGGAGCATTGTGATGAGAAGACCATGGATAATTGTGATGAGGAGCGTCATGGAGCACTGTAATGACAAGTGGTATGGAGCCTTGTGATGACAGGGGTCATGGAGCATTGTTATGACAGTGCTCATGGAGCATTGTGATGACAAGTGTCATGGAGCATTTTGATGACAAGGGCGTGGAGCATTGTGATGAGAAGACCATGGACAATTGTGATTACGAGTGTCATGGAGCACTGTAATGACAAGCAGTATGGAGCATTGTGATGACAGGGGTCATGGAACATTGTGATGACTGGGGACATGGAGCATTGTGATGACCAGGGCATGGAGCATTGTGATGGCAAGACCGTGGAGCACTGTGATGAGAAAACCATGGATAATTGTGATGACGAACATCATGGAGCACTGTAATGACAAGGGGCATGGAGCATTGTGATGACAGGTGTCATGGAGCATTGTGATGACAGGGGTCATGGATCATTGAGATGACAAAGGTCACGGAGCATTCTGATGACAAGCTTGTGGAGTATTGTGATGACAATGGCATGAAGCATTGTGATGAAAAGGGCATGGATCATTGTGATGAAAAAGGCATGGAGACTTGTGATGACAGGGTTCAATGAGCATACTGATGACAAGTGTCAGGGAGCATTGTGATGACAAGTGTATTGAGAATTGTGATGACAAAGGTCATGGAGCATTGTGATGAGAAGTCCATGGATAATTGTGATGACCAGCGTCATGGGGCGTTGTGATGACAAGTGTTATGGAACATTGTGATCACAAGGGTTTGGAGCATTGTGATGAGAGAGGTCATGGAGAATTTTGATTTCATTGTGACGACAATAGCATGAAGCATTATGATGATGGGCATGGTGCATTGTGATGACAGGGTTCATGGAGCATTGAGATGAAAAGAGGCATGGATCATTGTAATAACAAGGGTCTTGGAGCATTGTGATGACAAGGGCATGGAGTATTGTGATGAGAAGGCCATGGAGCATTCTGATGACATGCGTCAGGGAGCTTTGTGATGACATGGGCATGGAGCATTGTGATTACAGGGTTCTTGGAGCATTGTGATGACAAGGGCCATGGAGTCTTGTGATGACAAGGCCGTAGAACATTGTGATGGCAGGGGTCATGCAGCATTGTTATGACAGGTGTAAGGGAGCATTGTGATGACAAGGGCATGGAGCATTGGTCTGAAAAGTTTCATGGATTATTGTGATGAGAGTGAGCATGGAGCATTGTGATGACAAGGGCACGGAACACAGTGATACATGTGTCATGGAGGATTGCAATGACAAGGGCATGGAGCATTGTGATGACAAGCGTCATGGAGCTTTGTGATGACAACAGCATGGAGCAATGTGATGAGAGGTTTCATGGAGCTTTGTGATGACAATGGCATGGAGCATTGTGATTCCAAGGGTCATGGAGCTTTGTGATGACATAGGCCATGGAGCATTTTGATGACAAGGGCGTGGTGCATTGTGATGAGAAGGGCAGGGAGCATTGTGATGACAGGGTCATGGAGCAATTGGATGAAAAGGGTCATGGAACATTTTGATGACAGTGTTTATGGAACATTGTGATGTTAGGGGTCATGGAGCATTGTGATGTAAAAGGTCATGGAGCATTGTGATGTCAGGGGTCATGGAGCATTGTGATGATAAGAGCATGTAGCATTGTTGTGACAAGGGTCATGGAACATTGGGATGACAGGGTGGAGGGAGTATTGTGTTGACTAGTTATGGAACATTGTGATATCAGTGGTGAGAGAGCATTTTGATGAGAGGTGCATGGAGCATTGTGATGACAAGGCTGTGGAGCATTGTGATGAGAAACGCAGGGCACATTGTGATGACATGGGTCATGGAACATTGTGCTGACAAACGCATGGAGCATTGTGATGACAAGGTTTATGGAGCATTTTGATGACAAAGATGTGGAGCATTGTGATGACAAGCGCATGGCACATTTGATGCCATGTGTCATGGAGTAATGTGCTGACAAAGGCATGGAGCATTGTGATGACAAGGGTCACCGAGCATTGTGATGAAATGTTCATGGAGTGTTGTGGTCACAAAGGTTACAGAGCCTTGTGATGACGAGGGCATGGACCATTGTGATGACAAATGTCATGAAGCATTGTGATGACTGGAGTCACGGAGCATTGTGATGACAGGGGTCATAGAGCATTGTGATGAAAGGGCATGGAGCATTGTGATGACAGGGGCATGTTGCATTGGTTTGACAATTTTCAGGGATTATTGTGGTGACAGTGGGCATGGCGCATTGTGATGACAAGGGCATGGAGCATTGTGATGAGAAGGTCATGGAGTATTGTGAAGAAGGGTGTCAGGGAGCATTGTGATGACATATGTCATGGTCTATTGCAATGACAATGGAATGTAGCATTGAGATGCCAATTGTCATGGAGGATTGTGATGACAAAGGTAATGGAGCATTTTGATGACAAGGGCTTGGAGCATTGTGATGACAAGGGTCATGGAGCATTGTGATAACAAGGGCCATTGAGAATTTTGATGACATGTTCATGAAGCATTGTGATGACAATCACATGGAGCTTGCTATGACAGGGGTCATGGAGCATTGCGATGACAAGTGCATAGAGAATTGTGATGACAAAACATGTAACACTGTGATGAGAAGTATCAGAGAGCATAGTGATACCAAGAACGTGGAGAATTGTAATGACAGGGGACATGGAGCATTGTGATGACCAGGGCATGGAGCATTGTGATGGCAAGACCGTGGAGCACTGTGATGAGAAGACCATGGATAATTGTGATGACGAGCGTCATGGAGCACTGTAATGACAAGGGGTATGGAGCATTGTGATGACAGGGGTCATGGAGCATTGTGATGACTGGGGACATGGAGCATTGTGATGACCAGGGCATGGAGCCTTGTGATGTCAAGATCGTGGAGCACTGTGATGAGAAGATCATGGATAATTGTGATGACGAGTGTCATGGAGCACTGTAATGACAAGGGGTATAGAGCATTGTGATGACAGTGGTCATGGAGCATTGTGATGACCGGGGACATGGAGCATTGTGATGCCCAAGGCATGGAGCACTGTGATGGCAAGACCGTGGAGCATTGTGATGAGAAGACCATGGATAATTGTGATGAGGAGCGTCATGGAGCACTGTAATGACAAGTGGTATGGAGCCTTGTGATGACAGGGGTCATGGAGCATTGTTATGACAGTGGTCATGGAGCATTGTGATGACAAGGGTCATGGAGCATTTTGATGACAAGGGCGTGGAGCATTGTGATGAGAAGACCATGGACAATTGTGATTACGAGTGTCATGGAGCACTGTAATGACAAGCGGTATGGAGCATTGTGATGACAGGGTCATGGAGCATTGTGATGACTCGGGACATGGAGCATTGTGATGACCAGGGCATGGAGCATTGTGATGGCAAGATCGTGGAGCACTGTGATGAGAAGACCATGGATAATTGTGATGACGAACATCATGGAGCACTGTAATGACAAGGGGCATGGAGCATTGTGATGACAGGTGTCATGGAGCATTGTGATGACAGGGGTCATGGATCATTGAGATGAAAAGTGTCACGGATCATTCTGATGACAAGCTTGTGGAGTATTGTGATGACAATGGCATGGAGCATTGTGATGAAAAGGGCATGGATCATTGTGATGAAAAAGGCATGGAGACTTGTCACGACAGGTTTCAATGAGCAAACTGATGACAAGTATCAGGGAGCATTGTGATGACAAGTGTATTGAGAATTGTGATTACAAAGGTCATGGAGCATTGTAATGAGAAGTCCATGGATAATTGTGATGACGAGCGTCATGGAACACTGTAATGACAAGGGGTATGGAGCATTGTGATGACAGGCTTCATGGAGCATTCTGAAGACAATGATCAGGGAGCATTCTGATGACAAGCTTGTGGAGTATTGTGATGACAATGACATGGAGCGTTGTGATGAAAAGGGCATGGAGCATTCTTATGAAAAAGGCATGGAGCCTTTTCGTGACAGTGTTCAAGGAGTATTCTGACGACAAGTGTCAGGGAGCATTGTGATGACAAGTGTATTGAGAATTGTGATGACAAAGGTCATGGAGCATTGTGACGACAAGTGCATGGAGTATTGTCATGACAGTCATCATGGAGTGTTGTGATTTCAAGTGTTATGGAACATTGTGATCACAAGGGGTTGGAGCATTGTGATGACAGAGGTCATGGACCATTTTGATTTCAAGGAGCATGGAGCATTGTGATGACAAGGGCATGGAGCAATGTGATCCCAAGGTTGATGGAGGATTGTGATGAAAATGGTAATGGAGTATTGTGATGACAAGCTCATGGAGCATTGTGATGACAAGGTCATGTAGGATTTTGATGACACAGGCATGGAGAATTGTGATGATAAGGGTCATGGAGCACTGTGATGATAAGTGTCACGGAGCATTGTGATTACAGGGGTCATGAAGCATTGGGATGACAAGGGCATGGATCATTGTGATGACAAGTGTCATGGAGCATTGGGCTGAAAATGTTCATGGAGCATTGTGATGACAAGGGAATGGAGCATTGTGATGACAAGAGTCCCGGAACATTGTGTTGTCAGGGGTCATGGAGTGTTGTGATGACAGTGGTCATGGAGGATTGTGATGATATGGGTCATGGAGCATTGTGATGAGAAGGTCATGAAGCATTGGGCTGAAAATGTTCATGGAGTATTGTGATGACACGGGTCATGGAGCATTGTAATGAGAAGGGAATTGAGCACTGTGATGACAAGGTCCTGGAGCATTGTGATGGGAAGTCCATGGAGCCTTGTGATGACAATTCTCATGGAACATTCTGATGAAAAGGGGCATGGAGCATTGTGATTACAGGGGTCTTGGAGCATTGTGATGACAAGGGCATGGAGTATTGTGATGAGAAGGCCATGGAGCATTCTGATGACATGCGTCATGGAGCTTTGTGCTGACAAGGGCATGGAGTATTGTGATGAAAATGGCATGGATCATTGTTATGAAAAAGGCATGGAGCCTTGTCATGACAGGGTTCTAGGAGCATACTGACGACAAGTGTCACGGAGCATTGTGATGACAAGTGTAATGAGCATTGTGATGACAAAGTTCATGGAGCATTGTGATGAGAAGACCATGGATAATTTTGATGATGAGCGTCATGGGGTGTTGTGATGATAAGTTTTATGGAACATTGTGATCACAAGGGTTTGGAGCATTGTGATGACAGAGGTCATGGAGCATTTTGATTTCATTGTGATGACAATAGCCTGAAGCATTATGGTGATGGGCATGGTGCATTGTGATGACAGCGTTCATGGAGCATTGAGATGAAAAGGGGCATGGAGCATTGTGATTACAGGGGTCTTGGACCATTGTGATGACAAGGGCAAGGAGCATTGTGATGAGAAGGCCATGGAGCATTCTGATGACATGTGTCATTGAGCTTTGTGATGACAAGGGCATGGAGCATTGTGATTACAGGGGTCTTGGAGCATTGTGATGACAAGGGTCATGGAGCCTTGTGATGACAATGGTGTGGAACATTGTGATGGCAGGGGTCATGGAGCATTGTTATGACAGGTGTAATGGAGCATTGTGATGAGAAGGGCATGGAGCATTGGTCTGAAAAGTTTCATGGATTATTGTGATGAGAGTGGGCATGGAGCATTGTGATGACAAGGTCACGGAACACTGTGATCCATGGGTCATGGAGGATTTTAATGACAAGGGCATGGAGCATTGTGATGAGAAGGGCATCAAACATTGTTTTGACAAGCGTCATGGAGCTTTGTGATGACAAGGGCATGGAACAATGTGATGAGACGGTTCATGGAACATTGTGATTCCAAGGGTTAAGGAGCTTTGTGATGACAAAAGTCATGGAGCATTTTGATGTCAACGGCGTGGTGCATTGTGATGAGAAGGGCAGGGAGCATTTTGATGACAGGGTCATGCAGCAATTTGATGAAAAGTGTAATGGAACATTTTGATGACAGGGGTTATAGAACATTGTGATGTCAGGGGTCATGGAGCTTTGGGATGAAAAGGGTCATGGAGCATTTTGATGACAGGGGTTATGGAACATTGTGATGTCAGGGGTCATGGAACATTGTGATGATAAGTGGATGTAGCATTGTGATGACAGGGGTCATGCAACATTGTGATTACAGGGGTGAGGGAGTATTGTGATGACTAGTGATGGAACATTGTGATATCTCTGTTGAGAGAGCATTTTGATGAGAAGTGCATGGAGCATTGTGATTACAAGGTTTATGGAGCATTACGATGACAAGGTTGTGGACCGTTGTGATGAAAATTACGTGGCACATTGTGATGACAAGGGTCATGGAGCATTGTTCTGACAAAGGCATGGAGCATTGTGATGACAAGGGTCACGGAGCATTGTGATGAAACGTTCATGGAGTATTGTGGTTACAAAGGTCACAGAGCCTTGTGATGATGTGGGCATGGACCACTGTGATGACAAATGTTATGAAGCATTGTGATGACTGGAGTCACAGAGCATTGTGATGACAAGGGTCATGGAGCATTGTGATGACAAGGGCATGGAGCATTGTGATGACAGGGGCATGGAGCATTGGTCTGACAAGTTTAATAGATTATTGTGATGACAGTGGGCATGGGGCATTGTGATGACAAGGGCATGGGGCATTTTGATGAGAAGGTCATGGAGTATTGTGAAGACAGGTGTCAGGGAGCATTGTGATGACATATGTCATGGTCCATTGCGATGACAATGGCATGGAGCATTGTGATGCCAAATGTAATGGAGGATTGTGATGACAAATATAATGGAGCATTGTGATGACTAGGGTTTGGAGCATTATGATGACAAGGGCCATTGAAAATTTTCATGACAAGGTCGTGAAGCATTGTGATGACAAGGTGCTGGAGCATTGTGATGAGAAAACCATGGAGCCTTGTGAGACAAGTCTCATGGAGCATACTGATGAAAAGGGGCATGGAGCATTTTGATTAGAGTGTCTTGGAAAATTGTGATGACAAGGGCATGGAGCATTGTGATGAGAAGGCCAAGGAGCAGTCTGATGACATGCGTCATTGAGCTTTGTGATGACAATGGCATGGAGCATTGTAATTACAGGCGTCTTGGAGTATTGTGATGAAAAAGGCATGGATCATTGTGATGAAAAAGGCATGGAGCCTTGTCATGACAGGGTTCAAGGAGCATACAGAGAACAAGTGTCAGGGAGCATTTTGATGACAAGTGTGTTGAGCATTGTGATGACAAAGGTCATGGAGCATTGTGAAGAGAAGACCATAGATAATTGTGATGACGAGCGTCATGGGGCATTGTGATGACAAGTGTTATGGAATATGGTGATCACAAGGGTTTGGAGCAGTGTTATGACAGAGGTCATGGAGCATTTTGATTTCATTGTGATGACAATAGCCTGAAGCATTATGATGATGGGCATGGTGCATTGTGATGACAGGGTTCATGGATCATTGAGATAAAAAGGGACATGGAGCATTGTGATTACAGGGGTCTTGGAGCATTGTGATGAGAAGGGTCATGGAGCCTTGTGATGACAAGGTCATGGAACATCGTGATGGCAGGGATCATGGAGCATTGTTATCACAGGGGTAATGGAGCATTGTGATGGCAAGGGCATGGAGCATTCTGATGACATGCATCATGGAGCTCTGTGATGACAAGGGCATGTAGCACTGTGATTACAGGTGTCTTGGAGCATTGTGATGACAAGGGTCATGGAGCCTTGTGATGACAAGCCCGTGGAACGTTGTGATGGCAGTGTTCATGGAGCATTGTTATGACAGGGGTAATGGAGCATTGTGATGACAAGGGCATGGAACATTTGTCTGAAAAGTTTCATGGATTATTGTGATGAGAGTGGGCATGGAGCATTGTGATGACAAGGGCACGGAACACAGTGATACATGGGTCATGGAGGATTGTAATGACAAGGGCATGGAGGATTGTGATGAGAAGGGCATCGAGCAGTGTGATGACAAGCACCATGGAGCTTTTCGATGACAATTGCATGGAACAATGTGATGAGAGGTTTCATGGAGTATTGTGATGACAATGGCATGGAGCATTGTGATGCCAAGGGTCATGGAGCTTTGTGATGACAAAGGTCATGGAGCATTTTGATGACAAGGGCGTGGTGCATTGTGATGAGAAGGGCAGGGAGCATTGTGATGCCATTGTCATGGACCAATTTGATGAAAAGGGTCATGGAACATTTTGATGAGAGGCGTTATGTAACATTGTGATGTCAGGGGTCATGGAGCATTTTGATGAAAAGGGTCATGGAGCATTTTGATGACAGGGGTTATGGAACATTGTGATGTCAAGGATCATCGAACATTGTGATGATAAGTGCATGTAGCATTGTGATGACAGGAGTCATGGAACATTGTGATGACAGGGTTGAGGGAGTATTGTGATGAATAGTGATGTAACATTGTGATATCAGTGGTGAGAGAGCATTTTGATTTGAAGTGCATGGAGCATTGTGATGACAAGGTTTATGGAGCATTGTGATGACAAGATTGTGGAGCACTGTGACGACAAGCGCATGGTGCATTGTGATGACATGGGTCATGGAGCATTGTGCTGACAAGCGCATGGAGCATTGTGATGACAAGGGTCATGGAGCATTGTGCTGAGAAAGGCATAGAGCATTGTGATGACAAGGGTCAAAGAGCATTGTGATGAAAAGTTCATGAAGCATTGTGGTTAAAAAGGTCACAGAGACTGTTGATGACAAGGGCATGGACCACTGTGATGACAAAGGTCATGAAGCCTTGTGATGACTGGAGTCACGGAGCATTGTGATGACAGGGGTCATGGAGCATTGTGATAACAAGGGCATGGGGCATTGTGATGACAAGGGCATGGAGCATTGGTCTAATAAGTTTCATGGCTTATTGCGATGACAGTTGGAATGGCGCATTGTGATGACAAGGGCATGGAGCATTGTGATGACCAGGTCATTCATTATTGTGAAGACAGGTGTCAGGGAGCATTGTGATGACATATGTAATGGCCCATTGTGATGACAATGCCATGGAGCATTGTGATGCCAAGTGTCATGGAGGATTCTGATGACAAAGGTAATGGAGCATTGTGATGACAATGGCTTGGAGCATTGTGATGACAAGGGTCAGGGAGCATTGTGCTGACAAGTGCATGGAAAATTGTGATGACAAGGGACATGAGCATTCTGATGACAAGCTTGTGGAGTATTTTGATGACAATGGCATGGAGCATTGTGATGAAAACGGCATGGTGCATTTTGATGAAAAAGGCATGGAGCCTTTTTGTGACAGGGTTCAAGGAGCATTCTGACGACAAGTGTCAGGGAGCATTGTGATGACAAGTGTATCGAGAATTGTGATGACAAAGGTCATGGAGCATTGTGATGAAAAGGGCATGGAGTATTGTGATGACAGGCATCATGGAGCATTGTGATGACAAGTGTTATGGAACATTGTGATCACATGGGTTTGGAGCATTGTGATGACAGAGGTCATGGATCATTTTGATTTCAAGGAGCATGGAGCATTGTGATGACAAGGGCATGGAGCAATGTGATCCCAAGGTTCATGGAGGATTGTGATGGCAATGGTAATGGAGTATTGTGATGACAAGTGCATAGAACATTGTAATGACAAGGTCATGTAGCATTTTGCTGACAAAGGCATGGAGCATTGTGATGACAGGTGTCATGGAGCACTGTGATGACAAGCGTCACGGAGCATTGTGATTACAGGGGTCATGGAGCATTGGGATGACAAGGGCATGCATCATTGTGATGACAAGTGTCATGGAGCATTGGGCTGAAAATGTTCATGGAGTATTGTGATGACAGGGGTCATGGAGCATTGTGATGACTAGGGAATGGAGCATTGTGATGACAAGAGTCCCGGATCATTGTGTTGTCAGGTGATATTGAGCGTTGTGATGACTGTGGTCATGGAGAATTGTGATGATATTGGTCATGGAGCATTGTGATGAGAAGGTCATGGAGCATTGGGCTGAAAATGTTCATGGAGTATTGTGATGACAGGGGTCATGGAGCATTGTGATGATAAGGGAATGGGGCATTTTGATGACAATGTCCTGGAGCATTGTGATGAGAAGACCATGGAGCCTTGTGATGACAAGTCTCATGGAGCATTCTGATGAAAAGGGGCATGGAGCATTGTGATTACAGGGGTCTTGGAGCATTGTGATGACAAGGGCATGGAGCATTGTGATGAGAAGGCCATGGAGCATTCTGATGACATGCATCATGGAACTTTGTGATGACAAGGGCATGGAGCATTGTGATTACAGGGGTCTTGGAGCATTGTGATGAAAATGGCATGGATCATTGTGATGAAAAAGGCATGGAGCCTTGTCATGAAAGGGTTCAGGGAGCATACTGATGGCAAGAGTCAGGGAGCATTGTGATGACATGTGTATTGCGCATTGTGATGACAAATGTCATGGGGCATTGTGATGAGAAGTCCATGGATAATTGTGATGAGTAGTGTCATGGGGTATTGTGATGACAAGTGTTATGGAACATTGTGATCACGAGGTTTTGGAGCATTGTGATGACAGAGGTCATGGAACATTTTGATTTCATTGTGATGACAAGAGCATGAAGCATTATGATGATGGGCATGGTGCATTGTGATGACAGGGTTCATGGAGCATTGTGATGAAAGGTGGCATGGAGCTTTGGTCTGACAAGTTTCATGGATTATTTTGATGACAGTGGGCATGGCACCTTGTGATGACAAGGGCATGGAGCATTGTGATGACAAGGTCATGGAGTATTGTGAAGACAGGTGTCAGGGAGCATTGTGATGACATATGTCATGTTCCATTGTGATGACAATAGCACGGAGCATTGTGATGCCAAGTGTCATGGAGGATTGTTGTGACAAAGGTAAAGGAGCATTGTGATGATAAGCGCATGGAGCATTGAGATGACAAGGGCCATTGATAATTTTAATGTCCATGTCGTGAAACATTGTGATGACAAGCGCATGGAGCTTCCTATGACAGGGGTCATGGAGCATTGCGATGACAAGTGCATGGAGTATTGTTATGACAAGAGCATATAACATTGTGATGAGAAGTGCCATGGAGCATTGTGATGACAAGGACGTGGAGAATTGTGAGGACAAGGGACATTGAGCTTTGAGATGACCAGGGCATGGAGCATTGTGATGGCAAAACCGTGGAGCATTGTGATAAGAAGACCTTGGGTAATTGTGATGATGAGCATCATGGAGCACTGTAATGACAAGGGGCATGAAGCATTGTGATGACAGGTGTCAGGGAGCATTGTGATGACAGGGGTCATGGAGCATTGTGATGACAAGGGCATGGAGCATTGTGATGACAAGTGTACGGAACATTGTGATGAAAAGTGCCATTGAGAATTTTGATGATAAAGTCGTGAAGCATTGTGATGACAAACACTTGGAGCTTGCTATGACAGGGGTCATGGAACATTGCAATGACAAGTGCATGGAGAATTGTGATGAAACGAGCATGTAACTTTGTGATGAGAAGTGTCATGTAGCATTGTGATGACAAGTACGTGGAGAATTGTTATGACAAGGGACATGGAGCATTGTGATAACCAGGGAATGGAGCATTGTGATGACAGGGGTCATGGAGCATTATTATGACAAGGGCCATGGTGCATTCTGATATAAGATATCACTTATGAAGGGAATGTAAACCTGGCTACATATGAACTGAATTAAGAAAGAGAACAGAGTCTCAGATTTAGAAAACACTCTTATGCTTGCTTAAGGGGGAAGGAGAGGTGGGGAGACACACAAAACCAGAGTTTGATATTAACACAGGTACCACTCCATAATCCAAATACAGAAGAGACAAGCCCGACTCCTTCCTCAGTGAATGGGACTCAACACCCCTATTCCCCACAGAGAAATATATCTGACTAGTAAGGATCTTAAAACCTATGTATTGATATGTCTCCATAAGGGAACCAAGTGTGTCTAGAATGACATAAACACGGCAGTGAGAATCAGCTCAAACCCACTATAAAAAGGAATTTCAAAACAAAACAAAGAAACAGTGAAATTCTTACACAATACCTTCAGGGGTTCTGATGAAACTTGGAATGACCCTATCTACAACAACAGCTGGATGTGGCATAAGGCTGTTCACTTGGGACTGAGAGGATTGGTGAGATTGGGTGTGAAAATGCAGACGCTTTAAATCAATAATGCCTGCCACTGATTCCATGGTTCCCAACTCTCCAAGTAGAAGGGAATATCACTACAGTTATAACATGTATGGGAAACCTAGAGAATGGACACCCTCTGATGGTGAAAGGTTTCTAAAACTCTACTAATTTTTTTCTCTCCATGTGCTCCAGCTTGACATTCCAACTGCTTTAATATCAATCTCCCAACTTGGAGAGTCAGCCCCTATAACATCCTGGTTCGCACAGTTGGCACATTGTGCAGAGGATATAAGGGAAGAGGGAGAACCAATGAGAGAGTAGCTGTAGGCATTTGGACGGCCACATGTCAGTCTAATTTCCAGTCATGAAGAAGAATTAACCAAACTCTGAGCCTGCCCCACACCCATAACTAGTATAGGTCCTGAAGCAAAATTGTGGGTTTGCGGTCAGCTCAGAAAAACACAAGTTGAAAAATGGAGCTCAGGGGCACAGCAATTCACTAACTTGCAGAGTTATAGAGGACTACTCTCTTCCAAAAATCTGTTGAGGAGAAGCCATGAGGCGGACTTGAAAATGAGGGCGATTTGCACGAAACAGATTTCCAGAAGTACATTGGAATCGCCTTTAAACACAGGAAAAGCATCACAACTTCGACAATTATGGAATTGTCCATAAAGGGCGCATGTGTTTTCTCCTGAATATATTCAGGAGAAAACGCATACACCCATTGTGGCCAACCAAGCAACCGCACAATGCAAATCTGCACTACAAAGAAGTATCACTTCCCACCAGTCAAAAGGGATACCCGTAAAATGTGTAAAAACCAGAAAGGCAAGAGGGGCTCTGGAGAACAGGGAGCCTTGTTATGCTGATGGGTGGGATGTAGATTGCCAACACTCACTCTGAGGAGTGCATTGTGTTCCCTAAAAGAATTACTCAACAGAGCTTCACAACCTAAGGCACTTCCAGTCATGGGAATATACCTTGGGAAAATTGAAAATCAATAAGACACAGCCAACCCAAAATATAGGGCAGCACTGCTTACAAGAACCTCGACTTCGGGACACCTTAAATAACCCAGGAAAGACAAAAATGGTAAAGAAATTGTGGTACATACGTATGATGGAATATCCCTCAGCCATGAAGTCAATGTCATAAGGCCAGTAGCAGCATAATGATGGGATTCATGTACCATGATTCTAACTGAAAAAATCACACAGAAAAAGAAACTTATCATAAGATATCACTTATGAAGGGTGTATAAACATGGCTACACATGGAATGAATTAGGAAAGGGAACAGAGTCTCATATATAGAAAACACTCTTATGCATGCTTAAGGGGAAAGCACAGGTGGGGTGATGAATAAAACCAGAGTTTGATATTAGCACAGGTACGGTTCCATAATCCAAATACAGAATAGACAAGACCTACTACTTCCTCTGTAAACGGGACTCAAAACCCCATATTTCCTGCAGAGGAATATATCTTACTAGTAAGAATCTTAAATCTTATGTATTGATATGTCTCCGTAAGGGAATCAAGTGTGTCTAGACTGGCATAAACATAGCAGCGAGAATCAGCTCAAACCCACTATAAAAAGGAATTTCAAAAACAAAACAAAAAAACTGGGAAATTCTTTACAATTCCTTCAGGGTCTGTGATGAAACCTGGAATGACCCTATCTACAATGACAGTTGGATGTGGCATAAGGAGGGACACTAGGGACTGAGAGGATTGATGAGATTGGGTGAGCAAATGCAGACCCTTTAAAGCAATAATGCATGGCACCCATTTCATGGGTTTCAACTCTCCAGGTTGAAGGGAATATTACTATAGTTATAACATGTACGGGGAACGTAGAGAACGGATACACTGTGAATACGAAAGGTTTCTAAAACTCAACGAATAGTCCCTCTCCTGGTGCTCCGGTTTGACTTTCCATCTGCTTTACTATCAATCTCCCAACTTGGAGAGACAGCCCCTTTCACCTCCTGGTTCGCACAGGTTGCCAATTTGGCAGAGGATGAAAGGGAAGAGGGAGAACCAATGAGAGAGTAGCTGTTAGGCATTTGGACGGGCACATATCACTCTAACTTCCCGACAGGAAGAAGAATTAACCAAAGTCTCAGCCACCCACCGGGAACCAGTATAGGTCCTGAACCAAAATTTTGGACTTGCGGGCCGCTCACCAAAAACGAGTTGAAAAATGGAGCTCAGGGGCACAGCAATTCACAAACTGCCCGAGTAATAATGGACAACTATCATCCAAAAATCTGTTGAGGGAAGGCAGCGAGGTGGATTTGAAAGCGAGGTAGAATAGCAGGAAACAGATTTCAAGAGGTACGTTGGAATCGCCTTTAAAGCACACGAAGAGGGGCACAAATTCGACAATGATGCACTTGGCCAAAAAGGGCGTATGCGTTTTCTCCTGAATATATTCAGGAGAAAACGCAAACGCCCTTTCTGGCCAAGCAAGCAAGCGGGCATGCAAATCTGCACTACAAAGAAGTATCACTTCCCACCGGTCAAAAGGGACATCCACAAAATGTGTAAAAACCAGAAAGGAAAGACAGGCCCTGGAGAACAGGGAGCCTTGTTATGCTGATGGGCGGGATGTAAATTGCCAACTGCTTCTCTGGAGGAGTGCATTGTGTTCCCTAAAACAAGTAAAGAACAGAACTACAGAGCCAAGGGCACTTCCAATCTTGGGAATATACCTTGGGAAATCTGAATATCAATAAGACAGAGCCACCCCAAAATTTAGGGCTGCAGTGCTTACAAGGACCTCAACTTGGGTACACCTTAAATATCCCAGGAAATATAAAAATGGTTCAAAAAATTGTGGTACTTACGTACGATGGAATATCCCTCAGCCATGAAATCAATGTCATAAGACCATTAGCAGCAAAATGGGTGGATTCAGGTACGATGATTCTAAGTGAAATAAGTCACACAGAAAAAGAAACTTATCATAAGATATCACTTATGAAGATCCTGTAAACATGGCTACACTTGAACTGAGTTAGGAATGAGAACAGTGTCTCACATTTAGAAAACACTCTTATGCCTGCTTAAGGGGGAAGGAGAGGTGGGGTGATGCATAAAACCAGAGTTTGATATAAGCACAGGTACCGTTCCAAAAACCAACTATGGAATAGACAAGACCTACACCTTCCTCAGTGAAAGGGACTCAAAACCCCATATTTCCCGCAGAGGAATATATCTGACTAGTAAGAATCTTAAAACCTATGTATTGATATGTCTCTGTAAGGGAATCAAGTGTGCCTAGGCTGGCATAAACATGGAAGGGAGAATCAGCTCAAACCCACTATAAAAAGGAATTTCAAAAACAAAAAAAAAAACTGGGAAATTCTTTACAATTCCTTCAGTGACTCTGATGAAACCGGGAATGACCCTATCTACAACGACAGCTGGATGTGGCATAAGGGTGGACACTTGGGACTGAGAGGATTGGTGAGATTGGGTGAGCAAATGCAGACCGTTTAAAGCAATAATGCATGTCACCCATTCCATGGGTCCCAACTCTCCAGGTTGAAGGGAATATTACTACAGCTATAACATGTGCGGGAAACCTAGAGAACGGACACACTGTGAATACGAAAGGTTTCTAAAACTCAACGAATAGTCCCTCTCCTGGTGCTCTGGTTTGACTTTCCATCTGCTTTACTATCAACCTCCCAACTTGGAGAGACAGCCCCTTTAACCTCCTGGTTCTCACAGGTTTCCAATTTGGTAGAGGATGAAAGGGAAGAGGGAGAACCAATGAGAGTTTAGCTGTTAGGTATTTGGACGGGCACATATCACTGTAATTTCCCGGCAGGAAGAAGAATTAACCAAAGTCTCAGCCACCAACCGGGAACCAGTATAGGTCCTGAACCAAAATTTTGGACTTGCAGTCAGCTCACCAAAAACGAGTTGAAAAATGGAGCTCAGGGGCACAGCAATTGACAAACTGGCCGAGTAGTAAAGGACAACTATCGTCCAAAAATCTGTTGAGGGAAGGCAATGAGGCGGACTTGAATGCGAGGCAGAATAGCAGGAAACAGATTTCAAGAGGTATGTTGGAATCGCCTTTAAAGCACAGGAAGAGGGGCACAACTTCGACAATGATGCACTTGGCCAAAAAGGGCGTATGCGTGTTCTCCTGAATATATTCAGGAGAAATCGCATATGCCCTTTTTGGCCAAGCAAGAAAGCGGGCAATGCAAATCTGCACTACAAAGAAGTATCACTTCCCAACGGTCAAAAGGGACATCCACAAAATGTGTAAAAACCAGAAAGGCAAGACAGGCCCTGGAGAACAGGGAGCCTTGTTATGCTGATGGGCGGGATGTAAATTGCCAACTGCCTCTCTGGAGGAGTGCATTGTGTTCCCTAAAACAAGTAAACAACAGAGCTACAGAGCCAAGGGCACTTCCAGTCTAGGGAATATACCTTGGGAACACTGAAAATCAATAAGACAGAGCCACCCCAAAATTTAGGGCTGCACTGCTTACAAGGACCTCAACTTGGATACACCTTAAGTATCCCAGGAAATATAAAAATGGTTCAAAAAATTGTGGTACTTACATACGATGGAATATCCCTCAGCCATGAAATCAATGTCATAAGACCAGTAGCAGCAAAATGGGTGGATTCAGGTATGATGATTCTAAGTGAAATAAGTCACACAGAAAAAGAAACTTATCCTAAGATATCACTTATGAAGATCCTGTAAACATGGCTACACTTGAACTGAGTTAGGAAAGAGAACAGTGTCTCATATTTAGAAAACACTCTTATGCCTGCTTAAGGGGGAAGGAGAGGTGGGGTGATGCATAAAACCAGAGTTTGATATAAGCACAGGTACCGTTCCAAAAACCAACTATGGAAAAGACAAGACCTACACATTCCTCAGTGAAAGGGCCTCAAAACACCATATTTCCCGCAGAGGAATATATCTGACTAGTAAGAATCTTAAAACCTATGTATTGATATGTCTCTGTAAGGGAATCAAGTGTGTCTAGACTGGCATAAACATGGCAGCGGGAATCAGTTCAAGCCCACTATAAAAAGGAATTTCAAAAACAAAGCAAAAAAACTGGGAAATTCCTTACAATTCCTTCAGGGTCTCTGATGAAACCTGGAATGACCCTATCTACAACGACAGCTGGATGTGGCATAAGGAGGGACACTTGGGACTGAGAGGATTGGTGAGATTGGGTGAGCAAATTCAGACCCTTTAAAGCACAAATGCCTGGCACCCATTACATGGGTCCCAGCTCTCCAGGTTGAAGGGAATATTACTACAGCTATAACATGTACGGGAAACCTAGAGAACGGACACACTGTGAATACGAAAGGTTTCTAAACTCAACGAAGAGTCCCTCTCCTGGTGCTCCAGTTTGACTTTCCATCTGCTTTACTATCAACCTCCCAACTTGGAGAGACAGCCCTTTTAACCTCCTTGTTCGCACAGGTTGCCAATTTGGCAGAGGATGAAAGGGAAGAGGGAGAACCAATGAGAGAGTAGCTGTTAGGCATTTGGACGGGCACATATCACTGTAATTTCCAGGCAGGAAGAAGAATTAACCAAAGTCTCAGCCACCTACCGGGAACCAGTATAGGTCCTGAACCAAAATTTAGGACTTGCGGTCAGCTCACCAAAAACGAGTTGAAAAATGGAGCTCAGGGGCACAGCAATTCACAAACTGGCCGAGTAATAAAGGACAACTATCGTCCAAAAATCTGTTGAGGAAAGGCGACGAGGCGGACTTGAAAGCGAGGCAGAATAGCAGGAAACAGATTTCAAGAGGTACGTTGGAATCGCCTTTAAAGCACAGGAAGAGGGGCACAACTTCGACAATGATGCACTTGGCCAAAAAGGGCGTATGCGTTTTCTCCTGAATATATTCAGGAGAAAACGCATACGCCCTTTTTGGCCAAGCAAGCAAGCGGGCAATGCAAATCTGCACTACAAAGAAGTATCACTTCCCACCGGTCAAAAGGGACATCCACAAAATATGTAAAAACCAGAAAGGCAAGACAGGCCCTGGAGAACAGGGAGCCTTGTTATGCTGATGGGCGGGATGTAAATTGCCAACTGCCTCTCTGGAGGAGTGCATTGTGTTTCCTAAAACAAGTAAAGAAGAGAGCTACAGAGCCAAGGGCACTTCCAGTCTAGGGAATATACCTTGGGAAAACTGAAAATCAATGAGACAGAGCCACCCCAAAATTTAGGGCTGCACTGCTTACAATTACCTCAACTTGGATACACCTTAAGTATCCCAGGAAATATAAAAATGGTTCAAAAAATTGTGGTAATTACGTACGATGGAATATCCCTCAGCCATGAAATCAATGTCATAAGACCAGTAGCAGCAAAATGGGTGGATTCAGGTACGATGATTCTAAGTGAAATAAGTCACACAGAAAAAGAAACTTATCATAAGATATCACTTATGAAGATCCTATAAACATGGCTACACTTGAACTGAGTTAGGAAAGAGAACAGTGTCTCACATTTAGAAAACACTCTTATGCCTGCTTAAGGGGGAAGGAGAGGTGGGGTGATGCATAAAACCAGAGTTTGATATAAGCACAAGTACCGTTCCAAAAACCTACTATGGAATACACAAGACCTACACCTTCCTCAGTGAAAGGGACTCAAAACCCCATATTTCCCGCAGAGGAATATATCTGACTAGTAAGAATCTTAAAACCTATGTATTGATATGTCTCCGTAAGGGAATCAAGTGTGTCTAGACTGGCATAAACATGGCAGCGAGAATCAGCTCAAACCCACTATAAAAAGGAATTTCAAAAACAAAAAAAAAAACTCGGAAATTCTTTACAATTCCTTCAGGGTCCCTGATGAAACCTGGAATGACCCTATCTACAACGACAGCTGGATGTGGCATAAGGAAGGACACTTGGGACTGAGAGGTTTCGTGAGATTGGGTGAGCAAATGCAGACCCTTTAAATCACAAATGCCTGGCACCCATTCCATGGGCCCCAACTCTCCAGGTTGAAGGGAATATTACTACAGCTATAACATGTACGGGAAACCTAGAGAACGGACACACTGTGAATACGAAAGGTTTCTAAAACTCAACGAATAGTCCGTCTCCTGGTGCTCCGTTTTGACTTTTCATCTGCTTTACTATCAACCTCCAAACTTGGAGAGACAGCCCCTTTAACCTCCTGCTTCACACAGGTTGCCAATTTGGCAGAGGATGAAAGGGAAGAGGGAGAACCAATGAGAGAGTAGCTGTTAGGCATTTGGACGGGCACATATCACTGTAATTTCCAGGCAGGAAGAAGAATTAACCAAAGTCTCAGCCACCCCCCGGGAACCAGTATAGGACCTGAACCAAAATTTTGGACTTGCGGTCAGCTCACCAAAAACGAGTTGAAAAATGGAGCTCAGGGGCACAGCAATTCACAAACTGGCCGAGTAATAAAGGACAACTATCGTCCAAAAATCTGTTGAGGGAAGGCAACGAGGTGGACTTGAAAGCGAGTCAGAATAGCAGGAAACAGATTTCAAGAAGTACGTTGGAATCGCCTTTAAAGCACAGGAAGACGGGCACAACTTCGACAATGATTCACTTGCCCAAAAAGGGCGTATGCATTTTCTCCTGAATATATTCAGGAGAAAACGCATACGCCCTTTTTGGCCAAGCAAGCAAGCAGGCAATGCAAATCTGCACTACAAAGAAGTATCACTTCCCACCGGTCAAAAGGGACATCCACAAAATGTGTAAAAACCAGAAAGGCAAGACAGGCCCTGGAGAACAGGGAGCCTTGTTATGCTGATGGGCGGGATGTAAATTGCCAACTGCCTCTCTGGAGGAGTGCATTGTGTTCCCTAAAACAAGTAAACAACAGAGCTACAGAGCCAAGGGCACTTCCAGTCTAGGGAATATACCTTGGGAAAACTGAAAATCAATAAGACAGAGCCACCCCAAAATTTAGGGCTGCACTGCTTACAAGGACCTCGCTTGGATACACCTTAAGTATCCCAGGAAATATAAAATTGGTTCAAAAAATTGTGGTACTTACGTACGATGGAATATCCCTCAGCCATGAAATCAATGTCATAAGACCAGTAGCAGCAAAATGGGTGGATTCAGGTACGATGATTCTAAGTGAAATAAGTCACACAGAAAAAGAAACTTATCCTAAGATATCACTTATGAAGATCCTATAAACATGGCTACACTTGAACTGAGTTAGGAGAGAGAACAGTGTCTCATATTTAGAAAACACTCTTATGCCTGCTTAAGTTGGACGGAGAGGTGGGGTGATGCATAAAACCAGAGTTTGATATAAGCACAGGTACCGTTCCAAAAACCAACTATGGAATAGACAAGACCTACACCTTCCTCAGTGAAAGGGACTCAAAACCCCATATTTCCCGCAGAGGAATATATCTGACTAGTAAGAATCTTAAAACCTATGTATTGATATGTCTCCGTAAGGGAATCAAGTGTGTCTAGACTGGCATAAACATGGCAGCGAGAATCAGCTCAAACCCACTATAAAAAGGAATTTCAAAATCAAAACAGAAAATCTGGGAAATTCTTTACAATTCCTTCAGGGTCTCTGATGAAACCTGGAATGACCCTATCTACAACGACAGCTGGATGTGGCATAAGGAGGGACACTTGGGACTGAGACGATTGGTGAGATTGGGTGAGCAAATGCAGACCCTTTAAAGCACAAATGCCTGGCACCCATTCCATGGGTCCCAACTCTCCTGGTTGAAGAGAATATTGCTACAGCTATAACATGTACGGGAAACCTAGAAAACAGACACACTGTGAATACGAAAGGATTCTAAAACTCAACGAATAGTCCCTCTCCTGGTGCTCCGGTTTGACTTTACATCTGCTTTACTATCAACTTCCCAACTTGGAGAGACAGCCCCTTTAACCTCCTGGTTCGCACAGGTTTCTAATTTGGCAGAGGATGAAAGGGAAGAGGGAGAACCAATGAGAGAGTAGCTGTTAGGCATTTGGTCGGGCACATATCACTCTAATTTCCCGGCAGGAAGAAGAATTAACCAAAGTCTCAGCCACCCACCGGGAACCAGTATAGGTCCTGAAGCAAAATTTTGGACTTGCGGTCAGCTCACCAAAAACGAGTTGCAAAATGGAGCTCAGGGGCACAGCAATTCACAAACTGGCCGAGTAATAAAGGACAACTATCGTCCAAAAATCTGTTGAGGAAAGGCAACGATGTGCACTTGAAAGCGAGGCCGAATAGCAGGAAACAGATTTCAAGAGGTACGTTGGAATCACCTTAAAAGCACAGGAAGAGGGGCACAACTTCGACAATGATGCACTTGGCCAAAAAGGGCGTATGCGTTTTCTCCTGAATATATTCAGGAGAAAACGCATACGCCCTTTTTGGCCAAGCAAGCAAGCGGGCAATTCAAATCTGCACTACAAAGAAGTATCACTTCCCACCGGTCAAAAGTGACATCCACAAAATGTGTAAAAACCAGAAAGGCAAGACAGGCCCTGGAGAACAGGGAGCCTTGTTATGCTGATGGGCGGGATGTAAATTGCCAACTGCCTCTCTGGAGGAGTGCATTGTGTTCCCTAAAACAAGTAAACAACAGAGCTACAGAGCCAAGGGCACTTCCAGTCTAGGGAATATACCTTGGGAAAACTGAAAATCAATAAGACAGAGCCACCCCAAAATTTAGGGCTGCACTGCTTACAAGGACCTCAACTTTGATACACATTAGGTATCCCAGGAAATACAAAAATGGTTCAAAAAATTGTGGTACTTACGTACGATGGAATATCCCTCAGCCAGGAAATCAATGTCATAAGACCAGTAGCAGCAAAATGGATGGATTCAGGTACGATGATTCTAAGTGAAATAAGTCACACAGAAAAAGAAACTTATCATAAGATATCACTTATGAAGATCCTATAAACATGGCTACACTTGAACTGAGTTAGGAAAGAGAACAGAGTCTCACATTTAGAAAACACTCTTATGCCTGCTTAAGGGGGAAGGAGAGGTGGGGTGATGCATAAAACCAGAGTTTGATATAAGCACAAGTACCGTTCCAAAAACCTACTATGGAATACACAAGACCTACACATTCCTCAGTGAAAGGGACTCAAAACCCCATATTTCCCGCAGAGGAATATATGTGACTATTAAGAATCTTAAAACCTATGTATTGATATGTCTCTGAAAGGGAAAAAAGTGTGTCTAGACTGGCATAAACATGGCAGCGAGAATCAGCTCAAACCCACTATAAAAAGGAATTTCAAAAACAAAACAAAAAAACTGGGAAATTCTTTACAATTCCTTCAGGGTCTCTGATGAAACCTGGAATGACCCTATCTACAACGACAGCTGGATGTGGCATAAGGCTGGACACTTGGGACTGAGAGGATTGGTGAGATTGGGTGAGCAAATGCAGACCCTTTAAAGCACAGATGCTTGACACCCATTCCATGAGTCCCAACTCTCCAGGTTGAAGGGAATATTACTACAGTTATAACATGTACAGGAAACCTAGAGAACGGACACACTGTGAATACGAAAGGTTTCTAAAACTCAACGAATAGTCCCTCTCCTGCTTCCCCGGTTTGACTTTCCATCTGCTTTACTATCAACTTCCCAACTTGGAGAGACAGCACCTTTAACCTCCTAGTTCACACAGGTTGCCAATTTGGCAGTGGATGAAAGGGATGAGGGAGAACCAATGAGAGAGTAGCTGTTAGGCATTTGGACGGGCACATATCACTGTAATTTCCCGGCAGGAAGAAGAATTAACCAAATTCTCAGCCACCCACCGGGAACCAGTATAGGTCCTGAACCAAAATTTTGGACTTGCGGTCAGCTCACCAAAAACGAGTTGAAAAATGGAGCTCAGGGGCACAGCAATTCACAAACTGGCTGAGTAATAAAGGACAACTATCATCCAAAAATCTGTTGAGGGAAGGCAACGAGGCGGACTTGAAAGCGAGGCAGAATAGCAGGAAACAGATTTCAAGAGGTACGTTGGAATCGCATTTAAAGCACAGGAAGAGGGGCACAACTTCGACAATGATGCCCTTGGCCAAAAAGGGCGTATGCGTTTTCACCTGAATATATTCAGGAGAAAACGCATACGCCCTTTTTGGCCAAGCAAGCAAGCGGGCAATGCAAATCTGCACTACAAAGAAGTATCACTTCCCACCGGTCAAAAGGGACATCCACAAAATGTGTAAGAACAAGAAAGGCAAGAGAGTCCCTGGAGAACAGGGAGCCTTGTTATGCTGATGGGCGGGATGTAAATTGCCAACTGCCTCTCTGGAGGAGTGCATTGTGTTCCCTAAAACAAGTAAAGAACAGAGCTACAGAGCCAAGGGCACTTCCAGTCTAGGGAATATACCTTGGGAAAACTGAAAATCAATAAGACAGAGCCACCCCAATATTTAGGGCTGCACTGCTTACAAGGACCTCAACTTGGGTACACCTTAAATATCCCAGGAATTATAAAAATGGTTCAAAAAATTGTGGTACTTACGTACGATGGAATATCCCTCAGCCATGAAATCAATGTCATAAGACCAGTAGCATCAAAATGGGTGGATTCAGGTACGATGACTCTAAGTGAAATAAGTCACACAGAAAAAGAAACTTATCATAAGATATCACTTATGAAGATCCTGTAAACATGGCTACACTTGAACTGAGTTAGGAAAGAGAACAGTGTCTCACATTTAGAAAACACTCTTATGCCTGCTTAAGGGGGAAGGAGAGGTGGGGTGATGCATAAAACATGAGTTTGACATAAGCACACGTACCGTTCCAAAACCATCTATGGAATAGACAAGACCTACACCTTCCTCAGTGAAAGGGACTCAAAATACCATATTTCCCGCAAAGGAATATATCTGACTAGTAAGAATCTTAAAACCTATGTATTGATATGTCTCCATAAGGGAATCAAGTGTGTCTAGACTGGCATAAACATGGCAGCGAGAATCAGCTCAAACCCATTATAAAAAGGAATTTCAAAAACAAAACAAGAAAACTGGGAAATTCTTTACAATTCCTTCAGGGTCTCTGATGAAACCTGGAATGACCGTATCTACAACGACAGCGGGATGTGGCATAAGGAGGGACACTTGGGACTGAGACGATTTGTGAGATTGGGTGAGCAAATGCAGACCCTTTAAAGCACAAATGCCTGGCACCCGTTCCATGGGTCCCAACTCTCCAGGTTGAAGGGAATATTACTACAGCTATAACATGTACGGGAAACCTAGAGAACGGACACACTGTGAATACGAAAGTTTTCTAAAACTCAACGAATAGTCCCTCTCCTGGTGCGCCGGTTTGACTTTCCATCTGCTTTACTATCAACCTCCCAACTTGGAGAGACAGCCCCTTTAACCTCCTGGTTCGCACAGGTTGCCAATTTGGCAGAGGATGAAAGGGAAGAGGGAGAACTAATGAGAGAGTAGCTGTTAGGCATTTGGACGGGCACATATCACTGTAATTTCCCGGCAGGAAGAAGAATTAACCAAAGTCTCAGCCACCCACCAGGAACCAGTATAGGTCCTGAACCAAAATTTTGGACTTGCGGTCAGCTTACCAAAAACGAGTTGAAAAATGGAGCTCAGGGGCACAGCAATTCATAAACTGGCCGAGTAATAAAGGACAACTATCGTCCAAAAATCTGTTGAGGGAAGGAAAGGAGGTGGACTTGAAAGCGAGGCAGAATAGCAGGAAACAGATTTCAAGAGGTACGTTGGAATCGCTTTTAAAGCACAGGAAGAGTGGCACAACTTCGACAATGATGCCCTTGGCCAAAAAGGGCGTATGCGTTTTCTCCTGAATATATTCAGGAGAAAACGCATACACCCTTTTTAGCCAAGCAAGCAAGCGGGCAATGCAAATCTGCACTAAAAAGAAGTATCACTTCCCACCGGTCAAAAGGGACATCCACAAAATGTGTAAAATCCAGAAAGGCAAGACAGGCCCTGGAGAACACGGAGCCTTGTTATGCTGACGGGCGGGATGTAAATTGCCAACTGCCTCTCTGGAGGAGTGCACTGTGTTCCCTAAAACAAGTAAAGAACAGAGCTACAGAGCCAAGGGCACTTCCAGTCTAGGGAATATACCTTGGGAAAACTGAAAATCAGTAAGACAGAGCCACCCCAAAATTTAGGGCTGCACTGCTTACAAGGACTTCAACTTGGGTACACCTTAAATATGCCAGGAAATATAAAAATGGTTCAAAAAATTGTGGTACTTACGTATGATGGAATATCCCTCAGCCATGAAATCAATGTCATAAGACCAGTAGCAGCAAAATGGGTGGATTCAGGTACGATGATTCTAAGTGAAATAAGTCACACAGAAAAAGAAACTTATCATAAGATATCACTTATGAAGATCCTGTAAACATGGCTACACTTGAACTGAGTTAGGAAAGAGAACAGTGTCTCACATTTAGAAAACACTCTTATGACTGCTTAAGGGGGAAGGAGAGGTGGGGTGATGCATAAAACCAGAGTTTGATATAAGCACAGGTACCGGTCCAAAAACCAACTATGGAATAGACAAGACCTACAACTTCCTCAGTGAAAGGGACTCAAAACCCCATATTTCCCGCAGAGGAATATATCTGACTAGTAAGAATCTTAAAACCTATGTATTGATATGTCTCCGTAAGGGAATCAAGTGTGTCTAGACTGGCATAAACATGGCAGCGAGAATCAGCTCAAACCCACTATAAAAAGGAATTTCAAAAACAAAACAAAAAAACTGGGATATTCTTTATAATTCCTTCCGGGTCCCTGATGAAACCTGGAATGACCCTATCTACAACGACAGCTGGATGTGGCATAAGGAGGGACACCTGGGACTGAGACGATTGGTGAGATTGGGTGAGCAAATGCAGACCCTTTAAAGCACAAATGCTTGGCAACCATTCCATGAGTCCCAACTCTCCAGGTTGAAGGGAATATTACTACAGTTATAACATGTACGGGAAACCTAGAGAACGGACACACTGTGAATACGAAAGGTTTCTAAAACTCAACGAATAGTCCCTATCCTGGTGCTCCAGTTTGACATTCCATCTGCTTTACTATCAACCTCCCAACTTGGAGAGACAGGCCCTTTAACCTCCTGGTTCGCACACGTTGCCAATTAGGCAGAGAATGAAAGGGAAGAGGGAGAACTAATGAGAGAGTAGCTGTGAGGCATTTGGACGGGCACATATCACTGTAATTTCCCGGCAGGAAGAAGAATTAACCAAAGTCTCAGCCACCCACCGGGAACCAGTATAGGTCCTGAACCAACATTTTGGACTTGCGGTCAGCTCACCAAAAACGAGTTGAAAAATGGAGCTCAGGGGCACAGCAATTCACAAACTGGCCGAGTAATAAAGGACAACTATCGTACAAAAATCTGTTGAGGGAAGGCAACGAGGCGGACTTGAAAGCGAGGCAGAATAGCAGGAAACAGATTTCAAGAGGTACGTTGGAATCGCCTTTAAAGCACAGGAAGAGGGGCACAACTTCGACAATGATGCACTTGGCCAAAAAGGGCGTATGCGTTTTCTCCTGAATATATTCAGGAGATAACGCATACGCCCTTTTTGGCCAAGCAAGCAAACGGGCAATGCAAATCTGCACTAAAAAGAAGTATCACTTCCCACCGGTCAAAAGGGACATCCACAAAATGTGTAAAAACCAGAAAGGCAAGACAGGCCCTGGAGAACATGCAGCCTTGATATGTTGATGGGAGGGATGTAAATTGTCAACTGCCTCTCTGGAGGAGTGCATTGTGTTCCCTAAAACAAGTAAAGAACAGAGCTACAGAGCCAAGGGCACTTCCAATCTAGGGAATATACCTTGGGAAAATTGAAAATCAATAAGACAGAGCCACCCCAAACTTTAGGGCTGCACTGCTTACAAGGACCTCAACTTGGGTACACCTTAAATATCCCAGGAAATATAAAAATGGTTAAAAAAATTGTGGTAATTATGTACGATGGAATATCCCTCAGCCATGAAATCAATGTCATAAGAGCAGTAGCAGCAAAATGGGTGGATTCAGGTACGATGATTCTAAGTGAAATAAATCACAGAGAAAAAGAAACTTATCATAAGATATCACTTATGAAGATCCTGTAAACATGGCTACACTTGAACTGAGTTAGGAAAGAGAACAGTGTCTCACATTTAGAAAACACTCTTATGCCTGCTTAAGGTAAAAGAGAGGTGGGGTGATGCATAAAACCAGAGTTTGATATAAGCACAGGTACCGTTCCAAAAACCAACTATGGAATAGACAAGACCTACACCTTCCCCAGTGAAAGGGACTCAAAACCCCATATTTCCCACAGAGGAATATATCTCACTAGTAAGAATCTTAAAACCTATGTATTGATATGTCTCCGTAAGGGAATCAAGTGTGTCTAGACTGGCATAAACATGGCAGCGAGAATCAGCTCAAACCCACTCTAAAAAGGAATTTCAAAAACAAAACGGAAAAACTGGGAAATTCTTTACAATTCCTTCAGGGTCTCTGATGAAACCTGGAATGACCCTATCTACAACGACAGCTGGATGTGGCATAAGGCTGAACACTTGGGACTGAGAGGATTGGTTAGATTGGGTGAGCAAATGCAGACCCTTTAAAGCACCAATGCCTGGCACACATTCCATGGGTCCCAACTCTCCAGGTTGAAGGGAATATTACTACAGCTGCAACATGTATGGGAAACCTAGAGAACGGACACACTGTCAATACGAAAGGTTTCTAAAACTCAACGAATTGTCCCTCTCCTGGTGCTACGGTTTGACTTTCCATCTGCTTTACTATCAACCTCCCAACTTGGAGAGACAGCCCCTTTAACCTCCTGGTTCGCACAGGTTGCCAATTTGGCAGAGGATGAAAGGGAAGAGGGAGAACCAATGAGAGAGTAGCTGTTAGGCATTTGGACGGGCACATATCACTGTAATTTCCCGGCAGGAAGAAGAATTAACCAAGGTCTCAGCCACCCACCGGGAACCAGTATACGTCCTGAACCAAAATTTTGGACTTGCGGTCAGCTCACCAAAAACGAGTTGAAAAATGGAGCTCAGGGGCACAGCAATTCACAAACTGGCCGAGTAATAAAGGACAACTATCGTCCAAAAATCTGTTGAGGGAAGGCAGTGAGGCGGACTTGAAAGCCAGGCAGAATAGCAGGATACAGATTTCAAGAGGTACGTTGGAATCGCCTTTAAAGCACAGGAAGAGGTGCCCACCTTCGACAATGATGCACTTGGCCAAAAAGGGCGTATGCGTTTTCTCCTGAATATATTCAGGAGAAAACGCATACGCACTTTTTGGCCAAGCAAGCAAGCGGGCAATGCAAATCTGCACTACAAAGAAGTATCACTTCCCACCTGTCAAAAGGGACGTCCACAAAATGTGTAAAAACCAGAAAGGCAAGACAGGCCCTGGAGAACAGGGAGCCTTGTTATGCTGATGGGCGGGATGTAAATTGCCAACTGCCTCTCTGGAGGAGTGCATTGTGTTACCTAAAACAAGTAACCACGGAGCTACAGAGCCAAGGGCACTTCCAGTCTAGGGAATATACCTTGGGAAAACTGAAAATCAGTAAGACAGAGCCACCCCAAAATTTAGGGCTGCACTGCTTACAAGGACCTCAACTTGGGTACACCTTAAATATCCCAGGAAATATAAAAATGTTTCAGAAAATTGTGATACTTACGTACGATGGAATATCCCTCAGCCATGAAATCAATGTCATAAGACCAGTAGCAGCAAAATGGGTGGATTCAGGTACGATGATTCTAAGTGAAATAAGTCACACAGAAAAAGAAACTTATCATAAGATATCACTTATGAAGATCCTGTAAACATGGCTACACTTGAACTGAGTTAGGAAAGAGAACAGTGTCTCACATTTAGAAAACACACTTATGCCTGCTTAAGGGGGAAGGAGAGTTGGGGTGCTGCATAAAACCAGAGTTTATTATAAGCACAGGTACTGTTCCAAAAACCAACTATGGAATAGACAAGACCTACACCTTCCTCAGTGAAAGGGACTCAAAACCCCATATTTCCCGCAGAGGAATATATCTGACTAGTAAGAATCTTAAAACCTATATATTGATATGTCTCCGTAAGGGAATCAAGTGTGTCTAGACTGGCATAAACATGGCAGCGAGAATCAGCTCAAACCCACTATAAAAAGGAGTTTCAAAAACAAAACAAAAAACTGGGAAATTATTTACAATTCCTCAGGGTCTCTGATGAAACCTGTAATGACCCTATCTACAGTGACAGCTGGATGTGGCATAACGAGGGACACTTGGGATTGAGACGATTGGTGAGATTGGGTGAGGAAATGCAGACCCTTTAAAGCACAAATGCCTGGCACACATTCCATGTGTCCCAACTCTCCAGGTTGAAGGGAATATTACCACAGCTATAACATGTACAGGAAACCTAGAGAACAGACACACTGTGAATACGAAAGGTTTCTAAAACTCAACGAATAGTCCCTGTCCTGGTGCTCTGGTTTGACTTTCCATCTGCTTTACTATCAACCTCCCAACTTGGAGAGACAGCCCCTTTAACCTCCTGGTTCGCACAGGTTGCCAATTTGGCAGAGGATGAAAGAGAAGAGGGAGAACCAATGAGAGAGTAGCTGTTAGGCATTTGAACGGGCACATATCACTGTAATTTCCCGGCAAGAAGAAGAATTAACCAAAGTCTCAGCCCCCCACCGGGAAACAGCATAGGTCCTGAACCAAAATTTTGGACTTGCGGTCAGCTCACCAAAAACGAGTTGAAAAATGGAGCTCAGGGGCACAGCAATTCACAAACTGGCCGAGTAATAAAGGACAACTATCGTCCAAAAATCTGTTGAGGGAAGGCAACGAGGCGGACTTGAAAGCGAGGCAGAATAGCAGGAAACAGATTTCAAGAGGTACGTTGGAATCGCCTTTAAATCACAGGAAGAGGGGCACAACTTCGACAATGATGCACTTGGCCAAAAGGGCGTATGCGTTTTCCCCTGAATATATTCAGGAGAAAACACATACGCCCTTTTTGGCCAAGCAAGCAAGCGGGCAATGCAAATCTTCACTACAAAGACGTATCACTTCCCACCGGTAAAAGGGACATCCACAAAATGTGTAAAATCCAGAAAGGCAAGACAGGCCCTGGAGAACAGGCAGCCTTGTTATGCTGATGGGCGGGATGTAAATTGCCAACTGCCTCCCTGCAGAAGTGCATTGTGTTCCCTAAAACAAGTAAACAACAGAGCTACAGAGCCAAGGGCACTTCCAGTCTAGGGAATATTCCTTGGGAAAACTGAAAATCAATAAGACAGAGCCACCCCAAAATTTAGGGCTGCACTGCTTACAAGGACCTCAACTTGGGTACACCTTAAATATGCCAGGAAATATAAAAATGGTTCAGAAAATTTCAGTACTTACGTACGATGGAATATCCCTCAGCCATGAAATCAATGTCATAAGACCAGTAGCAGCAAAATGGGTGGATTCAGGTACGATGATTCTAAGTGAAATAAGTCACACAGAAAAAGAAACTTATCATAAGATATCACTTATGAAGATCCTGTAAACATGGCTACACTTGAACTGAGTTAGGAAAGAGAACAGTGTCTCACATTTAGAAAACACTCTTATGCCTGCTTAAGGGGGAAGGAGAGGTGGGGTGATGCATAAAACCAGAGTTTGATATAAGCACAGGTACCGTTCCAAAAACCAACTATGGAATAGACAAGACCTACACCTTCCTCAGTGAAAGGGACTCAAAACCCCATATTTCCCTCAGAGGAATATATCTGACTAGTAAGAATCTTAAAACCTATGTATTGATATGTCTCCGTAAGGGAATCAAGTGTGTCTAGACTGGCATAAACATGGCAGCGAGAATCAGCTCAAACCCACTATAAAATGGAATTTCAAAAACAAAACAAAAAAACTAGGAAATTCTTTACAATTCCTTCAGGGTTTCTGATGAAACCTGGAATGACCTTATCTACAATGACAGCTGGATGTGGCATAAGGAGGGACACTTGGGACTGAGAGGATTGGTGAGATAGGGTGAGCAAATGGAGACCCTTTAAAGCAATAATGCCTGGCACCCATTCCATGGGTCCCAACTCTCCAGGTTGAAGGGAATATTACTACAGCTATAACATGTACGGGAAACCTAGAGAACGGACACACTGTGAAATTGAAAGGTTTCTAAAACTCAATGAACAGTCCCTCTCCTGGTGCTCCGGTTTGACTTTCCATCTGCTTTACTATCAACCTCCCAACTTGGAGAGACAGCCCCTTTAACCTCCTGGTTCGCACAGGTTGCCAATTTGTCAGAGGATGAAAGGGAAGTGGGAGGACCAATGAGAGAGTAGCTGTTAGGCATTTGGACGGGCACATATCACTGTAATTTCCCGGCAAGAAGAAGAATTAACCAAAGTCTCAGCCACCCACCGGGAACCAGTATAGGTCCTGAACCAAAATTTTGGACATGCGGTCAGCTCACCAAACACGAGTTGAATAATGGAGCTCAGGGGCACAGCAATTCACAAACTGGCCGAGTAATAAAGGACAACTATCGTCCAAAAATCTGTTGAGGGAAGGCAACGAGGCGGACTTGAAAGCGAGGCAGAATAGCAGGAAACAGATTTCAAGAGGTACGTTGGAATCGCCTTTAAAGCACAGGAAGAGGGGCACAACTTCGACAATGATGCACTTGGCCAAAATGTGCGTATGCGTTTTCCCCTGAATATATTCCGGAGAAAACGCATACGCCCTTTTTGGCCAAGCAAGCAAGCGGGCAATGCAAATCTGCACTAGAAAGAAGTATCACTTCCCACCGGTCAAAATGGACATCCACAAAATGTGTAAAAACCCGAAAGGCAAGACAGGCCCTGGAGAACAGGGAGCCTTGTTATGCTGATGGGCGGGATGTAAACTGCGAACTGCCTCTACGGAGGAGTGCATTGTGTTCCCTAAAACAAGTAAAGAACAGAGCTACAGAGTCAAGGGCACTTCCAGTCTAGGGAATATAGCTTGGGAAAAATGAAAATCAATAAGACAGAGCCACCCCAAAATTTAGGGCTGCACTGCTTACAAGGACCTCAACTTGGGTACACCTTAAATATCTAAGGAAATATAAAAATGGTTTAAAAAATTGTCATACTTACGTACGATGGAATATCCCTCAGCCATGAAATCAATGTCATAAGACCAGTAGCAGCAAAATGGGTGGATTCAGGTACGATGATTCTAAGTGAAATAAGTCACACAGTAAAAGAAACTTATCAAAAGATATCACTTATGAAGATCCGGTAAACATGGCTACACTTGAACTGAGTTAGGAAAGAAAACAGTGTCTCACATTTAGAAAACACACTTGTGCCTGCTTAAGGGGGAAGGAGAGGTGGGGTGATGCATAAAACCAGAGTTTGATATAAGCACAGGTACCGTTCCAAAAACCAACTATGGAAGAGACAAGACCTACACCTTCCTCAGTGAAAGGGACTCAAAACCCCATATTTCCTGCAGAGGAATATATCTGAGTAGTAAGAATCTTAAAACCTATGTATTGATATGTCTCCGTAAGGGAATCAAGTGTGTGTAGACTGGCATAAACATGGCAGCGAGAATCAGCTCAAACCCACTATAAAAAGGAATTTCAAAAACAAAACAAAAAAACTGGGAAATTCTTTACAATTCCTTCAGGGTCTCTGATGAAACCTGGAATGACCCTATCTACAATGACAGCTGGATGTGGCATAAGCCTGGACACCTGTGACTGAGAGGTTTGGTGAGATTGGGTGAGCAAATGCAGACCGTTTAAAGCAATAATGCATGGCACCCATTCCATGGGTCCCAACTCTCCAGGTTGAAGGGAATATTACTACAGCTATAACATGTATGGGAAACCTAGAGAACGGACACACTGTGAAATCGAAAGGTTTCTAAAACTCAACGAATAGTCCCTCTCCTGGTGCTCCGGTTTGACTTTCCATCTGCTTTACTATCTACCTCCCAACTTGGAGAGACAGCCCCTTTAACCTCCTGGATCGTACAGGTTGCCAATTCGGCAGAGGTTGAAAGGGAAGAGGGACAACCAATGAGAGAGAAGCTGTTAGGCAGTTGGACGGGCACATATCACTGTAATTTCCCGGCAGGAAGAATTAACAAATATCTCAGCCACCCACGGGAACCAGTATAGGTCCTGAACCAAAATTTTGGACTTGCGGTCAGCTCACCAAAACCGAGTTGAAAAATGGAGCTCAGGGGCACAGCAATTCACAAACTGGCCGAGTAATAAAGGACAACTATCGTACAAAAATCTCTTGAGGGAACGCAACGAGGCGGACTTGAAAGCCAGGCAGAATAGCAGGATACAGATTTCAAGAGGTACGTTGGAATCGCCTTTAAAGCACAGGAAGAGGGGCACAACTTCGACAATGATGCACTTGGCCAAAAAGGGCGTATGCGTTTTCTCCTGAATATATTCAGGAGAAAACGCATACGCCCTTTTTGGCCAAGCAAGCAAGCGGGCAATGCAAATCTGCACTACAAAGAAGTATCACTTCCCACCGGTCAAAAGCGACATCCACAAAATGTGTAAAAACCAGAAAGGCAAGACAGGCCCTGGAGAACTGGGAGCCTTGTTATGCTGATGGGCTGGATGTAAATTGCCAACTGCCTCTCTGGAGGAGTGCATTGTGTTCCCTAAAACAAGTAAAAAACAGAGCTACAGAGCCAAGGGCACTTCCAGTCTAGGGAATATACCTTGGGAAAACTGAAAATCAATAAGACAGAGCCACCCCAAAATTTAGGGCTGCACTGCTTACAAGGACCTCAACTTGGGTACACCTTAAATATTCAGGAAATATAAAAATGGTTCAAAAAATTGTGGTACTTACGTACGATGGAATATCCCTCAGCCATGAAGTCAATGTCATAAGACCAGTAGCAGCAAAATGGGTAGATTCAGGTACGATGATTCTAAGTGAAATAAGTCACAGAGAAAAAGAAACTTATCATAAGATATCACTTATGAAGATCCTGTAAACATGGCTACACTTGAACTGAGTTAGGAAAGAGAACAGTGTCTCACATTTAGAAAACACTCTTATGACTGCTTAAGGGGGAAGGAGAGGTGGGGTGATGCATAAAACCAGAGTTTGATATAAGCACAGGTACCGTTCCAAAAACCAACTATGGAATAGACAAGACCTACACCTTCCTCAGTGAAAGGGACTCAAAACCCAATATTTCCCGCAGAGGAATATATCTGACTAGTAAGAATCTTAAAACCTATGTATTGATATGTCTCCGTAAGGGAATCAAGTGTGTCTAGACTGGCATAAACATGGCAGCGAGAATCAGCTCAAACCCACTATAAAAAGGAATTTCAAAAAAAAAAAAAAAAACTGGGAAATTCTTTACAATTCCTTCAGGGTCTCTGATGAAACCTGGAATGACCCTATCTACAATGACAGCTGGATGTGGCATAAGGAGGGACACTTGGGACTGAGACGATTGGTGAGATTGGGTGAGCAAATGCAGACCCTTTAAAGCACAAATGCCTGGCAACCATTCCATGGGTCCCAACTCTCCAGGTTGAAGGGAATATTACTACAGCTATAACATGTACGGGAAACCTAGAGAACGGACACACTGTGAATACGAAAGGTTTCTAAAACTCAACGAATTGTCCCTCTCCTGGTGCTCCGGTATGACTTTCCATCTGCTTTACTATCAACCTCCCAACTTGGAGAGACAACCCCTTTAACCTCCTGGTTTGCACAGGTTGCCAATTTGGCAGAGGATGAAAGGGAAGAGAGAGAACCAATGAGAGAGTAGCTGTTAGGCATTTGGACGGGCACATATCACTGTAATTTCCCGGCACGAAGAGGAATTAACCAAAGTCTCAGCCCCCCACCGGGAACCAGCATAGGTCCTGAACCAAAATTTCGGACTTGCGGTCAGCTCACCAAAAACGAGTTGAAAAATGGAGCTCAGGGACACAGCAATTCACAAACTGCCCGAGTAATAAAGGAAAACTATCGTCCAAAAATCTGTTGGTGGAAGGCAACGAGGCGGAGTTGAAAGCGAGGCAGAATAGCAGGAAACAGATTTCAAGAGGTACGTTGGAATCGCCTTTAAAGCACAGGAAGAGGGGCACAACTTCGACAATGATGCACATGCTCAAAAAGGGCGTATGCGTTTTCTCCTGAATATATTCAGGAGAAAACGCATACGCCCTTTTTGGCCAAGCAAGCAAGCGGGCAATGCAAATCTGCACTACAAAGAAGTATCACTTCCCACCGGTCAAAAGGGACATCCACAAAATGTGTAAAAACCAGAAAAACAAGACAGGCCCTGGAGAACAGGGAGCCTTGTTATGCTGATGGGCGGCATGTAAATTGGCAACTGCCTCTCTGGAGGAGTGCATTGTGTTCCCTAAAACAAGTAAAGAACAGAGCTACAGAGCCAAGGGCACCTCCAGTCTAGGGAATATACCTTGGGAAAACTGAAAATCGATAAGACAGAGCCACCCTAAAATTTAGGGCTGCACTGCTTACAAGGACCTCAACTTGGGTACACCTTAAATATCCCAGGAAATATAAAAATGGTTCAAAAAATTGTGGTACTTGCGTACGATGGAATATCCCTCAGCCATGAAATCAATGTCATAAGACCAGTAGCAGCAAAAGGGGTGGATTCAGGTACGATGATTCTAAGTGAAATAAGTCACACAGAAAAAGAAACTTATCATAAGATAACACTTATGAAGATCCTGTAAACATGGCTACACTTGAACTGAGTTAGGAAAGAGAACAGTGTCTCACATTTAGAAAACACTCTTATGCCTGCTTAAGGGGGAAGGAGAGGTGGGGTGATGCATAAAACCAGAGTTTGATATAAGCACAGGTACCGTTCCAAAAACCAACTATGGAATAGACAAGACCTACACCTTCCTCAGTGAAAGGGACTCAAAACCCCATATTTCCCGCAGAGGAATATATCTGACTAGTAAGGATCTTAAAACCTATGTATTGATATGTCTCCGTAAAGGAATCAAGTGTGTCTAGACTGGCATAAACATGGCAGCGAGAATCAGCTCAAACCCACTATAAAAAGGAATTTCAAAAACAAAACAAAAACTGGGAAATTCTTAACAATTCCTTCAGGGTCTCTGATGCAACCTGGAAAGACCCTATCTACAACGACAGCTGGATGTGGCATAAGGCTGGACACTTGGGACTGAGAGGATTGGTGAGATTGGGTGAGCAAATGCAGACCCTTTAAAGCACAAATGCCTGGCACCATTCCATGGGTCCCAACTCTCCAGGTTGAAGGGAATTTTACTACATCTAAACATGTATGGGAAACATAGAGAACGAACCCACTGTGAATACGAAAAGTTTCTAAAACTCAACGAATAGTCCCTCTCCTGGTGCTCCAGTTTGAGTTTCCATCTGCTTTACTATCAATCTCCCAACTTGGAGAGACAGCCCCTTTAACCTCCTGATTCGCACAGGTTTCCAATTTGGCAGAGGATGAAAGGGAAGAGGGAGAACCAATGAGAGAGTAGCTGTTAGGCATTTGGACGGGCACATATCACTCTAACATCCTGGCAGGTAGAAGAATTAGCCAAAGTCTCAGCCCCCCACAGGGAACCAGCATAGCTCATGAACCAAAATTTTGGACTTGCGGTCAGCTCACAAAAAACGAGTTGATAAATGGAGCTCAGGGGCACAGCAATCCGCAAACTGACCGATTAATAAAGGACAAGTATCGTCCAAAAATCTGTTGAGGGAAGGCAACGAGGCCGACTTGAAAGAGAGGCAGAATAGCAGGAAACAGATTTCAAGAGGTACGTTGGAATCGCCTTTAAAGCACAGGAAGAGGGGCACAACTTTGACAATGATGCACTTGGCCAAAAAGGGCGTATGCGTTTTCTCCTGAATACATTCAGGAGAAAACGCATACGCCCTTTTTGGCCAAGCAATCAAGCGGGCAATGCAAATCTGCACTACAAAGAAGAATCACTTCCCACCGGTCAAAAGAGACATCCACAAAATGTGTAAAAACCAGAAAGGCAAGACAGACCATGGAGAACAGGGAGCCTTGTTATGCTGAAGGGCGGGATGTAAATTGACAACTGCCTCTCTGGAGGAGTGCATTGTGTTCCCTAAAACAAGTAAACAACAGAGCTACAGAGCCAAGGGCACTTCCAGTCTAGCGAATATACCTTGGGAAAACTGAAAATCATTAAGACAGAGCCACCCCAAAATTTAGGGCTGCACTGCTTACAAGGACCTCAACTTGGGTACAACTTAATTATCCCAGGAAATATAAAAATGGTTCAAAAAATTGTGGTACTTACGTACGATGGAATATCCCTCAGCCATGAAATCAATGTCATAAAACCAGTAGCAGCAAAATGGGTGGATTCCGGTACGATGATTCTAAGTGAAATAAGTCACACAGAAAAAGAAACTTATCATAAGATATCACTTATGAAGATCCTGTAAACATGGCTACACTTGAACTGAGTTAGGAAAGAGAACAGTGTCTCACATTTAGAAAACACTCTTATACCTGCTTAAGGGGGAAGGAGAGGTGGGGTGATGCATAAAACCAGAGTTTGATATAAGCACAGGTACCGTTCCAAAAACCAACTATGGAATAGACAAGACCTACACCGTCCTCAGCGAAAGGGACTCAAAACCCCATATTTCCCGCAGAGGAAAATATCTGACTAGTAAGAATCTTAAAACCTATGTATTGATATGTCTCCGTAAGGGAATCAAGTGTGTCTAGACTGGCATAAACATGGCAGCGAGAATCAGCTCAAACCCACTATAAAAAGGAATTTCAAAAACAAAACAAAAAAACTGGGAAATTCTTTACAATTCCTTCAAGGACTCTGATGAAAGCTGGAATGACCCTATCTACAACGACAGCAGGATGTGGCATAAGGATGGACACTTGGGACTGAGACGATTGGTGAGATTGGGTGAGCAAATGCAGACCCTTTAAAGCAATAATGCATGGCACCCATTCCATGGGTCCGAACTCTCCAGGTTGAAGGGAATATTACTACAGCTATAACATGTGCGGGAAACCTAGAGAACGGACACACTGTGAATACGAAAGGTTTCTAAAACTCAACGAATAGTCCCTCTCCTGGTGCTCCGGTTTGACTTTCCGTCTGCTTTACTATCAACCTCCCAACTTGGAGAGACAGCCCCTTTAACCTCTTGGTTCGCACAGGTTGCCAATTTGGCAGAGGATGAAAGGGAAGAGGGAGAACCAATGAGAGAGTAGCTGTTAGGCATTTGGACGGGCACATATCACTGTAATTTCCCGGCAGGAAGAAGAATTAACCAAATTCTCAGCCACCCACCGGGAACCAGTATAGGTCCTGTACCAAAATTTTGGACTTGCGGTCAGCTCACCAAAAACGAGTTGAAAAATGGAGCTCAGGGGCACAGCAATTCACAAACTGGCCGAGTAATAAAGGACAACTATCGTCCAAAAATCTGTTGAGGGAAGGCAACGAGGCGGACTTGAAAGCGAGGCAGAATAGCAGGAAACAGATTTCAAGAGGTACGTTGGAATCGCCTTTGAAGCACAGGAAGAGGGGCACAACTTCGACAATGATGCACTTGGCCAAAAAGGGCGTATGCGTTTTCTCCTGAATATATTCAGGAGAAAACGCATACGCCCTTTTTGGCCAAGCAAGCAAGCGGGCAATGCAAATCTGCACTACAAAGAAGTATCACTTCCCACCGGTCAAAAGGGACATCCACAAAATGTGTAAGAACAAGAAAGGCAAGACAGGCCCTGGAGAACAGGGAGCCTTGTTATGCTGATGGGCGGGATGTAAATAGCCAACTGCCTCTCTAGAGGAGTGCATTCTGTTCCCTAAAACAAGTAAAGAACAGAGCTACAGAGCCAAGGGCACTACCAGTCTAGGGAATATACCTTGGGAAAACTGAAAATCAATAAGACAGAGCCACCCCAAAAATTAGGGCTGCACTGCATACAAGGACCTCAACTTGGATACACCTTAAGTATCCCAGAAAATATAAACATGGTTCAAAAAATTGTGGTACTTACGTACGATGGAATATCCCTCAGCCATGAAATCAATGTCATAAGACCAGTAGCAGCAAAATGGGTGGATTCAGGTACGATGATTCTAAGTGAAATAAGTCACACAGAAAAATAAACTTATCATAAGATATCACTTATGAAGATCCTGTAAACATGGCTACACTTGAACTGAGTTAGGAAAGAGAACAGTGTCTCACATTTAGAAAACACTCTTATACCTGCTTAAGGGGGAAGGAGAGGTGGGGTGATGCATAAAACCAGAGTTTGATATAAGCACAGGTACCGTTCCAAAAACCAATTATGGAATAGACAAGACCTACACCGTCCTCAGCGAAAGGGACTCAAAACCCCATATTTCCCGCAGAGGAAAATATCTGACTAGTAAGAATCTTAAAACCTATGTATTGATATGTCTCCATAAGGGAATCAAGTGTGTCTAGACTGGCATAAACATGGCAGCGAGAATCAGCTCAAACCCACTATAAAAAGGAATTTCAAAAACAAAACAAAAAAACTGGGAAATACTTTACAATTCCTTCAGGGTCTCTGATGAAGGCTGGAATGACCCTATCTACAACGACAGCTGGATGTGGCATAAGGAGGGACACTTGGGACTGAGACGATTGGTGAGATTGGGTGAGCAAATGCAGACCCTTTAAAGCAATAATGCATGGCACCCATTCCATGGGTCCGAACTCTCCAGGTTGAAGGGAATATTACTACAGCTATAACATGTGCGGGAAACCTAGAGAACGGACACACTGTGAATACGAAAGGTTTCTAAAACTCAACGCATAGTCCCTCTCCTGGTGCTCCGGTTTGACTTTCCGTCTGCTTTACTATCAACCTCCCAACTTGGAGAGACAGCCCCTTTAACCTCTTGGTTCGCACAGGTTGCCAATTTGGTAGAGGATGAAAGGGAAGAGGGAGAACCAATGAGAGAGTAGCTGTTAGGCATTTGGACGGGCACATATCACTGTAATTTCCCGGCAGGAAGAAGAATTAACCAAATTCTCAGCCACCCACCGGGAACCAGTATAGGTCCTGAACCAAAATTTTGGACTTGCGGTCAGCTCACCAAAAACGAGTTGAAAAATGGAGCTCAGGGGCACAGCCATTCACAAACTGTCCGAGTAATAAAGGACAACTATCGTCCAAAAATCTGTTGAGGGAAGGCAACGAGGCGGACTTGAAAGCGAGGCAGAATAGCAGGAAACAGATTTCAAGAGGTACGTTGGAATCGCCTTTAAAGCACAGGAAGAGGGGCACAACTTCGACAATGATGCACTTGGCCAAAAAGGGCGTATGCGTTTTCTCCTGAATATATTCAGGAGAAAACGCATACGCCCTTTTTGGCCAAGCAAGCAAGCGGGCAATGTAAATCTGCACTACAAAGAAGTATCACTTCCCACCGGTCAAAAGGGACATCCACAAAATGTGTAAGAACAAGAAAGGCAAGACAGGACCTGGAGAACAGGGAGCCTTGTTATGCTGATGGGCGGGATGTAAATTGCCAACTGCCTCTCTGGAGGAGTGCATTCTGTTCCCTAAAACAAGTAAAGAACAGAGCTACAGAGCCAAGGGCACTACCAGTCTAGGGAATATACCTTGGGAAAACTGAAAATCAATAAGACAGAGCCACCCCAAAATTTAGGGCTGCACTGCATACAAGGACCTCAACTTGGATACACCTTAAGTATCCCAGAAAATATAAACATGGTTCAAAAAATTGTGGTACTTACGTACGATGGAATATCCCTCAGCCATGAAATCAATGTCATAAGACCAGTAGCAGCAAAATGGGTGGATTCAGGTACGATGATTCTAAGTGAAATAAGTCACACAGAAAAAGAAACTTATCATAAGATATCACTTATGAAGATCCTGTAAACATGGCTACACTTGAACTGAGTTAGGAAAGAGAACAGTGTCTCACATTTAGAAAACACTCTTATACCTGCTTAAGGGGGAAGGAGAGGTGGGGTGATGCATAAAACCAGAGTTTGATATAAGCACAGGTACCGTTCCAAAAACCAACTATGGAATAGACAAGACCTACACCGTCCTCAGCGAAAGGGACTCAAAACCCCATATTTCCCGCAGAGGAAAATATCTGACTAGTAAGAATCTTAAAACCTATGTATTGATATGTCTCCATAAGGGAATCAAGTGTGTCTAGACTGGCATAAACATGGCAGCGAGAATCAGCTCAAACCCACTATAAAAAGGAATTTCAAAAACAAAACAAAAAAACTGGGAAATTCTTTACAATTCCTTCAGGGTCTCTGATGAAGGCTGGAATGACCCTATCTACAACGACAGCTGGATGTGGCATAAGGAGGGACACTTGGGACTGAGACGATTGGTGAGATTGGGTGAGCAAATGCAGACCCTTTAAAGCAATAATGCATGGCACCCATTCCATGGGTCCGAACTCTCCAGGTTGAAGGGCATATTACTACAGCTATAACATGTGCGGGAAACCTAGAGAACGGACACACTGTGAATACGAAAGGTTTCTAAAACTCAACGCATAGTCCCTCTCCTGGTGCTCCGGTTTGACTTTCCGTCTGCTTTACTATCAACCTCCCAACTTGGAGAGACAGCCCCTTTAACCTCTTGGTTCGCACAGGTTGCCAATTTGGCAGAGGATGAAAGGGAAGAGGGAGAACCAATGAGAGAGTAGCTGTTAGGCATTTGGACGGGCACATATCACTGTAATTTCCCGGCAGGAAGAAGAATTAACCAAATTCTCAGCCACCCACCGGGAACCAGTATAGGTCCTGAACCAAAATTTTGGACTTGCGGTCAGCTCACCAAAAACGAGTTGAATAATGGAGCTCAGGGGCACAGCAATTCACAAACTGGCCGAGTAATAAAGGACAACTATCGTCCAAAAATCTGTTGAGGGAAGGCAACGAGGCGGACTTGAAAGCGAGGCAGAATAGCAGGAAACAGATTTCAAGAGGTACGTTGGAATCGCCTTTAAAGCACAGGAAGAGGGGCACAACTTCGACAATGATGCACTTGGCCAAAAAGGTCGTATGCGTTTTCTACTGAATATATTCAGGAGAAAACGCATACGCCCTTTTTGGCCAAGCAAGCAAGCGGGCAATGCAAATCTGCACTACAAAGAAGTATCACTTCCCACCGGTCAAAAGGGATATCCACAAAATGTGTAAGAACAAGAAAGGCAAGACAGGCCCTGGAGAACAGGGAGCCTTGTTATGCTGATGGGCGGGATGTAAATTGCCAACTGCCTCTCTGGAGGAGTGCATTCTGTTCCCTAAAACAAGTAAAGAACAGAGCTACAGAGCCAAGGGCACTACCAGTCTAGGGAATATACCTTGGGAAAACTGAAAATCAATAAGACAGAGCCATCCCAAAATTTAGGGCTGCACTGCATACAAGGACCTCAACTTGGATACACCTTAAGTATCCCAGAAAATATAAACATGGTTCAAAAAATTGTGGTACTTATGTACGATGGAATATCCCTCAGCCATGAAATCAATGTCATAAGACCAGTAGCAGCAAAATGGGTGGATTCCGGTACGATGATTCTAAGTGAAATAAGTCACACAGAAAAAGAAACTTATCATAAGATATCACTTATGAAGATCCTGTAAACATGGCTACACTTGAACTGAGTTAGGAAAGAGAACAGTGTCTCACATTTAGAAAACACTCTTATACCTGCTTAAGGGGGAAGGAGAGGTGGGGTGATGCATAAAACCAGAGTTTGATATCAGCACAGGTACCGTTCCAAAAACCAACTATGGAATAGAAAAGACCTACACCGTCCTCAGCGAAAGGGACTCAAAACCCCATATTTCCCGCAGAGGAAAATATCTGACTAGTAAGAATCTTAAAACCTATGTATTGATATGTCTCCATAAGGGAATCAAGTGTGTCTAGACTGGCATAAACCTGGCAGCGAGAATCAGCTCAAACCCACTATAAAAAGGAATTTCAAAAACAAAACAAAAAAACTGGGAAAATCTTTACAATTCCTTCAGGGTCTCTGATGAAAGCTGGAATGACCCTATCTACAACGACAGCTGGATGTGGCATAAGGAGGGACACTTGTGACTGAGACGATTGGTGAGATTGGGTAAGCAAATGCAGACCCTTTAAAGCAATAATGAATGGCACCCATTCCATGGGTCCGAACTCTCCAGGTTGAAGGGAATATTACTACAGCTATAACATGTGCGGGAAACCTAGAGAACGGACACACTGTGAATACGAAAGGTTTCTAAAACTCAACGAATAGTCCCTCTCCTGGTGCTCCGGTTTGACTTTCCGTCTGCTTTACTATCAACCTCCCAACTTGGAGAGACAGCCCCTTTAACCTCTTGGTTCGCACAGGTTGCCAATTTGGCAGAGGATGAAAGGGAAGAGGGAGAACCAATGAGAGAGTAGCTGTTAGGCATTTGGACAGGCACATATCACTGTAATTTCCCGGCAGGAAGAAGAATTAACCAAATTCTCAGCCACCCAACGGGAACCAGTATAGGTCCTGAACCAAAATTTTGGACTTGCGGTCAGCTCACCAAAAACGAGTTGAAAAATGGAGCTCAGGGGCACAGCCATTCACAAACTGGCCGAGTAATAAAGGACAACTATCGTCCAAAAATCTGTTGAGGGAAGGCAACGAGGCGGACTTGAAAGCGAGGCAGAATAGCAGGAAACAGATTTCAAGAGGTACGTTGGAATCGCCTTTAAAGCACAGGAAGAGGGGCACAACTTCGACAATGATGCACTTGGCCAAAAAGGGCGTATGCGTTTTCTACTGAATATATTCAGGAGAAAACGCATACGCCCTTTTTGGCCAAGCAAGCAAGCGGGCAATGCAAATCTGCACTACAAAGAAGTATCACTTCCCACCGGTCAAAAGGGACATCCACAAAATGTGTAAGAACAAGAAAGGCAAGACAGGCCCTGGAGAACAGGGAGCCTTGTTATGCTGATGGGCGGGATGTAAATTGCCAACTGCCTCTCTGGAGGAGTGCATTCTGTTCCCTAAAACAAGTAAAGAACAGAGCTACAGAGCCAAGGGCACTACCAGTCTAGGGAATATACCTTGGGAAAACTGAAAATCAATAAGACAGAGCCACCCCAAAATTTAGGGCTGCACTGCATACAAGGACCTCAACTTGGATACACCTTAAGTATCCAAGAAAATATAAACATGGTTCAAAAAATTGTGGTACTTACGTACGATGGAATATCCCTCAGCCATGAAATCAATGTCATAAGACCAGTAGCAGCAAAATGGGTGGATTCAGGTACGATGATTCTAAGTGAAATAAGTCACACAGAAAAAGAAACTTATCATAAGATATCACTTATGAAGATCCTGTAAACATGGCTACACTTGAACTGAGTTAGGAAAGAGAACAGTGTCTCACATTTAGAAAACACTCTTATACCTGCTTAAGGGGGAAGGAGAGGTGGGGTGATGCATAAAACCAGAGTTTGATATAAGCACAGGTACCGTTCCAAAAACCAACTATGGAATAGACAAGACCTACACCGTCCTCAGCGAAAGGGACTCAAAACCCCATATTTCCCGCAGAGGAAAATATCTGACTAGTAAGAATCTTAAAACCTATGTATTGATATGTCTCCATAAGGGAATCAAGTGTGTCTAGACTGGCATAAACATGGCAGCGAGAATCAGCTCAAACCCACTATAAAAAGGAATTTCAAAAACAAAACAAAAAAACTGGGAAATTCTTTACAATTCCTTCAGGGTCTCTGATGAAGGCTGGAATGACCCTATCTACAACGACAGCTGGATGTGGCATAAGGAGGGACACTTGGGACTGAGACGATTGGTGAGATTGGGTGAGCAAATGCAGACCCTTTAAAGCAATAATGCATGGCACCCATTCCATGGGTCCGAACTCTCCAGGTTGAAGGGCATATTACTACAGCTATAACATGTGCGGGAAACCTAGAGAACGGACACACTGTGAATACGAAAGGTTTCTAAAACTCAACGCATAGTCCCTCTCCTGGTGCTCCGGTTTGACTTTCCGTCTGCTTTACTATCAACCTCCCAACTTGGAGAGACAGCCCCTTTAACCTCTTGGTTCGCACAGGTTGCCAATTTGGCAGAGGATGAAAGGGAAGAGGGAGAACCAATGAGAGAGTAGCTGTTAGGCATTTGGACGGGCACATATCACTGTAATTTCCCGGCAGGAAGAAGAATTAACCAAATTCTCAGCCACCCACCGGGAACCAGTATAGGTCCTGAACCAAAATTTTGGACTTGCGGTCAGCTCACCAAAAACGAGTTGAATAATGGAGCTCAGGGGCACAGCAATTCACAAACTGGCCGAGTAATAAAGGACAACTATCGTCCAAAAATCTGTTGAGGGAAGGCAACGAGGCGGACTTGAAAGCGAGGCAGAATAGCAGGAAACAGATTTCAAGAGGTACGTTGGAATCGCCTTTAAAGCACAGGAAGAGGGGCACAACTTCGACAATGATGCACTTGGCCAAAAAGGTCGTATGCGTTTTCTACTGAATATATTCAGGAGAAAACGCATACGCCCTTTTTGGCCAAGCAAGCAAGCGGGCAATGCAAATCTGCACTACAAAGAAGTATCACTTCCCACCGGTCAAAAGGGATATCCACAAAATGTGTAAGAACAAGAAAGGCAAGACAGGCCCTGGAGAACAGGGAGCCTTGTTATGCTGATGGGCGGGATGTAAATTGCCAACTGCCTCTCTGGAGGAGTGCATTCTGTTCCCTAAAACAAGTAAAGAACAGAGCTACAGAGCCAAGGGCACTACCAGTCTAGGGAATATACCTTGGGAAAACTGAAAATCAATAAGACAGAGCCATCCCAAAATTTAGGGCTGCACTGCATACAAGGACCTCAACTTGGATACACCTTAAGTATCCCAGAAAATATAAACATGGTTCAAAAAATTGTGGTACTTATGTACGATGGAATATCCCTCAGCCATGAAATCAATGTCATAAGACCAGTAGCAGCAAAATGGGTGGATTCCGGTACGATGATTCTAAGTGAAATAAGTCACACAGAAAAAGAAACTTATCATAAGATATCACTTATGAAGATCCTGTAAACATGGCTACACTTGAACTGAGTTAGGAAAGAGAACAGTGTCTCACATTTAGAAAACACTCTTATACCTGCTTAAGGGGGAAGGAGAGGTGGGGTGATGCATAAAACCAGAGTTTGATATCAGCACAGGTACCGTTCCAAAAACCAACTATGGAATAGAAAAGACCTACACCGTCCTCAGCGAAAGGGACTCAAAACCCCATATTTCCCGCAGAGGAAAATATCTGACTAGTAAGAATCTTAAAACCTATGTATTGATATGTCTCCATAAGGGAATCAAGTGTGTCTAGACTGGCATAAACCTGGCAGCGAGAATCAGCTCAAACCCACTATAAAAAGGAATTTCAAAAACAAAACAAAAAAACTGGGAAAATCTTTACAATTCCTTCAGGGTCTCTGATGAAAGCTGGAATGACCCTATCTACAACGACAGCTGGATGTGGCATAAGGAGGGACACTTGTGACTGAGACGATTGGTGAGATTGGGTAAGCAAATGCAGACCCTTTAAAGCAATAATGAATGGCACCCATTCCATGGGTCCGAACTCTCCAGGTTGAAGGGAATATTACTACAGCTATAACATGTGCGGGAAACCTAGAGAACGGACACACTGTGAATACGAAAGGTTTCTAAAACTCAACGAATAGTCCCTCTCCTGGTGCTCCGGTTTGACTTTCCGTCTGCTTTACTATCAACCTCCCAACTTGGAGAGACAGCCCCTTTAACCTCTTGGTTCGCACAGGTTGCCAATTTGGCAGAGGATGAAAGGGAAGAGGGAGAACCAATGAGAGAGTAGCTGTTAGGCATTTGGACAGGCACATATCACTGTAATTTCCCGGCAGGAAGAAGAATTAACCAAATTCTCAGCCACCCAACGGGAACCAGTATAGGTCCTGAACCAAAATTTTGGACTTGCGGTCAGCTCACCAAAAACGAGTTGAAAAATGGAGCTCAGGGGCACAGCCATTCACAAACTGGCCGAGTAATAAAGGACAACTATCGTCCAAAAATCTGTTGAGGGAAGGCAACGAGGCGGACTTGAAAGCGAGGCAGAATAGCAGGAAACAGATTTCAAGAGGTACGTTGGAATCGCCTTTAAAGCACAGGAAGAGGGGCACAACTTCGACAATGATGCACTTGGCCAAAAAGGGCGTATGCGTTTTCTACTGAATATATTCAGGAGAAAACGCATACGCCCTTTTTGGCCAAGCAAGCAAGCGGGCAATGCAAATCTGCACTACAAAGAAGTATCACTTCCCACCGGTCAAAAGGGACATCCACAAAATGTGTAAGAACAAGAAAGGCAAGACAGGCCCTGGAGAACAGGGAGCCTTGTTATGCTGATGGGCGGGATGTAAATTGCCAACTGCCTCTCTGGAGGAGTGCATTCTGTTCCCTAAAACAAGTAAAGAACAGAGCTACAGAGCCAAGGGCACTACCAGTCTAGGGAATATACCTTGGGAAAACTGAAAATCAATAAGACAGAGCCACCCCAAAATTTAGGGCTGCACTGCATACAAGGACCTCAACTTGGATACACCTTAAGTATCCAAGAAAATATAAACATGGTTCAAAAAATTGTGGTACTTACGTACGATGGAATATCCCTCAGCCATGAAATCAATGTCATAAGACCAGTAGCAGCAAAATGGGTGGATTCAGGTACGATGATTCTAAGTGAAATAAGTCACACAGAAAAAGAAACTTATCATAAGATATCACTTATGAAGATCCTGTAAACATGGCTACACTTGAACTGAGTTAGGAAAGAGAACAGTGTCTCACATTTAGAAAACACTCTTATACCTGCTTAAGGGGGAAGGAGAGGTGGGGTGATGCATAAAACCAGAGTTTGATATAAGCACAGGTACCGTTCCAAAAACCAACTATGGAATAGACAAGACCTACACCGTCCTCAGCGAAAGGGACTCAAAACCCCATATTTCCCGCAGAGGAAAATATCTGACTAGTAAGAATCTTAAAACCTATGTATTGATATGTCTCCATAAGGGAATCAAGTGTGTCTAGACTGGCATAAACATGGCAGCGAGAATCAGCTCAAACCCACTATAAAAAGGAATTTCAAAAACAAAACAAAAAAACTGGGAAATTCTTTACAATTCCTTCAGGGTCTCTGATGAAAGCTGGAATGACCCTATGTACAATGACAGCTGGATGTGGCATAAGGAGGGACACTTGGGACTGAGACGATTGGTGAGATTGGGTGAGCAAATGCAGACCCTTTAAAGCAATAATGCATGGCACCCATTCCATGGGTCCGAACTCTCCAGGTTGAAGGGAATATTACTACAGCTATAACATGTGCGGGAAACCTAGAGAACGGACACACTGTGAATACGAAAGGTTTCTAAAACTCAACGAATAGTCCCTCTCCTGGTGCTCCGGTTTGACTTTCCGTCTGCTTTACTATCAACCTCCCAACTTGGAGAGACAGCCCCTTTAACCTCTTGGTTCGCACAGGTTGCCAATTTGGCAGAGGATGAAAGGGAAGAGGGAGAACCAATGAGAGAGTAGCTGTTAGGCATTTGGACAGGCATATATCACTGTAATTTCCCGGCAGGAAGAAGAATTAACCAAATTCTCAGCCACCCACCGGGAACCAGTATAGGTCCTGAACCAAAATTTTGGACTTGCGGTCAGCTCACCAAAAACGAGTTGAAAAATGGAGCTCAGGGGCACAGCAATTCACAAACTGGCCGAGTAATAAAGGACAACTATCGTCCAAAAATCTGTTGACGGAAGGCAACGAGGCGGACTTGAAAGCGAGGCAGAATAGCAGGAAACAGATTTCAAGAGGTACGTTGGAATCGCCTTTAAAGCACAGGAAGAGGGGCACAACTTCGACAATGATGCACTTGGCCAAAAAGGGCATATGCGTTTTCTACTGAATATATTCAGGAGAAAACGCATACGCCCTTTTTGGCCAAGCAAGCAAGCGGGCAATGCAAATCTGCACTACAAAGAAGTATCACTTCCTACCGGTCAAAAGGGACATCCACAAAATGTGTAAGAACAAGAAAGGCAAGACAGGCCCTGGAGAACAGGGAGCCTTGTTATGCTGATGGGCGGGATGTAAATTGCCAACTGCCTCTCTGGAGGAGTGCATTCTGTTCCCTAAAACAAGTAAAGAACAGAGCTACAGAGCCAAGGGCACTACCAGTCTAGGGAATATACCTTGGGAAAACTGAAAATCAATAAGACAGAGCCACCCCAAAATTTAGGGCTGCACTGCATACAAGGACCTCAACTTGGATACACCTTAAGTATCCCAGAAAATATAAACATGGTTCAAAAAATTGTGGTACTTACGTACGATGGAATATCCCTCAGCCATGAAATCAATGTCATAAGACCAGTAGCAGCAAAATGGGTGGATTCAGGTACGATGATTCTAAGTGAAATAAGTCACACAGAAAAAGAAACTTATCATAAGATATCACTTATGAAGATCCTGTAAACATGGCTACACTTGAACTGAGTTAGGAAAGAGAACAGTGTCTCACATTTAGAAAACACTCTTATACCTGCTTAAGGTTGAAGGAGAGGTGGGGTGATGCATAAAACCAGAGTTTGATATAAGCACAGGTACCGTTCCAAAAACCAACTATGGAATAGACAAGACCTACACCGTCCTCAGTGAAAGGGACTCAAAACCCCATATTTCCCGCAGAGGAAAATATCTGACTAGTAAGAATCTTAAAACCTATGTATTGATATGTCTCCGTAAGGGAATCAAGTGTGTCTAGACTGGCATAAACATGGCAGCGAGAATCAGCTCAAACCCACTATAAAAAGGAATTTCAAAAACAAAACAAAAAAACTGGGAAATTCTTTACAATTCCTTCAGGGTCTCTGATGAAAGCTGGAATGACCCTATCTACAACGACAGCTGGATGTGGCATAAGGAGGGACACTTGGGACTGAGACGATTGGTGAGATTGGGTGAGCAAATGCAGACGCTTTAAAGCAATAATGCATGGCACCCATTCCATGGGTCCGAACTCTCCAGGTTGAAGGGAATATTACTACAGCTATAACATGTGCGGGAAACCTAGAGAACGGACACAATGTGAATACGAAAGGTTTCTAAAACTCAAAGAATAAACCCTCTCCTGGTGCTCCGGTTTGACTTTACGGCTGCTTTACTATCAACCTCCCAACTTGGAGAGACAGCCCCTTTAACCTCTTGGTTCGCACAGGTTGCCAATTTGGCAGAGGATGAAAGGGAAGAGGGAGAACCAATGAGAGAGTAGCTGTAAGGCATTTGGATGGGCACATATCAGTGTAATTTCCCGGCAGGAAGAAGAATTAACCAAATTCTCAGCCACCCACCGGGAACCAGTATAGGTCCTGAACCAAAATTTTGGACTTGCGGTCAGCTCTCCAAAAACGAGTTGAAAAATGGAGCTCAGGGACACAGCAATTCACAAACTGGCCGAGTAATAAAGGACAACTATCGTCCAAAAATCTGTTGACGGAAGGCAACGAGGCGGACTTGAAAGCGAGGCAGAATAGCAGGAAACAGATTTCAAGAGGTACGTTGGAATCGCCTTTAAAGCACAGGAAGAGGGGCACAACTTCGACAATGATGCACTTGGCCAAAAAGGGCGTATGCGTTTTCTACTGAATATATTCAGGAGAAAACGCATACGCCCTTTTTGGCCAAGCAAGCAAGCGGGCAATGCAAATCTGCACTACAAAGAAGTATCACTTCCCACCGGTCAAAAGGGACATCCACAAAATGTGTAAGAACAAGAAAGGCAAGACAGGCCCTGGAGAACAGGGAGCCTTGTTATGCTGATGGGCGGGATGTAAATTGCCAACTGGCTCTCTGGAGGAGTGCATTCTGTTCCCTAAAACAAGTAAAGAACAGAGCTACAGAGCCAAGGGCACTACCAGTCTAGGGAATATACCTTGGGAAAACTGAAAATCAATAAGACAGAGCCATCCCAAAATTTTGGGCTTCACTGCATACAAGGACCTCAACTTGGATACACCTTAAGTATCCCAGAAAATATAAACATGGTTCAAAAAATTGTGGTACTTACGTACGATGGAATATCCCTCAGCCATGAAATCAGTGTCATAAGACCAGTAGCAGCAAAATGGGTGGATTCAGGTACGATGATTCTAAGTGAAATAAGTCACACAGAAAAAGAAACTTATCATAAGATATCACTTATGAAGATCCTGTAAACATGGCTACACTTGAACTGAGTTAGGAAAGAGAACAGTGTCTCACATTTAGAAAACACTCTTATACCTGCTTAAGGGGGAAGGAGAGGTGGGGTGATGCATAAAACCAGAGTTTGATATAAGCACAGGTACCGTTCCAAAAACCAACTATGGAATAGACAAGACCTACACCGTCCTCAGCGAAAGGGACTCAAAACCCCATATTTCCCGCAGAGGAAAATATCTGACTAGTAAGAATCTTAAAACCTATGTATTGATATGTCTCCATAAGGGAATCAAGTGTGTCTAGACTGGCATAAACATGGCAGCGAGAATCAGCTCAAACCCACTATAAAAAGGAATTTCAAAAACAAAACAAAAAAACTGGGAAATTCTTTACAATTCCTTCAGGGTCTCTGATGAAAGCTGGAATGACCCTATCTACAATGACAGCTGGATGTGGCATAAGGAGGGACACTTGGGACTGAGACGATTGGTGAGATTGGGTGAGCAAATGCAGACCCTTTAAAGCAATAATGCATGGCACCCATTCCATGGGTCCGAACTCTCCAGGTTGAAGGGAATATTACTACAGCTATAACATGTGCGGGAAACCTAGAGAACGGACACACTGTGAATACGAAAGGTTTCTAAAACTCAACGAATAGTCCCTCTCCTGGTGCTCCGGTTTGACTTTCCGTCTGCTTTACTATCAACCTCCCAACTTGGAGAGACAGCCCCTTTAACCTCTTGGTTCGCACAGGTTGCCAATTTGGCAGAGGATGAAAGGGAAGAGGGAGAACCAATGAGAGAGTAGCTGTTAGGCATTTGGACAGGCATATATCACTGTAATTTCCCGGCAGGAAGAAGAATTAACCAAATTCTCAGCCACCCACCGGGAACCAGTATAGGTCCTGAACCAAAATTTTGGACTTGCGGTCAGCTCACCAAAAACGAGTTGAAAAATGGAGCTCAGGGGCACAGCAATTCACAAACTGGCCGAGTAATAAAGGACAACTATCGTCCAAAAATCTGTTGAGGGAAGGCAACGAGGTGGACTTGAAAGCGAGGCAGAATAGCAGGAAACAGATTTCAAGAGGTACGTTGGAATCGCCTTTAAAGCACAGGAAGAAGGGCACAACTTCGACAATGATGCACTTGGCCAAAAAGGGCGTATGCGTTTTCTACTGAATATATTCAGGAGAAAACGCATACGCCCTTTTTGGCCAAGCAAGCAAGCGGGCAATGCAAATCTGCACTACAAAGAAGTATCACTTCCCACCGGTCAAAAGGGACATCCACAAAATGTGTAAGAACAAGAAAGGCAAGACAGGCCCTGGAGAACAGGGAGCCTTGTTATGCTGATGGGCGGGATGTAAATTGCCAACTGCCTCTCTGGAGGAGTGCATTCTGTTCCCTAAAACAAGTAAAGAACAGAGCTACAGAGCCAAGGGCACTACCAGTCTAGGGAATATACCTTGGGAAAACTGAAAATCAATAAGACAGAGCCATCCCAAAATTTAGGGCTGCACTGCATACAAGGACCTCAACTTGGATACACCTTAAGTATCCCAGAAAATATAAACATGGTTCAAAAAATTGTGGTACTTACGTACGATGGAATATCCCTCAGCCATGAAATCAATGTCATAAGACCAGTAGCAGCAAAATGGGTGGATTCAGGTACGATGATTCTAAGTGAAATAAGTCACACAGAAAAAGAAACTTATCATAAGATATCACTTATGAAGATCCTGTAAACATGGCTACACTTGAACTGAGTTAGGAAAGAGAACAGTGTCTCACATTTAGAAAACACTCTTATACCTGCTTAAGGGGGAAGGAGAGGTGGGGTGATGCATAAAACCAGAGTTTGATATAAGCACAGGTACCGTTCCAAAAACCAACTATGGAATAGACAAGACCTACACCGTCCTCAGCGAAAGGGACTCAAAACCCCATATTTCCCGCAGAGGAAAATATCTGACTAGTAAGAATCTTAAAACCTATGTATTGATATGTCTCCATAAGGGAATCAAGTGTGTCTAGACTGGCATAAACATGGCAGCGAGAATCAGCTCAAACCCACTATAAAAAGGAATTTCAAAAACAAAACAAAAAAACTGGGAAATTCTTTACAATTCCTTCAGGGTCTCTGATGAAAGCTGGAATGACCCTATCTACAATGACAGCTGGATGTGGCATAAGGAGGGACACTTGGGACTGAGACGATTGGTGAGATTGGGTGAGCAAATGCAGACCCTTTAAAGCAATAATGCATGGCACCCATTCCATGGGTCCGAACTCTCCAGGTTGAAGGGAATATTACTACAGCTATAACATGTGCGGGAAACCTAGAGAACGGACACACTGTGAATACGAAAGGTTTCTAAAACTCAACGAATAGTCCCTCTCCTGGTGCTCCGGTTTGACTTTCCGTCTGCTTTACTATCAACCTCCCAACTTGGAGAGACAGCCCCTTTAACCTCTTGGTTCGCACAGGTTGCCAATTTGGCAGAGGATGAAAGGGAAGAGGGAGAACCAATGAGAGAGTAGCTGTTAGGCATTTGGACAGGCATATATCACTGTAATTTCCCGGCAGGAAGAAGAATTAACCAAATTCTCAGCCACCCACCGGGAACCAGTATAGGTCTTGAACCAAAATTTTGGACTTGCGGTCAGCTCACCAAAAACGAGTTGAAAAATGGAGCTCAGGGGCACAGCAATTCACAAACTGGCCGAGTAATAAAGGACAACTATCGTCCAAAAATCTGTTGAGGGAAGGCAACGAGGCGGACTTGAAAGCGAGGCAGAATAGCAGGAAACAGATTTCAAGAGGTACGTTGGAATCGCCTTTAAAGCACAGGAAGAGGGGCACAACTTCGACAATGATGCACTTGGCCAAAAAGGGCGTATGCGTTTTCTCCTGAATATATTCAGGAGAAAACGCATACGCCCTTTTTGGCCAAGCAAGCAAGCGGGCAATGCAAATCTGCACTACAAAGAAGTATCACTTCCCACCGGTCAAAAGGGACATCCACAAAATGTGTAAGAACAAGAAAGGCAAGACAGGCCCTGGAGAACAGGGAGCCTTGTTATGCTGATGGGCGGGATGTAAATTGCCAACTGCCTCTCTGGAGGAGTGAATTCTGTTCCCTAAAACAAGTAAAGAGCAGAGCTACAGAGCCAAGGGCACTACCAGTCTAGGGAATATACCTTGGGAAAACTGAAAATCAATAAGACAGAGCCACCCCAAAATTTAGGGCTGCACTGCATACAAGGACCTCAACTTGGATACACCTTAAGTATCCCAGAAAATATAAACATGGTTCAAAAAATTGTGGTACTTAAGTACGATGGAATATCCCTCAGCCATGAAATCAATGTCATAAGACCAGTAGCAGCAAAATGGGTGGATTCAGGTACGATGATTCTAAGTGAAATAAGTCACACAGAAAAAGAAACTTATCATAAGATATCACTTATGAAGATCCTGTAAACATGGCTACACTTGAACTGAGTTAGGAAAGAGAACAGTGTCTCACATTTAGAAAACACTCTTATACCTGCTTAAGGTTGAAGGAGAGGTGGGGTGATGCATAAAACCAGAGTTTGATATAAGCACAGGTACCGTTCCAAAAACCAACTATGGAATAGACAAGACCTACACCGTCCTCAGTGAAAGGGACTCAAAACCCCATATTTCCCGCAGAGGAAAATATCTGACTAGTAAGAATCTTAAAACCTATGTATTGATATGTCTCCGTAAGGGAATCAAGTGTGTCTAGACTGGCATAAACATGGCAGCGAGAATCAGCTCAAACCCACTATAAAAAGGAATTTCAAAAACAAAACAAAAAAACTGGGAAATTCTTTACAATTCCTTCAGGGTCTCTGATGAAAGCTGGAATGACCCTATCTACAACGACAGCTGGATGTGGCATAAGGAGGGACCCTTGGGACTGAGACGATTGGTGAGATTGGGTGAGCAAATGCAGACGCTTTAAAGCAATAATGCATGACACCCATTCCATGGGTCCGAACTCTCCAGGTTGAAGGGAATATTACTACAGCTATAACATGTGCAGGAAACCTAGAGAACGGACACACTGTGAATACGAAAGGTTTCTAAAACTCAAAGAATAAACCCTCTCCTGGTGCTCCGGTTTGACTTTACGGCTGCTTTACTATCAACCTCCCAACTTGGAGAGACAGCCCCTTTAACCTCTTGGTTCGCACAGGTTGCCAATTTGGCAGAGGATGAAAGGGAAGAGGGAGAACCAATGAGAGAGTAGCTGTTAGGCATTTGGACGGGCACATATCACTGTAATTTCCCGGCAGGAAGAAGAATTAACCAAATTCTCAGCCACCCACCGGGAACCAGTATAGGTCCTGAACCAAAATTTTGGACTTGCGGTCAGCTCTCCAAAAACGAGTTGAAAAATTGAGCTCAGGGACACAGCAATTCACAAACTGGCCGAGTAATAAAGGACAACTATCGTCCAAAAATCTGTTGACGGAAGGCAACGAGGCGGACTTGAAAGCGAGGCAGAATAGCAGGAAACAGATTTCAAGAGGTACGTTGGAATCGCCTTTAAAGCACAGGAAGAGGGGCACAACTTCGACAATGATGCACTTGGCCAAAAAGGGCGTATGCGTTTTCTCCTGAATATATTCAGGAGAAAACGCATACGCCCTTTTTGGCCAAGCAAGCAAGCGGGCAATGCAAATCTGCACTACAAAGAAGTATCACTTCCCACCGGTCAAAAGGGACATCCACAAAATGTGTAAGAACAAGAAAGGCAAGACAGGCCCTGGAGAACAGGGAGCCTTGTTATGCTGATGGGCGGGATGTAAATTGCCAACTGCCTCTCTGGAGGAGTGCATTCTGTTCCCTAAAACAAGTAAAGAACAGAGCTACAGAGCCAAGGGCACTACCAGTCTAGGGAATATACCTTGGGAAAACTGAAAATCAATAAGACAGAGCCACCCCAAAATTTAGGGCTGCACTGCATACAAGGACCTCAACTTGGATACAACTTAAGTATCCCAGAAAATATAAACATGGTTCAAAAAATTGTGGTACTTACGTACGATGGAATATCCCTCAGCCATGAAATCAATGTCATAAGACCAGTAGCAGCAAAATGGGTGGATTCAGGTACGATGATTCTAAGTGAAATAAGTCACACAGAAAAAGAAACTTATCATAAGATATCACTTATGAAGGTCCTGTAAACATGGCTACACTTGAACTGAGTTAGGAAAGAGAACAGTGTCTCACATTTAGAAAACACTCTTATACCTGCTTAAGGGGGAAGGAGAGGTGGGGTGATGCATAAAACCAGAGTTTGATATAAGCACAGGTACCGTTCCAAAAACCAACTATGGAATAGACAAGACCTACACCTTCCTCAGTGAAAGGGACTCAAAACCCCATATTTCACGCAGAGGAAAATATCTGACTAGTAAGAATCTTAAAACCTATGTATTGATATGTCTCCGTAAGGGAATCAAGTGTGTCTAGACTGGCATAAACATGGCAGCGAGAATCAGCTCAAACCCACTATAAAAAGGAATTTCAAAAACAAAACAAAAAAACTGGGAAATTCTTTACAATTCCTTCAGGGTCTCTGATGAAAGCTGGAATGACCCTATCTACAATGACAGCTGGATGTGGCATAAGGAGGGACACTTGGGACTGAGACGATTGGTGAGATTGGGTGAGCAAATGCAGACCCTTTAAAGCAATAATGCATGGCACTCATTCCATGGGTCCGAACTCTCCAGGTTGAAGGGAATATTACTACAGCTATAACATGTGCGGGAAACCTAGAGAACGGACACACTGTGAATACGAAAGGTTTCTAAAACTCAAAGAATAAACCCTCTCCTGGTGCTCCGGTTTGACTTTACGGCTGCTTTACTATCAACCTCCCAACTTGGAGAGACAGCCCCTTTAACCTCTTGGTTCGCACAGGTTGCCAATTTGGCAGAGGATGAAAGGGAAGAGGGAGAACCAATGAGAGAGTAGCTGTTAGGCATTTGGACAGGCACATATCACTGTAATTTCCCGGCAGGAAGAAGAATTAACCAAATTCTCAGCCACCCACCGGGAACCAGTATAGGTCCTGAACCAAAATTTTGGACTTGCGGTCAGCTCACCAAAAACGAGTTGAAAAATGGAGCTCAGGGGCACAGCAATTCACAAACTGGCCGAGTAATAAAGGACAACTATCGTCCAAAAATCTGTTGACGGAAGGCAACGAGGCGGACTTGAAAGCGAGGCAGAATAGCAGGAAACAGATTTCAAGAGGTACGTTGGAATCGCCTTTAAAGCACAGGAAGAGGGGCACAACTTCGACAATGATGCACTTGGCCAAAAAGGTCGTATGCGTTTTCTACTGAATATATTCAGGAGAAAACGCATACGCCCTTTTTGGCCAAGCAAGCAAGCGGGCAATGCAAATCTGCACTACAAAGAAGTATCACTTCCCACCGGTCAAAAGGGACATCCACAAAATGTGTAAGAACAAGAAAGGCAAGACAGGCCCTGGAGAACAGGGAGCCTTGTTATGCTGATGGGCGGGATGTAAATTGCCAACTGCCTCTCTGGAGGAGTGCATTCTGTTCCCTAAAACAAGTAAAGAACAGAGCTACAGAGCCAAGGGCACTACCAGTCTAGGGAATATACCTTGGGAAAACTGAAAATCAATAAGACAGAACCATCCCAAAATTTAGGGCTGCACTGCATACAAGGACCTCAACTTGGATACACCTTAAGTATCCCAGAAAATATAAACATGGTTCAAAAAATTGTGGTACTTACGTACGATGGAATATCCCTCAGCCATGAAATCAATGTCATAAGACCAGTAGCAGCAAAATGGGTGGATTCAGGTACGATGATTCTAAGTGAAATAAGTCACACAGAAAAAGAAACTTATCATAAGATATCACTTATGAAGATCCTGTAAACATGGCTACACTTGAACTGAGTTAGGAAAGAGAACAGTGTCTCACATTTAGAAAACACTCTTATACCTGCTTAAGGGGGAAGGAGAGGTGGGGTGATGCATAAAACCAGAGTTTGATATAAGCACAGGTACCGTTCCAAAAACCAACTATGGAATAGACAAGACCTACACCGTCCTCAGCGAAAGGGACTCAAAACCCCATATTTCCCGCAGAGGAAAATATCTGACTAGTAAGAATCTTAAAACCTATGTATTGATATGTCTCCATAAGGGAATCAAGTGTGTCTAGACTGGCATAAACATGGCAGCGAGAATCAGCTCAAACCCACTATAAAAAGGAATTTCAAAAACAAAACAAAAAAACTGGGAAATTCTTTACAATTCCTTCAGGGTCTCTGATGAAAGCTGGAATGACCCTATCTACAATGACAGCTGGATGTGGCATAAGGAGGGACACTTGGGACTGAGACGATTGGTGAGATTGGGTGAGCAAATGCAGACCCTTTAAAGCAATAATGCATGGCACCCATTCCATGGGTCCGAACTCTCCAGGTTGAAGGGAATATTACTACAGCTATAACATGTGCGGGAAACCTAGAGAACGGACACACTGTGAATACGAAAGGTTTCTAAAACTCAACGAATAGTCCCTCTCCTGGTGCTCCGGTTTGACTTTCCGTCTGCTTTACTATCAACCTCCCAACTTGGAGAGACAGCCCCTTTAACCTCTTGGTTCGCACAGGTTGCCAATTTGGCAGAGGATGAAAGGGAAGAGGGAGAACCAATGAGAGAGTAGCTGTTAGGCATTTGGACAGGCATATATCACTGTAATTTCCCGGCAGGAAGAAGAATTAACCAAATTCTCAGCCACCCACCGGGAACCAGTATAGGTCCTGAACCAAAATTTTGGACTTGCGGTCAGCTCACCAAAAACGAGTTGAAAAATGGAGCTCAGGGGCACAGCAATTCACAAACTGGCCGAGTAATAAAGGACAACTATCGTCCAAAAATCTGTTGAGGGAAGGCAACGAGGCGGACTTGAAAGCGAGGCAGAATAGCAGGAAACAGATTTCAAGAGGTACGTTGGAATCGCCTTTAAAGCACAGGAAGAGGGGCACAACTTCGAAAATGATGCACTTGGCCAAAAAGGGCGTATGCGTTTTCTACTGAATATATTCAGGAGAAAACGCATACGCCCTTTTTGGCCAAGCAAGCAAGCGGGCAATGCAAATCTGCACTACAAAGAAGTATCACTTCCCACCGGTCAAAAGGGACATCCACAAAATGTGTAAGAACAAGAAAGGCAAGACAGGCCCTGGAGAACAGGGAGCCTTGTTATGCTGATGGGCGGGATGTAAATTGCCAACTGCCTCTCTGGAGGAGTGCATTCTGTTCCCTAAAACAAGTAAAGAACAGAGCTACAGAGCCAAGGGCACTACCAGTCTAGGGAATATACCTTGGGAAAACTGAAAATCAATAAGACAGAGCCACCCCAAAATTTAGGGCTGCACTGCATACAAGGACCTCAACTTGGATACACCTTAAGTATCCCAGAAAATATAAACATGGTTCAAAAAATTGTGGTACTTACGTACGATGGAATATCCCTCAGCCATGAAATCAATGTCATAAGACCAGTAGCAGCAAAATGGGTGGATTCAGGTACGATGATTCTAAGTGAAATAAGTCACACAGAAAAAGAAACTTATCATAAGATATCACTTATGAAGATCCTGTAAACATGGCTACACTTGAACTGAGTTAGGAAAGAGAACAGTGTCTCACATTTAGAAAACACTCTTATACCTGCTTAAGGTTGAAGGAGAGGTGGGGTGATGCATAAAACCAGAGTTTGATATAAGCACAGGTACCGTTCCAAAAACCAACTATGGAATAGACAAGACCTACACCGTCCTCAGTGAAAGGGACTCAAAACCCCATATTTCCCGCAGAGGAAAATATCTGACTAGTAAGAATCTTAAAACCTATGTATTGATATGTCTCCGTAAGGGAATCAAGTGTGTCTAGACTGGCATAAACATGGCAGCGAGAATCAGCTCAAACCCACTATAAAAAGGAATTTCAAAAACAAAACAAAAAAACTGGGAAATTCTTTACAATTCCTTCAGGGTCTCTGATGAAAGCTGGAATGACCCTATCTACAACGACAGCTGGATGTGGCATAAGGAGGGACACTTGGGACTGAGACGATTGGTGAGATTGGGTGAGCAAATGCAGACGCTTTAAAGCAATAATGCATGGCACCCATTCCATGGGTCCGAACTCTCCAGGTTGAAGGGAATATTACTACAGCTATAACATGTGCGGGAAACCTAGAGAACGGACACACTGTGAATACGAAAGGTTTCTAAAACTCAAAGAATAAACCCTCTCCTGGTGCTCCGGTTTGACTTTACGGCTGCTTTACTATCAACCTCCCAACTTGGAGAGACAGCCCCTTTAACCTCTTGGTTCGCACAGGTTGCCAATTTGGCAGAGGATGAAAGGGAAGAGGGAGAACCAATGAGAGAGTAGCTGTTAGGCATTTGGACGGGCACATATCACTGTAATTTCCCGGCAGGAAGAAGAATTAACCAAATTCTCAGCCACCCACCGGGAACCAGTATAGGTCCTGAACCAAAATTTTGGACTTGCGGTCAGCTCACCAAAAACGAGTTGAATAATGGAGCTCAGGGGCACAGCAATTCACAAACTGGCCGAGTAATAAAGGACAACTATCGTCCAAAAATCTGTTGAGGGAAGGCAACGAGGCGGACTTGAAAGCGAGGCAGAATAGCAGGAAACAGATTTCAAGAGGTACGTTGGAATCGCCTTTAAAGCACAGGAAGAGGGGCACAACTTCGACAATGATGCACTTGGCCAAAAAGTTCGTATGCGTTTTCTACTGAATATATTCAGGAGAAAACGCATACGCCCTTTTTGGCCAAGCAAGCAAGCGGGCAATGCAAATCTGCACTACAAAGAAGTATCACTTCCCACCGGTCAAAAGGGACATCCACAAAATGTGTAAGAACAAGAAAGGCAAGACAGGCCCTGGAGAACAGGGAGCCTTGTTATGCTGATGGGCGGGATGTAAATTGCCAACTGCCTCTCTGGAGGAGTGCATTCTGTTCCCTAAAACAAGTAAAGAACAGAGCTACAGAGCCAAGGGCACTACCAGTCTAGGGAATATACCTTGGGAAAACTGAAAATCAATAAGACAGAGCCATCCCAAAATTTAGGGCTGCACTGCATACAAGGACCTCAACTTGGATACACCTTAAGTATCCCAGAAAATATAAACATGGTTCAAAAAATTGTGGTACTTACGTACGATGGAATATCCCTCAGCCATGAAATCAATGTCATAAGACCAGTAGCAGCAAAATGGGTGGATTCAGGTACGATGATTCTAAGTGAAATAAGTCACACAGAAAAAGAAACTTATCATAAGATATCACTTATGAAGATCCTGTAAACATGGCTACACTTGAACTGAGTTAGGAAAGAGAACAGTGTCTCACATTTAGAAAACACTCTTATACCTGCTTAAGGGGGAAGGAGAGGTGGGGTGATGCATAAAACCAGAGTTTGATATAAGCACAGGTACCGTTCCAAAAACCAACTATGGAATAGACAAGACCTACACCGTCCTCAGTGAAAGGGACTCAAAACCCCATATTTCCCGCAGAGGAAAATATCTGACTAGTAAGAATCTTAAAACCTATGTATTGATATGTCTCCGTAAGGGAATCAAGTGTGTCTAGACTGGCATAAACATGGCAGCGAGAATCAGCTCAAACCCACTATAAAAAGGAATTTCAAAAACAAAACAAAAAAACTGGGAAATTCTTTACAATTCCTTCAGGGTCTCTGATGAAAGCTGGAATGACCCTATCTACAATGACAGCTGGATGAGGCATAAGGAGGGACACTTGGGACTGAGACGATTGGTGAGATTGGGTGAGCAAATGCAGACGCTTTAAAGCAATAATGCATGGCACCCATTCCATGGGTCCGAACTCTCCAGGTTGAAGGGAATATTACTACAGCTATAACATGTGCGGGAAACCTAGAGAACGGACACACTGTGAATACAAAAGGTTTCTAAAACTCAAAGAATAAACCCTCTCCTGGTGCTCCGGTTTGACTTTACGGCTGCTTTACTATCAACCTCCCAACTTGGAGAGACAGCCCCTTTAACCTCTTGGTTCGCACAGGTTGCCAATTTGGCAGAGGATGAAAGGGAAGAGGGAGAACCAATGAGAGAGTAGCTGTTAGGCATTTGGACGGGCACATATCACTGTAATTTCCCGGCAGGAAGAAGAATTAACCAAATTCTCAGCCACCCACCGGGAACCAGTATAGGTCCTGAACCAAAATTTTGGACTTGCGGTCAGCTCACCAAAAACGAGTTGAATAATGGAGCTCAGGGGCACAGCAATTCACAAACTGGCCGAGTAATAAAGGACAACTATCGTCCAAAAATCTGTTGAGGGAAGGCAACGAGGCGGACTTGAAAGCGAGGCAGAATAGCAGGAAACAGATTTCAAGAGGTACGTTGGAATCGCCTTTAAAGCACAGGAAGAGGGGCACAACTTCGACAATGATGCACTTGGCCAAAAAGTTCGTATGCGTTTTCTACTGAATATATTCAGGAGAAAACGCATACGCCCTTTTTGGCCAAGCAAGCAAGCGGGCAATGCAAATCTGCACTACAAAGAAGTATCACTTCCCACCGGTCAAAAGGGACATCCACAAAATGTGTAAGAACAAGAAAGGCAAGACAGGCCCTGGAGAACAGGGAGCCTTGTTATGCTGATGGGCGGGATGTAAATTGCCAACTGCCTCTCTGGAGGAGTGCATTCTGTTCCCTAAAACAAGTAAAGAACAGAGCTACAGAGCCAAGGGCACTACCAGTCTAGGGAATATACCTTGGGAAAACTGAAAATCAATAAGACAGAGCCATCCCAAAATTTAGGGCTGCACTGCATACAAGGACCTCAACTTGGATACACCTTAAGTATCCCAGAAAATATAAACATGGTTCAAAAAATTGTGGTACTTACGTACGATGGAATATCCCTCAGCCATGAAATCAATGTCATAAGACCAGTAGCAGCAAAATGGGTGGATTCAGGTACGATGATTCTAAGTGAAATAAGTCACACAGAAAAAGAAACTTATCATAAGATATCACTTATGAAGATCCTGTAAACATGGCTACACTTGAACTGAGTTAGGAAAGAGAACAGTGTCTCACATTTAGAAAACACTCTTATACCTGCTTAAGGGGGAAGGAGAGGTGGGGTGATGCATAAAACCAGAGTTTGATATAAGCACAGGTACCGTTCCAAAAACCAACTATGGAATAGACAAGACCTACACCGTCCTCAGCGAAAGGGACTCAAAACCCCATATTTCCCGCAGAGGAAAATATCTGACTAGTAAGAATCTTAAAACCTATGTATTGATATGTCTCCATAAGGGAATCAAGTGTGTCTAGACTGGCATAAACATGGCAGCGAGAATCAGCTCAAACCCACTATAAAAAGGAATTTCAAAAACAAAACAAAAAAACTGGGAAATTCTTTACAATTCCTTCAGGGTCTCTGATGAAAGCTGGAATGACCCTATCTACAATGACAGCTGGATGTGGCATAAGGAGGGACACTTGGGACTGAGACGATTGGTGAGATTGGGTGAGCAAATGCAGACCCTTTAAAGCAATAATGCATGGCACCCATTCCATGGGTCCGAACTCTCCAGGTTGAAGGGAATATTACTACAGCTATAACATGTGCGGGAAACCTAGAGAACGGACACACTGTGAATACGAAAGGTTTCTAAAACTCAACGAATAGTCCCTCTCCTGGTGCTCCGGTTTGACTTTCCGTCTGCTTTACTATCAACCTCCCAACTTGGAGAGACAGCCCCTTTAACCTCTTGGTTCGCACAGGTTGCCAATTTGGCAGAGGATGAAAGGGAAGAGGGAGAACCAATGAGAGAGTAGCTGTTAGGCATTTGGACAGGCATATATCACTGTAATTTCCCGGCAGGAAGAAGAATTAACCAAATTCTCAGCCACCCACCGGGAACCAGTATAGGTCCTGAACCAAAATTTTGGACTTGCGGTCAGCTCACCAAAAACGAGTTGAAAAATGGAGCTCAGGGGCACAGCAATTCACAAACTGGCCGAGTAATAAAGGACAACTATCGTCCAAAAATCTGTTGAGGGAAGGCAACGAGGCGGACTTGAAAGCGAGGCAGAATAGCAGGAAACAGATTTCAAGAGGTACGTTGGAATCGCCTTTAAAGCACAGGAAGAGGGGCACAACTTCGAAAATGATGCACTTGGCCAAAAAGGGCGTATGCGTTTTCTACTGAATATATTCAGGAGAAAACGCATACGCCCTTTTTGGCCAAGCAAGCAAGCGGGCAATGCAAATCTGCACTACAAAGAAGTATCACTTCCCACCGGTCAAAAGGGACATCCACAAAATGTGTAAGAACAAGAAAGGCAAGACAGGCCCTGGAGAACAGGGAGCCTTGTTATGCTGATGGGCGGGATGTAAATTGCCAACTGCCTCTCTGGAGGAGTGCATTCTGTTCCCTAAAACAAGTAAAGAACAGAGCTACAGAGCCAAGGGCACTACCAGTCTAGGGAATATACCTTGGGAAAACTGAAAATCAATAAGACAGAGCCACCCCAAAATTTAGGGCTGCACTGCATACAAGGACCTCAACTTGGATACACCTTAAGTATCCCAGAAAATATAAACATGGTTCAAAAAATTGTGGTACTTACGTACGATGGAATATCCCTCAGCCATGAAATCAATGTCATAAGACCAGTAGCAGCAAAATGGGTGGATTCAGGTACGATGATTCTAAGTGAAATAAGTCACACAGAAAAAGAAACTTATCATAAGATATCACTTATGAAGATCCTGTAAACATGGCTACACTTGAACTGAGTTAGGAAAGAGAACAGTGTCTCACATTTAGAAAACACTCTTATACCTGCTTAAGGTTGAAGGAGAGGTGGGGTGATGCATAAAACCAGAGTTTGATATAAGCACAGGTACCGTTCCAAAAACCAACTATGGAATAGACAAGACCTACACCTTCCTCAGTGAAAGGGACTCAAAACCCCATATTTCCCGCAGAGGAAAATATCTGACTAGTAAGAATCTTAAAACCTATGTATTGATATGTCTCCGTAAGGGAATCAAGTGTGTCTAGACTGGCATAAACATGGCAGCGAGAATCAGCTCAAACCCACTATAAAAAGGAATTTCAAAAACAAAACAAAAAAACTGGGAAATTCTTTACAATTCCTTCAGGGTCTCTGATGAAAGCTGGAATGACCCTATCTACAATGACAGCTGGATGTGGCATAAGGAGGGACACTTGGGACTGAGACGATTGGTGAGATTGGGTGAGCAAATGCAGACGCTTTAAAGCAATAATGCATGGCACCCATTCCATGGGTCCGAACTCTCCAGGTTGAAGGGAATATTACTACAGCTATAACATGTGCGGGAAACCTAGAGAACGGACACACTGTGAATATGAAAGGTTTCTAAAACTCAAAGAATAAACCCTCTCCTGGTGCTCCGGTTTGACTTTACGGCTGCTTTACTATCAACCTCCCAACTTGGAGAGACAGCCCCTTTAACCTCTTGGTTCGCACAGGTTGCCAATTTGGCAGAGGATGAAAGGGAAGAGGGAGAACCAATGAGAGAGTAGCTGTTAGGCATTTGGACAGGCACATATCACTGTAATTTCCCGGCAGGAAGAAGAATTAACCAAATTCTCAGCCACCCACCGGGAACCAGTATAGGTCCTGAACCAAAATTTTGGACTTGCGGTCAGCTCACCAAAAACGAGTTGAAAAATGGAGCTCAGGGGCACAGCAATTCACAAACTGGCCGAGTAATAAAGGACAACTATCGTCCAAAAATCTGTTGACGGAAGGCAACGAGGCGGACTTGAAAGCGAGGCAGAATAGCAGGAAACAGATTTCAAGAGGTACGTTGGAATCGCCTTTAAAGCACAGGAAGAGGGGCACAACTTCGACAATGATGCACTTGGCCAAAAAGGGCGTATGCGTTTTCTACTGAATATATTCAGGAGAAAACGCATACGCCCTTTTTGGCCAAGCAAGCAAGCGGGCAATGCAAATCTGCACTACAAAGAAGTATCACTTCCCACCGGTCAAAAGGGACATCCACAAAATGTGTAAGAACAAGAAAGGCAAGACAGGCCCTGGAGAACAGGGAGCCTTGTTATGCTGATGGGCGGGATGTAAATTGCCAACTGCCTCTCTGGAGGAGTGCATTCTGTTCCCTAAAACAAGTAAAGAACAGAGCTACAGAGCCAAGGGCACTACCAGTCTAGGGAATATACCTTGGGAAAACTGAAAATCAATAAGACAGAGCCATCCCAAAATTTAGGGCTGCACTGCATACAAGGACCTCAACTTGGATACACCTTAAGTATCCCAGAAAATATAAACATGGTTCAAAAAATTGTGGTACTTACGTACGATGGAATATCCCTCAGCCATGAAATCAATGTCATAAGACCAGTAGCAGCAAAATGGGTGGATTCAGGTACGATGATTCTAAGTGAAATAAGTCACACAGAAAAAGAAACTTATCATAAGATATCACTTATGAAGATCCTGTAAACATGGCTACACTTGAACTGAGTTAGGAAAGAGAACAGTGTCTCACATTTAGAAAACACTCTTATACCTGCTTAAGGGGGAAGGAGAGGTGGGGTGATGCATAAAACCAGAGTTTGATATAAGCACAGGTACCGTTCCAAAAACCAACTATGGAATAGACAAGACCTACACCGTCCTCAGCGAAAGGGACTCAAAACCCCATATTTCCCGCAGAGGAAAATATCTGACTAGTAAGAATCTTAAAACCTATGTATTGATATGTCTCCATAAGGGAATCAAGTGTGTCTAGACTGGCATAAACATGGCAGCGAGAATCAGCTCAAACCCACTATAAAAAGGAATTTCAAAAACAAAACAAAAAAACTGGGAAATTCTTTACAATTCCTTCAGGGTCTCTGATGAAAGCTGGAATGACCCTATCTACAATGACAGCTGGATGTGGCATAAGGAGGGACACTTGGGACTGAGACGATTGGTGAGATTGGGTGAGCAAATGCAGACCCTTTAAAGCAATAATGCATGGCACCCATTCCATGGGTCCGAACTCTCCAGGTTGAAGGGAATATTACTACAGCTATAACATGTGCGGGAAACCTAGAGAACGGACACACTGTGAATACGAAAGGTTTCTAAAACTCAACGAATAGTCCCTCTCCTGGTGCTCCGGTTTGACTTTCCGTCTGCTTTACTATCAACCTCCCAACTTGGAGAGACAGCCCCTTTAACCTCTTGGTTCGCACAGGTTGCCAATTTGGCAGAGGATGAAAGGGAAGAGGGAGAACCAATGAGAGAGTAGCTGTTAGGCATTTGGACAGGCATATATCACTGTAATTTCCCGGCAGGAAGAAGAATTAACCAAATTCTCAGCCACCCACCGGGAACCAGTATAGGTCCTGAACCAAAATTTTGGACTTGCGGTCAGCTCACCAAAAACGAGTTGAAAAATGGAGCTCAGGGGCACAGCAATTCACAAACTGGCCGAGTAATAAAGGACAACTATCGTCCAAAAATCTGTTGAGGGAAGGCAACGAGGCGGACTTGAAAGCGAGGCAGAATAGCAGGAAACAGATTTCAAGAGGTATGTTGGAATCGCCTTTAAAGCACAGGAAGAGGGGCACAACTTCGAAAATGATGCACTTGGCCAAAAAGGGCGTATGCGTTTTCTACTGAATATATTCAGGAGAAAACGCATACGCCCTTTTTGGCCAAGCAAGCAAGCGGGCAATGCAAATCTGCACTACAAAGAAGTATCACTTCCCACCGGTCAAAAGGGACATCCACAAAATGTGTAAGAACAAGAAAGGCAAGACAGGCCCTGGAGAACAGGGAGCCTTGTTATGCTGATGGGCGGGATGTAAATTGCCAACTGCCTCTCTGGAGGAGTGCATTCTGTTCCCTAAAACAAGTAAAGAACAGAGCTACAGAGCCAAGGGCACTACCAGTCTAGGGAATATACCTTGGGAAAACTGAAAATCAATAAGACAGAGCCACCCCAAAATTTAGGGCTGCACTGCATACAAGGACCTCAACTTGGATACACCTTAAGTATCCCAGAAAATATAAACATGGTTCAAAAAATTGTGGTACTTACGTACGATGGAATATCCCTCAGCCATGAAATCAATGTCATAAGACCAGTAGCAGCAAAATGGGTGGATTCAGGTACGATGATTCTAAGTGAAATAAGTCACACAGAAAAAGAAACTTATCATAAGATATCACTTATGAAGATCCTGTAAACATGGCTACACTTGAACTGAGTTAGGAAAGAGAACAGTGTCTCACATTTAGAAAACACTCTTATACCTGCTTAAGGTTGAAGGAGAGGTGGGGTGATGCATAAAACCAGAGTTTGATATAAGCACAGGTACCGTTCCAAAAACCAACTATGGAATAGACAAGACCTACACCGTCCTCAGCGAAAGGGACTCAAAACCCCATATTTCCCGCAGAGGAAAATATCTGACTAGTAAGAATCTTAAAACCTATGTATTGATATGTCTCCGTAAGGGAATCAAGTGTGTCTAGACTGGCATAAACATGGCAGCGAGAATCAGCTCAAACCCACTATAAAAAGGAATTTCAAAAACAAAACAAAAAAACTGGGAAATTCTTTACAATTCCTTCAGGGTCTCTGATGAAAGCTGGAATGACCCTATCTACAATGACAGCTGGATGTGGCATAAGGAGGGACACTTGGGACTGAGACGATTGGTGAGATTGGGTGAGCAAATGCAGACGCTTTAAAGCAATAATGCATGGCACCCATTCCATGGGTCCGAACTCTCCAGGTTGAAGGGAATATTACTACAGCTATAACATGTGCGGGAAACCTAGAGAACGGACACACTGTGAATACGAAAGGTTTCTAAAACTCAACGAATAGTCCCTCTCCTGGTGCTCCGGTTTGACTTTCCGTCTGCTTTACTATCAACCTCCCAACTTGGAGAGACAGCCCCTTTAACCTCTTGGTTCGCACAGGTTGCCAATTTGGCAGAGGATGAAAGGGAAGAGGGAGAACCAATGAGAGAGTAGCTGTTAGGCATTTGGACGGGCACATATCACTGTAATTTCCCGGCAGGAAGAAGAATTAACCAAATTCTCAGCCACCCACCGGGAACCAGTATAGGTCCTGAACCAAAATTTTGGACTTGCGGTCAGCTCACCAAAAACGAGTTGAATAATGGAGCTCAGGGGCACAGCAATTCACAAACTGGCCGAGTAATAAAGGACAACTATCGTCCAAAAATCTGTTGAGGGAAGGCAACGAGGCGGACTTGAAAGCGAGGCAGAATAGCAGGAAACAGATTTCAAGAGGTACGTTGGAATCGCCTTTAAAGCACAGGAAGAGGGGCACAACTTCGACAATGATGCACTTGGCCAAAAAGTTCGTATGCGTTTTCTACTGAATATATTCAGGAGAAAACGCATACGCCCTTTTTGGCCAAGCAAGCAAGCGGGCAATGCAAACCTGCACTACAAAGAAGTATCACTTCCCACCGGTCAAAAGGGACATCCACAAAATGTGTAAGAACAAGAAAGGCAAGACAGGCCCTGGAGAACAGGGAGCCTTGTTATGCTGATGGGCGGGATGTAAATTGCCAACTGCCTCTCTGGAGGAGTGCATTCTGTTCCCTAAAACAAGTAAAGAACAGAGCTACAGAGCCAAGGGCACTACCAGTCTAGGGAATATACCTTGGGAAAACTGAAAATCAATAAGACAGAGCCACCCCAAAATTTAGGGCTGCACTGCATACAAGGACCTCAACTTGGATACACCTTAAGTATCCCAGAAAATATAAACATGGTTCAAAAAATTGTGGTACTTACGTACGATGGAATATCCCTCAGCCATGAAATCAATGTCATAAGACCAGTAGCAGCAAAATGGGTGGATTCAGGTACGATGATTCTAAGTGAAATAAGTCACACAGAAAAAGAAACTTATCATAAGATATCACTTATGAAGATCCTGTAAACATGGCTACACTTGAACTGAGTTAGGAAAGAGAACAGTGTCTCACATTTAGAAAACACTCTTATACCTGCTTAAGGGGGAAGGAGAGGTGGGGTGATGCATAAAACCAGAGTTTGATATAAGCACAGGTACCGTTCCAAAAACCAACTATGGAATAGACAAGACCTACACCGTCCTCAGCGAAAGGGACTCAAAACCCCATATTTCCCGCAGAGGAAAATATCTGACTAGTAAGAATCTTAAAACCTATGTATTGATATGTCTCCATAAGGGAATCAAGTGTGTCTAGACTGGCATAAACATGGCAGCGAGAATCAGCTCAAACCCACTATAAAAAGGAATTTCAAAAACAAAACAAAAAAACTGGGAAATTCTTTACAATTCCTTCAGGGTCTCTGATGAAAGCTGGAATGACCCTATCTACAATGACAGCTGGATGTGGCATAAGGAGGGACACTTGGGACTGAGACGATTGGTGAGATTGGGTGAGCAAATGCAGACCCTTTAAAGCAATAATGCATGGCACCCATTCCATGGGTCCGAACTCTCCAGGTTGAAGGGAATATTACTACAGCTATAACATGTGTGGGAAACCTAGAGAACGGACACACTGTGAATACGAAAGGTTTCTAAAACTCAACGAATAGTCCCTCTCCTGGTGCTCCGGTTTGACTTTCCGTCTGCTTTACTATCAACCTCCCAACTTGAAGAGACAGCCCCTTTAACCTCTTGGTTCGCACAGGTTGCCAATTTGGCAGAGGATGAAAGGGAAGAGGGAGAACCAATGAGAGAGTAGCTGTTAGGCATTTGGACAGGCATATATCACTGTAATTTCCCGGCAGGAAGAAGAATTAACCAAATTCTCAGCCACCCACCGGGAACCAGTATAGGTCCTGAACCAAAATTTTGGACTTGCGGTCAGCTCACCAATAACGAGTTGAAAAATGGAGCTCAGGGGCACAGCAATTCACAAACTGGCCGAGTAATAAAGGACAACTATCGTCCAAAAATCTGTTGAGGGAAGGCAACGAGGCGGACTTGAAAGCGAGGCAGAATAGCAGGAAACAGATTTCAAGAGGTACGTTGGAATCGCCTTTAAACCACAGGAAGAAGGGCACAACTTCGAAAATGATGCACTTGGCCAAAAAGGGCGTATGCGTTTTCTACTGAATATATTCAGGAGAAAACGCATACGCCCTTTTTGGCCAAGCAAGCAAGCGGGCAATGCAAATCTGCACTACAAAGAAGTATCACTTCCCACCGGTCAAAAGGGACATCCACAAAATGTGTAAGAACAAGAAAGGCAAGACAGGCCCTGGAGAACAGGGAGCCTTGTTATGCTGATGGGCGGGATGTAAATTGCCAACTGCCTCTCTGGAGGAGTGCATTCTGTTCCCTAAAACAAGTAAAGAACAGAGCTACAGAGCCAAGGGCACTACCAGTCTAGGGAATATACCTTGGGAAAACTGAAAATCAATAAGACAGAGCCACCCCAAAATTTAGGGCTGCACTGCATACAAGGACCTCAACTTGGATACACCTTAAGTATCCCAGAAAATATAAACATGGTTCAAAAAATTGTGGTACTTACGTACGATGGAATATCCCTCAGCCATGAAATCAATGTCATAAGACCAGTAGCAGCAAAATGGGTGGATTCAGGTACGATGATTCTAAGTGAAATAAGTCACACAGAAAAAGAAACTTATCATAAGATATCACTTATGAAGATCCTGTAAACATGGCTACACTTGAACTGAGTTAGGAAAGAGAACAGTGTCTCACATTTAGAAAACACTCTTATACCTGCTTAAGGTTGAAGGAGAGGTGGGGTGATGCATAAAACCAGAGTTTGATATAAGCACAGGTACCGTTCCAAAAACCAACTATGGAATAGACAAGACCTACACCGTCCTCAGTGAAAGGGACTCAAAACCCCATATTTCCCGCAGAGGAAAATATCTGACTAGTAAGAATCTTAAAACCTATGTATTGATATGTCTCCGTAAGGGAATCAAGTGTGTCTAGACTGGCATAAACATGGCAGCGAGAATCAGCTCAAACCCACTATAAAAAGGAATTTCAAAAACAAAACAAAAAAACTGGGAAATTCTTTACAATTCCTTCAGGGTCTCTGATGAAAGCTGGAATGACCCTATCTACAACGACAGCTGGATGTGGCATAAGGAGGGACACTTGGGACTGAGACGATTGGTGAGATTGTGTGCGCAAATGCAGACGCTTTAAAGCAATAATGCATGGCACCCATTCCATGGGTCCGAACTCTCCAGGTTGAAGGGAATATTACTACAGCTATAACATGTGCGGGAAACCTAGAGAACGGACACACTGTGAATACGAAAGGTTTCTAAAACTCAAAGAATAAACCCTCGCCTGGTGCTCCGGTTTAACTTTACGGCTGCTTTACTATCAACCTCCCAACTTGGAGAGACAGCCCCTTTAACCTCTTGGTTCGCACAGGTTGCCAATTTGGCAGAGGATGAAAGGGAAGAGGGAGAACCAATGAGAGAGTAGCTGTTAGGCATTTGGATGGGCACATATCAGTGTAATTTCCCGGCAGGAAGAAGAATTAACCAAATTCTCAGCCACCCACCGGGAACCAGTATAGGTCCTGAACCAAAATTTTGGACTTGCGGTCAGCTCTCCAAAAACGAGTTGAAAAATTGAGCTCAGGGACACAGCAATTCACAAACTGGCCGAGTAATAAAGGACAACTATCGTTCAAAAATCTGTTGACGGAAGGCAACGAGGCGGACTTGAAAGCGAGGCAGAATAGCAGGAAACAGATTTCAAGAGGTACGTTGGAATCGCCTTTAAAGCACAGGAAGAGGGGCACAACTTCGACAATGATGCACTTGGCCAAAAAGGGCGTATGCGTTTTCTCCTGAATATATTCAGGAGAAAACGCATACGCCCTTTTTGGCCAAGCAAGCAAGCGGGCAATGCAAATCTGCTCTACAAAGAAGTATCACTTCCCACCGGTCAAAAGGGACATCCACAAAATGTGTAAGAACAAGAAAGGCAAGACAGGCCCTGGAGAACAGGGAGCCTTGTTATGCTGATGGGCGGGATGTAAATTGCCAACTGCCTCTCTGGAGGAGTGCATTCTGTTCCCTAAAACAAGTAAAGAACAGAGCTACAGAGCCAAGGGCACTACCAGTCTAGGGAATATACCTTGGGAAAACTGAAAATCAATAAGACAGAGCCACCCCAAAATTTAGGGCTGCACTGCATACAAGGACCTCAACTTGGATACACCTTAAGTATCCCAGAAAATATAAACATGGTTCAAAAAATTGTGGTACTTACGTACGATGGAATATCCCTCAGCCATGAAATCAATGTCATAAGACCAGTAGCAGCAAAATGGGTGGATTCAGGTACGATGATTCTAAGTGAAATAAGTCACTCAGAAAAAGAAACTTATCATAAGATATCACTTATGAAGATCCTGTAAACATGGCTACACTTGAACTGAGTTAGGAAAGAGAACAGTGTCTCACATTTAGAAAACACTCTTATACCTGCTTAAGGGGGAAGGAGAGGTGGGGTGATGCATAAAACCAGAGTTTGATATAAGCACAGGTACCGTTCCAAAAACCAACTATGGAATAGACAAGACCTACACCTTCCTCAGTGAAAGGGACTCAAAACCCCATATTTCACGCAGAGGAAAATATCTGACTAGTAAGAATCTTAAAACCTATGTATTGATATGTCTCCGTAAGGGAATCAAGTGTGTCTAGACTGGCATAAACATGGCAGCGAGAATCAGCTCAAACCCACTATAAAAAGGAATTTCAAAAACAAAACAAAAAAACTGGGAAATTCTTTACAATTCCTTCAGGGTCTCTGATGAAAGCTGGAATGACCCTATCTACAATGACAGCTGGATGTGGCATAAGGAGGGACACTTGGGACTGAGACGATTGGTGAGATTGGGTGAGCAAATGCAGACCCTTTAAAGCAATAATGCATGCCACTCATTCCATGGGTCCGAACTCTCCAGGTTGAAGGGAATATTACTACAGCTATAACATGTGCGAGAAACCTAGAGAACGGACACACTGTGAATACGAAAGGTTTCTAAAACTCAACGAATAGTCCCTCTCCTGGTGCTCCGGTTTGACTTTCCGTCTGCTTTACTATCAACCTCCCAACTTGGAGAGACAGCCCCTTTAACCTCTTGGTTCGCACAGGTTGCCAATTTGGCAGAGGATGAAAGGGAAGAGGGAGAACCAATGAGAGAGTAGCTGTTAGGCATTTGGACAGGCACATATCACTGTAATTTCCTGGCAGGAAGAAGAATTAACCAAATTCTCAGCCACCCACGGGGAACCAGTATAGGTCCTGAACCAAAATTTTGGACTTGCGGTCAGCTCACCAAAAACGAGTTGAAAAATGGAGCTCAGGGGCACAGCAATTCACAAACTGGCCGAATAATAAAGGACAACTATCGTCCAAAAATCTGTTGACGGAAGGCAACGAGGCGGACTTGAAAGCGAGGCAGAATAGCAGGAAACAGATTTCAAGAGGTACGTTGGAATCGCCTTTAAAGCACAGGAAGAGGGGCACAACTTCGACAATGATGCACTTGGCCAAAAAGGGCGTATGCGTTTTCTCCTGAATATATTCAGGAGAAAACGCATACGCCCTTTTTGGCCAAGCAAGCAAGCGGGCAATGCAAATCTGCACTACAAAGAAGTATCACTTCCCACCGGTCAAAAGGGACATCCACAAAATGTGTAAGAACAAGAAAGGCAAGACAGGCCCTGGAGAACAGGGAGCCTTGTTATGCTGATGGGCGGGATGTAAATTGCCAACTGCCTCTCTGGAGGAGTGCATTCTGTTCCCTAAAACAAGTAAAGAACAGAGCTACAGAGCCAAGGGCACTACCAGTCTAGGGAATATACCTTGGGAAAACTGAAAATCAATAAGACAGAGCCACCCCAAAATTTAGGGCTGCACTGCATACAAGGACCTCAACTTGGATACACCTTAAGTATCCCAGAAAATATAAACATGGTTCAAAAAATTGTGGTACTTACGTACGATGGAATATCCCTCAGCCATGAAATCAATGTCATAAGACCAGTAGCAGCAAAATGGGTGGATTCAGGTACGATGATTCTAAGTGAAATAAGTCACACAGAAAAAGAAACTTATCATAAGATATCACTTATGAAGATCCTGTAAACATGGCTACACTTGAACTGAGTTAGGAAAGAGAACAGTGTCTCACATTTAGAAAACACTCTTATACCTGCTTAAGGTTGAAGGAGAGGTGGGGTGATGCATAAAACCAGAGTTTGATATAAGCACAGGTACCGTTCCAAAAACCAACTATGGAATAGACAAGACCTACACCGTCCTCAGTGAAAGGGACTCAAAACCCCATATTTCCCGCAGAGGAAAATATCTGACTAGTAAGAATCTTAAAACCTATGTATTGATATGTCTCCGTAAGGGAATCAAGTGTGTCTAGACTGGCATAAACATGGCAGCGAGAATCAGCTCAAACCCACTATAAAAAGGAATTTCAAAAACAAAACAAAAAAACTGGGAAATTCTTTACAATTCCTTCAGGGTCTCTGATGAAAGCTGGAATGACCCTATCTACAATGACAGCTGGATGTGGCATAAGGAGGGACACTTGGGACTGAGACGATTGGTGAGATTGGGTGAGCAAATGCAGACGCTTTAAAGCAATAATGCATGGCACCCATTCCATGGGTCCGAACTCTCCAGGTTGAAGGGAATATTACTACAGCTATAACATGTGCGGGAAACCTAGAGAACGGACACACTGTGAATATGAAAGGTTTCTAAAACTCAAAGAATAAACCCTCTCCTGGTGCTCCGGTTTGACTTTACGGCTGCTTTACTATCAACCTCCCAACTTGGAGAGACAGCCCCTTTAACCTCTTGGTTCGCACAGGTTGCCAATTTGGCAGAGGATGAAAGGGAAGAGGGAGAACCAATGAGAGAGTAGCTGTTAGGCATTTGGACAGGCACATATCACTGTAATTTCCCGGCAGGAAGAAGAATTAACCAAATTTTCAGCCACCCACCGGGAACCAGTATAGGTCCTGAACCAAAATTTTGGACTTGCGGTCAGCTCACCAAAAACGAGTTGAAAAATGGAGCTCAGGGGCACAGCAATTCACAAACTGGCCGAGTAATAAAGGACAACTATCGTCCAAAAATCTGTTGACGGAAGGCAACGAGGCGGACTTGAAAGCGAGGCAGAATAGCAGGAAACAGATTTCAAGAGGTACGTTGGAATCGCCTTTAAAGCACAGGAAGAGGGGCACAACTTCGACAATGATGCACTTGGCCAAAAAGGGCGTATGCGTTTTCTCCTGAATATATTCAGGAGAAAACGCATACGCCCTTTTTGGCCAAGCAAGCAAGCGGGCAATGCAAATCTGCACTACAAAGAAGTATCACTTCCCACCGGTCAAAAGGGACATCCACAAAATGTGTAAGAACAAGAAAGGCAAGACAGGCCCTGGAGAACAGGGAGCCTTGTTATGCTGATGGGCGGGATGTAAATTGCCAACTGCCTCTCTGGAGGAGTGCATTCTGTTCCCTAAAACAAGTAAAGAACAGAGCTACAGAGCCAAGGGCACTACCAGTCTAGGGAATATACCTTGGGAAAACTGAAAATCAATAAGACAGAGCCATCCCAAAATTTTGGGCTGCACTGCATACAAGGACCTCAACTTGGATACACCTTAAGTATCCCAGAAAATATAAACATGGTTCAAAAAATTGTGGTACTTACGTACGATGGAATATCCCTCAGCCATGAAATCAATGTCATAAGACCAGTAGCAGCAAAATGGGTGGATTCAGGTACGATGATTCTAAGTGAAATAAGTCACACAGAAAAAGAAACTTATCATAAGATATCACTTATGAAGATCCTGTAAACATGGCTACACTTGAACTGAGTTAGGAAAGAGAACAGTGTCTCACATTTAGAAAACACTCTTATACCTGCTTAAGGGGGAAGGAGAGGTGGGGTGATGCATAAAACCAGAGTTTGATATAAGCACAGGTACCGTTCCAAAAACCAACTATGGAATAGACAAGACCTACACCGTCCTCAGCGAAAGGGACTCAAAACCCCATATTTCCCGCAGAGGAAAATATCTGACTAGTAAGAATCTTAAAACCTATGTATTGATATGTCTCCATAAGGGAATCAAGTGTGTCTAGACTGGCATAAACATGGCAGCGAGAATCAGCTCAAACCCACTATAAAAAGGAATTTCAAAAACAAAACAAAAAAACTGGGAAATTCTTTACAATTCCTTCAGGGTCTCTGATGAAAGCTGGAATGACCCTATCTACAATGACAGCTGGATGTGGCATAAGGAGGGACACTTGGGACTGAGACGATTGGTGAGATTGGGTGAGCAAATGCAGACCCTTTAAAGCAATAATGCATGGCACCCATTCCATGGGTCCGAACTCTCCAGGTTGAAGGGAATATTACTACAGCTATAACATGTGCGGGAAACCTAGAGAACGGACACACTGTGAATACGAAAGGTTTCTAAAACTCAACGAATAGTCCCTCTCCTGGTGCTCCGGTTTGACTTTCCGTCTGCTTTACTATCAACCTCCCAACTTGGAGAGACAGCCCCTTTAACCTCTTGGTTCGCACAGGTTGCCAATTTGGCAGAGGATGAAAGGGAAGAGGGAGAACCAATGAGAGAGTAGCTGTTAGGCATTTGGACAGGCATATATCACTGTAATTTCCCGGCAGGAAGAAGAATTAACCAAATTCTCAGCCACCCACCGGGAACCAGTATAGGTCCTGAACCAAAATTTTGGACTTGCGGTCAGCTCACCAAAAACGAGTTGATAAATGGAGCTCAGGGGCACAGCAATTCACAAACTGGCCGAGTAATAAAGGACAACTATCGTCCAAAAATCTGTTGAGGGAAGGCAACGAGGCGGACTTGAAAGCGAGGCAGAATAGCAGGAAACAGATTTCAAGAGGTACGTTGGAATCGCCTTTAAAGCACAGGAAGAGGGGCACAACTTCGACAATGATGCACTTGGCCAAAAAGGGCGTATGCGTTTTCTACTGAATATATTCAGGAGAAAACGCATACGCCCTTTTTGGCCAAGCAAGCAAGCGGGCAATGCAAATCTGCACTACAAAGAAGTATCACTTCCCACCGGTCAAAAGGGACATCCACAAAATGTGTAAGAACAAGAAAGGCAAGACAGGCCCTGGAGAACAGGGAGCCTTGTTATGCTGATGGGCGGGATGTAAATTGCCAACTGCCTCTCTGGAGGAGTGCATTCTGTTCCCTAAAACAAGTAAAGAACAGAGCTACAGAGCCAAGGGCACTACCAGTCTAGGGAATATACCTTGGGAAAACTGAAAATCAATAAGACAGAGCCACCCCAAAATTTAGGGCTGCACTGCATACAAGGACCTCAACTTGGATACACCTTAAGTATCCCAGAAAATATAAACATGGTTCAAAAAATTGTGGTACTTACGTACGATGGAATATCCCTCAGCCATGAAATCAATGTCATAAGACCAGTAGCAGCAAAATGGGTGGATTCAGGTACGATGATTCTAAGTGAAATAAGTCACACAGAAAAAGAAACTTATCATAAGATATCACTTATGAAGATCCTGTAAACATGGCTACACTTGAACTGAGTTAGGAAAGAGAACAGTGTCTCACATTTAGAAAACACTCTTATACCTGCTTAAGGGGGAAGGAGAGGTGGGGTGATGCATAAAACCAGAGTTTGATATAAGCACAGGTACCGTTCCAAAAACCAACTATGGAATAGACAAGACCTACACCGTCCTCAGTGAAAGGGACTCAAAACCCCATATTTCCCGCAGAGGAAAATATCTGACTAGTAAGAATCTTAAAACCTATGTATTGATATGTCTCCGTAAGGGAATCAAGTGTGTCTAGACTGGCATAAACATGGCAGCGAGAATCAGCTCAAACCCACTATAAAAAGGAATTTCAAAAACAAAACAAAAAAACTGGGAAATTCTTTACAATTCCTTCAGGGTCTCTGATGAAAGCTGGAATGACCCTATCTACAACGACAGCTGGATGTGGCATAAGGAGGGACACTTGGGACTGAGACGATTGGTGAGATTGGGTGAGCAAATGCAGACGCTTTAAAGCAATAATGCATGGCACCCATTCCATGGGTCCGAACTCTCCAGGTTGAAGGGAATATTACTACAGCTATAACATGTGCGGGAAACCTAGAGAACGGACACACTGTGAATACGAAAGGTTTCTAAAACTCAAAGAATAAACCCTCTCCTGGTGCTCCGGTTTGACTTTACGGCTGCTTTACTATCAACCTCCCAACTTGGAGAGACAGCCCCTTTAACCTCTTGGTTCGCACAGTTTGCCAATTTGGCAGAGGATGAAAGGGAAGAGGGAGAACCAATGAGAGAGTAGCTGTTAGGCATTTGCATGGGCACATATCAGTGTAATTTCCCGGCAGGAAGAAGAATTAACCAAATTCTCAGCCACCCACCGGGAACCAGTATAGGTCCTGAACCAAAATTTTGGACTTGCGGTCAGCTCTCCAAAAACGAGTTGAAAAATTGAGCTCAGGGACACAGCAATTCACAAACTGGCCGAGTAATAAAGGACAACTATCGTCCAAAAATCTGTTGACAGAAGGCAACGAGGCGGACTTGAAAGCGAGGCAGAATAGCAGGAAACAGATTTCAAGAGGTACGTTGGAATCGCCTTTAAAGCACAGGAAGAGGGGCACAACTTCGACAATGATGCACTTGGCCAAAAAGGGCGTATGCGTTTTCTCCTGAATATATTCAGGAGAAAACGCATACGCCCTTTTTGGCCAAGCAAGCAAGCGGGCAATGCAAATCTGCACTACAAAGAAGTATCACTTCCCACCGGTCAAAAGGGACATCCACAAAATGTGTAAGAACAAGAAAGGCAAGACAGGCCCTGGAGAACAGGGAGCCTTGTTATGCTGATGGGCGGGATGTAAATTGCCAACTGCCTCTCTGGAGGAGTGCATTCTGTTCCCTAAAACAAGTAAAGAACAGAGCTACAGAGCCAAGGGCACTACCAGTCTAGGGAATATACCTTGGGAAAACTGAAAATCAATAAGACAGAGCCACCCCAAAATTTAGGGCTGCACTGCATACAAGGACCTCAACTTGGATACACCTTAAGTATCCCAGAAAATATAAACATGGTTCAAAAAATTGTGGTACTTACGTACGATGGAATATCCCTCAGCCATGAAATCAATGTCATAAGACCAGTAGCAGCAAAATGGGTGGATTCAGGTACGATGATTCTAAGTGAAATAAGTCACACAGAAAAAGAAACTTATCATAAGATATCACTTATGAAGGTCCTGTAAACATGGCTACACTTGAACTGAGTTAGGAAAGAGAACAGTGTCTCACATTTAGAAAACACTCTTATACCTGCTTAAGGGGGAAGGAGAGGTGGGGTGATGCATAAAACCAGAGTTTGATATAAGCACAGGTGCCGTTCCAAAAACCAACTATGGAATAGACAAGACCTACACCTTCCTCAGTGAAAGGGACTCAAAACCCCATATTTCCCGCAGAGGAAAATATCTGACTAGTAAGAATCTTAAAACCTATGTATTGATATGTCTCCGTAAGGGAATCAAGTGTGTCTAGACTGGCATAAACATGGCAGCGAGAATCAGCTCAAACCCACTATAAAAAGGAATTTCAAAAACAAAACAAAAAAACTGGGAAATTCTTTACAGTTCCTTCAGGGTCTCTGATGAAAGCTGGAATGACCCTATCTACAACGACAGCTGGATGTGGCATAAGGAGGGACACTTGGGACTGAGACGATTGGTGAGATTGGGTGAGCAAATGCAGACCCTTTAAAGCAATAATGCATGGCACTCATTCCACGGGTCCGAACTCTCCAGGTTGAAGGGAATATTACTACAGCTATAACATGTGCGAGAAACCTAGAGAACGGACACACTGTGAATACGAAAGGTTTCTAAAACTCAACGAATAGTCCCTCTCCTGGTGCTCCGGTTTGACTTTCCGTCTGCTTTACTATCAACCTCCCAACTTGGAGTGACAGCCCCTTTAACCTCTTGGTTCGCACAGGTTGCCAATTTGGCAGAGGATGAAAGGGAAGAGGGAGAACCAATGAGAGAGTAGCTGTTAGGCATTTGGACAGGCACATATCACTGTAATTTCCCGGCAGGAAGAAGAATTAACCAAATTCTCAGCCACCCACCGGGAACCAGTATAGGTCCTGAACCAAAATTTTGGACTTGCGGTCAGCTCACCAAAAACGAGTTGAAAAATGGAGCTCAGGGGCACAGCAATTCACAAACTGGCCGAGTAATAAAGGACAACTATCGTCCAAAAATCTGTTGACGGAAGGCAACGAGGCGGACTTGAAAGCGAGGCAGAATAGCAGGAAACAGATTTCAAGAGGTACGTTGGAATCGCCTTTAAAGCACAGGAAGAGGGGCACAACTTCGACAATGATGCACTTGGCCAAAAAGGGCGTATGCGTTTTCTACTGAATATATTCAGGAGAAAACGCATACGCCCTTTTTGGCCAAGCAAGCAAGCGGGCAATGCAAATCTGCACTACAAAGAAGTATCACTTCCCACCGGTCAAAAGGGACATCCACAAAATGTGTAAGAACAAGAAAGGCAAGACAGGCCCTGGAGAACAGGGAGCCTTGTTATGCTGATGGGCGGGATGTAAATTGCCAACTGCCTCTCTGGAGGAGTGCATTCTGTTCCCTAAAACAAGTAAAGAACAGAGCTACAGAGCCAAGGGCACTACCAGTCTAGGGAATATACCTTGGGAAAACTGAAAATCAATAAGACAGAGCCATCCCAAAATTTTGGGCTGCACTGCATACAAGGACCTCAACTTGGATACACCTTAAGTATCCCAGAAAATATAAACATGGTTCAAAAAATTGTGGTACTTACGTACGATGGAATATCCCTGAGCCATGAAATCAATGTCATAAGACCAGTAGCAGCAAAATGGGTGGATTCAGGTACGATGATTCTAAGTGAAATAAGTCACACAGAAAAAGAAACTTATCATAAGATATCACTTATGAAGATCCTGTAAACATGGCTACACTTGAACTGAGTTAGGAAAGAGAACAGTGTCTCACATTTAGAAAACACTCTTATACCTGCTTAAGGGGGAAGGAGAGGTGGGGTGATGCATAAAACCAGAGTTTGATATAAGCACAGGTACCGTTCCAAAAACCAACTATGGAATAGACAAGACCTACACCGTCCTCAGCGAAAGGGACTCAAAACCCCATATTTCACGCAGAGGAAAATATCTGACTAGTAAGAATCTTAAAACCTATGTATTGATATGTCTCCGTAAGGGAATCAAGTGTGTCTAGACTGGCATAAACATGGCAGCGAGAATCAGCTCAAACCCACTATAAAAAGGAATTTCAAAAACAAAACAAAGAAACTGGGAAATTCTTTACAATTCCTTCAGGGTCTCTGATGAAAGCTGGAATGACCCTATCTACAATGACAGCTGGATGTGGCATAAGGAGGGACACTTGGGACTGAGACGATTGGTGAGATTGGGTGAGCAAATGCAGACCCTTTAAAGCAATAATGCATGGCACCCATTCCATGGGTCCGAACTCTCCAGTTTGAAGGGAATATTACTACAGCTATAACATGTGCGGGAAACCTAGAGAACGGACACACTGTGAATACGAAAGGTTTCTAAAACTCAACGAATAGTCCCTCTCCTGGTGCTCCAGTTTGACTTTCCGTCTGCTTTACTATCAACCTCCCAACTTGGAGAGACAGCCCCTTTAACCTCTTGGTTCGCACAGGTTGCCAATTTGGCAGAGGATGAAAGGGAAGAGGGAGAACCAATGAGAGAGTAGCTGTTAGGCATTTGGACAGGCATATATCACTGTAATTTCCCGGCAGGAAGAAGAATTAACCAAATTCTCAGCCACCCACCGGGAACCAGTATAGGTCCTGAACCAAAATTTTGGACTTGCGGTCAGCTCACCAAAAACGAGTTGAAAAATGGAGCTCAGGGGCACAGCAATTCACAAACTGGCCGAGTAATAAAGGACAACTATCGTCCAAAAATCTGTTGAGGGAAGGCAACGAGGCGGACTTGAAAGCGAGGCAGAATAGCAGGAAACAGATTTCAAGAGGTACGTTGGAATCGCCTTTAAAGCACAGGAAGAGGGGCACAACTTCGACAATGATGCACTTGGCCAAAAAGGGCGTATGCGTTTTCTCCTGAATATATTCAGGAGAAAACGCATACGCCCTTTTTGGCCAAGCAAGCAAGCGGGCAATGCAAATCTGCACTACAAAGAAGTATCACTTCCCACCGGTCAAAAGGGACATCCACAAAATGTGTAAGAACAAGAAAGGCAAGACAGGCCCTGGAGAACAGGGAGCCTTGTTATGCTGATGGGCGGGATGTAAATTGCCAACTGCCTCTCTGGAGGAGTGCATTCTGTTCCCTAAAACAAGTAAAGAACAGAGCTACAGAGCCAAGGGCACTACCAGTCTAGGGAATATACCTTGGGAAAACTGAAAATCAATAAGACAGAGCCATCCCAAAATTTAGGGCTGCACTGCATACAAGGACCTCAACTTGGATACACCTTAAGTATCCCAGAAAATATAAACATGGTTCAAAAAATTGTGGTACTTACGTACGATGGAATATCCCTCAGCCATGAAATCAATGTCATAAGACCAGTAGCAGCAAAATGGGTGGATTCAGGTACGATGATTCTAAGTGAAATAAGTCACACAGAAAAAGAAACTTATCATAAGATATCACTTATGAAGATCCTGTAAACATGGCTACACTTGAACTGAGTTAGGAAAGAGAACCGTGTCTCACATTTAGAAAACACTCTTATACCTGCTTAAGGGGGAAGGAGAGGTGGGGTGATGCATAAAACCAGAGTTTGATATAAGCACAGGTACCGTTCCAAAAACCAACTATGGAATAGACAAAACCTACACCGTCCTCAGCGAAAGGGACTCAAAACCCCATATTTCCCGCAGAGGAAAATATCTGACTAGTAAGAATCTTAAAACCTATGTATTGATATGTCTCCATAAGGGAATCAAGTGTGTCTAGACTGGCATAAACATGGCAGCGAGAATCAGCTCAAACCCACTATAAAAAGGAATTTCAAAAACAAAACAAAAAAACTGGGAAATTCTTTACAATTCCTTCAGGGTCTCTGATGAAAGCTGGAATGACCCTATCTACAATGACAGCTGGATGTGGCATAAGGAGGGACACTTGGGACTGAGACGATTGGTGAGATTGGGTGAGCAAATGCAGACCCTTTAAAGCAATAATGCATGGCACCCATTCCATGGGTCCGAACTCTCCAGGTTGAAGGGAATATTACTACAGCTATAACATGTGCGGGAAACCTAGAGAACGGACACACTGTGAATACGAAAGGTTTCTAAAACTCAAAGAATAAACCCTCTCCTGGTGCTCCGGTTTGACTTTACGGCTGCTTTACTATCAACCTCCCAACTTGGAGAGACAGCCCCTTTAACCTCTTGGTTCGCACAGGTTGCCAATTTGGCAGAGGATGAAAGGGAAGAGGGAGAACCAATGAGAGAGTAGCTGTTAGGCATTTGGATGGGCACATATCAGTGTAATTTCCCGGCAGGAAGAAGAATTAACCAAATTCTCAGCCACCCACCGGGAACCAGTATAGGTCCTGAACCAAAATTTTGGACTTGCGGTCAGCTCTCCAAAAACGAGTTGAAAAATTGAGCTCAGGGACACAGCAATTCACAAACTGGCCGAGTAATAAAGGACAACTATCGTTCAAAAATCTGTTGACGGAAGGCAACGAGGCGGACTTGAAAGCGAGGCAGAATAGCAGGAAACAGATTTCAAGAGGTACGTTGGAATCGCCTTTAAAGCACAGGAAGAGGGGCACAACTTCGACAATGATGCACTTGGCCAAAAAGGGCGTATGCGTTTTCTCCTGAATATATTCAGGAGAAAACGCATACGCCCTTTTTGGCCAAGCAAGCAAGCGGGCAATGTAAATCTGCACTACAAAGAAGTATCACTTCCCACCGGTCAAAAGGGACATCCACAAAATGTGTAAGAACAAGAAAGGCAAGACAGGCCCTGGAGAACAGGGAGCCTTGTTATGCTGATGGGCGGGATGTAAATTGCCAACTGCCTCTCTGGAGGAGTGCATTCTGTTCCCTAAAACAAGTAAAGAACAGAGCTACAGAGCCAAGGGCACTACCAGTCTAGGGAATATACCTTGGGAAAACTGAAAATCAATAAGACAGAGCCACCCCAAAATTTAGGGCTGCACTGCATACAAGGACCTCAACTTGGATACACCTTAAGTATCCCAGAAAATATAAACATGGTTCAAAAAATTGTGGTACTTACGTACGATGGAATATCCCTCAGCCATGAAATCAGTGTCATAAGACCAGTAGAAGCAAAATGGGTGGATTCAGGTACGATGATTCTAAGTGAAATAAGTCACACAGAAAAAGAAACTTATCATAAGATATCACTTATGAAGATCCTGTAAACATGGCTACACTTGAACTGAGTTAGGAAAGAGAACAGTGTCTCACATTTAGAAAACACTCTTATACCTGCTTAAGGGGGAAGGAGAGGTGGGGTGATGCATAAAACCAGAGTTTGATATAAGCACAGGTACCGTTCCAAAAACCAACTATGGAATAGACAAGACCTACACCTTCCTCAGTGAAAGGGACTCAAAACCCCATATTTCACGCAGAGGAAAATATCTGACTAGTAAGAATCTTAAAACCTATGTATTGATATGTCTCCGTAAGGGAATCAAGTGTGTCTAGACTGGCATAAACATGGCAGCGAGAATCAGCTCAAACCCACTATAAAAAGGAATTTCAAAAACAAAACAAAAAAACTGGGAAATTCTTTACAATTCCTTCAGGGTCTCTGATGAAAGCTGGAATGACCCTATCTACAACGACAGCTGGATGTGGCATAAGGAGGGACACTTGGGACTGAGACGATTGGTGAGATTGGGTGAGCAAATGCAGACCCTTTAAAGCAATAATGCATGGCACTCATTCCATGGGTCCGAACTCTCCAGGTTGAAGGGAATATTACTACAGCTATAACATGTGCGAGAAACCTAGAGAACGGACACACTGTGAATACGAAAGGTTTCTAAAACTCAACGAATAGTCCCTCTCCTGGTGCTCCGGTTTGACTTTCCGTCTGCTTTACTATCAACCTCCCAACTTGGAGAGACAGCCCCTTTAACCTCTTGGTTCGCACAGGTTGCCAATTTGGCAGAGGATGAAAGGGAAGAGGGAGAACCAATGAGAGAGTAGCTGTTAGGCATTTGGATGGGCACATATCACTGTAATTTCCCGGCAGGAAGAAGAATTAACCAAATTCTCAGCCACCCACGGGGAACCAGTATAGGTCCTGAACCAAAATTTTGGACTTGCGGTCAGCTCACCAAAAACGAGTTGAAAAATGGAGCTCAGGGGCACAGCAATTCACAAACTGGCCGAATAATAAAGGACAACTATCGTCCAAAAATCTGTTGATGGAAGGCAACGAGGCGGACTTGAAAGCGAGGCAGAATAGCAGGAAACAGATTTCAAGAGGTACGTTGGAATCGCCTTTAAAGCACAGGAAGAGGGGCACAACTTCGACAATGATGCACTTGGCCAAAAAGGGCGTATGCGTTTTCTCCTGAATATATTCAGGAGAAAACGCATACGCCCTTTTTGGCCAAGCAAGCAAGCGGGCAATGCAAATCTGCACTACAAAGAAGTATCACTTCCCACCGGTCAAAAGGGACATCCACAAAATGTGTAAGAACAAGAAAGGCAAGACAGGCCCTGGAGAACAGGGAGCCTTGTTATGCTGATGGGCGGGATGTAAATTGCCAACTGCCTCTCTGGAGGAGTGCATTCTGTTCCCTAAAATAAGTAAAGAACAGAGCTACAGAGCCAAGGGCACTACCAGTCTAGGGAATATACCTTGGGAAAACTGAAAATCAATAAGACAGAGCCATCCCAAAATTTAGGGCTGCACTGCATACAAGGACCTCAACTTGGATACACCTTAAGTATCCCAGAAAATATAAACATGGTTCAAAAAATTGTGGTACTTACGTACGATGGAATATCCCTCAGCCATGAAATCAATGTCATAAGACCAGTAGCAGCAAAATGGGTGGATTCAGGTACGATGATTCTAAGTGAAATAAGTCACACAGAAAAAGAAACTTATCATAAGATATCACTTATGAAGATCCTGTAAACATGGCTACACTTGAACTGAGTTAGGAAAGAGAACAGTGTCTCACATTTAGAAAACACTCTTATACCTGCTTAAGGGGGAAGGAGAGGTGGGGTGATGCATAAAACCAGAGTTTGATATAAGCACAGGTACCGTTCCAAAAACCAACTATGGAATAGACAAGACCTACACCGTCCTCAGCGAAAGGGACTCAAAACCCCATATTTCCCGCAGAGGAATATATCTGACTAGTAAGAATCTTAAAACCTATGTATTGATATGTCTCCATAAGGGAATCAAGTGTGTCTAGACTGGCATAAACATGGCAGCGAGAATCAGCTCAAACCCACTATAAAAAGGAATTTCAAAAACAAAACAAAAAAACTGGCAAATTCTTTACAATTCCTTCAGGGTCTCTGATGAAGGCTGGAATGACCCTATCTACAACGACAGCTGGATGTGGCATAAGGAGGGACACTTGGGACTGAGACGATTGGTGAGATTGGGTGAGCAAATGCAGACCCTTTAAAGCTATAATGCATGGCACCCATTCCATGGGTCCGAACTCTCCAGGTTGTAGGGAATATTACTACAGCTATAACATGTGCGGGAAACCTAGAGAACGGACACACTGTGAATACGAAAGGTTTCTAAAACTCAACGAATAGTCCCTCTCCTGGTGCTCCGGTTTGACTTTCCGTCTGCTTTACTATCAACCTCCCAACTTGGAGAGACAGCCCCTTTAACCTCTTGGTTCGCACAGGTTGCCAATTTGGCAGAGGATGAAAGGGAAGAGGGAGAACCAATGAGAGAGTAGCTGTTAGGCATTTGGACAGGCATATATCACTGTAATTTCCCGGCAGGAAGAAGAATTAACCAAATTCTCAGCCACCCACCGGGAACCAGTATAGGTCCTGAACCAAAATTTTGGACTTGCGGTCAGCTCACCAAAAACGAGTTGAAAAATGGAGCTCAGGGGCACAGCAATTCACAAACTGGCCGAGTAATAAAGGACAACTATCGTCCAAAAATCTGTTGAGGGAAGGCAACGAGGCGGACTTGAAAGCGAGGCAGAATAGCAGGAAACAGATTTCAAGAGGTACGTTGGAATCGCCTTTAAAGCACAGGAAGAGGGGCACAACTTCGAAAATGATGCACTTGGCCAAAAAGGGCGTATGCGTTTTCTACTGAATATATTCAGGAGAAAACGCATACGCCCTTTTTGGCCAAGCAAGCAAGCGGGCAATGCAAATCTGCACTACAAAGAAGTATCACTTCCCACCGGTCAAAAGGGACATCCACAAAATGTGTAAGAACAAGAAAGGCAAGACAGGCCCTGGAGAACAGGGAGCCTTGTTATGCTGATGGGCGGGATGTAAATTGCCAACTGCCTCTCTGGAGGAGTGCATTCTGTTCCCTAAAACAAGTAAAGAACAGAGCTACAGAGCCAAGGGCACTACCAGTCTAGGGAATATACCTTGGGAAAACTGAAAATCAATAAGACAGAGCCACCCCAAAATTTAGGGCTGCACTGCATACAAGGACCTCAACTTGGATACACCTTAAGTATCCCAGAAAATATAAACATGGTTCAAAAAATTGTGGTACTTACGTACGATGGAATATCCCTCAGCCATGAAATCAATGTCATAAGACCAGTAGCAGCAAAATGGGTGGATTCAGGTACGATGATTCTAAGTGAAATAAGTCACACAGAAAAAGAAACTTATCATAAGATATCACTTATGAAGATCCTGTAAACATGGCTACACTTGAACTGAGTTAGGAAAGAGAACAGTGTCTCACATTTAGAAAACACTCTTATACCTGCTTAAGGTTGAAGGAGAGGTGGGGTGATGCATAAAACCAGAGTTTGATATAAGCACAGGTACCGTTCCAAAAACCAACTATGGAATAGACAAGACCTACACCGTCCTCAGTGAAAGGGACTCAAAACCCCATATTTCCCGCAGAGGAAAATATCTGACTAGTAAGAATCTTAAAACCTATGTATTGATATGTCTCCGTAAGGGAATCAAGTGTGTCTAGACTGGCATAAACATGGCAGCGAGAATCAGCTCAAACCCACTATAAAAAGGAATTTCAAAAACAAAACAAAAAAACTGGGAAATTCTTTACAATTCCTTCAGGGTCTCTGATGAAAGCTGGAATGACCCTATCTACAATGACAGCTGGATGTGGCATAAGGAGGGACACTTGGGACTGAGACGATTGGTGAGATTGGGTGAGCAAATGCAGACGCTTTAAAGCAATAATGCATGGCACCCATTCCATGGGTCCGAACTCTCCAGGTTGAAGGGAATATTACTACAGCTATAACATGTGCGGGAAACCTAGAGAAAGGACACACTGTGAATACGAAAGGTTTCTAAAACTCAAAGAATAAACCCTCTCCTGGTGCTCCGGTTTGACTTTACGGCTGCTTTACTATCAACCTCCCAACTTGGAGAGACAGCCCCTTTAACCTCTTGGTTCGCACAGGTTGCCAATTTGGCAGAGGATGAAAGGGAAGAGGGAGAACCAATGAGAGAGTAGCTGTTAGGCATTTGGACGGGCACATATCACTGTAATTTCCCGGCAGGAAGAAGAATTAACCAAATTCTCAGCCACCCACCGGGAACCAGTATAGGTCCTGAACCAAAATTTTCGACTTGCGGTCAGCTCACCAAAAACGAGTTGAATAATGGAGCTCAGGGGCACAGCAATTCACAAACTGGCCGAGTAATAAAGGACAACTATCGTCCAAAAATCTGTTGAGGGAAGGCAACGAGGCGGACTTGAAAGCGAGGCAGAATAGCAGGAAACAGATTTCAAGAGGTACGTTGGAATCGCCTTTAAAGCACAGGAAGAGGGGCACAACTTCGACAATGATGCACTTGGCCAAAAAGGTCGTATGCGTTTTCTACTGAATATATTCAGGAGAAAACGCATACGCCCTTTTTGGCCAAGCAAGCAAGCGGGCAATGCAAATCTGCACTACAAAGAAGTATCACTTCCCACCGGTCAAAAGGGACATCCACAAAATGTGTAAGAACAAGAAAGGCAAGACAGGCCCTGGAGAACAGGGAGCCTTGTTATGCTGATGGGCGGGATGTAAATTGCCAACTGCCTCTCTGGAGGAGTGCATTCTGTTCCCTAAAACAAGTAAAGAACAGAGCTACAGAGCCAAGGGCACTACCAGTCTAGGGAATATACCTTGGGAAAACTGAAAATCAATAAGACAGAGCCATCCCAAAATTTAGGGCTGCACTGCATACAAGGACCTCAACTTGGATACACCTTAAGTATCCCAGAAAATATAAACATGGTTCAAAAAATTGTGGTACTTACGTACGATGGAATATCCCTCAGCCATGAAATCAATGTCATAAGACCAGTAGCAGCAAAATGGGTGGATTCAGGTACGATGATTCTAAGTGAAATAAGTCACACAGAAAAAGAAACTTATCATAAGATATCACTTATGAAGATCCTGTAAACATGGCTACACTTGAACTGAGTTAGGAAAGAGAACAGTGTCTCACATTTAGAAAACACTCTTATACCTGCTTAAGGGGGAAGGAGAGGTGGGGTGATGCATAAAACCAGAGTTTGATATAAGCACAGGTACCGTTCCAAAAACCAACTATGGAATAGACAAGACCTACACCGTCCTCAGCGAAAGGGACTCAAAACCCCATATTTCCCGCAGAGGAAAATATCTGACTAGTAAGAATCTTAAAACCTATGTATTGATATGTCTCCATAAGGGAATCAAGTGTGTCTAGACTGGCATAAACATGGCAGCGAGAATCAGCTCAAACCCACTATAAAAAGGAATTTCAAAAACAAAACAAAAAAACTGGGAAATTCTTTACAATTCCTTCAGGGTCTCTGATGAAAGCTGGAATGACCCTATCTACAATGACAGCTGGATGTGGCATAAGGAGGGACACTTGGGACTGAGACGATTGGTGAGATTGGGTGAGCAAATGCAGACCCTTTAAAGCAATAATGCATGGCACCCATTCCATGGGTCCGAACTCTCCAGGTTGAAGGGAATATTACTACAGCTATAACATGTGCGGGAAACCTAGAGAACGGACACACTGTGAATACGAAAGGTTTCTAAAACTCAACGAATAGTCCCTCTCCTGGTGCTCCGGTTTGACTTTCCGTCTGCTTTACTATCAACCTCCCAACTTGGAGAGACAGCCCCTTTAACCTCTTGGTTCGCACAGGTTGCCAATTTGGCAGAGGATGAAAGGGAAGAGGGAGAACCAATGAGAGAGTAGCTGTTAGGCATTTGGACAGGCATATATCACTGTAATTTCCCGGCAGGAAGAAGAATTAACCAAATTCTCAGCCACCCACCGGGAACCAGTATAGGTCCTGAACCAAAATTTTGGACTTGCGGTCAGCTCACCAAAAACGAGTTGAAAAATGGAGCTCAGGGGCACAGCAATTCACAAACTGGCCGAGTAATAAAGGACAACTATCGTCCAAAAATCTGTTGAGGGAAGGCAACGAGGCGGACTTGAAAGCGAGGCAGAATAGCAGGAAACAGATTTCAAGAGGTACGTTGGAATCGCCTTTAAAGCACAGGAAGAAGGGCACAACTTCGACAATGATGCACTTGGCCAAAAAGGGCGTATGCGTTTTCTACTGAATATATTCAGGAGAAAACGCATACGCCCTTTTTGGCCAAGCAAGCAAGCGGGCAATGCAAATCTGCACTACAAAGAAGTATCACTTCCCACCGGTCAAAAGGGACATCCACAAAATGTGTAAGAACAAGAAAGGCAAGACAGGCCCTGGAGAACAGGGAGCCTTGTTATGCTGATGGGCGGGATGTAAATTGCCAACTGCCTCTCTGGAGGAGTGCATTCTGTTCCCTAAAACAAGTAAAGAACAGAGCTACAGAGCCAAGGGCACTACCAGTCTAGGGAATATACCTTGGGAAAACTGAAAATCAATAAGACAGAGCCACCCCAAAATTTAGGGCTGCACTGCATACAAGGACCTCAACTTGGATACACCTTAAGTATCCCAGAAAATATAAACATGGTTCAAAAAATTGTGGTACTTACGTACGATGGAATATCCCTCAGCCATGAAATCAATGTCATAAGACCAGTAGCAGCAAAATGGGTGGATTCAGGTACGATGATTCTAAGTGAAATAAGTCACACAGAAAAAGAAACTTATCATAAGATATCACTTATGAAGATCCTGTAAACATGGCTACACTTGAACTGAGTTAGGAAAGAGAACAGTGTCTCACATTTAGAAAACACTCTTATACCTGCTTAAGGTTGAAGGAGAAGTGGGGTGATGCATAAAACCAGAGTTTGATATAAGCACAGGTACCGTTCCAAAAACCAACTATGGAATAGACAAGACCTACACCGTCCTCAGTGAAAGGGACTCAAAACCCCATATTTCCCGCAGAGGAAAATATCTGACTAGTAAGAATCTTAAAACCTATGTATTGATATGTCTCCATAAGGGAATCAAGTGTGTCTAGACTGGCATAAACATGGCAGCGAGAATCAGCTCAAACCCACTATAAAAAGGAATTTCAAAAACAAAACAAAAAAACTGGGAAATTCTTTACAATTCCTTCAGGGTCTCTGATGAAAGCTGGAATGACCCTATCTACAACGACAGCTGGATGTGGCATAAGGAGGGACACTTGGGACTGAGACGATTGGTGAGATTGGGTGGGCAAATGCAGACGCTTTAAAGCAATAATGCATGGCACCCATTCCATGGGTCCGAACTCTCCAGGTTGAAGGGAATATTACTACAGCTATAACATGTGCGGGAAACCTAGAGAACGGACACACTGTGAATACGAAAGGTTTCTAAAACTCAAAGAATAAACCCTCTCCTGGTGCTCCGGTTTGACTTTACGGCTGCTTTACTATCAACCTCCCAACTTGGAGAGACAGCCCCTTTAACCTCTTGGTTCGCACAGGTTGCCAATTTGGCAGAGGATGAAAGGGAAGAGGGAGAACCAATGAGAGAGTAGCTGTTAGGCATTTGGATAGGCACATATCAGTGTAATTTCCCGGCAGGAAGAAGAATTAACCAAATTCTCAGCCACCCACCGGGAACCAGTATAGGTCCTGAACCAAAATTTTGGACTTGCGGTCAGCTCTCCAAAAACGAGTTGAAAAATTGAGCTCAGAGACACAGCAATTCACAAACTGGCCGAGTAATAAAGGACAACTATCGTTCAAAAATCTGTTGACGGAAGGCAACGAGGCGGACTTGAAAGCGAGGCAGAATAGCAGGAAACAGATTTCAAGAGGTACGTTGGAATCGCCTTTAAAGCACAGGAAGAGGGGCACAACTTCGACAATGATGCACTTGGCCAAAAAGGGCGTATGCGTTTTCTCCTGAATATATTCAGGAGAAAACGCATACGCCCTTTTTGGCCAAGCAAGCAAGCGGGCAATGCAAATCTGCACTACAAAGAAGTATCACTTCCCACCGGTCAAAAGGGACATCCACAAAATGTGTAAGAACAAGAAAGGCAAGACAGGCCCTGGAGAACAGGGAGCCTTGTTATGCTGATGGGCGGGATGTAAATTGCCAACTGCCTCTCTGGAGGAGTGCATTCTGTTCCCTAAAACAAGTAAAGAACAGAGCTACAGAGCCAAGGGCACTACCAGTCTAGGGAATATACCTTGGGAAAACTGAAAATCAATAAGACAGAGCCACCCCAAAATTTAGGGCTGCACTGCATACAAGGACCTCAACTTGGATACACCTTAAGTATCCCAGAAAATATAAACATGGTTCAAAAAATTGTGGTACTTACGTACGATGGAATATCCCTCAGCCATGAAATCAATGTCATAAGACCAGTAGAAGCAAAATGGGTGGATTCAGGTACGATGATTCTAAGTGAAATAAGTCACACAGAAAAAGAAACTTATCATAAGATATCACTTATGAAGATCCTGTAAACATGGCTACACTTGAACTGAGTTAGGAAAGAGAACAGTGTCTCACATTTAGAAAACACTCTTATACCTGCTTAAGGGGGAAGGAGAGGTGGGGTGATGCATAAAACCAGAGTTTGATATAAGCACAGGTACCGTTCCAAAAACCAACTATGGAATAGACAAGACCTACACCTTCCTCAGTGAAAGGGACTCAAAACCCCATATTTCACGCAGAGGAAAATATCTGACTAGTAAGAATCTTAAAACCTATGTATTGATATGTCTCCGTAAGGGAATCAAGTGTGTCTAGACTGGCATAAACATGGCAGCGAGAATCAGCTCAAACCCACTATAAAAAGGAATTTCAAAAACAAAACAATAAAACTGGGAAATTCTTTACAATTCCTTCAGGGTCTCTGATGAAAGCTGGAATGACCCTATCTACAACGACAGCTGGATGTGGCATAAGGAGGGACACTTGGGACTGAGACGATTGGTGAGATTGGGTAAGCAAATGCAGACCCTTTAAAGCAATAATGCATGGCACCCATTCCATGGGTCCGAACTCTCCAGGTTGAAGGGAATATTACTACAGCTATAACATGTGCGGGAAACCTAGAGAACGGACACACTGTGAATACGAAAGGTTTCTAAAACTCAACGAATAGTCCCTCTCCTGGTGCTCCGGTTTGACTTTCCGTCTGCTTTACTATCAACCTCCCAACTTGGAGAGACAGCCCCTTTAACCTCTTGGTTCGCACAGGTTGCCAATTTGGCAGAGGATGAAAGGGAAGAGGGAGAACCAATGAGAGAGTAGCTGTTAGGCATTTGGACAGGCACATATCACTGTAATTTCCCGGCAGGAAGAAGAATTAATCAAATTCTCAGCCACCCACCGGGAACCAGTATAGGTCCTGAACCAAAATTTTGGACTTGCGGTCAGCTCACCAAAAACGAGTTGAAAAATGGAGCTCAGGGGCACAGCAATTCACAAACTGGCCGAGTAATAAAGGACAACTATCGTCCAAAAATCTGTTGAGGGAAGGCAACGAGGCGGACTTGAAAGTGAGGCAGAATAGCAGGAAACAGATTTCAAGAGGTACGTTGGAATCGCCTTTAAAGCACAGGAAGAGGGGCACAACTTCGACAATGATGCACTTGGCCAAAAAGGGCGTATGCGTTTTCTACTGAATATATTCAGGAGAAAACACATACGCCCTTTTTGGCCAAGCAAGCAAGCGGGCAATGCAAATCTGCACTACAAAGAAGTATCACTTCCCACCGGTCAAAAGGGACATCCACAAAATGTGTAAGAACAAGAAAGGCAAGACAGGCCCTGGAGAACAGGGAGCCTTGTTATGCTGATGGGCGGGATGTAAATTGCCAACTGCCTCTCTGGAGGAGTGCATTCTGTTCCCTAAAACAAGTAAAGAACAGAGCTACAGAGCCAAGGGCACTACCAGTCTAGGGAATATACCTTGGGAAAACTGAAAATCAATAAGACAGAGCCACCCCAAAATTTAGGGCTGCACTGCATACAAGGACCTCAACTTGGATACACCTTAAGTATCCCAGAAAATATAAACATGGTTCAAAAAATTGTGGTACTTACGTACGATGGAATATCCCTCAGCCATGAAATCAATGTCATAAGACCAGTAGAAGCAAAATGGGTGGATTCAGGTACGATGATTCTAAGTGAAATAAGTCACACAGAAAAAGAAACTTATCATAAGATATCACTTATGAAGATCCTGTAAACATGGCTACACTTGAACTGAGTTAGGAAAGAGAACAGTGTCTCACATTTAGAAAACACTCTTATACCTGCTTAAGGGGGAAGGAGAGGTGGGGTGATGCATAAAACCAGAGTTTGATATAAGCACAGGTACCGTTCCAAAAACCAACTATGGAATAGACAAGACCTACACCTTCCTCAGTGAAAGGGACTCAAAACCCCATATTTCACGCAGAGGAAAATATCTGACTAGTAAGAATCTTAAAACCTATGTATTGATATGTCTCCGTAAGGGAATCAAGTGTGTCTAGACTGGCATAAACATGGCAGCGAGAATCAGCTCAAACCCACTATAAAAAGGAATTTCAAAAACAAAACAATAAAACTGGGAAATTCTTTACAATTCCTTCAGGGTCTCTGATGAAAGCTGGAATGACCCTATCTACAACGACAGCTGGATGTGGCATAAGGAGGGACACTTGGGACTGAGACGATTGGTGAGATTGGGTAAGCAAATGCAGACCCTTTAAAGCAATAATGCATGGCACCCATTCCATGGGTCCGAACTCTCCAGGTTGAAGGGAATATTACTACAGCTATAACATGTGCGGGAAACCTAGAGAACGGACACACTGTGAATACGAAAGGTTTCTAAAACTCAACGAATAGTCCCTCTCCTGGTGCTCCGGTTTGACTTTCCGTCTGCTTTACTATCAACCTCCCAACTTGGAGAGACAGCCCCTTTAACCTCTTGGTTCGCACAGGTTGCCAATTTGGCAGAGGATGAAAGGGAAGAGGGAGAACCAATGAGAGAGTAGCTGTTAGGCATTTGGACAGGCACATATCACTGTAATTTCCCGGCAGGAAGAAGAATTAATCAAATTCTCAGCCACCCACCGGGAACCAGTATAGGTCCTGAACCAAAATTTTGGACTTGCGGTCAGCTCACCAAAAACGAGTTGAAAAATGGAGCTCAGGGGCACAGCAATTCACAAACTGGCCGAGTAATAAAGGACAACTATCGTCCAAAAATCTGTTGAGGGAAGGCAACGAGGCGGACTTGAAAGTGAGGCAGAATAGCAGGAAACAGATTTCAAGAGGTACGTTGGAATCGCCTTTAAAGCACAGGAAGAGGGGCACAACTTCGACAATGATGCACTTGGCCAAAAAGGGCGTATGCGTTTTCTACTGAATATATTCAGGAGAAAACACATACGCCCTTTTTGGCCAAGCAAGCAAGCGGGCAATGCAAATCTGCACTACAAAGAAGTATCACTTCCCACCGGTCAAAAGGGACATCCACAAAATGTGTAAGAACAAGAAAGGCAAGACAGGCCCTGGAGAACAGGGAGCCTTGTTATGCTGATGGGCGGGATGTAAATTGCCAACTGCCTCTCTGGAGGAGTGCATTCTGTTCCCTAAAACAAGTAAAGAACAGAGCTACAGAGCCAAGGGCACTACCAGTCTAGGGAATATACCTTGGGAAAACTGAAAATCAATAAGACAGAGCCATCCCAAAATTTAGGGCTGCACTGCATACAAGGACCTCAACTTGGATACACCTTAAGTATCCCAGAAAATATAAACATGGTTCAAAAAATTGTGGTACTTACGTACGATGGAATATCCCTCAGCCATGAAATCAATGTCATAAGACCAGTAGCAGCAAAATGGGTGGATTCAGGTACGATGATTCTAAGTGAAATAAGTCACACAGAAAAAGAAACTTATCATAAGATATCACTTATGAAGATCCTGTAAACATGGCTACACTTGAACTGAGTTAGGAAAGAGAACAGTGTCTCACATTTAGAAAACACTCTTATACCTGCTTAAGGGGGAAGGAGAGGTGGGGTGATGCATAAAACCAGAGTTTGATATAAGCACAGGTACCGTTCCAAAAACCAACTATGGAATAGACAAGACCTACACCGTCCTCAGCGAAAGGGACTCAAAACCCCATATTTCCCGCAGAGGAAAATATCTGACTAGTAAGAATCTTAAAACCTATGTATTGATATGTCTCCATAAGGGAATCAAGTGTGTCTAGACTGGCATAAACATGGCAGCGAGAATCAGCTCAAACCCACTATAAAAAGGAATTTCAAAAACAAAACAAAAAAACTGGGAAATTCTTTACAATTCCTTCAGGGTCTCTGATGAAAGCTGGAATGACCCTATCTACAATGACAGCTGGATGTGGCATAAGGAGGGACACTTGGGACTGAGACGATTGGTGAGATTGGGTGAGCAAATGCAGACCCTTTAAAGCAATAATGCATGGCACCCATTCCATGGGTCCGAACTCTCCAGGTTGAAGGGAATATTACTACAGCTATAACATGTGAGGGAAACCTAGAGAACGGACACACTGTGAATACGAAAGGTTTCTAAAACTCAACGAATAGTCCCTCTCCTGGTGCTCCGGTTTGACTTTCCGTCTGCTTTACTATCAACCTCCCAACTTGGAGAGACAGCCCCTTTAACCTCTTGGTTCGCACAGGTTGCCAATTTGGCAGAGGATGAAAGGGAAGAGGGAGAACCAATGAGAGAGTAGCTGTTAGGCATTTGGACAGGCATATATCACTGTAATTTCCCGGCAGGAAGAAGAATTAACCAAATTCTCAGCCACCCACCGGGAACCAGTATAGGTCCTGAACCAAAATTTTGGACTTGCGGTCAGCTCACCAAAAACGAGTTGAAAAATGGAGCTCAGGGGCACAGCAATTCACAAACTGGCCGAGTAATAAAGGACAACTATCGTCCAAAAATCTGTTGAGGGAAGGCAACGAGGCGGACTTGAAAGCGAGGCAGAATAGCAGGAAACAGATTTCAAGAGGTACGTTGGAATCGCCTTTAAAGCACAGGAAGAAGGGCACAACATCGACAATGATGCACTTGGCCAAAAAGGGCGTATGCGTTTTCTACTGAATATATTCAGGAGAAAACGCATACGCCCTTTTTGGCCAAGCAAGCAAGCGGGCAATGCAAATCTGCACTACAAAGAAGTATCACTTCCCACCGGTCAAAAGGGACATCCACAAAATGTGTAAGAACAAGAAAGGCAAGACAGGCCCTGGAGAACAGGGAGCCTTGTTATGCTGATGGGCGGGATGTAAATTGCCAACTGCCTCTCTGGAGGAGTGCATTCTGTTCCCTAAAACAAGTAAAGAACAGAGCTACAGAGCCAAGGGCACTACCAGTCTAGGGAATATACCTTGGGAAAACTGAAAATCAATAAGACAGAGCCACCCCAAAATTTAGGGCTGCACTGCATACAAGGACCTCAACTTGGATACACCTTAAGTATCCCAGAAAATATAAACATGGTTCAAAAAATTGTGGTACTTACGTACGATGGAATATCCCTCAGCCATGAAATCAATGTCATAAGACCAGTAGCAGCAAAATGGGTGGATTCAGGTACGATGATTCTAAGTGAAATAAGTCACACAGAAAAAGAAACTTATCATAAGATATCACTTATGAAGATCCTGTAAACATGGCTACACTTGAACTGAGTTAGGAAAGAGAACAGTGTCTCACATTTAGAAAACACTCTTATACCTGCTTAAGGTTGAAGGAGAGGTGGGGTGATGCATAAAACCAGAGTTTGATATAAGCACAGGTACCGTTCCAAAAACCAACTATGGAATAGACAAGACCTACACCGTCCTCAGTGAAAGGGACTCAAAACCCCATATTTCCCGCAGAGGAAAATATCTGACTAGTAATAATCTTAAAACCTATGTATTGATATGTCTCCGTAAGGGAATCAAGTGTGTCTAGACTGGCATAAACATGGCAGCGAGAATCAGCTCAAACCCACTATAAAAAGGAATTTCAAAAACAAAACAAAAAAACTGGGAAATTCTTTACAATTCCTTCAGGGTCTCTGATGAAAGCTGGAATGACCCTATCTACAATGACAGCTGGATGTGGCATAAGGAGGGACACTTGGGACTGAGACGATTGGTGAGATTGGGTGGGCAAATGCAGACGCTTTAAAGCAATAATGCATGGCACCCATTCCATGGGTCCGAACTCTCCAGGTTGAAGGGAATATTACTACAGCTATAACATGTGCGGGAAACCTAGAGAACGGACACACTGTGAATACGAAAGGTTTCTAAAACTCAAAGAATAAACCCTCTCCTGGTGCTCCGGTTTGACTTTACGGCTGCTTTTCTATCAACCTCCCAACTTGGAGAGACAGCCCCTTTAACCTCTTGGTTCGCACAGGTTGCCAATTTGGCAGAGGATGAAAGGGAAGAGGGAGAACCAATGAGAGAGTAGCTGTTAGGCATTTGGATGGGCACATATCAGTGTAATTTCCCGGCAGGAAGAAGAATTAACCAAATTCTCAGCCACCCACCGGGAACCAGTATAGGTCCTGAACCAAAATTTTGGACTTGCGGTCAGCTCACCAAAAACGAGTTGAAAAATTGAGCTCAGGGACACAGCAAATCACAAACTGGCCGAGTAATAAAGGACAACTATCGTCCAAAAATCTGTTGACGGAAGGCAACGAGGCGGACTTGAAAGCGAGGCAGAATAGCAGGAAACAGATTTCAAGAGGTACGTTGGAATCGCCTTTAAAGCACAGGAAGAGGGGCACAACTTCGACAATGATGCACTTGGCCAAAAAGGGCGTATGCGTTTTCTCCTGAATATATTCAGGAGAAAACGCATACGCCCTTTTTGGCCAAGCAAGCAAGCGGGCAATGCAAATCTGCACTACAAAGAAGTATCACTTCCCACCGGTCAAAAGGGACATCCACAAAATGTGTAAGAACAAGAAAGGCAAGACAGGCCCTGGAGAACAGGGAGCCTTGTTATGCTGATGGGCGGGATGTAAATTGCCAACTGCCTCTCTGGAGGAGTGCATTCTGTTCCCTAAAACAAGTAAAGAACAGAGCTACAGAGCCAAGGGCACTACCAGTCTAGGGAATATACCTTGGGAAAACTGAAAATCAATAAGACAGAGCCACCCCAAAATTTAGGGCTGCACTGCATACAAGGACCTCAACTTGGATACACCTTAAGTATCCCAGAAAATATAAACATGGTTCAAAAAATTGTGGTACTTACGTACGATGGAATATCCCTCAGCCATGAAATCAATGTCATAAGACCAGTAGCAGCAAAATGGGTGGATTCAGGTACGATGATTCTAAGTGAAATAAGTCACACAGAAAAAGAAACTTATCATAAGATATCACTTATGAAGATCCTGTAAACATGGCTACACTTGAACTGAGTTAGGAAAGAGAACAGTGTCTCACATTTAGAATACACTCTTATACCTGCTTAAGGTTGAAGGAGAGGTGGGGTGATGCATAAAACCAGAGTTTGATATAAGCACAGGTACCGTTCCAAAAGCCAACTATGGAATAGACAAGACCTACACCATCCTCAGTGAAAGGGACTCAAAACCCCATATTTCCCGCAGAGGAAAATATCTGACTAGTAAGAATCTTAAAACCTATGTATTGATATGTCTCCGTAAGGGAATCAAGTGTGTCTAGACTGGCATAAACATGGCAGCGAGAATCAGCTCAAACCCACTATAAAAAGGAATTTCAAAAACAAAACAAAAAAACTGGGAAATTCTTTACAATTCCTTCAGGTTCTCTGATGAAAGCTGGAATGACCCTATCTACAACGACAGCTGGATGTGGCATAAGGAGGGACACTTGGGACTGAGACGATTGGTGAGATTGGGTGAGCAAATGCAGACGCTTTAAAGCAATAATGCATGGCACCCATTCCATGGGTCCGAACTCTGCAGGTTAAAGGGAATATTACTACAGTTATAACATGTGCGGGAAACCTAGAGAACGGACACACTGTGAATACGAAAGGTTCCTAAAACTCAAAGAATAAACCCTCTCCTGGTGCTCCGGTTTGACTTTCCGGCTGCTTTACTATCAACCTCCCAACTTGGAGAGACAGCCCCTTTAACCTCTTGGTTCGCACAGGTTGCCAATTTGGCAGAGGATGAAAAGGAAGAGGGAGAACCAATGAGAGAGTAGCTGTTAGGCATTTGGATGGGCACATATCAGTGTAATTTCCCGGCAGGAAGAAGAATTAACCAAATTCTCAGCCACCCACCGGGAACCAGTATAGGTCCTGAACCAAAATTTTGGACTTGCGGTCAGCTCACCAAAAACGAGTTGAAAAATGGAGCTCAGGGGCACAGCAATTCACAAACTGGCCGAATAGTAAAGGACAACTATCGTCCAAAAATCTGTTGACGGAAGGCAACGAGGCGGACTTGAAAGCAAGGCAGAATAGCAGGAAACAGATTTCAAGAGGTACGTTGGAATCGCCTTTAAAGCACAGGAAGAGGGGCACAACTTCGACAATGACGCACTTGGCCAAAAAGGGCGTATGCGTTTTCTACTGAATATATTCAGGAGAAAACGCATACGCCCTTTTTGGCCAAGCAAGCAAGCGGGCAATGCAAATCTGCACTACAAAGAAGTATCACTTCCCACCGGTCAAAAGGGACATCCACAAAATGTGTAAGAACAAGAAAGGCAAGACAGGCCCTGGAGAACAGGGAGCCTTGTTATGCTGATGGGCGGGATGTAAATTGCCAACTGCCTCTCTGGAGGAGTGCATTCTGTTCCCTAAAACAAGTAAAGAACAGAGCTACAGAGCCAAGGGCACTACCAGTCTAGGGAATATACCTTGGGAAAACTGAAAATCAATAAGACAGAGCCACCCCAAAATTTAGGGCTGCACTGCATACAAGGACCTCAACTTGGATACACCTTAAGTATCCCAGAAAATATAAACATGGTTCAAAAAATTGTGGTACTTACGTACGATTGAATATCCCTCAGCCATGAAATCAATGTCATAAGACCAGTAGCAGCAAAATGGGTGGATTCTGGTACGATGATTCTAAGTGAAATAAGTCACACAGAAAAAGAAACTTATCATAAGATATCACTTATGAAGATCCTGTAAACATGGCTACACTTGAACTGAGTTAGGAAAGAGAACAGTGTCTCACATTTAGAAAACACTCTTATACCTGCTTAAGGGGGAAGGAGAGGTGGGGTGATGCATAAAACCAGAGTTTGATATAAGCACAGGTACCGTTCCAAAAACAAACTATGGAATAGACAAGACCTACACCTTCCTCAGTGATAGGGACTCAAAACCCCATATTTCCCGCAGAGGAAAATATCTGACTAATAAGAATCTTAAAACCTATGTATTGATATGTCTCCGTAAGGGAATCAAGTGTGTCTAGACTGGCATAAACATGGCAGCGAGAATCAGCTCAAACCCACTATAAAAAGGAATTTCAAAAACAAAACAAAAAAACTGGGAAATTCTTTACAATTCCTTCAAGGTCTCTGATGAAAGCTGGAATGACCCTATCTACAACGACAGCTGGATGTGGCATAAGGAGGGACACTTGGGACTTAGACGATTGGTGAGATTGGGTGAGCAAATGCAGACCCTTTAAAGCAATAATGCATGGCACCCATTCCATGGGTCCGAACTCTCCAGGTTGAAGGGAATATTACTACAGCTATAACATGTGAGGGAAACCTAGAGAACAGACACACTGTGAATACGAAAGGTTTCTAAAACTCAAAGAATAGACCCTCTCCTGGTGCTCCGGTTTGACTTTCCGTCTGCTTTACTATCAACCTCCCAACTTGGAGAGACAGCCCCTTTAACCTCTTGGTTCGCACAGGTTGCCAATTTGGCAGAGGATGAAATGGAAGAGGGAGAACCAATGAGAGAGTAGCTGTTAGGCATTTGGACAGGCATATATCACTGTAATTTCCTGGCAGGAAGAAGAATTAACCAAATTCTCAGCCACCCACCGGGAACCAGTATAGGTCCTGAACCAAAATTTTGGACTTGCGGTCAGCTCACCAAAAACGAGTTGAAAATTGGAGCTCAGGGGCACAGCAATTCACAAACTGGCCGAGTAATAAAGGACAACTATCGTCCAAAAATCTGTTGAGGGAAGGCATCGAGGCGGACTTGAAAGCGAGGCAGAATAGCAGGAAACAGATTTCAAGAGGTACGTTGGAATCGCCTTTAAAGCACAGGAAGAGGGGCACAACTTCGACAATGATGCACTTGGCCAAAAAGGGCGTATGCGTTTTCTCCTGAACGCATACGCCCTTTTTGGCCAAGCAAGCAAGCGGGCAATGCAAATCTGCACTACAAAGAAGTATCACTTCCCACCGGTCAAAAGGGACATCCACAAAATGTGTAAGAACAAGAAAGGCAAGACAGGCCCTGGAGAACAGGGAGCCTTGTTATGCTGATGGGCGGGATGTAAATTGCCAACTGCCTCTCTGGAGGAGTGCATTCTGTTCCCTAAAACAAGTAAAGAACAGAGCTACAGAGCCAAGGGCACTACCAGTCTAGGGAATATACCTTGGGAAAACTGAAAATCAATAAGACAGAGCCACCCCAAAATTTAGGGCTGCACTGCATACAAGGACCTCAACTTGGATACACCTTAAGTATCCCAGAAAATATAAACATGGTTCAAAAAATTGTGGTACTTACGTACGATGGAATATCCCTCAGCCATGAAATCAATGTCATAAGACCAGTAGCAGCAAAATGGGTGGATTCAGGTACGATGATTCTAAGTGAAATAAGTCACACAGAAAAAGAAACTTATCATAAGATATCACTTATGAAGATCCTGTAAACATGGCTACACTTGAACTGAGTTAGGAAAGAGAACAGTGTCTCACATTTAGAAAACACTCTTATACCTGCTTAAGGGGGAAGGAGAGGTGGGGTGATGCATAAAACCAGAGTTTGATATAAGCACAGGTACCGTTCCAAAAACCAACTATGGAATAGACAAGACCTACACCGTCCTCAGTGAAAGGGACTCAAAACCCCATATTTCCCGCAGAGGAAAATATCTGACTAGTAAGAATCTTAAAACCTATGTATTGATATGTCTCCGTAAGGGAATCAAGTGTGTCTAGACTGGCATAAACATGGCAGCGAGAATCAGCTCATACCCACTATAAAAAGGAATTTCAAAAACAAAACAAAAAAACTGGGAAATTCTTTACAATTCCTTCAGGGTCTCTGATGAAAGCTGGAATGACCCTATCTACAACGACAGCTGGATGTGGCATAAGGAGGGACACTTGGGACTGAGACGATTGGTGAGATTGGGTGAGCAAATGCAGACCCTTTAAAGCAATAATGCATGGCACTCATTCCATGGGTCCGAACTCTCCAGGTTGAAGGGAATATTACTACAGCTATAACATGTGCGAGAAACCTAGAGAACGGACACACTGTGAATACGAAAGGTTTCTAAAACTCAACGAATAGTCCCTCTCCTGGTGCTCCGGTTTGACTTTCCGTCTGCTTTACTATCAACCTCCCAACTTGGAGAGACAGCCCCTTTAACCTCTTGGTTCGCACAGGTTGCCAATTTGGCAGAGGATGAAAGGGAAGAGGGAGAACCAATGAGAGAGTAGCTGTTAGGCATTTGGACAGGCACATATCACTGTAATTTCCCGGCAGGAAGAAGAATTAACCAAATTCTCAGCCACCCACCGGGAACCAGTATAGGTCCTGAACCAAAATTTTGGACTTGCGGTCAGCTCACCAAAAACGAGTTGAAAAATGGAGCTCAGGGGCACAGCAATTCACAAACTGGCCGAGTAATAAAGGACAACTATCGTCCAAAAATCTGTTGAGGGAAGGCAACGAGGCGGACTTGAAAGCGAGGCAGAATAGCAGGAAACAGATTTCAAGAGGTACGTTGGAATCGCCTTTAAAGCACAGGAAGAGGGGCACAACTTCGACAATGATGCACTTGGCCAAAAAGGGCGTATGCGTTTTCTCCTGAATATATTCAGGAGAAAACGCATACGCCCTTTTTGGCCAAGCAAGCAAGCGGGCAATGCAAATCTGCACTACAAAGAAGTATCACTTCCCACCGGTCAAAAGGGACATCCACAAAATGTGTAAGAACAAGAAAGGCAAGACAGGCCCTGGAGAACAGGGAGCCTTGTTATGCTGATGGGCGGGATGTAAATTGCCAACTGCCTCTCTGGAGGAGTGCATTCTGTTCCCTAAAACAAGTAAAGAACAGAGCTACAGAGCCAAGGGCACTACCAGTCTAGGGAATATACCTTGGGAAAACTGAAAATCAATAAGACAGAGCCATCCCAAAATTTTGGGCTGCACTGCATACAAGGACCTCAACTTGGATACACCTTAAGTATCCCAGAAAATATAAACATGGTTCAAAAAATTGTGGTACTTACGTACGATGGAATATCCCTCAGCCATGAAATCAATGTCATAAGACCAGTAGCAGCAAAATGGGTGGATTCAGGTACGATGATTCTAAGTGAAATAAGTCACACAGAAAAAGAAACTTATCATAAGATATCACTTATGAAGATCCTGTAAACATGGCTACACTTGAACTGAGTTAGGAAAGAGAACAGTGTCTCACATTTAGAAAACACTCTTATACCTGCTTAAGGGGGAAGGAGAGGTGGGGTGATGCATAAAACCAGAGTTTGATATAAGCACAGGTACCGTTCCAAAAACCAACTATGGAATAGACAAGACCTACACCGTCCTCAGCGAAAGGGACTCAAAACCCCATATTTCCCGCAGAGGAAAATATCTGACTAGTAAGAATCTTAAAACCTATGTATTGATATGTCTCCATAAGGGAATCAAGTGTGTCTAGACTGGCATAAACATGGCAGCGAGAATCAGCTCAAACCCACTATAAAAAGGAATTTCAAAAACAAAACAAAAAAACTGGGAAATTCTTTACAATTCCTTCAGGGTCTCTGATGAAAGCTGGAATGACCCTATCTACAATGACAGCTGGATGTGGCATAAGGAGGGACACTTGGGACTGAGACGATTGGTGAGATTGGGTGAGCAAATGCAGACCCTTTAAAGCAATAATGCATGGCACCCATTCCATGGGTCCGAACTCTCCAGGTTGAAGGGAATATTACTACAGCTATAACATGTGCGGGAAACCTAGAGAACGGACACACTGTGAATACGAAAGGTTTCTAAAACTCAACGAATAGTCCCTCTCCTGGTGCTCCGGTTTGACTTTCCGTCTGCTTTACTATCAACCTCCCAACTTGGAGAGACAGCCCCTTTAACCTCTTGGTTCGCACAGGTTGCCAATTTGGCAGAGGATGAAAGGGAAGAGGGAGAACCAATGAGAGAGTAGCTGTTAGGCATTTGGACGGGCACATATCACTGTAATTTCCCGGCAGGAAGAAGAATTAACCAAATTCTCAGCCACCCACCGGGAACCAGTATAGGTCCTGAACCAAAATTTTGGACTTGCGGTCAGCTCACCAAAAACGAGTTGAATAATGGAGCTCAGGGGCACAGCAATTCACAAACTGGCCGAGTAATAAAGGACAACTATCGTCCAAAAATCTGTTGAGGGAAGGCAACGAGGCGGACTTGAAAGCGAGGCAGAATAGCAGGAAACAGATTTCAAGAGGTACGTTGGAATCGCCTTTAAAGCACAGGAAGAGGGGCACAACTTCGACAATGATGCACTTGGCCAAAAAGGGCGTATTCGTTTTCTACTGAATATATTGAGGAGAAAACGCATATGCCCTTTTTGGCCAAGCAAGCAAGCGGGCAATGCAAATCTGCACTACAAAGAAGTATCACTTCCCACCGGTCAAAAGGGACATCCACAAAATGTGTAAGAACAAGAAAGGCAAGACAGGCCCTGGAGAACAGGGAGCCTTGTTATGCTGATGGGCGGGATGTAAATTGCCAACTGCCTCTCTGGAGGAGTGCATTCTGTTCCCTAAAACAAGTAAAGAACAGAGCTACAGAGCCAAGGGCACTACCAGTCTAGGGAATATACCTTGGGAAAACTGAAAATCAATAAGACGGAGCCATCCCAAAATTTAGGGCTGCACTGCATACAAGGACCTCAACTTGGATACACCTTAAGTATCCCAGAAAATATAAACATGGTTCAAAAAATTGTGGTACTTACGTACGATGGAATATCCCTCAGCCATGAAATCAATGTCATAAGACCAGTAGCAGCAAAATGGGTGGATTCAGGTACGATGATTCTAAGTGAAATAAGTCACACAGAAAAAGAAACTTATCATAAGATATCACTTATGAAGATCCTGTAAACATGGCTACACTTGAACTGAGTTAGGAAAGAGAACAGTGTCTCACATTTAGAAAACACTCTTATACCTGCTTAAGGGGGAAGGAGAGGTGGGGTGATGCATAAAACCAGAGTTTGATATAAGCACAGGTACCGTTCCAAAAACCAACTATGGAATAGACAAGACCTACACCGTCCTCAGCGAAAGGGACTCAAAACCCCATATTTCCCGCAGAGGAAAATATCTGACTAGTAAGAATCTTAAAACCTATGTATTGATATGTCTCCATAAGGGAATCAAGTGTGTCTAGACTGGCATAAACATGGCAGCGAGAATCAGCTCAAACCCACTATAAAAAGGAATTTCAAAAACAAAACAAAAAAACTGGGAAATTCTTTACAATTCCTTCAGGGTCTCTGATGAAAGCTGGAATGACCCTATCTACAATGACAGCTGGATGTGGCATAAGGAGGGACACTTGGGACTGAGACGATTGGTGAGATTGGGTGAGCAAATGCAGACCCTTTAAAGCAATAATGCATGGCACCCATTCCATGGGTCCGAACTCTCCAGGTTGAAGGGAATATTACTACAGCTATAACATGTGCGGGAAACCTAGAGAACGGACACACTGTGAATACGAAAGGTTTCTAAAACTCAACGAATAGTCCCTCTCCTGGTGCTCCGGTTTGACTTTCCGTCTGCTTTACTATCAACCTCCCAACTTGGAGAGACAGCCCCTTTAACCTCTTGGTTCGCACAGGTTGCCAATTTGGCAGAGGATGAAAGGGAAGAGGGAGAACCAATGAGAGAGTAGCTGTTAGGCATTTGGACAGGCACATATCACTGTAATTTCCCGGCAGGAAGAAGAATTAACCAAATTCTCAGCCACCCACCGGGAACCAGTATAGGTCCTGAACCAAAATTTTGGACTTGCGGTCAGCTCACCAAAAACGAGTTGAAAAATGGAGCTCAGGGGCACAGCAATTCACAAACTGGCCGAGTAATAAAGGACAACTATCGTCCAAAAATCTGTTGAGGGAAGGCAACGAGGCGGACTTGAAAGCGAGGCAGAATAGCAGGAAACAGATTTCAAGAGGTACGTTGGAATCGCCTTTAAAGCACAGGAAGAGGGGCACAACTTCGACAATGATGCACTTGGCCAAAAAGGGCGTATGCGTTTTCTACTGAATATATTCAGGAGAAAACGCATACGCCCTTTTTGGCAAAGCAAGCAAGCGGGCAATGCAAATCTGCACTACAAAGAAGTATCACTTCCCACCGGTCAAAAGGGACATCCACAAAATGTGTAAGAACAAGAAAGGCAAGACAGGCCCTGGAGAACAGGGAGCCTTGTTATGCTGATGGGCGGGATGTAAATTGCCAACTGCCTCTCTGGAGGAGTGCATTCTGTTCCCTAAAACAAGTAAAGAACAGAGCTACAGAGCCAAGGGCACTACCAGTCTAGGGAATATACCTTGGGAAAACTGAAAATCAATAAGACAGAGCCATCCCAAAATTTAGGGCTGCACTGCATACAAGGACCTCAACTTGGATACACCTTAAGTATCCCAGAAAATATAAACATGGTTCAAAAAATTGTGGTACTTACGTACGATGGAATATCCCTCAGCCATGAAATCAATGTCATAAGACCAGTAGCAGCAAAATGGGTGGATTCAGGTACGATGATTCTAAGTGAAATAAGTCACACAGAAAAAGAAACTTATCATAAGATATCACTTATGAAGATCCTGTAAACATGGCTACACTTGAACTGAGTTAGGAAAGAGAACAGTGTCTCACATTTAGAAAACACTCTTATACCTGCTTAAGGGGGAAGGAGAGGTGGGGTGATGCATAAAACCAGAGTTTGATATAAGCACAGGTACCGTTCCAAAAACCAACTATGGAATAGACAAGACCTACACCGTCCTCAGCGAAAGGGACTCAAAACCCCATATTTCCCGCAGAGGAAAATATCTGACTAGTAAGAATCTTAAAACCTATGTATTGATATGTCTCCATAAGGGAATCAAGTGTGTCTAGACTGGCATAAACATGGCAGCGAGAATCAGCTCAAACCCACTATAAAAAGGAATTTCAAAAACAAAACAAAAAAACTGGGAAATTCTTTACAATTCCTTCAGGGTCTCTGATGAAAGCTGGAATGACCCTATCTACAACGACAGCTGGATGTGGCATAAGGAGGGACACTTGGGACTGAGACGATTGGTGAGATTGGGTAAGCAAATGCAGACCCTTTAAAGCAATAATGCATGGCACCCATTCCATGGGTCCGAACTCTCCAGGTTGAAGGGAATACTACTACAGCTATAACATGTGCGGGAAACCTAGAGAACGGACACACTGTGAATACGAAAGGTTTCTAAAACTCAACGAATAGTCCCTCTCCTGGTGCTCCGGTTTGACTTTCCGTCTGCTTTACTATCAACCTCCCAACTTGGAGAGACAGCCCCTTTAACCTCTTGGTTCGCACAGGTTGCCAATTTGGCAGAGGATGAAAGGGAAGAGGGAGAACCAATGAGAGAGTAGCTGTTAGGCATTTGGACAGGCACATATCACTGTAATTTCCCGGCAGGAAGAAGAATTAACCAAATTCTCAGCCACCCACCGGGAACCAGTATAGGTCCTGAACCAAAATTTTGGACTTGCGGTCAGCTCACCAAAAACGAGTTGAAAAATGGAGCTCAGGGGCACAGCAATTCACAAACTGGCCGAGTAATAAAGGACAACTATCGTCCAAAAATCTGTTGAGGGAAGGCAACGAGGCGGACTTGAAAGCGAGGCAGAATAGCAGGAAACAGATTTCAAGAGGTACGTTGGAATCGCCTTTAAAGCACAGGAAGAGGGGCACAACTTCGACAATGATGCACTTGGCCAAAAAGGGCGTATGCGTTTTCTACTGAATATATTCAGGAGAAAACACATACGCCCTTTTTGGCCAAGCAAGCAAGCGGGCAATGCAAATCTGCACTACAAAGAAGTATCACTTCCCACCGGTCAAAAGGGACATCCAGTAAATGTGTAAGAACAAGAAAGGCAAGACAGGCCCTGGAGAACAGGGAGCCTTGTTATGCTGATGGGCGGGATGTAAATTGCCAACTGCCTCTCTGGAGGAGTGCATTCTGTTCCCTAAAACAAGTAAAGAACAGAGCTACAGAGCCAAGGGCACTACCAGTCTAGGGAATATACCTTGGGAAAACTGAAAATCAATAAGACAGAGCCATCCCAAAATTTAGGGCTGCACTGCATACAAGGACCTCAACTTGGATACACATTAAGTATCCCAGAAAATATAAACATGGTTCAAAAAATTGTGGTACTTACGTACGATGGAATATCCCTCAGCCATGAAATCAATGTCATAAGACCAGTAGCAGCAAAATGGGTGGATTCAGGTACAATGATTCTAAGTGAAATAAGTCACACAGAAAAAGAAACTTATCATAAGATATCACTTATGAAGATCCTGTAAACATGGCTACACTTGAACTGAGTTAGGAAAGAGAACAGTGTCTCACATTTAGAAAACACTCTTATACCTGCTTAAGGGGGAAGGAGAGGTGGGGTGATGCATAAAACCAGAGTTTGATATAAGCACAGGTACCGTTCCAAAAACCAACTATGGAATAGACAAGACCTACACCTTCCTCAGCGAAAGGGACTCAAAACCCCATATTTCCCGCAGAGGAAAATATCTGACTAGTAAGAATCTTAAAACCTATGTATTGATATGTCTCCATAAGGGAATCAAGTGTGTCTAGACTGGCATAAACATGGCAGCGAGAATCAGCTCAAACCCACTATAAAAAGGAATTTCAAAAACAAAACAAAAAAACTGGGAAATTCTTTACAATTCCTTCAGGGTCTCTGATGAAAGCTGGAATGACCCTATCTACAATGACAGCTGGATGTGGCATAAGGAGGGACACTTGGGACTGAGACGATTGGTGAGATTGGGTGAGCAAATGCAGACCCTTTAAAGCAATAATGCATGGCACCCATTCCATGGGTCCGAACTCTCCAGGTTGAAGGGAATATTACTACAGCTATAACATGTGCGGGAAACCTAGAGAACGGACACACTGTGAATACGAAAGGTTTCTAAAACTCAACGAATAGTCCCTCTCCTGGTGCTCCGGTTTGACTTTCCGGCTGCTTTACTATCAACCTCCCAACTTGGAGAGACAGCCCCTTTAACCTCTTGGTTCGCACAGGTTGCCAATTTGGCAGAGGATGAAAGGGAAGAGGGAGAACCAATGAGAGAGTAGCTGTTAGGCATTTGGACAGGCATATATCACTGTAATTTCCCGGCAGGAAGAAGAATTAACCAAATTCTCAGCCACCCACAGGGAACCAGTATAGGTCCTGAACCAAAATTTTGGACTTGCGGTCAGCTCACCAAAAACGAGTTGAAAAATGGAGCTCAGGGGCACAGCAATTCACAAACTGGCCGAGTAATAAAGGACAACTAACGTCCAAAAATCTGTTGAGGGAAGGCAACGAGGCGGACTTGAAAGCGAGGCAGAATAGCAGGAAACAGATTTCAACAGGTACGTTGGAATCGCCTTTAAAGCACAGGAAGAAGGGCACAACTTCGACAATGATGCACTTGGCCAAAAAGGGCGTATGCGTTTTCTACTGAATATATTCAGGAGAAAACGCATACGCCCTTTTTGGCCAAGCAAGCAAGCGGGCAATGCAAATCTGCACTACAAAGAAGTATCACTTCCCACCGGTCAAAAGGGACATCCACAAAATGTGTAAGAACAAGAAAGGCAAGACAGGCCCTGGAGAACAGGGAGCCTTGTTATGCTGATGGGCGGGATGTAAATTGCCAACTGCCTCTCTGGAGGAGTGCATTCTGTTCCCTAAAACAAGTAAAGAACAGAGCTACAGAGCCAAGGGCACTACCAGTCTAGGGAATATACCTTGGGAAAACTGAAAATCAATAAGACAGAGCCACCCCAAAATTTAGGGCTGCACTGCATACAAGGACCTCAACTTGGATACACCTTAAGTATCCCAGAAAATATAAACATGGTTCAAAAAATTGTGGTACTTACGTACGATGGAATATCCCTCAGCCATGAAATCAATGTCATAAGACCAGTAGAAGCAAAATGGGTGGATTCAGGTACGATGATTCTAAGTGAAATAAGTCACACAGAAAAAGAAACTTATCATAAGATATCACTTATGAAGATCCTGTAAACATGGCTACACTTGAACTGAGTTAGGAAAGAGAACAGTGTCTCACATTTAGAAAACACTCTTATACCTGCTTAAGGGGGAAGGAGAGGTGGGGTGATGCATAAAACCAGAGTTTGATATAAGCACAGGTACCGTTCCAAAAACCAACTATGGAATAGACAAGACCTACACCGTCCTCAGCGAAAGGGACTCAAAACCCCATATTTCCCGCAGAGGAAAATATCTGACTAGTAAGAATCTTAAAACCTATGTATTGATATGTCTCCATAAGGGAATCAAGTGTGTCTAGACTGGCATAAACATGGCAGCGAGAATCAGCTCAAACCCACTATAAAAAGGAATTTCAAAAACAAAACAAAAAAACTGGGAAATTCTTTACAATTCCTTCAGGGTCTCTGATGAAAGCTGGAATGACCCTATCTACAATGACAGCTGGATGTGGCATAAGGAGGGACACTTGGGACTGAGACGATTGGTGAGATTGGGTGAGCAAATGCAGACCCTTTAAAGCAATAATGCATGGCACCCATTCCATGGGTCCGAACTCTCCAGGTTGAAGGGAATATTACTACAGCTATAACATGTGCGGGAAACCTAGAGAACGGACACACTGTGAATACGAAAGGTTTCTAAAACTCAACGAATAGTCCCTCTCCTGGTGCTCCGGTTTGACTTTCCGTCTGCTTTACTATCAACCTCCCAACTTGGAGAGACAGCCCCTTTAACCTCTTGGTTCGCACAGGTTGCCAATTTGGCAGAGGATGAAAGGGAAGAGGGAGAACCAATGAGAGAGTAGCTGTTAGGCATTTGGACGGGCACATATCACTGTAATTTCCCGGCAGGAAGAAGAATTAACCAAATTCTCAGCCACCCACCGGGAACCAGTATAGGTCCTGAACCAAAATTTTGGACTTGCGGTCAGCTCACCAAAAACGAGTTGAATAATGGAGCTCAGGGGCACAGCAATTCACAAACTGGCCGAGTAATAAAGGACAACTATCGTCCAAAAATCTGTTGAGGGAAGGCAACGAGGCGGACTTGAAAGCGAGGCAGAATAGCAGGAAACAGATTTCAAGAGGTACGTTGGAATCGCCTTTAAAGCACAGGAAGAGGGGCACAACTTCGACAATGATGCACTTGGCCAAAAAGGGCGTATTCGTTTTCTACTGAATATATTGAGGAGAAAACGCATATGCCCTTTTTGGCCAAGCAAGCAAGCGGGCAATGCAAATCTGCACTACAAAGAAGTATCACTTCCCACCGGTCAAAAGGGACATCCACAAAATGTGTAAGAACAAGAAAGGCAAGACAGGCCCTGGAGAACAGGGAGCCTTGTTATGCTGATGGGCGGGATGTAAATTGCCAACTGCCTCTCTGGAGGAGTGCATTCTGTTCCCTAAAACAAGTAAAGAACAGAGCTACAGAGCCAAGGGCACTACCAGTCTAGGGAATATACCTTGGGAAAACTGAAAATCAATAAGACGGAGCCATCCCAAAATTTAGGGCTGCACTGCATACAAGGACCTCAACTTGGATACACCTTAAGTATCCCAGAAAATATAAACATGGTTCAAAAAATTGTGGTACTTACGTACGATGGAATATCCCTCAGCCATGAAATCAATGTCATAAGACCAGTAGCAGCAAAATGGGTGGATTCAGGTACGATGATTCTAAGTGAAATAAGTCACACAGAAAAAGAAACTTATCATAAGATATCACTTATGAAGATCCTGTAAACATGGCTACACTTGAACTGAGTTAGGAAAGAGAACAGTGTCTCACATTTAGAAAACACTCTTATACCTGCTTAAGGGGGAAGGAGAGGTGGGGTGATGCATAAAACCAGAGTTTGATATAAGCACAGGTACCGTTCCAAAAACCAACTATGGAATAGACAAGACCTACACCGTCCTCAGCGAAAGGGACTCAAAACCCCATATTTCCCGCAGAGGAAAATATCTGACTAGTAAGAATCTTAAAACCTATGTATTGATATGTCTCCATAAGGGAATCAAGTGTGTCTAGACTGGCATAAACATGGCAGCGAGAATCAGCTCAAACCCACTATAAAAAGGAATTTCAAAAACAAAACAAAAAAACTGGGAAATTCTTTACAATTCCTTCAGGGTCTCTGATGAAAGCTGGAATGACCCTATCTACAATGACAGCTGGATGTGGCATAAGGAGGGACACTTGGGACTGAGACGATTGGTGAGATTGGGTGAGCAAATGCAGACCCTTTAAAGCAATAATGCATGGCACCCATTCCATGGGTCCGAACTCTCCAGGTTGAAGGGAATATTACTACAGCTATAACATGTGCGGGAAACCTAGAGAACGGACACACTGTGAATACGAAAGGTTTCTAAAACTCAACGAATAGTCCCTCTCCTGGTGCTCCGGTTTGACTTTCCGTCTGCTTTACTATCAACCTCCCAACTTGGAGAGACAGCCCCTTTAACCTCTTGGTTCGCACAGGTTGCCAATTTGGCAGAGGATGAAAGGGAAGAGGGAGAACCAATGAGAGAGTAGCTGTTAGGCATTTGGACAGGCACATATCACTGTAATTTCCCGGCAGGAAGAAGAATTAACCAAATTCTCAGCCACCCACCGGGAACCAGTATAGGTCCTGAACCAAAATTTTGGACTTGCGGTCAGCTCACCAAAAACGAGTTGAAAAATGGAGCTCAGGGGCACAGCAATTCACAAACTGGCCGAGTAATAAAGGACAACTATCGTCCAAAAATCTGTTGAGGGAAGGCAACGAGGCGGACTTGAAAGCGAGGCAGAATAGCAGGAAACAGATTTCAAGAGGTACGTTGGAATCGCCTTTAAAGCACAGGAAGAGGGGCACAACTTCGACAATGATGCACTTGGCCAAAAAGGGCGTATGCGTTTTCTACTGAATATATTCAGGAGAAAACGCATACGCCCTTTTTGGCAAAGCAAGCAAGCGGGCAATGCAAATCTGCACTACAAAGAAGTATCACTTCCCACCGGTCAAAAGGGACATCCACAAAATGTGTAAGAACAAGAAAGGCAAGACAGGCCCTGGAGAACAGGGAGCCTTGTTATGCTGATGGGCGGGATGTAAATTGCCAACTGCCTCTCTGGAGGAGTGCATTCTGTTCCCTAAAACAAGTAAAGAACAGAGCTACAGAGCCAAGGGCACTACCAGTCTAGGGAATATACCTTGGGAAAACTGAAAATCAATAAGACAGAGCCATCCCAAAATTTAGGGCTGCACTGCATACAAGGACCTCAACTTGGATACACCTTAAGTATCCCAGAAAATATAAACATGGTTCAAAAAATTGTGGTACTTACGTACGATGGAATATCCCTCAGCCATGAAATCAATGTCATAAGACCAGTAGCAGCAAAATGGGTGGATTCAGGTACGATGATTCTAAGTGAAATAAGTCACACAGAAAAAGAAACTTATCATAAGATATCACTTATGAAGATCCTGTAAACATGGCTACACTTGAACTGAGTTAGGAAAGAGAACAGTGTCTCACATTTAGAAAACACTCTTATACCTGCTTAAGGGGGAAGGAGAGGTGGGGTGATGCATAAAACCAGAGTTTGATATAAGCACAGGTACCGTTCCAAAAACCAACTATGGAATAGACAAGACCTACACCGTCCTCAGCGAAAGGGACTCAAAACCCCATATTTCCCGCAGAGGAAAATATCTGACTAGTAAGAATCTTAAAACCTATGTATTGATATGTCTCCATAAGGGAATCAAGTGTGTCTAGACTGGCATAAACATGGCAGCGAGAATCAGCTCAAACCCACTATAAAAAGGAATTTCAAAAACAAAACAAAAAAACTGGGAAATTCTTTACAATTCCTTCAGGGTCTCTGATGAAAGCTGGAATGACCCTATCTACAATGACAGCTGGATGTGGCATAAGGAGGGACACTTGGGACTGAGACGATTGGTGAGATTGGGTAAGCAAATGCAGACCCTTTAAAGCAATAATGCATGGCACCCATTCCATGGGTCCGAACTCTCCAGGTTGAAGGGAATACTACTACAGCTATAACATGTGCGGGAAACCTAGAGAACGGACACACTGTGAATACGAAAGGTTTCTAAAACTCAACGAATAGTCCCTCTCCTGGTGCTCCGGTTTGACTTTCCGTCTGCTTTACTATCAACCTCCCAACTTGGAGAGACAGCCCCTTTAACCTCTTGGTTCGCACAGGTTGCCAATTTGGCAGAGGATGAAAGGGAAGAGGGAGAACCAATGAGAGAGTAGCTGTTAGGCATTTGGACAGGCACATATCACTGTAATTTCCCGGCAGGAAGAAGAATTAACCAAATTCTCAGCCACCCACCGGGAACCAGTATAGGTCCTGAACCAAAATTTTGGACTTGCGGTCAGCTCACCAAAAACGAGTTGAAAAATGGAGCTCAGGGGCACAGCAATTCACAAACTGGCCGAGTAATAAAGGACAACTATCGTCCAAAAATCTGTTGAGGGAAGGCAACGAGGCGGACTTGAAAGCGAGGCAGAATAGCAGGAAACAGATTTCAAGAGGTACGTTGGAATCGCCTTTAAAGCACAGGAAGAGGGGCACAACTTCGACAATGATGCACTTGGCCAAAAAGGGCGTATGCGTTTTCTACTGAATATATTCAGGAGAAAACACATACGCCCTTTTTGGCCAAGCAAGCAAGCGGGCAATGCAAATCTGCACTACAAAGAAGTATCACTTCCCACCGGTCAAAATGGACATCCAGTAAATGTGTAAGAACAAGAAAGGCAAGACAGGCCCTGGAGAACAGGGAGCCTTGTTATGCTGATGGGCGGGATGTAAATTGCCAACTGCCTCTCTGGAGGAGTGCATTCTGTTCCCTAAAACAAGTAAAGAACAGAGCTACAGAGCCAAGGGCACTACCAGTCTAGGGAATATACCTTGGGAAAACTGAAAATCAATAAGACAGAGCCATCCCAAAATTTAGGGCTGCACTGCATACAAGGACCTCAACTTGGATACACATTAAGTATCCCAGAAAATATAAACATGGTTCAAAAAATTGTGGTACTTACGTACGATGGAATATCCCTCAGCCATGAAATCAATGTCATAAGACCAGTAGCAGCAAAATGGGTGGATTCAGGTACAATGATTCTAAGTGAAATAAGTCACACAGAAAAAGAAACTTATCATAAGATATCACTTATGAAGATCCTGTAAACATGGCTACACTTGAACTGAGTTAGGAAAGAGAACAGTGTCTCACATTTAGAAAACACTCTTATACCTGCTTAAGGGGGAAGGAGAGGTGGGGTGATGCATAAAACCAGAGTTTGATATAAGCACAGGTACCGTTCCAAAAACCAACTATGGAATAGACAAGACCTACACCTTCCTCAGCGAAAGGGACTCAAAACCCCATATTTCCCGCAGAGGAAAATATCTGACTAGTAAGAATCTTAAAACCTATGTATTGATATGTCTCCATAAGGGAATCAAGTGTGTCTAGACTGGCATAAACATGGCAGCGAGAATCAGCTCAAACCCACTATAAAAAGGAATTTCAAAAACAAAACAAAAAAACTGGGAAATTCTTTACAATTCCTTCAGGGTCTCTGATGAAAGCTGGAATGACCCTATCTACAATGACAGCTGGATGTGGCATAAGGAGGGACACTTGGGACTGAGACGATTGGTGAGATTGGGTGAGCAAATGCAGACCCTTTAAAGCAATAATGCATGGCACCCATTCCATGTGTCCGAACTCTCCAGGTTGAAGGGAATATTACTACAGCTATAACATGTGCGGGAAACCTAGAGAACGGACACACTGTGAATACGAAAGGTTTCTAAAACTCAACGAATAGTCCCTCTCCTGGTGCTCCGGTTTGACTTTCCGGCTGCTTTACTATCAACCTCCCAACTTGGAGAGACAGCCCCTTTAACCTCTTGGTTCGCACAGGTTGCCAATTTGGCAGAGGATGAAAGGGAAGAGGGAGAACCAATGAGAGAGTAGCTGTTAGGCATTTGGACAGGCATATATCACTGTAATTTCCCGGCAGGAAGAAGAATTAACCAAATTCTCAGCCACCCACAGGGAACCAGTATAGGTCCTGAACCAAAATTTTGGACTTGCGGTCAGCTCACCAAAAACGAGTTGAAAAATGGAGCTCAGGGGCACAGCAATTCACAAACTGGCCGAGTAATAAAGGACAACTAACGTCCAAAAATCTGTTGAGGGAAGGCAACGAGGCGGACTTGAAAGCGAGGCAGAATAGCAGGAAACAGATTTCAACAGGTACGTTGGAATCGCCTTTAAAGCACAGGAAGAAGGGCACAACTTCGACAATGATGCACTTGGCCAAAAAGGGCGTATGCGTTTTCTACTGAATATATTCAGGAGAAAACGCATACGCCCTTTTTGGCCAAGCAAGCAAGCGGGCAATGCAAATCTGCACTACAAAGAAGTATCACTTCCCACCGGTCAAAAGGGACATCCACAAAATGTGTAAGAACAAGAAAGGCAAGACAGGCCCTGGAGAACAGGGAGCCTTGTTATGCTGATGGGCGGGATGTAAATTGCCAACTGCCTCTCTGGAGGAGTGCATTCTGTTCCCTAAAACAAGTAAAGAACAGAGCTACAGAGCCAAGGGCACTACCAGTCTAGGGAATATACCTTGGGAAAACTGAAAATCAATAAGACAGAGCCACCCCAAAATTTAGGGCTGCACTGCATACAAGGACCTCAACTTGGATACACCTTAAGTATCCCAGAAAATATAAACATGGTTCAAAAAATTGTGGTACTTACGTACGATGGAATATCCCTCAGCCATGAAATCAATGTCATAAGACCAGTAGAAGCAAAATGGGTGGATTCAGGTACGATGATTCTAAGTGAAATAAGTCACACAGAAAAAGAAACTTATCATAAGATATCACTTATGAAGATCCTGTAAACATGGCTACACTTGAACTGAGTTAGGAAAGAGAACAATGTCTCACATTTAGAAAACACTCTTATACCTGCTTAAGGGGGAAGGAGAGGTGGGGTGATGCATAAAACCAGAGTTTGATATAAGCACAGGTACCGTTCCAAAAACCAACTATGGAATAGACAAGACCTACACCTTCCTCAGTGAAAGGGACTCAAAACCCCATATTTCACGCAGAGGAAAATATCTGACTAGTAAGAATCTTAAAACCTATGTATTGATATGTCTCCGTAAGGGAATCAAGTGTGTCTAGACAGGCATAAACATGGCAGCGAGAATCAGCTCAAACCCACTATAAAAAGGAATTTCAAAAACAAAACAAAAAAACTGGGAAATTCTTTACAATTCCTTCAGGGTCTCTGATGAAAGCTGGAATGACCCTATCTACAACGACAGCTGGATGTGGCATAAGGAGGGACACTTGGGACTGAGACGATTGGTGAGATTGGGTGAGCAAATGCAGACCCTTTAAAGCAATAATGCATGGCACTCATTCCATGGGTCCGAACTCTCCAGGTTGAAGGGAATATTACTACAGCTATAACATGTTCGAGAAACCTAGAGAACGGACACACTGTGAATACGAAAGGTTTCTAAAACTCAACGAATAGTCCCTCTCCTGGTGCTCTGGTTTGACTTTCCGTCTGCTTTACTATCAACCTCCCAACTTGGAGAGACAGCCCCTTTAACCTCTTGGTTCGCACAGGTTGCCAATTTGGCAGAGGATGAAAGGGAAGAGGGAGAACCAATGAGAGAGTAGCTGTTAGGCATTTGGATGGGCACATATCACTGTAATTTCCCGGCAGGAAGAAGAATTAACCAAATTCTCAGCCACCCACGGGGAACCAGTATAGGTCCTGAACCAAAATTTTGGACTTGCGGTCAGCTCACCAAAAACGAGTTGAAAAATGGAACTCAGGGGCACAGCAATTCACAAACTGGCCGAATAATAAAGGACAACTATCGTCCAAAAATCTGTTGACGGAAGGCAATGAGGCGGACTTGAAAGCGAGGCAGAATAGCAGGAAACAGATTTCAAGAGGTACGTTGGAATCGCCTTTAAAGCACAGGAAGAGGGGCACAACTTCGACAATGATGCACTTGGCCAAAAAGGGCGTATGCGTTTTCTCCTGAATATATTCAGGAGAAAACGCATACGCCCTTTTTGGCCAAGCAAGCAAGCGGGCAATGCAAATCTGCACTACAAAGAAGTATCACTTCCCACCGGTCAAAAGGGACATCCACAAAATGTGTAAGAACAAGAAAGGCAAGACAGGCCCTGGAGAACAGGGAGCCTTGTTATGCTGATGGGCGGGATGTAAATTGCCAACTGCCTCTCTGGAGGAGTGCATTCTGTTCCCTAAAACAAGTAAAGAACAGAGCTACAGAGCCAAGGCCACTACCAGTCTAGGGAATATACCTTGGGAAAACTGAAAATCAATAAGACAGAGCCACCCCAAAATTTAGGGCTGCACTGCATACAAGGACCTCAACTTGGATACACCTTAAGTATCCCAGAAAATATAAACATGGTTCAAAAAATTGTGGTACTTACGTACGATGGAATATCCCTCAGCCATGAAATCAATGACATAAGACCAGTAGCAGCAAAATGGGTGGATTCAGGTACGATGATTCTAAGTGAAATAAGTCACACAGAAAAAGAAACTTATCATAAGATATCACTTATGAAGATCCTGTAAACATGGCTACACTTGAACTGAGTTAGGAAAGAGAACAGTGTCTCACATTTAGAATACACTCTTATACCTGCTTAAGGTTGAAGAAGAGGTGGGGTGATGCATAAAACCAGAGTTTGATATAAGCACAGGTACCGTTCCAAAAACCAACTATGGAATAGACAAGACCTACACCGTCCTCAGTGAAAGGGACTCAAAACTCCATATTTCCCGCAGAGGAAAATATCTGACTAGTAAGAATCTTAAAACCTATGTATTGATATGTCTCCGTAAGGGAATCAAGTGTGTCTAGACTGGCATAAACATGGCAGCGAGAATCAGCTCAAACCCACTATAAAAAGGAATTTCAAAAACAAAACAAAAAAACTGGGAAATTCTTTACAATTCCTTCAGGGTCTCTGATGAAAGCTGGAATGACCCTATCTACAACGACAGCTGGATGTGGCATAAGGAGGGACACTTGGGACTGAGACGATTGGTGAGATTGGGTGAGCAAATGCAGACGCTTTAAAGCAATAATGCATGGCACCCATTCCATGGGTCCGAACTCTGCAGGTTAAAGGGAATATTACTACAGTTATAACATGTGCGGGAAACCTAGAGAACGGACACACTGTGAATACGAAAGGTTCCTAAAACTCAAAGAATAAACCCTCTCCTGGTGCTCCGGTTTGACTTTCCGGCTGCTTTACTATCAACCTCCCAACTTGGAGAGACAGCCCCTTTAACCTCTTGGTTCGCACAGGTTGCCAATTTGGCAGAGGATGAAAGGGAAGAGGGAGAACCAATGAGAGAGTAGCTGTTAGGCATTTGGATGGGCACATATCACTGTAATTTCCCGGCAGGAAGAAGGATTAACCAAATTCTCAGCCACCCACCGGGAACCAGTATAGGTCCTGAACCAAAATTTTGGACTTGCGGTCAGCTCACCAAAAACGAGTTGAAAAATGGAGCTCAGGGGCACAGCAATTCACAAACTGGCCGAATAGTAAAGGACAACTATCGTCCAAAAATCTGTTGACGGAAGGCAACGAGGCGGACTTGAAAGCAAGGCAGAATAGCAGGAAACAGATTTCAAGAGGTACGTTGGAATCGCCTTTAAAGCACAGGAAGAGGGGCACAACTTCGACAATGACGCACTTGGCCAAAAAGGGCGTATGCGTTTTCTACTGAATATATTCAGGAGAAAACGCATACGCCCTTTTTGGCCAAGCAAGCAAGCGGGCAATGCAAATCTGCACTACAAAGAAGTATCACTTCCCACCGGTCAAAAGGGACATCCACAAAATGTGTAAGAACAAGAAAGGCAAGACAGGCCCTGGAGAACAGGGAGCCTTGTTATGCTGATGGGCAGGATGTAAATTGCCAACTGCCTCTCTGGAGGAGTGCATTCTGTTCCCTAAAACAAGTAAAGAACAGAGCTACAGAGCCAAGGGCACTACCAGTCTAGGGAATATACCTTGGGAAAACTGAAAATCAATAAGACAGAGCCACCCCAAAATTTAGGGCTGCACTGCATACAAGGACCTCAACTTGGATACACCTTAAGTATCCCAGAAAATATAAACATGGTTCAAAAAATTGTGGTACTTACGTACGATGGAATATCCCTCAGCCATGAAATCAATGTCATAAGACCAGTAGCAGCAAAATGGGTGGATTCTGGTACGATGATTCTAAGTGAAATAAGTCACACAGAAAAAGAAACTTATCATAAGATATCACTTATGAAGATCCTGTAAACATGGCTACACTTGAACTGAGTTAGGAAAGAGAACAGTGTCTCACATTTAGAAAACACTCTTATACCTGCTTAAGGGGGAAGGAGAGGTGGGGTGATGCATAAAACCAGAGTTTGATATAAGCACAGGTACCGTTCCAAAAACAAACTATGGAATAGACAAGACCTACACCGTCCTCAGTGAAAGGGACTCAAAACCCCATATTTCCCGCAGAGGAAAATATCTGACTAGTAAGAATCTTAAAACCTATGTATTGATATGTCTCCGTAAGGGAATCAAGTGTGTCTAGACTGGCATAAACATGGCAGCGAGAATCAGCTCAAACCCACTATAAAAAGGAATTTCAAAAACAAATCATAAAAACTGGGAAATTCTTTACAATTCCTTCAGGGTCTCTGATGAAAGCTGGAATGACCCTATCTACAACGACAGCTGGATGTGGCATAAGGAGGGACACTTGGGACTGAGACGATTGGTGAGATTGGGTGAGCAAATGCAGACCCTTTAAAGCAATAATGCATGGCACCCATTCCATGGGTCCGAACTCTCCAGGTTGAAGGGAATATTACTACAGCTATAACATGTGAGGGAAACCTAGAGAACAGACACACTGTGAATATGAAAGGTTTCTAAAACTCAAAGAATAGACCCTCTCCTGGTGCTCCGGTTTGACTTTCCGTCTGCTTTACTATCAACCTCCCAACTTGGAGAGACAGCCCCTTTAACCTCTTGGTTCGCACAGGTTGCCAATTTGGCAGAGGATGAAAGGGAAGAGGGAGAACCAATGAGAGAGTAGCTGTTAGGCATTTGGATGGGCACATATCACTGTAATTTCCCGGCAGGAAGAAGAATTAACCAAATTCTCAGCCACCCACGGGGAACCAGTATAGGTCCTGAACCAAAATTTTGGACTTGCGGTCAGCTCACCAAAAACGAGTTGAAAAATGGAACTCAGGGGCACAGCAATTCACAAACTGGCCGAATAATAAAGGACAACTATCGTCCAAAAATCTGTTGACGGAAGGCAATGAGGCGGACTTGAAAGCGAGGCAGAATAGCAGGAAACAGATTTCAAGAGGTACGTTGGAATCGCCTTTAAAGCACAGGAAGAGGGGCACAACTTCGACAATGATGCACTTGGCCAAAAAGGGCGTATGCGTTTTCTCCTGAATATATTCAGGAGAAAACGCATACGCCCTTTTTGGCCAAGCAAGCAAGCGGGCAATGCAAATCTGCACTACAAAGAAGTATCACTTCCCACCGGTCAAAAGGGACATCCACAAAATGTGTAAGAACAAGAAAGGCAAGACAGGCCCTGGAGAACAGGGAGCCTTGTTATGCTGATGGGCGGGATGTAAATTGCCAACTGCCTCTCTGGAGGAGTGCATTCTGTTCCCTAAAACAAGTAAAGAACAGAGCTACAGAGCCAAGGCCACTACCAGTCTAGGGAATATACCTTGGGAAAACTGAAAATCAATAAGACAGAGCCACCCCAAAATTTAGGGCTGCACTGCATACAAGGACCTCAACTTGGATACACCTTAAGTATCCCAGAAAATATAAACATGGTTCAAAAAATTGTGGTACTTACGTACGATGGAATATCCCTCAGCCATGAAATCAATGACATAAGACCAGTAGCAGCAAAATGGGTGGATTCAGGTACGATGATTCTAAGTGAAATAAGTCACACAGAAAAAGAAACTTATCATAAGATATCACTTATGAAGATCCTGTAAACATGGCTACACTTGAACTGAGTTAGGAAAGAGAACAGTGTCTCACATTTAGAATACACTCTTATACCTGCTTAAGGTTGAAGGAGAGGTGGGGTGATGCATAAAACCAGAGTTTGATATAAGCACAGGTACCGTTCCAAAAACCAACTATGGAATAGACAAGACCTACACCGTCCTCAGTGAAAGGGACTCAAAACTCCATATTTCCCGCAGAGGAAAATATCTGACTAGTAAGAATCTTAAAACCTATGTATTGATATGTCTCCGTAAGGGAATCAAGTGTGTCTAGACTGGCATAAACATGGCAGCGAGAATCAGCTCAAACCCACTATAAAAAGGAATTTCAAAAACAAAACAAAAAAACTGGGAAATTCTTTACAATTCCTTCAGGGTCTCTGATGAAAGCTGGAATGACCCTATCTACAACGACAGCTGGATGTGGCATAAGGAGGGACACTTGGGACTGAGACGATTGGTGAGATTGGGTGAGCAAATGCAGACGCTTTAAAGCAATAATGCATGGCACCCATTCCATGGGTCCGAACTCTGCAGGTTAAAGGGAATATTACTACAGTTATAACATGTGCGGGAAACCTAGAGAACGGACACACTGTGAATACGAAAGGTTCCTAAAACTCAAAGAATAAACCCTCTCCTGGTGCTCCGGTTTGACTTTCCGGCTGCTTTACTATCAACCTCCCAACTTGGAGAGACAGCCCCTTTAACCTCTTGGTTCGCACAGGTTGCCAATTTGGCAGAGGATGAAAGGGAAGAGGGAGAACCAATGAGAGAGTAGCTGTTAGGCATTTGGATGGGCACATATCACTGTAATTTCCCGGCAGGAAGAAGGATTAACCAAATTCTCAGCCACCCACCGGGAACCAGTATAGGTCCTGAACCAAAATTTTGGACTTGCGGTCAGCTCACCAAAAACGAGTTGAAAAATGGAGCTCAGGGGCACAGCAATTCACAAACTGGCCGAATAGTAAAGGACAACTATCGTCCAAAAATCTGTTGACGGAAGGCAACGAGGCGGACTTGAAAGCAAGGCAGAATAGCAGGAAACAGATTTCAAGAGGTACGTTGGAATCGCCTTTAAAGCACAGGAAGAGGGGCACAACTTCGACAATGACGCACTTGGCCAAAAAGGGCGTATGCGTTTTCTACTGAATATATTCAGGAGAAAACGCATACGCCCTTTTTGGCCAAGCAAGCAAGCGGGCAATGCAAATCTGCACTACAAAGAAGTATCACTTCCCACCGGTCAAAAGGGACATCCACAAAATGTGTAAGAACAAGAAAGGCAAGACAGGCCCTGGAGAACAGGGAGCCTTGTTATGCTGATGGGCAGGATGCAAATTGCCAACTGCCTCTCTGGAGGAGTGCATTCTGTTCCCTAAAACAAGTAAAGAACAGAGCTACAGAGCCAAGGGCACTACCAGTCTAGGGAATATACCTTGGGAAAACTGAAAATCAATAAGACAGAGCCACCCCAAAATTTAGGGCTGCACTGCATACAAGGACCTCAACTTGGATACACCTTAAGTATCCCAGAAAATATAAACATGGTTCAAAAAATTGTGGTACTTACGTACGATGGAATATCCCTCAGCCATGAAATCAATGTCATAAGACCAGTAGCAGCAAAATGGGTGGATTCTGGTACGATGATTCTAAGTGAAATAAGTCACACAGAAAAAGAAACTTATCATAAGATATCACTTATGAAGATCCTGTAAACATGGCTACACTTGAACTGAGTTAGGAAAGAGAACAGTGTCTCACATTTAGAAAACACTCTTATACCTGCTTAAGGGGGAAGGAGAGGTGGGGTGATGCATAAAACCAGAGTTTGATATAAGCACAGGTACCGTTCCAAAAACAAACTATGGAATAGACAAGACCTACACCGTCCTCAGTGAAAGGGACTCAAAACCCCATATTTCCCGCAGAGGAAAATATCTGACTAGTAAGAATCTTAAAACCTATGTATTGATATGTCTCCGTAAGGGAATCAAGTGTGTCTAGACTGGCATAAACATGGCAGCGAGAATCAGCTCAAACCCACTATAAAAAGGAATTTCAAAAACAAATCATAAAAACTGGGAAATTCTTTACAATTCCTTCAGGGTCTCTGATGAAAGCTGGAATGACCCTATCTACAACGACAGCTGGATGTGGCATAAGGAGGGACACTTGGGACTGAGACGATTGGTGAGATTGGGTGAGCAAATGCAGACCCTTTAAAGCAATAATGCATGGCACCCATTCCATGGGTCCGAACTCTCCAGGTTGAAGGGAATATTACTACAGCTATAACATGTGAGGGAAACCTAGAGAACAGACACACTGTGAATATGAAAGGTTTCTAAAACTCAAAGAATAGACCCTCTCCTGGTGCTCCGGTTTGACTTTCCGTCTGCTTTACTATCAACCTCCCAACTTGGAGAGACAGCCCCTTTAACCTCTTGGTTCGCACAGGTTGCCAATTTGGCAGAGGATGAAAGGGAAGAGGGAGAATCAATGAGAGAGTAGCTGTTAGGCATTTGGACGGGCACATATCACTGTAATTTCCCGGCAGGAAGAAGAATTAACCAAATTCTCAGCTACCCACCGGGAACCAGTATAGGTCCTGAACCAAAATTTTGGACTTGCGGTCAGCTCACCAAAAACGAGTTGAAAATTGGAGCTCAGGGGCACAGCAATTCACAAACTGGCCGAGTAATAAAGGACAACTATCGTCCAAAAATCTGTTGAGGGAAGGCAACGAGGCGGACTTGAAAGCGAGGCAGAATAGCAGGAAACAGATTTCAAGAGGTACGTTGGAATCGCCTTTAAAGCACAGGAAGAGGGGCACAACTTCGACAATGATGCACTTGGCCAAAAAGGGCGTATGCGTTTTCTCCTGAACGCATACGCCCTTTTTGGCCAAGCAAGCAAGCGGGCAATGCAAATCTGCACTACAAAGAAGTATCACTTCCCACCGGTCAAAAGGGACATCCACAAAATGTGTAAGAACAAGAAAGGCAAGACAGGCCCTGGAGAACAGGGAGCCTTGTTATGCTGATGGGCGGGATGTAAATTGCCAACTGCCTCTCTGGAGGAGTGCATTCTGTTCCCTAAAACAAGTAAAGAACAGAGCTACAGAGCCAAGGGCACTACCAGTCTAGGGAATATACCTTGGGAAAACTGAAAATCAATAAGACAGAGCCACCCCAAAATTTAGGGCTGCACTGCATACAAGGACCTCAACTTGGATACACCTTAAGTATCCCAGAAAATATAAACATGGTTCAAAAAATTGTGGTACTTACGTACGATGGAATATCCCTCAGCCATGAAATCAATGTCATAAGACCAGTAGCAGCAAAATGGGTGGATTCAGGTACGATGATTCTAAGTGAAATAAGTCACACAGAAAAAGAAACTTATCATAAGATATCACTTATGAAGATCCTGTAAACATGGCTACACTTGAACTGAGTTAGGAAAGAGAACAGTGTCTCACATTTAGAATACACTCTTATACCTGCTTAAGGGGGAAGGAGAGGTGGGGTGATGCATAAAACCAGAGTTTGATATAAGCACAGGTACCGTTCCAAAAACCAACTATGGAATAGACAAGACCTACACCGTCCTCAGTGAAAGGGACTCAAAACCCCATATTTCCCGCAGAGGAAAATATCTGACTAGTAAGAATCTTAAAACCTATGTATTGATATGTCTCCGTAAGGGAATCAAGTGTGTCTAGACTGGCATAAACATGGCAGCGAGAATCAGCTCAAACCCACTATAAAAAGGAATTTCAAAAACAAAACAAAAAAACTGGGAAATTCTTTACAATTCCTTCAGGGTCTCTGATGAAAGCTGGAATGACCCTATCTACAACGACAGCTGGATGTGGCATAAGGAAGGACACTTGGGACTGAGACGATTGGTGAGATTGGGTGAGCAAATGCAGACGCTTTAAAGCAATAATGCATGGCACCCATTCCATGGGTCCGAACTCTGCAGGTTAAAGGGAATATTACTACAGTTATAACATGTGCGGGAAACCTAGAGAACGGACACACTGTGAATACGAAAGGTTCCTAAAACTCAAAGAATAAACCCTCTCCTGGTGCTCCGGTTTGACTTTCCGGCTGCTTTACTATCAACCTCCCAACTTGGAGAGACAGCCCCTTTAACCTCTTGGTTCGCACAGGTTGCCAATTTGGCAGAGGATGAAAGGGAAGAGGGAGAACCAATGAGAGAGTAGCTGTTAGGCATTTGGATGGGCACATATCAGTGTAATTTCCCGGCAGGAAGAAGAATTAACCAAATTCTCAGCCACCCACCGGGAACCAGTATAGGTCCTGAACCAAAATTTTGGACTTGCGGTCAGCTCACCAAAAACGAGTTGAAAAATGGAGCTCAGGGGCACAGCAATTCACAAACTGGCCGAATAGTAAAGGACAACTATCGTCCAAAAATCTGTTGACGGAAGGCAACGAGGCGGACTTGAAAGCAAGGCAGAATAGCAGGAAACAGATTTCAAGAGGTACGTTGGAATCGCCTTTAAAGCACAGGAAGAGGGGCACAACTTCGACAATGACGCACTTGGCCAAAAAGGGCGTATGCGTTTTCTACTGAATATATTCAGGAGAAAACGCATACGCCCTTTTTGGCCAAGCAAGCAAGCGGGCAATGCAAATCTGCACTACAAAGAAGTATCACTTCCCACCGGTCAAAAGGGACATCCACAAAATGTGTAAGAACAAGAAAGGCAAGACAGGCCCTGGATAACAGGGAGCCTTGTTATGCTGATGGGCGGGATGTAAATTGCCAACTGCCTCTCTGGAGGAGTGCATTCTGTTCCCTAAAACAAGTAAAGAACAGAGCTACAGAGCCAAGGGCACTACCAGTCTAGGGAATATACCTTGGGAAAACTGAAAATCAATAAGACAGAGCCACCCCAAAATTTAGGGCTGCACTGCATACAAGGACCTCAACTTGGATACACCTTAAGTATCCCAGAAAATATAAACATGGTTCAAAAAATTGTGGTACTTACGTACGATGGAATATCCCTCAGCCATGATATCAATGTCATAAGACCAGTAGCAGCAAAATGGGTGGATTCAGGTACGATGATTCTAAGTGAAATAAGTCACACAGAAAAAGAAACTTATCATAAGATATCACTTATGAAGATCCTGTAAACATGGCTACACTTGAACTGAGTTAGGAAAGAGAACAGTGTCTCACATTTAGAAAACACTCTTATACCTGCTTAAGGGGGAAGGAGAGGTGGGGTGATGCATAAAACCAGAGTTTGATATAAGCACAGGTACCGTTCCAAAAACAAACTATGGAATAGACAAGACCTACACCTTCCTCAGTGATAGGGACTCAAAACCCCATATTTCCCGCAGAGGAAAATATCTGACTAATAAGAATCTTAAAACCTATGTATTGATATGTCTCCGTAAGGGAATCAAGTGTGTCTAGACTGGCATAAACATGGCAGCGAGAATCAGCTCAAACCCACTATAAAAAGGAATTTCAAAAACAAAACAAAAAAACTGGGAAATTCTTTACAATTCCTTCAAGGTCTCTGATGAAAGCTGGAATGACCCTATCTACAACGACAGCTGGATGTGGCATAAGGAGGGACACTTGGGACTGAGACGATTGGTGAGATTGGGTGAGCAAATGCAGACCCTTTAAAGCAATAATGCATGGCACCCATTCCATGGGTCCGAACTCTCCAGGTTGAAGGGAATATTACTACAGCTATAACATGTGAGGGAAACCTAGAGAACAGACACACTGTGAATACGAAAGGTTTCTAAAACTCAAAGAATAGACCCTCTCCTGGTGCTCCGGTTTGACTTTCCGTCTGCTTTACTATCAACCTCCCAACTTGGAGAGACAGCCCCTTTAACCTCTTGGTTCGCACAGGTTGCCAATTTGGCAGAGGATGAAAGGGAAGAGGGAGAATCAATGAGAGAGTAGCTGTTAGGCATTTGGACGGGCACATATCACTGTAATTTCCCGGCAGGAAGAAGAATTAACCAAATTCTCAGCCACCCACCGGGAACCAGTATAGGTCCTGAACCAAAATTTTGGACTTGCGGTCAGCTCACCAAAAACGAGTTGAAAATTGGAGCTCAGGGGCACAGCAATTCACAAACTGGCCGAGTAATAAAGGACAACTATCGTCCAAAAATCTGTTGAGGGAAGGCAACGAGGCGGACTTGAAAGCGAGGCAGAATAGCAGGAAACAGATTTCAAGAGGTACGTTGGAATCGCCTTTAAAGCACAGGAAGAGGGGCACAACTTCGACAATGATGCACTTGGCCAAAAAGGGCGTATGCGTTTTCTCCTGAACGCATACGCCCTTTTTGGCCAAGCAAGCAAGCGGGCAATGCAAATCTGCACTACAAAGAAGTATCACTTCCCACCGGTCAAAAGGGACATCCACAAAATGTGTAAGAACAAGAAAGGCAAGACAGGCCCTGGAGAACAGGGAGCCTTGTTATGCTGATGGGCGGGATGTAAATTGCCAACTGCCTCTCTGGAGGAGTGCATTCTGTTCCCTAAAACAAGTAAAGAACAGAGCTACAGAGCCAAGGGCACTACCAGTCTAGGGAATATACCTTGGGAAAACTGAAAATCAATAAGACAGAGCCACCCCAAAATTTAGGGCTGCACTGCATACAAGGACCTCAACTTGGATACACCTTAAGTATCCCAGAAAATATAAACATGGTTCAAAAAATTGTGGTACTTACGTACGATGGAATATCCCTCAGCCATGAAATCAATGTCATAAGACCAGTAGCAGCAAAATGGGTGGATTCAGGTACGATGATTCTAAGTGAAATAAGTCACACAGAAAAAGAAACTTATCATAAGATATCACTTATGAAGATCCTGTAAACATGGCTACACTTGAACTGAGTTAGGAAAGAGAACAGTGTCTCACATTTAGAAAACACTCTTATACCTGCTTAAGGGGGAAGGAGAGGTGGGGTGATGCATAAAACCAGAGTTTGATATAAGCACAGGTACCGTTCCAAAAACCAACTATGGAATAGACAAGACCTACACCGTCCTCAGTGAAAGGGACTCAAAACCCCATATTTCCCGCAGAGGAAAATATCTGACTAGTAAGAATCTTAAAACCTATGTATTGATATGTCTCCGTAAGGGAATCAAGTGTGTCTAGACTGGCATAAACATGGCAGCGAGAATCAGCTCAAACCCACTATAAAAAGGAATTTCAAAAACAAAACAAAAAACTGGGAAATTCTTTACAATTCCTTCGGGGTGTCTGATGAAAGCTGGAATGACCCTATCTACAACGACAGCTGGATGTGGCATAAGGAGGGACACTTGGGACTGAGACGATTGGTGAGATTGGGTGAGCAAATGCAGACCCTTTAAAGCAATAATGCATGGCACCCATTCCATGGGTCCGAACTCTCCAGGTTGAAGGGAATATTACTACAGCTATAACATGTGCGGGAAACCTAGAGAACGGACACACTGTGAATACGAAAGGTTTCTAAAACTCAACGAATAGTCCCTCTCCTGGTGCTCCGGTTTGACTTTCCGGCTGCTTTACTATCAACCTCCCAACTTGGAGAGACAGCCCCTTTAACCTCTTGGTTCGCACAGGTTGCCAATTTGGCAGAGGATGAAAGGGAAGAGGGAGAACCAATGAGAGAGTAGCTGTTAGGCATTTGGATGGGCACATATCACTGTAATTTCCCGGCAGGAAGAAGAATTAACCAAATTCTCAGCCACCCACCGGGAACCAGTATAGGTCCTGAACCAAAATTTTGGACTTACGGTCAGCTCACCAAAAACGAGTTGAAAAATGGAGCTCAGGGACACAGCAATTCACAAACTGGCCGAGTAATAAAGGACAACTATCATCCAAAAATCTGTTGAGGGAAGGCAACGAGGCGGACTTGAAAGCGAGGCAGAATAGCAGGAAACAGATTTCAAGAGGTACGTTGGAATCGCCTTTAAAGCACAGGAAGAGGGGCACAACTTCGACAATGATGCACTTGGCCAAAAAGGGCGTATGCGTTTTCTCCTGAATATATTCAGGAGAAAACGCATACGCCCTTTTTGGCCAAGCAAGCAAGCGGGCAATGCAAATCTGCACTACAAAGAAGTATCACTTCCCACCGTTCAAAAGGGACATCCACAAAATGTGTAAGAACAAGAAAGCCAAGACAGGCCCTGGAGAACAGGGAGCCTTGTTATGCTGATGGGCGGGATGTAAATTGCCAACTGCCTCTCTGGAGGAGTGCATTCTGTTCCCTAAAACAAGTAAAGAACAGAGCAACAGAGCCAAGGGCACTACCAGTCTAGGGAATATACCTTGGGAAAACTGAAAATCAATAAGACAGAGCCACCCCAAAATTTAGGGCTGCACTGCATACAAGGACCTCAACTTGGATACACCTTAAGTATCCCAGAAAATATAAACATGGTTCAAAAAATTGTGGTACTTACGTACGATGGAATATCCCTCAGCCATGAAATCAATGTCATAAGACCAGTAGCAGCAAAATGGGTGGATTCAGGTACGATGATTCTAAGTGAAATAAGTCACACAGAAAAAGAAACTTATCATAAGATATCACTTATGAAGATCCTGTAAACATGGCTACACTTGAACTGAGTTAGGAAAGAGAACAGTGTCTCACATTTAGAATACACTCTTATACCTGCTTAAGGGGGAAGGAGAGGTGGGGTGATGCATAAAACCAGAGTTTGATATAAGCACAGGTACCGTTCCAAAAACCAACTATGGAATAGACAAGACCTACACCGTCCTCAGTGAAAGGGACTCAAAACCCCATATTTCCCGCAGAGGAAAATATCTGACTAGTAAGAATCTTAAAACCTATGTATTGATATGTCTCCGTAAGGGAATCAAGTGTGTCTAGACTGGCATAAACATGGCAGCGAGAATCAGCTCAAACCCACTATAAAAAGGAATTTCAAAAACAAAACAAAAAAACTGGGAAATTCTTTACAATTCCTTCAGGGTCTCTGATGAAAGCTGGAATGACCCTATCTACAACGACAGCTGGATGTGGCATAAGGAAGGACACTTGGGACTGAGACGATTGGTGAGATTGGGTGAGCAAATGCAGACGCTTTAAAGCAATAATGCATGGCACCCATTCCATGGGTCCGAACTCTGCAGGTTAAAGGGAATATTACTACAGTTATAACATGTGCGGGAAACCTAGAGAACGGACACACTGTGAATACGAAAGGTTCCTAAAACTCAAAGAATAAACCCTCTCCTGGTGCTCCGGTTTGACTTTCCGGCTGCTTTACTATCAACCTCCCAACTTGGAGAGACAGCCCCTTTAACCTCTTGGTTCGCACAGGTTGCCAATTTGGCAGAGGATGAAAGGGAAGAGGGAGAACCAATGAGAGAGTAGCTGTTAGGCATTTGGATGGGCACATATCAGTGTAATTTCCCGGCAGGAAGAAGAATTAACCAAATTCTCAGCCACCCACCGGGAACCAGTATAGGTCCTGAACCAAAATTTTGGACTTGCGGTCAGCTCACCAAAAACGAGTTGAAAAATGGAGCTCAGGGGCACAGCAATTCACAAAATGGCCGAATAGTAAAGGACAACTATCGTCCAAAAATCTGTTGACGGAAGGCAACGAGGCGGACTTGAAAGCAAGGCAGAATAGCAGGAAACAGATTTCAAGAGGTACGTTGGAATCGCCTTTAAAGCACAGGAAGAGGGGCACAACTTCGACAATGACGCACTTGGCCAAAAAGGGCGTATGCGTTTTCTACTGAATATATTCAGGAGAAAACGCATACGCCCTTTTTGGCCAAGCAAGCAAGCGGGCAATGCAAATCTGCACTACAAAGAAGTATCACTTCCCACCGGTCAAAAGGGACATCCACAAAATGTGTAAGAACAAGAAAGGCAAGACAGGCCCTGGAGAACAGGGAGCCTTGTTATGCTGATGGGCGGGATGTAAATTGCCAACTGCCTCTCTGGAGGAGTGCATTCTGTTCCCTAAAACAAGTAAAGAACAGAGCTACAGAGCCAAGGGCACTACCAGTCTAGGGAATATACCTTGGGAAAACTGAAAATCAATAAGACAGAGCCACCCCAAAATTTAGGGCTGCACTGCATACAAGGACCTCAACTTGGATACACCTTAAGTATCCCAGAAAATATAAACATGGTTCAAAAAATTGTGGTACTTACGTACGATGGAATATCCCTCAGCCATGAAATCAATGTCATAAGACCAGTAGCAGCAAAATGGGTGGATTCAGGTACGATGATTCTAAGTGAAATAAGTCACACAGAAAAAGAAACTTATCATAAGATATCACTTATGAAGATCCTGTAAACATGGCTACACTTGAACTGAGTTAGGAAAGAGAACAGTGTCTCACATTTAGAAAACACTCTTATACCTGCTTAAGGGGGAAGGAGAGGTGGGGTGATGCATAAAACCAGAGTTTGATATAAGCACAGGTACCGTTCCAAAAACAAACTATGGAATAGACAAGACCTACACCTTCCTCAGTGATAGGGACTCAAAACCCCATATTTCCCGCAGAGGAAAATATCTGACTAATAAGAATCTTAAAACCTATGTATTGATATGTCTCCGTAAGGGAATCAAGTGTGTCTAGACTGGCATAAACATGGCAGCGAGAATCAGCTCAAACCCACTATAAAAAGGAATTTCAAAAACAAAACAAAAAAACTGGGAAATTCTTTACAATTCCTTCAAGGTCTCTGATGAAAGCTGGAATGACCCTATCTACAACGACAGCTGGATGTGGCATAAGGAGGGACACTTGGGACTGAGACGATTGGTGAGATTGGGTGAGCAAATGCAGACCCTTTAAAGCAATAATGCATGGCACCCATTCCATGGGTCCGAACTCTCCAGGTTGAAGGGAATATTACTACAGCTATAACATGTGAGGGAAACCTAGAGAACAGACACACTGTGAATACGAAAGGTTTCTAAAACTCAAAGAATAGACCCTCTCCTGGTGCTCCGGTTTGACTTTCCGTCTGCTTTACTATCAACCTCCCAACTTGGAGAGACAGCCCCTTTAACCTCTTGGTTCGCACAGGTTGCCAATTTGGCAGAGGATGAAAGGGAAGAGGGAGAATCAATGAGAGAGTAGCTGTTAGGCATTTGGACGGGCACATATCACTGTAATTTCCCGGCAGGAAGAAGAATTAACCAAATTCTCAGCCACCCACCGGGAACCAGTATAGGTCCTGAACCAAAATTTTGGACTTGCGGTCAGCTCACCAAAAACGAGTTGAAAATTGGAGCTCAGGGGCACAGCAATTCACAAACTGGCCGAGTAATAAAGGACAACTATCGTCCAAAAATCTGTTGAGGGAAGGCAACGAGGCGGACTTGAAAGCGAGGCAGAATAGCAGGAAACAGATTTCAAGAGGTACGTTGGAATCGCCTTTAAAGCACAGGAAGAGGGGCACAACTTCGACAATGATGCACTTGGCCAAAAAGGGCGTATGCGTTTTCTCCTGAACGCATACGCCCTTTTTGGCCAAGCAAGCAAGCGGGCAATGCAAATCTGCACTACAAAGAAGTATCACTTCCCACCGGTCAAAAGGGACATCCACAAAATGTGTAAGAACAAGAAAGGCAAGACAGGCCCTGGAGAACAGGGAGCCTTGTTATGCTGATGGGCGGGATGTAAATTGCCAACTGCCTCTCTGGAGGAGTGCATTCTGTTCCCTAAAACAAGTAAAGAACAGAGCTACAGAGCCAAGGGCACTACCAGTCTAGGGAATATACCTTGGGAAAACTGAAAATCAATAAGACAGAGCCACCCCAAAATTTAGGGCTGCACTGCATACAAGGACCTCAACTTGGATACACCTTAAGTATCCCAGAAAATATAAACATGGTTCAAAAAATTGTGGTACTTACGTACGATGGAATATCCCTCAGCCATGAAATCAATGTCATAAGACCAGTAGCAGCAAAATGGGTGGATTCAGGTACGATGATTCTAAGTGAAATAAGTCACACAGAAAAAGAAACTTATCATAAGATATCACTTATGAAGATCCTGTAAACATGGCTACACTTGAACTGAGTTAGGAAAGAGAACAGTGTCTCACATTTAGAAAACACTCTTATACCTGCTTAAGGGGGAAGGAGAGGTGGGGTGATGCATAAAACCAGAGTTTGATATAAGCACAGGTACCGTTCCAAAAACCAACTATGGAATAGACAAGACCTACACCGTCCTCAGTGAAAGGGACTCAAAACCCCATATTTCCCGCAGAGGAAAATATCTGACTAGTAAGAATCTTAAAACCTATGTATTGATATGTCTCCGTAAGGGAATCAAGTGTGTCTAGACTGGCATAAACATGGCAGCGAGAATCAGCTCAAACCCACTATAAAAAGGAATTTCAAAAACAAAACAAAAAACTGGGAAATTCTTTACAATTCCTTCGGGGTGTCTGATGAAAGCTGGAATGACCCTATCTACAACGACAGCTGGATGTGGCATAAGGAGGGACACTTGGGACTGAGACGATTGGTGAGATTGGGTGAGCAAATGCAGACCCTTTAAAGCAATAATGCATGGCACCCATTCCATGGGTCCAAACTCTCCAGGTTGAAGGGAATATTACTACAGCTATAACATGTGCGGGAAACCTAGAGAACGGACACACTGTGAATACGAAAGGTTTCTAAAACTCAACGAATAGTCCCTCTCCTGGTGCTCCGGTTTGACTTTCCGGCTGCTTTACTATCAACCTCCCAACTTGGAGAGACAGCCCCTTTAACCTCTTGGTTCGCACAGGTTGCCAATTTGGCAGAGGATGAAAGGGAAGAGGGAGAACCAATGAGAGAGTAGCTGTTAGGCATTTGGATGGGCACATATCACTGTAATTTCCCGGCAGGAAGAAGAATTAACCAAATTCTCAGCCACCCACCGGGAACCAGTATAGGTCCTGAACCAAAATTTTGGACTTACGGTCAGCTCACCAAAAACGAGTTGAAAAATGGAGCTCAGGGACACAGCAATTCACAAACTGGCCGAGTAATAAAGGACAACTATCGTCCAAAAATCTGTTGAGGGAAGGCAACGAGGCGGACTTGAAAGCGAGGCAGAATAGCAGGAAACAGATTTCAAGAGGTACGTTGGAATCGCCTTTAAAGCACAGGAAGAGGGGCACAACTTCGACAATGATGCACTTGGCCAAAAAGGGCGTATGCGTTTTCTCCTGAATATATTCAGGAGAAAAGGCATACGCCCTTTTTGGCCAAGCAAGCAAGCGGGCAATGCAAATCTGCACTACAAAGAAGTATCACTTCCCACCGGTCAAAAGGGACATCCACAAAATGTGTAAGAACAAGAAAGCCAAGACAGGCCCTGGAGAACAGGGAGCCTTGTTATGCTGATGGGCGGGATGTAAATTGCCAACTGCCTCTCTGGAGGAGTGCATTCTGTTCCCTACAACAAGTAAAGAACAGAGCTACAGAGCCAAGGGCACTACCAGTCAAGGGAATATACCTTGGGAAAACTGAAAATCAATAAGACAGAGCCACCCCAAAATTTAGGGCTGCACTGCATACAAGGACCTCAACTTGGATACACCTTAAGTATCCCAGAAAATATAAACATGGTTCAAAAAATTGTGGTACTTACGTACGATGGAATATCCCTCAGCCATGAAATCAATGTCATAAGACCAGTAGCAGCAAAATGGGTGGATTCAGGTACGATGATTCTAAGTGAAATAAGTCACACAGAAAAAGAAACTTATCATAAGATATCACTTATGAAGATCCTGTAAACATGGCTACACTTGAACTGAGTTAGGAAAGAGAACAGTGTCTCACATTTAGAAAACACTCTTATACCTGCTTAAGGGGGAAGGAGAGGTGGGGTGATGCATAAAACCAGAGTTTGATATAAGCACAGGTACCGTTCCAAAAACCAACTATGGAATAGACAAGACCTACACCGTCCTCAGTGAAAGGGACTCAAAACCCCATATTTCTCGCAGAGGAAAATATCTGACTAGTAAGAATCTTAAAACCTATATATTGATATGTCTCCGTAAGGGAATCAAGTGTGTCTAGACTGGCATAAACATGGCAGCGAGAATCAGCTCAAACCCACTATAAAAAGGAATTTCAATAACAAAACAAAAAACTGGGAAATTCTTTCCAATTCCTTCGGGGTGTCTGATGAAAGCTGGAATGACCCTATCTACAACGAAGGCTGGATGTGGCATAAGGAGGGACACTTGGGACTGAGACGATTGGTGAGATTGGGTGAGCAAATGCACACCCTTTAAAGCAATAATGCATGGCACCCATTCCATGGGTCCGAACTCTCCAGGTTGAAGGGAATATTACTACAGCTATAACATGTGCGGGAAACCTAGAGAACGGACACACTGTGAATACGAAAGGTTTCTAAAACTCAACGAATAGTCCCTCTCCTGGTGCTCCGGTTTGACTTTCCGGCTGCTTTACTATCAACCTCCCAACTTGGAGAGACAGCCCCTTTAACCTCTTGGTTCGCACAGGTTGCCAATTTGGCAGAGGATGAAAGGGAAGAGGGAGAACCAATGAGAGAGTAGCTGTTAGGCATTTGGATGGGCACATATCACTGTAATTTCCCGGCAGGAAGAAGAATTAACCAAATTCTCAGCCACCCACCGGGAACCAGTATAGGTCCTGAACCAAAATTTTGGACTTGCGGTCAGCTCTCCAAAAACGAGTTGAAAAATGGAGCTCAGGGACACAGCAATTCACAAACTGGCCGAGTAATAAAGGACAACTATCGTCCAAAAATCTGTTGAGGGAAGGCAACGAGGCGGACTTGAAAGCGAGGCAGAATAGCAGGAAACAGATTTCAAGAGGTACGTTGGAATCGCCTTTAAAGCACAGGAAGAGGGGCACAACTTCGACAATGACGCACTTGGCCAAAAAGGGCGTATGCGTTTTCTCCTGAATATATACAGGAGAAAACGCATACGCCCTTTTTGGCCAAGCAAGCAAGCGGGCAATGCAAATCTGCACTACAAAGAAGTATCACTTCCCACCGGTCAAAAGGGACATCCACAAAATGTGTAAGAACAAGAAAGCCAAGACAGGCCCTGGAGAACAGGGAGCCTTGTTATGCTGATGGGCGGGATGTAAATTGCCAACTGCCTCTCTGGAGGAGTGCATTCTGTTCCCTACAACAAGTAAAGAACAGAGCTACAGAGAAAAGGGCACTACCAGTCTAGGGAATATACCTTGGGAAAACTGAAAATCAATAAGACAGAGCCACCCCAAAATTTAGGGCTGCACTGCATACAAGGACCTCAACTTGGATACACCTTAAGTATCCCAGAAAATATAAACATGGTTCAAAAAATTGTGGTACTTACGTACGATGGAATATCCCTCAGCCATGAAATCAATGTCATAAGACCAGTAGCAGCAAAATGGGTGGATTCAGGTACGATGATTCTAAGTGAAATAAGTCACACAGAAAAAGAAACTTATCATAAGATATCACTTATGAAGATCCTGTAAACATGGCTACACTTGAACTGAGTTAGGAAAGAGAACAGTGTCTCACATTTAGAAAACACTCTTATACCTGCTTAAGGGGGAAGGAGAGGTGGGGTGATGCATAAAACCAGAGTTTGATATAAGCACAGGTACCGTTCCAAAAACAAACTATGGAATAGACAAGACCTACACCTTCCTCAGTGAAAGGGCCTCAAAACCCCATATTTCCCGCAGAGGAAAATATCTGACTAGTAAGAATCTTAAAACCTATGTATTGATATGTCTCCGTAAGGGAATCAAGTGTGTCTAGACTGGCATAAACATGGCAGCGAGAATCAGCTCAAACACACTATAAAAAGGAATTTCAAAAACAAAACAAAAAAACTGGGAAATTCTTTACAATTCCTTCAGGGTCTCTGATGAAAGCTGGAATGACCCTATCTACAACGACAGCTGGATGTGTCATAAGGAGGGACACTTGGGACTGAGACGATTGGTGAGATTGGGTGAGCAAATGCAGACCCTTTAAAGCAATAATGCATGGCACCCATTCCATGGGTCCGAACTCTCCAGGTTGAAGGGAATATTACTACAGCTATAACATGTGCGGGAAACCTAGAGAACGGACACACTGTGAATACGAAAGGTTTCTAAAACTCAATGAATAGTCCCTCTCCTGGTGCTCCGGTTTGACTTTCCGTCTGCTTTACTATCAACCTCCCAACTTGGAGAGACAGCCCCTTTATCCTCTTGGTTCCCACAGGTTGCCAATTTGGCAGAGGATGAAAGGGAAGAGGGAGAACCAATGAGAGAGTAGCTGTTAGGCATTTGGACGGGCACATATCACTGTAATTTCCCGGCAGGAAGAAGAATTAACCAAATTCTCAGCCACCCACCGGGAACCAGTATAGGTCCTGAACGAAAATTTTGGACTTGCGGTCAGCTCACCAAAAACGAGTTGAAAAATGGAGCTCAGGGGCACAGCAATTCACAAACTGGCCGAGTAATAAAGGACAACTATCGTCCAAAAATCTGTTGAGGGAAGGCAACGAGGCGGACTTGAAAGCGAGGCAGAATAGCAGGAAACAGATTTCAAGAGGTACGTTGGAATCGCCTTTAAAGCACAGGAAGAGGGGCACAACTTCGACAATGACGCACTTGGCCAAAAAGGGCGTATGCGTTTTCTCCTGAATATATTCAGGAGAAAACGCATACGCCCTTTTTGGCCAAGCAAGCAAGCCGGCAATGCAAATCTGCACTACAAAGAAGTATCACTTCCCACCGGTCAAAAGGGACATCCACAAAATGTGTAAGAACAAGAAAGGCAAGACAGGCCCTGGAGAACAGGGAGCCTTGTTATGCTGATGGGCGGGATGTAAATTGCCAACTCCCTCTCTGGAGGAATGCATTCTGTTCCCTAAAACAAGTAAAGAACAGAGCTACAGAGCCAAGGGCACTACCAGTCTAGGGAATATACCTTGGGAAAACTGAAAATCAATAAGACAGAGCCACCCCAAAATTTAGGGCTGCACTGCATACAAGGACCTCAACTTGGATACACCTTAAGTATCCCAGAAAATATAAACATGGTTCAAAAAATTGTGGTACTTACGTACGATGGAATATCCCTCAGCCATGAAATCAATGTCATAAGACCAGTAGCAGCAAAATGGGTGGATTCAGGTACGATGATTCTAAGTGAAATAAGTCACACAGAAAAATAAACTTATCATAAGATATCACTTATGAAGATCCTGTAAACATGGCTACACTTGAACTGAGTTAGGAAAGAGAACAGTGTCTCACATTTAGAAAACACTCTTATACCTGCTTAAGGGGGAAGGAGAGGTGGGGTGATGCATAAAACCAGAGTTTGATATAAGCACAGGTACCGTTCCAAAAACCAACTATGGAATAGACAGGACCTACACCGTCCTCAGTGAAAGGGACTCAAAACCCCATATTTCCCGCAGAGGAAAATATCTGACTAGTAAGAATCTTAAAACCTATGTATTGATATGTCTCCGTAAGGGAATCAAGTGTGTCTAGACTGGCATAAACATGGCAGCGAGAATCAGCTCAAACCCACTATAAAAAGGAATTTCAAAAACAAAACAAAAAAACTGGGAAATTCTTTACAATTCCTTCAGGGTCTCTGATGAAAGCTGGAATGACCCTATCTACAACGACAGCTGGATTTGGCATAAGGAGGGACACTTGGGACTGAGACGATTGGTGAGATTGGGTGAGCAAATGCAGACCCTTTAAAGCAATAATGCATGGCACCCATTCCATGGGTCCGAACTCTCCAGGTTGAAGGGAATATTACTACAGCTATAACATGTGCGGGAAACCTAGAGAACGGACACACTGTGAATACGAAAGGTTTCTAAAACTCAACGCATAGTCCCTCTCCTGGTGCTCCGGTTTGACTTTCCGTCTGCTTTACTATCAACCTCCCAACTTGGAGAGACAGCCCCTTTAACCTCTTGGTTCGCACAGGTTGCCAATTTGGCAGAGGATGAAAGGGAAGAGGGAGAACCAATGAGAGAGTAGCTGTTAGGCATTTGGACGGGCACATATCACTGTAATTTCCCGGCAGGAAGAAGAATTAACCAAATTCTCAGCCACCCACCGGGAACCAGTATAGGTCCTGAACCAAAATTTTGGACTTGCGGTCAGCTCACCAAAAACGAGTTGAAAAATGGAGCTCAGGGGCACAGCAATTCACAATCTGGCCGAATAATAAAGGACAACTATCGTCCAAAAATCTGTTGAGGGAAGGCAACGAGGCGGACTTGAAAGTGAGGCAGAATAGCAGGAAACAGATTTCAAGAGGTACGTTGGAATCGCCTTTAAAGCACAGGAAGAGGGGCACAACTTCGACAATGACGCACTTGGCCAAAAAGGGCGTATGCGTTTTCTCCTGAATATATTCAGGAGAAAATGAATACGCCCTTTTTGGCCAAGCAAGCAAGCGGGCAATGCAAATCTGCACTACAAAGAAGTATCACTTCCCACCGGTCAAAAGGGACATCCACAAAATGTGTAAGAACAAGAAAGGCAAGACAGGCCCTGGAGAACAGGGAGCCTTGTTATGCTGATGGGCGAGATGTAAATTGCCAACTGCCTCTCTGGAGGAGTGCATTCTGTTCCCTAAAACAAGTAAAGAACAGAGCTACAGAGCCAAGGGCACTACCAGTCTAGGGAATATACCTTGGGAAAACTGAAAATCAATAAGACAGAGCCACCCCAAAATTTAGGGCTGCACTGCATACAAGGACCTCAACTTGGATACACCTTAAGTATCCCAGAAAATATAAACATGGTTCAAAAAATTGTGGTACTTACGTACGATGGAATATCCCTCAGCCATGAAATCAATGTCATAAGACCAGTAGCAGCAAAATGGGTGGATTCAGGTACGATGATTCTAAGTGAAATAAGTCACACAGAAAAATAAACTTATCATAAGATATCACTTATGAAGATCCTGTAAACATGGCTACACTTGAACTGAGTTAGGAAAGAGAACAGTGTCTCACATTTAGAAAACACTCTTATGCGTGCTTAAGGGGGAAGGAGAGGAGGGGTGATGCATAAAACCAGAGTTTGATATAAGCACAGGTACCGTTCCAAAAACCAACTATGGAATAGACAAGACCTACACCTTCCTCAGTGAAAGGGACTCAAAACCCCATATTTCCCGCAGAGGAAAATATCTGACTAGTAAGAATCTTAAAACCTATGTATTGATATGTCTCCGTAAGGGAATCAAGTGTGTCTAGACTGGCATAAACATGGCAGCGAGAATCAGCTCAAACCCACTATAAAAAGGAATTTCAAAAACAAAACAAAAAAACTGGGAAATGCTTTACAATTCCTTCAGGGTCTCTGATGAAAGCTGGAATGACCCTATCTACAACGACAGCTGGATGTGGCATAAGGAGGGACACTTGGGACTGAGACGATTGGTGAGATTGGGTGAGCAAATGCAGACCCTTTAAAGCAATAATGCATGGCACCCATTCCATGGGTCCGAACTCTCCAGGTTGAAGGGAATATTACTACAGCTATAACATGTGCGGGAAACCTAGAGAACGGACACACTGTGAATACGAAAGGTTTCTAAAACTCAACGAATAGTCCCTCTCCTGGTGCTCCGGTTTGGCTTTCCATCTGCTTTACTATCAACCTCCCAACTTGGAGAGACAGCCCCTTTAACCTCTTGGTTCGCACAGGTTGCCAATTTGGCAGAGGATGAAAGGGAAGAGGGAGAACCAATGAGAGAGTAGCTGTTAGGCATTTGGATGGGCACATATCACTGTAATTTCCCGGCAGGAAGAAGAATTAACCAAATTCTCAGCCACCCACCGGGAACCAGTATAGGTCCGGAACCAAAATTTTGGACTTGCAGTCAGCTCTCCAAAAACGAGTTGAAAAATGGAGCTCAGGGACACAGCAATTCACAAACTGGCCGAGTAATAAAGGACAACTATCGTCCAAAAATCTGTTGACGGAAGGCAACGAGGCGGACTTGAAAGCGAGGCAGAATAGCAGGAAACAGATTTCAAGAGGTACGTTGGAATCGCCTTTAAAGCACAGGAAGAGGGGCACAACTTCGACAATGATGCACTTGGCCAAAAAGGGCGTATGCGTTTTCTCCTGAATATATTCAGGAGAAAACGCATACGCCCTTTTTGGCCAAGCAAGCAAGCCGGCAATGCAAATCTGCACTACAAAGAAGTATCACTTCCCACCGGTCAAAAGGGACATCCAAAAAATGTGTAAGAACAAGAAAGGCAAGACAGGCCCTGGAGAACAGGGAGCCTTGTTATGCTGATGGGCGGGATGTAAATTGCCAACTCCCTCTCTGGAGGAATGCATTCTGTTCCCTAAAACAAGTAAAGAACAGAGCTACAGAGCCAAGGGCACTACCAGTCTAGGGAATATACCTTGGGAAAACTGAAAATCAATAAGACAGAGCCACCCCAAAATTTAGGGCTGCACTGCATACAAGGACCTCAACTTGGATACACCTTAAGTATCCCAGAAAATATAAACATGGTTCAAAAAATTGTGGTACTTACGTACGATGGAATATCCCTCAGCCATGAAATCAATGTCATAAGACCAGTAGCAGCAAAATGGGTGGATTCAGGTACGATGATTCTAAGTGAAATAAGTCACACAGAAAAAGAAACTTATCATAAGATATCACTTATGAAGATCCTGTAAACATGGCTACACTTGAACTGAGTTAGGAAAGAGAACAGTGTCTCACATTTAGAAAACACTCTTATACCTGCTTAAGGGGGAAGGAGAGGTGGGGTGATGCATAAAACCAGAGTTTGATATAAGCACAGGTACCGTTCCAAAAACCAACTATGGAATAAACAGGACCTACACCGTCCTCAGTGAAAGGGACTCAAAACCCCATATTTCCCGCAGAGGAAAATATCTGACTAGTAAGAATCTTAAAACCTATGTATTGATATGTCTCCGTAAGGGAATCAAGTGTGTCTAGACTGGCATAAACATGGCAGCGAGAATCAGCTCAAACCCACTATAAAAAGGAATTTCAAAAACAAAACAAAAAAACTGGGAAATTCTTTACAATTCCTTCAGGGTCTCTGATGAAAGCTGGAATGACCCTATCCACAACGACAGCTGGATGTGGCATAAGGAGGGACACTTGGGACTGAGACGATTGGTGAGATTGGGTGAGCAAATGCAGACCCTTTAAAGCAATAATGCATGGCACCCATTCCATGGGTCCGAACTCTCCAGGTTGAAGGGAATATTACTACAGCTATAACATGTGCGGGAAACCTAGACAACGGACACACTGTGAATACGAAAGGTTTCTAAAACTCAACGCATAGTCCCTCTCCTGGTGCTCCGGTTTGACTTTCCGTCTGCTTTACTATCAACCTCCCAACTTGGAGAGACAGCCCCTTTAACCTCTTGGTTCGCACAGGTTGCCAATTTGGCAGAGGATGAAAGGGAAGAGGGAGAACCAATGAGAGAGTAGCTGTTAGGCATTTGGACGGGCACATATCACTGTAATTTCCCGGCAGGAAGAAGAATTAACCAAATTCTCAGCCACCCACCGGGAACCAGTATAGGTCCTGAACCAAAATTTTGGACTTGCGGTCAGCTCACAAAAAAAGAGTTTAAAAATGGAGCTCAGGGGCACAGCAATTCACAAACTTGCCGAGTAATAAAGGACAACTATCGTCCAAAAATCTGTTGAGGGAAGGCAACGAGGCGGACTTCAATGTGAGGCAGAATAGCAGGAAACAGATTTCAAGAGGTATGTTGGAATCGCCTTTAAAGCACAGGAAGAGGGGCACAACTTCGACAATGACGCACTTGGCCAAAAAGGGCGTATGCGTTTTCTCCTGAATATATTCAGGAGAAAACGCATACGCCCTTTTTGGCCAAGAAAGCAAGCGGGCAATGCAAATCTGCACTACAAAGAAGTATCACTTCCCACCGGTTAAAAGGGACATCCACAAAATGTGTAAGAACAAGAAAGGCAAGACAGGCCCTGGAGAACAGGGAGCATTGTTATGCTGATGGGCGGGATGTAAATTGCCAACTGCCTCTCTGGAGGAGTGCATTCTGTTCCCTAATACAAGTAAAGAACAGAGCTACAGAGCCAAGGGCACTACCAGTCTAGGGAATATACCTTGGGAAAACTGAAAATCAATAAGACAGAGCCACCCCAAAATTTAGGGCTGCACTGCATACAAGGACCTCAACTTGGATACACCTTAAGTATGCCAGAAAATATAAACATGGTTCAAAAAATTGTGGTACTTACGTACGATGGAATACCCCTCAGCCATGAAATCAATGTCATAAGACCAGTAGCAGCAAAATGGGTGGATTCAGGTACGATGATTCTAAGTGAAATAAGTCACACAGAAAAAGAAACTTATCATAAGATATCACTTATGAAGATCCTGTAAACATGGCTACACTTGAACTGAGTTAGGTAAGAGAACAGTGTCTCACATTTAGCAAACACTCTTATACCTGCTTAAGGGGGAAGGAGAGGTGGGGTGATGCATAAAACCAGAGTTTGATATAAGCACAGGTACCGTTCCAAAAACCAACTATGGAATAGACAAGACCTACACCGTCCTCAGTGAAAGGGACTCAAAACCCCATATTTCCCGCAGAGGAAAATATCTGACTAGTAAGAATCTTAAAACCTATGTATTGATATGTCTCCGTAAGGGAATCAAGTGTGTCTAGACTGGCATAAACATGGCAGAGAGAATCAGCTCAAACCCACTATAAAAAGGAATTTCAAAAACAAAACAAAAAAACTGGGAAATTCTTTACAATTCCTTCAGGGTCTCTGATGAAAGCTGAAATGACCCTATCTACAACGACAGCTGGATGTGGCATAAGGAGGGACACTTGGGACTGAGACGATTGGTGAGATTGGGTGAGCAAATGCAGACCCTTTAAAGCAATAATGCATGGCACCCATTCCATGGGTCCGAACTCTCCAGGTTGAAGGGAATATTACTACAGCTATAACATGTGCGGGAAACCTAGAGAACGGACACACTGTGAATACGAAAGGTTTCTAAAACTCAACGAATAGTCCCTCTCCTGGTGCTCCGGTTTGACTTTCCGTCTGCTTTACTATCAACCTCCCAACTTGGAGAGACAGCCCCTTTAACCTCTTGGTAAGCACAGGTTGCCAATCTGGCAGAGGATGAAAGGGAAGAGGGAGAACCAATGAGAGAGTAGCTGTTAGGCATTTGGACGGGCACATATCACTGTAATTTCCCGGCAGGAAGAAGAATTAACCAAATTCTCAGCCACCCACCGGGAACCAGTATAGGTCCGGAACCAAAATTTTGGACTTGCGGTCAGCTCACCAAAATCGAGTTGAAAAATGGAGCTCAGGGGCACAGCAATTCACAAACTGGCCAAGTAATAAAGGACAACTATCGTCCAAAAATCTGTTGAGGGAAGGCAACGAGGCGGACTTGAAAGTGAGGCAGAATAGCAGGAAACAGATTTCAAGAGGTACGTTGGAATCGCCTTTAAAGCACAGGAAGAGGGGCACAACTTCGACAATGACGCACTTGGCCAAAAAGGGCGTATGCGTTTTCTCCTGAATATATTCAGGAGAAAATGAATACGCCCTTTTTGGCCAAGCAAGCAAGCGGGCAATGCAAATCTGCACTACAAAGAAGTATCACTTCCCACCGGTCAAAAGGGACATCCACAAAATGTGTAAGAACAAGAAAGGCAAGACAGGCCCTGGAGAACAGGGAGCCTTGTTATGCTGATGGGCGAGATGTAAATTGCCAACTGCCTCTCTGGAGGAGTGCATTCTGTTCCCTAAAACAAGTAACGAACAGAGCTACAGAGCCAAGGGCACTACCAGTCTAGGGAATATACCTTGGGAAAACTGAAAATCAATAAGACAGAGCCACCCCAAAATTTAGGGCTGCACTGCATACAAGGACCTCAACTTGGATACAGCTTAAGTATCCCAGAAAATATAAACATTGTTCAAAAAATTGTGGTACTTACGTACGATGGAATATCCCTCAGCCATGAAATCAATGTCATAAGACCAGTAGCAGCAAAATGGGTGGATTCAGGTACGATGATTCTAAGTGAAATAAGTCACACAGAAAAAGAAACTTATCATAAGATATCACTTATGAAGATCCTGTAAACATGGCTACACTTGAACTGAGTTAGGAAAGAGAACAGTGTCTCACATTTAGAAAACACTCTTATACCTGCTTAAGGGGGAAGGAGAGGTGGGGTGATGCATAAAACCAGAGTTTGATATAAGCACAGGTACCGTTCCAAAAACCAACTATGGAATAGACAAGACCTACACCGTCCTCAGTGAAAGGGACTCAAAACCCCATATTTCCCGCAGAGGAAAATATCTGACTAGTAAGAATCTTAAAACCTATGTATTGATATGTCTCCGTAAGGGAATCAAGTGTGTCTAGACTGGCATAAACATGGCAGCGAGAATCAGCTCAAACCCACTATAAAAAGGAATTTCAAAAACAAAACAAAAAAACTGGGAAATTCTTTACAATTCCTTCAGGGTCACTGATGAAAGCTGGAATGACCCTATCTACAACGACAGCTGGATGTGGCATAAGGAGGGACACTTGGGACTGAGACGATTGGTGAGATTGGGTGAGCAAATGCAGACCCTTTAAAGCAATAATGCATGGCACCCATTCCATCGGTCCGAACTCTCCAGGTTGAAGGGAATATTACTACAGCTATAACATGTGCGGGAAACCTAGAGAACGGACACACTGTGAATACGAAAGGTTTCTAAAACTCAACGAATAGTCCCTCTCCTGGTGCTCCGGTTTGACTTTCCGTCTGCTTTACTATCAACCTCCCAACTTGGAGAGACAGCCCCTTTAACCTCTTGGTTCGCACAGGTTGCCAATTTGGCAGAGGATGAAAGGGAAGAGGGAGAACCAATGAGAGAGTAGCTGTTAGGCATTTGGATGGGCACATATCACTGTAATTTCCCAGCAGGAAGAAGAATTAACCAAATTCTCAGCCACCCACCGGGAACCAGTATAGGTCCTGAACCAAAATTTTGGACTTGCGGTCAGCTCACCAAAAACGAGTTGAGAAATGGAGCTCAGGGGCACAGCAATTCACAAACTGGCCAAGTAATAAAGGACAACTATCGTCCAAAAATCTGTTGAGGGAAGGCAACGAGGCGGACTTGAAAGCGAGGCAGAATAGCAGGAAACAGATTTCAAGAGGTACGTTGGAATCGCCTTTAAAGCACAGGAAGAGGGGCACAACTTCGACAATGATGCACTTGGCCAAAAAGGGCGTATGCGTTTTCTCCTGAATATATTCAGGAGAAAACGCATACGCCCTTTTTGGCCAAGCAAGCAAGCGGGCAATGCAAATCTGCACTACAAAGAAGTATCACTTCCCACCGGTCAAAAGGGACATCCACAAAATGTGTAAGAACAAGAAAGGCAAGACAGGCCCTGGAGAACAGGGAGCCTTGTTATGCTGATGGGCGGGATGTAAATTGCCAACTGCCTCTCTGGAGGAGTGCATTCTGTTCCCTAAAACAAGTAAAGAACAGAGCTACAGAGCCAAGGCCACTACCAGTCTAGGGAATATACCTTGGGAAAACTGAAAATCAATAAGACAGAGCCACCCCAAAATTTAGGGCTGCACTGCATACAAGGACCTCAACTTGGATACACCTTAAATATCCCAGAAAATATAAACATGGTTCAAAAAATTGTGGTACTTACGTACGATGGAATACCCCTCAGCCATGAAATCAATGTCATAAGACCAGTAGCAGCAAAATGGGTGGATTCAGGTACGATGATTCTAAGTGAAATAAGTCACACAGAAAAAGAAACTTATCATAAGATATCACTTATGAAGATCCTGTAAACATGGCTACACTTGAACTGAGTTAGGAAAGAGAACAGTGTCTCACATTTAGAAAACACTCTTATACCTGCTTAAGGGGGAAGGAGAGGTGGGGTGATGCATAAAACCAGAGTTTGATATAAGCACAGGTACCGTTCCAAAAACCAACTATGGAATAGACAAGACCTACACCGTCCTCAGTGAAAGGGACTCAAAACCCCATATTTCCCGCAGAGGAAAATATCTGACTAGTAAGAATCTTAAAACCTATGTATTGATATGTCTCCGTAAGGGAATCAAGTGTGTCTAGACTGGCATAAACATGGCAGCGAGAATCAGCTCAAACCCACTATAAAAAGGAATTTCAAAAACAAAACAAAAAAACTGGGAAATTCTTTTCAATTCCTTCATGGTCTCTGATGAAACCTGGATAGACCCTATCTACAAGGACAGCTGGATTTGGCATAAGGAGGGACACTTGGGACTGAGACGTTTGGTGAGATTGGGTGAGCAAATGCAGACCCTTTAAAGCACAAATGCCTAGCACCCATTCCATGGGTCCGAACTCTCCAGGTTGAAGGGAATATTACTACAGCTATAACATGTACGGGAAACCTAGAGAACAGACACACTGTGAATACGAAAGGATTCTAAAACTCAACGAATAGTCCCTCTCCTGGTGCCCCGGTTTGACTTTCCATCTGCTTTACGATCAATCTCCCAACTTGGAGACACAGCCCCTTTAAACTCCTCGTTCACACAGGTTGCCAATTTGGCAGAGGATGAGAGGGAAGAGGGAGAACCAATGAGAGAGTAGCTGTTAGGCATTTGGATGGGCACATATCACTCTCACTTCCCGGCAGGTGGAAGAATTAACCAAAGTCTCAGCCACCCACCGGGAACCAGTATAGGTCCTGAACCAAAATTTTGGACTTGCGGTCAGCTCACCAAAAACGAGTTGAAAAATGGAGCTCAGGGGCACAGCAATTCACAAACTGGCCGAGTAATAAAGGACAACTATCGTCCAAAAATCTGTTGACGGAAGGCAACGAGGCGGACTTGAAAGCGACGCAGAATAGCAGGAAACAGATTTCAAGAGGTACGTTGGAATCGCCTTTAAAGCACAGGAAGAGGGGCACAACTTCGACAATGATGCATTGGCCAAAAACGGCGTATGCATTTTCTCCTGAATATATTCAGGAGAAAACGCATACGCCCTTTTTGGCCAAGCAAGCAAGCGGGCAATGCAAGTCTGCACTACAAAGAAGTATCACTTCCCACCGGTCAAAAGGGACATCCACGAAATGTGTAAAAACCAGAAAGGCAAGACAGGCCCTGGAGAACTGGGAGCCTTGTTATGCTGATGGGCGGGATGTGAATTGCCAACTTCCTCTCTGGAGGAGTGCATTGTGTTCCCTAAAACAAGTAAAGAACAGAGCTACAGAGCCAAGGGCACTTGCAGTCTAGGGAATATACCTTGGGAAAACTGAAAATCAATAAGACAGAGCCACCCCAAAATTTAGGGCTGCACTGCTTACGAGGACCTCAACTTTGGTACACATTAAATATCCCAGGAAATATAAACATGGTTCAAAAAATTGTGGTACTTACGTACGATCGAATATCCCTCAGCCATGAAGTCAATGTCATAAGACCAGTAGCAGCAAAATGGGAGGATTCAGGTACGATGATTCTAAGTGAAATAAGTCACACAGGAAAAGAAACTTATCATAAGATATCACTTATGAAGATCCTGTAAACATGGCTACACTTGAAGTGAGTTAGGAAAGAGAACAGTGTCTCACATTTAGAATAAACTCTTATGCCTGCTTAAGGGGGAAGAATAGGTGGGGTGATGCATAAAACCAGAGTTTGATATAAGCACAGGTACCGTTCCAAAAACCAACTATGGAATAGACAAGACCTACACCTTCCTCAGTGAAAGGGACTCAAAACCCCATATTTCCCGCAGAGGAATATATCTGACAAGTAAGAATCTTAAAACCTATGTATTGATATGTCTCTGTAAGGGAATCAATTGTGTCTAGACTGGCATAAACATGGCAGCGAGAATCAGCTCAAACCCACTATAAAAAGGAATTTCAAAAACAAAACAAAAAAACTGGGAAATTCTTTACAATTCCTTCAGGGTCTCTGATGAAACGTAGAATGACCCTATCTACAACGACAGCTGGATGTGGCATAAGGCTGCACACATGGGACTGAGAGGATTGGTGAGATTGGGTGAACAAATGCAGACCCTTTAAAGCAATAATGCATGGCACACATTCCATGGGTCCCAACTCTCCAGGTTGAAGGGAATATTACTACAGTTATAACATGTACGGGAAACCTAGAGAACGGACACACTGTGAATACGAAAGGTTTCTAAAACTCAACGAATAGTCCCTCTCCTGGTGCTCCGGTTTGACTTTCCATCTGTTTTACTATCAACCTCCCAAATTGGAGAGACAGCCCCTTTAACCTCCTGGTTCGCACAGGTTGCCAATTTGGCAGAGGATGAAAGGGAAGAGGGAGAACCAATGAGAGAGTAGCTGTTAGGCATTTGGACGGGCATATATCACTGTAATTTCCCGGCAGGAAGAAGAATTAACCAAAGTCTCAGCCCCCCACCGGGAAGCAGTATAGGTCCTGAACCAAAATTTTGGACTTGTGGTCAGCTCACCTAAAACGAGTTGAAAAATGGAGCTCAGGGGCACAGCAATTCACAAACTGGCCGAGTAATAAAGGAAAACTATCGTCCAAAAATCTGTTGAGGGAAGGCAACGAGGCAGACTTGAAAGCGAGGCAGAATAGCAAGAAACAGATTTCAACAGGTACGTTGGAATCGCCTTTAAAGCACAGGAAGAGGGGCACAACTTCGACAATGATGCACTTGGCCAAAAAGGGCGTATGCGTTTTCTCCTGAATATATTCAGGAGAAAACGCATACACCCTTTTTGGCCAAGCAAGCAAGCGGGCAATGCAAATTTGCACTACAAAGAAGTATCACTTCCCACTGGTCAAAAGGGACATCCACAAAATGTGTAAAAACCGGAAAGGCAAGACAGGCCCTGCAGAACAGGGAGCCTTGTTATGCTGATGGGCGGGATGTAAATTGCCAACTGCCTCTCTGGAGGAGTGCATTGTGTTCCCTAAAACAAGTAAACAACAGAGCTACAGAGCCAAGGGCACTTCCAGTCTAGGGAATATACCTTGGGAAAACTGAAAATCAAAAAGACACAGCCACCCCAAAATTTAGGGCTGCACTGCTTACAAGGACCTCAACTTGGGTACACCTTAAATATCCCAGGAAATATAAAAATGGTTCAAAAAATTGTGGTACTTACGTACGATGGAATATCCCTCAGCCATGAAATCAATGTCATAAGACCAGTAGCAGCAAAATGGGTGGATTCAGGTACGATGATTCTAAGTGAAATAAGTCACAGAGAAAAAGAAACTTATCATAAGATATCACTTATGAAGATCCTGTAAACATGGCTACACTTGAACTGAGTTAGGAAAGAGATCAGTGTCTCACATTTAGAAAACACTCTTATGCCTGCTTAAGGGGGAAGGAGAGGTGGGGTGATGCATAAAACCAGAGTTTGATATAAGCACAGGTACCATTCCAAAAACCAACTATGGAATAGACAAGACCTACACCTTCCTCAGTGAAAGGGACTCAAAACCCCATATTTGCCGCAGAGGAATATATCTGACTAGTAAGAATCTTAAAACCTATGTATTGATATCTCTCCGTAAGGGAATCAAGTGTGTCTAGACTGGCATAAACATGGCAGCGAGAATCAGCTCAAACCCACTATAAAAATAAATTTCAAAAACAAAACAAAAAAACTGGTAAATTCTTTACAATTCCTTCAGGGTCTCTGATGAAACCTGGAATGACCCTATCTACAATGACAGCTGGATGTGGCATAAGGCTGGACACTTGGGACTGAGAGGATTGGTGAGATTGGGTGAACAAATGCAGACCATTTAAAGCAATAATGCATGGCACACATTCCATGGGTCCAAACTCTCCAGGTTGAAGGGAATATTACTACAGTTATAACATGTACGGGAAACCTAGAGAACGGACACACTGTGAATACGAAAGGGTTCTAAAACTCAACGAATAGTCCCTCTCCTGGTGCTCCGGTTTGACTTTCCATCTGCTTTACTATCAAGCTCCCACCTTGGAGAGACAGCTCCTTTAACCTCCTGGTTCGCACAGGTTGACAATTTGGCAGAGGATGAAAGGGAAGAGGGAGAACCAATGAGAGAGTAGCTGTTAGGCATTTGGACAGGCACATATCACTGTAATTTCCCGGCAGGAAGAAGAATTAACCAAAGTCTCAGGCCCCCACCGGGAACCAGTATAGGTCCTGAAGCAAAATTTTGGACTTGCGGTCAGCTCACCAAAAACGAGTTGAAAAATGGAGCTCAGGGGCACAGCATTTCACACACTGGCCCAGTAATAAAGGACAACTATCGTCCAAAAATCTGTTGAGGGAAGGCAACGAGGCGGACTTGAAAGCGAGGCAGAATAGCAGGAAACAGATTTCAACAGGTACGTTGGAATCGCCTTTAAAGCACAGGAAGAGGGGCACAACTTCGACAATGACGCACTTGGCCAAAAAGGGCGTATGCGTTTTCTCCTGAATATATCCAGGAGAAAACGCATACACCCTTTTTGGCCAAGCAAGCAAGCAGGCAATGCAAATCTGCACTACAAAGAAGTATCACTTCCCACCGGTCAAAAGGGACATCCACAAAATGTGTAAAAACCAGAAAGGCAAGACAGGCTCTGGAGAACAGGGAGCCTTGTTATGCTGATGGGCGGGATGTAAATTGCCAACTGCCTCTCTGGAGGAGTGCATTGTGTTCCCTAAAACAAGTAAACAAAAGAGCTACAGAGCCAAGGGCACTTGCAGTTTAGTGAATATACCTTGGGAAAACAGAAAATCAAAAAGACACAGCCACCCCAAAATTTAGGGCTGCACTCCTTACAAGGACCTCAACTTGGGTACACCTTAAATATCCCAGGAAATATAAAATGGTTCAAAAAATTGTGGTACTTACGTACGATGGAATATCCCTCAGCCATGAAATCAATGCCATAAGACCAGTAGCAGCAAAATGGGTGGATTCAGGTACGATGATTCTAAGTGAAATAAGTCACACAGAAAAAGAAACTTATCATAAGATATCACTTATGAAGATCCTGTAAACCTGGCTACACTTGAACTGAGTTAGTAAAGAGAACAGTGTCTCACATTTAGAAAACACTCTTATGCCTGCTTAAGGGGGAAGGAGAGGTGGGGTGATGCATAACATCAGAGTTTGATATAAGCACAGGTACCGTTCCAAAAACCAACTATGGAATAGACAAGACCTACACCTTCCTCAGGGAAAGGGACTCAAAACCCCATATTTCCCGCAGAGGAATATATCTGACTAGTAAGAATCTTAAAACCTATGTATTGATATGTCTCCGTTAGGGAATCAAGTGTGTCTAGAATGGCATAAATATGGCAGCGAGAATCAGCTCAAAACCACTATAAAAAGGAATTTCAAAAATAAAACAAAAAAACTGGGAAATTCTTTACAATTCCTTCAGGGTCTCAGATGAAACCTGAAATGACCCTATCTACAATGACAGCTGGATGTGGCATAAGGCTGGACAGTTGGGACTGAGAGAATTGGTGAGATTGGGTGAGCAAATGCAGACCCTTTAAAGCAATAATGCATGGCACACATTCCATGGGTCCCAACTCTCCAGGTTGAAGGGAATATTACTACAGATATAACATGTACGGGAATCCTAGAGAACGGACACACTGTGAATACGAAAGGTTTCTAAAACTCAACGAATAGTCCCTCTCCTGGTGCTCCGGTTTGACTTTCCATCTGCTTTATTATCAACCTCCCAACTTGGAGAGACAGCCCCTTTAACCTCCTGGTTCGCACAGGTTTCCAATTTGGCAGAGGATCAAAGGGAAGAGGGAGAACCAATGAGAGAGTAGCTGTTAGGCATTTGGACGGGCACATATCACTGTAATTTCCCGGCAGGAAGAAGAATTAACCAAAGTCTCAGCCACCCACCGGGAACCAGTATAGATCCTGAACCAAAATTTTGGACTTGCGGTCAGCTCACCAAAAACGAGTTGAAAAATGGAGCTCAGGGGCACAGCAATTCACAAACTTGCCGAGTAATAAAGGACTACTATCGTCCAAAAATCTGTTGAGGGAAGGCAAAGAGGCGGACTTGAAAGCGAGGCAGAATGGCAGGAAACAGATTTCAAGAGGTACGTTGGAATCGCCTTTAAAGCACAGGAAGAGGGGCACAACTTCGACAATGATGCACTTGGCCAAAAAGGGCGTATGCGTTTTCTCCTGAATATATTCAGGAGAAAACGCATACGCCCTTTTTGGCCAAGCAAGCAAGCGGGCAATGCAAATCTGCACTACAAAGAAGTATCACTTCCCACCGGTCAAAAGGGACATCCACAAAATGTGTAAAAACCAGAAAGGCAAGACAGGCCCTGGAGAACAGGGAGCCTTGTTATGCTGATGGGCGGGATGTAAATTGCCAACTGCCTCTCTGGAGGAGTGCATTGTGTTCCCTAAAACAATTAAAGAACAGAGCTATAGAGCCAAGGGCACTTCCAGTCTAGGGAATATACCTTGGGAAAACTGAAAATCAATAAGACAGAGCCACCCCAAAACTTAGGGCTGCACTGCTTACAAGGACCTCAACTTGGGTACACCTTAAATATCCCAGGAAATATAAAAATGGTTCAAAAAATTGTGGTACTTACGTACGATGGAATATCCCTCAGCCATGAAATCAATGTCATAAGACCAGTAGCAGCAAAATGGGTGGATTCAGGTACGATGATTCTAAGTGAAATAAGTCACAGAGAAAAAGAAACTTATCATAAGATATCACTTATGAAGATCCTGTAAACATGGCTACACTTGAACTGAGTTAGGAAAGAGAACAGTGTCTCACATTTAGAAAACACTCTTATGCCAGCTTAAGGTGGAAGGAGAGGTGGGGTGATGCATAAAACCAGAGTTTGATATAAGCACAGGTACCGTTCCAAAAACCAACTATGGAATAGACAAGACCTACACCTTCCTCAGTGAAAGGGATTCAAAGCCCCATATTTCCCGCAGAGGAATATATCTGACTAGTAAGAATCTTAAAACCTATGTATTGATATGTCTCCGTAAGGGAATCAAGTGTGTCTAGACTGGCATAAACATCGCAGCGAGAATCAGCTCAAACCCACTATAAAAAGGAATTTCAAAAACAAAACAAAAAAACTGGGAAATTCTTTACAATTCCTTCAGGGTCTCTGATGAAACCTGGAATGACCCTATCTACAACGACAGCTGGATGTGGCATAAGGCTGGACACTTGGGACTGAGAGGATTGGTGAGATTGGGTGAACAAATGCAGACCATTTAAAGCAATAATTCATGGCCCACATTCCATGGGTCCCAACTCTCCAGGTTGAAGGGAATATTACTACAGTTATAACATGTACGGGAAACCTAGAGAACAGACACACTGTGAATACGAAAGGTTTCTAAAACTCAACGAATAGTCCCTCTCCTGGTGCTCCGGTTTGACTTTCCATCTGCTTTACTATCAACCTCCCAACTTGGAGAGACAGCCCCTTTAACCTCCTGGTTCGCACAGGTTGCCAATTTGGCAGAGGTTGAAAGGGAAGAGGGAGAACCAATGAGAGAGTAGCTGTTAGGCATTTGGACGGGCACATATCACTGTAATTTCCCGGCAGGAAGAAGAATTAACCAAAGTCTCAGCCCCCCACCGGGAACCAGTATAGGTCCTGAAGCAAAATTTTGGACTTGCGGTCAGCTCACCTAAAACGAGTTGAAAAATGGAGCTCAGGGGCACAGCAATTCACAAACTGGCCGAGTAATAAAGGACAACTATCGTCCAAAAATCTGTTGAGGGAAGGCAACGAGGCCGACTTGAAAGCGAGGCAGAATAGCAGGAAACAGATTTCAAGAGGTACGTTGGAATCGCCTTTAAAGCACAGGAAGAGGGGCACAACTTCAACAATGATGCACTTGGCCAAAAAGGGCGTATTCATTTTCTCCTGAATATATTCAGGAGAAAACGCATACGCCCTTTTTGGCCAAGCAAGCAAGCGGGCAATGCATATCTGCACTACAAAGAAGTATCACTTCCCACCGGTCAAAAGGGACATCCACAAAATGTGTAAAAACCAGAAAGGCAAGACAGGCCCTGGAGAACAGGGAGCCTTGTTATGCTGATGGACGGGATGTAAATTGCCAACTGCCGCTCTGGAGGAGTGCATTGTGTTCCTTAAAACAAGTAAACAACAGAGCTACAGAGCCAAGGGCACTTCCAGTCTAGTGAATATACCTTGGGAAAACTGAAAATCAATAAGACACAGCCAACCCAAAATTTAGGGCTGCACTGCTTACAAGGACCTCAACTTGGGTACACCTTAAATATCCCAGGAAATATAAAAATGGTTCAAAAAATTGTGGTACTTACATACGATGGAATATCCCTCAGCCATGAAATCAATGTCATAAGACCAGTAGCAGCAAAATGGGTGGATTCAGGTACCATGATTCTAAGTGAAATAAGTCACACAGAAAAAGAAACTTATCATAAGATATCACTTATGAAGATCCTGTAAACATGGCTACACTTGAACTGAGTTAGGAAAGAGAACAGTGTCTCACATTTAGAAAACACTCTTATGCCTGCTTAAGGGGGAAGGAGAGGTGGGGTGATGCATAAAACCAGAGTTTGATATAAGCAGAGGTACCGTTCCAAAAACCAACTATGGAATAGCCAAGACCTACACCTTCCTCAGTGAAAGGGACTCAAAACCCCATATTTCCCGCAGAGGAATATATCTGACTAGTAAGAATCTTAAAACCTATGTATTGATATGTCTCCGTAAGGGAATCAAGTGTGTCTAGACTGGAATAACCATGGCAGCGGGATCAGCTCAAACCCACTATAAAAAGGAATTTCAAAAACAAAACAAAAAAACTGGGAAATTCTTTACAATTCCTTCAGGGTCTCTGATGAAAGCTGGAATGACCCTATCTACAACGACAGCTGGATGTGGCATAAGGCGGGACACTTGGGACTGAGAGGATTGGTGAGATTGGGTGAGCAAATGCAGAACCTTTAAAGCATTAATGCATGGCACCCATTCCATGGGTCCCAACTCTCAAGGTTGAAGGGAATATTACTACAGTTATAACATGTACGGGAAACCTAGAGAATGGACACACTGTGAATACGAAAGGTTTCTAAAACTCAACGAATAGTCCCTCTCCTGGTGCTCCGGTTTGACTTTCCATCTGCTTTAATATCAACCTCCCAACTTGGAGAGACAGCCCCTTTAACCTCCTGGTTCGCACAGGTTGCCAATTTGGCAGAGGATGAAAGGGAAGAGGGAGAACCAATGAGAGAGTAGCTGTTAGGCATTTGGACGGGCACATATCACTGTAATTTCCCGGCAGGAAGAAGAATTAACCAAAGTCTCAGCCCCCCACCAGGAACCAGTATAGGTCCTGAACCAAAATTTTGGACTTGCGGTCAGCTCACCAAAAACGAGTTGAAAAATGGAGCTCAGGGGCACAGCAATTCACAAACTGGCCGAGTAATAAAGGACAACTATCGTCCAAAAATCTGTTGAGGGAAGGCAACGAGGCGGACTTGAAAGCGAGGCAGAATAGCAGGAAACAGATTTCAAGAGGTACGTTGGAATCGCCTTTAAAGCACAGGAAGAGGGGCACAACTTAGACAATGATGCACTTGGCCAAAAAGGGCGTATGCGTTTTCTCCTGAATATATTCAGGAGAAAACACATACGCACTTTTTGGCCAAGCAAGCAAGCGGGCAATGCAAATCTGCACTACAAAGAAGTATCACTTCCCACCGGTCAAAAGGGACATCCACAAAATGTGTAAAAACCAGAAAGGCAAGACAGGCCCTGGAGAACAGGGAGCCTTGTTATGCTGAAGGGCGGGATGTAAAATGCCAACTGCCTCTCTGGAAGAGTACATTGTGTTCCCTAAAACAAGTAAAGAACAGAGCTACAGAGCCAAGGGCACTTCCAGTCTAGGGAATATACTTTGGGAAAACTGAAAATCAATAAGACAGAGCCACCCCAAAATTTAGGGCTGCACTGCTTACAGGGACCTCAACTTGGGTACACCTTAAATATCCCAGGAAATATAAACATGGTTCAAAAAATTGTGGTACTTACGTACGATGGAATATCCCTCAGCCATGAAATCAATGTCATAAGACCAGTAGCAGCAAAATGGGTGGATTCAGGTACGATGATTCTAAGTGAAATAAGTCACACAGAAAAAGAAACTTATCATAAGATATCACTTATGAAGATCCTCTAAACATGGCTACACTTGAAGTGAGTTAGGAAAGAGAACAGTGTCTCACATTTAGAAAACACTCTTATGCCTGCTTAAGGGGGAAGGAGAGGTGGAGTGATGCATAAAACCAGAGTTTGATATAAGCACAGGTACCGTTCCAAAAACCAACTATGGAATAGACAAGACCTACACCTTCCTCAGTGAAAGGGATTCAAAACCCCATATTTCCCGCAGAGGAATATATCTGACTAGTAAGAATCTTAAAACCTATGTATTGATATGTCTCCGTAAGGGAATCAAGTGTGTCTAGACTGGCATAAACATGGCAGCGAGAATCAGCTCAAACCCACTATAAAAAGGAATTTCAAAAACAAAACAAAAAAACTGGGAAATTCTTTACAATTCCTTCAGGGTCAATGATGAAACCTGGAATGACCCTATCTACAACGACAGCTGGATGTGGCATAAGGCTGGACACTTGGGACTGAGAGGATTGGTGAGATTGGGAGAGCAAATGCAGACCATTTAAAGCAATAATGCATGGCACCCATTCCATGGGTCACAACACTCCAGGTTGAAGGGAATATTACTACAGCTATAACATGTATGCGAAACCTAGAGAACGGAACCACTGTGAATACGAAAGGTTTCTAAAACTCAACGAATAGTCCCTCTCCTGGTGCTCCTGTTTGACTTTCCATCTGCTTTACTATCAATCTCCCAACATGCAGAGACAGCCCCTTTAACCTCCTGGTTCACACAGGTTGCCAATTTGCCAGAGGATGAAAGGGAAGAGGGAGAAGCAATGAGAGAGTAGCTGTTAGGCATTTGGACGGGCAAATATCACTCTATTTTCCCGGCAGGAAGAAGAATTAACCAAAATCTCAGCCCCCCACCGGAAACCAGCATAGTTCCTGAACCAAAATTTTGGACTTGCGGTCAGCTCACAAAAAACGAGTTGAAAAATGGAGCTCAGGGGCACAGCAATTCACAAACTGGCCGAGTAATAAAGGGCAACTATCGTCCAAAAATCTGTTAAGGGCAGGAAAGGAGACGGACTTGAAAGCGAGGCAGAATAGCAGGAAACAGATTTCAAGAGGTACGTTGGAATCGCCTATAAAGCACAGGAAGAGGGGCACAACTTCCACAATGATGCACTTGGCCACAAAGGGTGTATGTTTTTCTCCTGAATATATTCAGGAGAAAACGCATACACCCTTTTTGGCTAAGCAAGCAAGCAGGGAATGCAAATCTGCACTACAAAGATGTATCACTTCCCACCGGTCAAAAGGGACATCCACAAAATGTGTAAAAACCAGAAAGGCAAGACAGGCCCTGGAGAACAGGGAGCCTTGTTATGCTGATGGGCGGGATGTAAATTGCCAGCTGCCTCTCCAGAGGAGTGCATTGTGTTCCCTAAAACAAGTAAACAACAGAGCGACAGAGCCAAGGGCACTTCCAGTCTAGGGAATATACCTTGGGAAAACTGAAAATCAATAAGACAGAGCAACCCCAATATTTAGGGCTGCACTGCTTACAAGGACCTCAACTTGTGTACACCTTAAATATCCCAGGAATTATAAAAACGGTTCAAAAAATTGTGGTACTTACGTACGATGGAATATCCCTCAGCCATGAAGTCAATGTCATAAGACCAGTAGCAGAAAAATGGGTGGATTCAGGTACGATGATTCTAAGTGAAATAAGTCACAGAGAAAAAGAAACTTATCATAAGATATCACTTATGAAGATCCTGTAAACATGGCTAAACTTGAACTGAGTTAGGAAAGAGAACAGAGTCTCACATTTAGAAAACACTCTTATGCCTGCTTAAGGGGGAAGGAGAGGTGGGGAGATGCATAAAACCAGAGTTTGATATAAGCACAGGTACCGTTCCAAAAACCAACTATGGATTAGTCAAGACCTACACCTTCCTCAGTGAAAGGGACTCCAAACCCCATATTTCCCGCAGAGGAATATATCTGACTAGTAAGAATCTTAAAACCTATGTATTGATATGTCTCCATAAGGGAATCAAGTGTGTCTAGACTGGCATAAATATGTCAGCGAGAATCAGCTCAAACCCACTATAAAAAGGAATTTCAAAAACAAACAAAAAAAACTGGGAAATTCTTTACAATACCTTCAGGGTCTCTGATGAAACCTGGAATGGCCCTATCTACAATGACACCTGGATGTGGCATAAGGCTGGACACTTGGGACTGAGAGAATTGGTGAGATTGGGTGAGCAAATGCAGACCCTTTAAAGCACAAATGCCTGGCACCCATTCCATGGGTCCCAACTCTCCAGGTTGAAGGGAATATTACTACAGCTATAACATGTATGCGAAACCTAGAGAACAGACACACTGTGAATACTAAAGGTTTCTAAAACTCAACGATTTTCCCTCTCCTGGTGCTCTGGTTTGACTTTCCATCTGCTTTACTATCAATCTCCCAACTTGGAGAGACAGCCCCTTTAACCTCCTGGTTCGCACAGGTTTCCAATTTGGCAGTGGATGAAAGGGAAGAGGGAGAACCAATGAGAGAGTAGCTGTAAGGCATTTGGACGGGCACATATCCCTCTAACTTCCCGGCAGGAAGAAGAAGTAACCAAAGTCTCAGCCCCCCACCGGGAACCAGCATAGGTCCTGAACCAAAATTTTTGACTTGAGGTCAGCTCACCAAAAACGAGTTGAAAAATGGAGCTCAGGGGCACAGCAATTCACAAACTGGCAGAGTAATAAAGGACAACTATCGTCCAAAAATCTGTGAAGGCTAGGCAATGAGGCGAACTTGAAAGCGAGGCAGAATAGCCTGAAACAGATTTCAAGAGGTACGTTGGAATCGCCTATAAAGCAGAGAAAGAGAGGCACAACTTCGAAAATGATGCACTTGGCCAAAAAATGCGTATGTGTTTTCCTCTGAATATATTCAGGAGAAAACGCATATGCCTTTTTTGGCCAAGCAAGCAAGCGGGCAATGCAAATCTGCACTACAAAGAAGTGTCACTTCCACCAGACAAAAGGGATATCCAAAAATGAGTAAAAACCAGAAAGGCAAGACAGGCCCTGTAGAACAGGGAGCCTTTTTATGCTGATGGGCGGGATGTAAATTGCCAACTGCCTCTCTGGAGGAGTGCATTTTGTTCCCTAAAAGAAGTAAACAACAGAGCTACAGAGCCAAGGGCACTTCCAGTCTAGGGAATATACATTGGGAACACTGAAACTCAAAAAGACACAGCCAACCCAAAATTTAGGGCTGCACTGCTTAGAGAAACCTCAACTTGGGTACAACATAAATATCCAAGGAAATATAAAAACGGTTCAAAAAATTGTGGTACTTACCTAAGATGGAATATCCCTCAGCCATTAAATCAATGTCATAAGACCAGTAGTAGCAAAATGAGTGGATTCAGGTACGATGATTCTAAGTGAAATTAGTCACACAGAAAATGAAACTTATCATAAGATATCACTCATGATGATCCTGTAAACATGGCTACACTTGAACTGAGTTAGGAAAGAGAACAGAGTCTCACATTTAGAAAACACTCTTATGCCTGTTTAAGGGGGAAGCAGAGTTGGGGTGATGCATAAAACCAGAGTTTGATATAAGCAGAGGTACCGTTCCAAAAACCAACTATGGAATAGACAAGACCTACACATTCCTCAGTGAAAGTTACTCAAAACCCCATATTTCCCGCAGAGGAATATATCTGACTAGTAAGAATCTTAAAACCTATGTATTGATATGTCTCTGTAAGGGAATCAAATGTGTCTAGACTGGCATAAACATGTCACCGAGAATCAGCTCAAACCCACTATAAAAGGAATTTCAAAAACAAAACAAAAAAACAGGAAAATTCTTTACAATTCCTTCAGGGTCTCTGATGAAACCTGGAATGACCCTTTCTACAATGACAGCTGGATGTGTCATAAGGCTGGACACTTGGGACTGAGAAGATTGGTGAGATGGCGTGAGCAAATGCAGACCCTTTAAAGCAATAATGCATGGCACCCATTCCATGGGTCCCAACTCTCCAGGTTGAAGGGAATATTAGTATAGCTATAACATGTATGGGAAAACTAGAGAATGGACACACTGTGAATATGAAAGATTTCTAAAACTCAAAAAATAGTCCCTCTCATGGTGCTCTGGTTTGATTTTCCACTGCTTTAGTGTCAATCTCTCAACTTGGAGAGACAGCCCCTTTAACCTCCTGGTTCGCACAGGTTGCCAATTTGGCAGAGGATGAAAGGGAAGAGGGAGAACCAATGAGAGAGTAGCTCTTAGGCATTTGGACGAGAACATGTCACTCTAATTTCCCGGCAAGAAGAATAATTAACCAAAGCCTCAGCCACCAACCAGGAACCAGTATAGGTCCTGAACAAAACTTTTGGACTTGCGGTCAGCTCACAAAAAACGAGTTTAATAATAGAGCTCAGGGGCACAGCAATTCACAAACTGGCAGATAATAAAAGAAAACTATCATCCAAAAATCTGTTGAGGGAAGGCAACGAGGCGGACTTGAAAGCCAGGCAAAATGGCAGGAAACAGATTTCGAGAGGTACGTTGGAATCGCCTTTAAAGCACAGGAAGACGGGCACAACTTCAACAATGGTCCACTTGGCCAAAAAGGGCGTATGCGTTTTCTCCTGAATATATTCAGGAGAAAACGCATATGCCCTTTTTGACCAAGCAGGCAAGGGGGCAATGCAAATCTTAACTACAAAGAAGTATCACTTCCGACCATTCAAAAGGGACATCCACAAAATGTGTAAAATTCAGAAAGGCCAGACATGCCCTGGAGAACAGAGAGGGTTATTGTGCTGATGCGAGTGATGTAAATTGCCATCTGCCTCTCTGGAGGAGTTCATTGTGATCCCTAAAACAAGTAAACAACAGAGCTACAGAGCCAAGAGCACTTCCAGTCTAGGGAATATACATTGGGAAAACTGAAAATCAATAAGACAGAGCCACCACAATATTTAGGGCTGCACTGATTACAAGAACCTCAACTTGGGTACACCTTAAATATTCCAGGAAATATGAAAATGGTTCAAAACATTGTGGTACTTACGTACGATGGAATATCCCTCAGCCATGAAGTCAATGTCATAAGACCAGTAGCAGCAAAATGAGTAGATACAAGTACGATGATTCTAAGTGAAATAAGTCACACAGAAAAAGAAACTTATCATAAGATATCACTTATGAAGATCCTGTAAACATGGCTACACTTGAACTGAGTTAGGAAAGAGAACAGAGTCTCACATTTAGAAAGCACTCTTTGCCTGCTTCAGGGGGAAGGAGACGTGGGTTGATGCATAAAACTGGAGTTTCATATAAGCACAGGTAATGTTCCAAAAACTAACTATGGAATAGACAAGAGCTACACCTTCCTCAGTGAAAAGGACTCAAAACCCCATATTTCCCGCAGAGGAATATATCTGACTAGTAAGAATCTTAAAACCTATTTATTGATAAGTCTGCGTAAGGTAATCAAGTGTGTCTAGACTGGCATAAACATGGCAGCGAGAACCAGTTCAAACCCACTTTAAAAAGGAATTTAAAAACAGAACAAAAAAAAATGTAAATTCTTCACAATTCCTTCAGGGTCTCTGATGAAACCTGGACTGACCCAATCTACA